>NC_056743.1:175230236-175940236 GCF_019279795.1 Protopterus annectens | reverse complement strand
GCTTTGTTTTTGTGCCTTGGTTGTGACATTAAAGGAAGAGAATTTGACTGTCTGCGAGCTTTATTGTATGCCTTCCCAGGTCTATTGTTTGTTATACCCAGACAATTCCAAAAGTAGTTGGAGCAATGGGTCTTATAATAAAGAATTTACAATTGTATTTAGATATGTTACCAATCTGTGTAACCACATACAAATTGCTGAAGGAGTTATTACTGGGCACATTGCGAGTGCTGTGAAGAGCACTTTTGGCTGACATCAAGGATTGAAACAATACAAATTTCATGAACTTTAATTGTACTTTGATTTAGGAATGGGGTCCATTTCCATCATAGTATTAGAAACCCAAAATATATGGAGAAATTAAAAGTCCAAAGTACAAAGAGTGAAGCATTAAGAACAGTGGGTCTTATCTTTAGGAACTTCAGCTCATGGGAACTGACCAACTTGGGAAAACTAGTCACTTTCTAGGTTAGACCACTGATTGAATATAACTCCCAATTTTGTATATATAGTAGGTATGATCTGCTAGCCTTAGAAAGTCCACAAATGAAATATACAAACAGAATTACTGTTTACAGAAAGTTTCCATATGCCATTATGCTTGAGATCTTCAGTCATTATTCAATAAGTTACAGGCACCTCTACAGTAAACAGTGCCTAACCTTCAGAGTGTTCCAGAAGTTTCAAGCATTGTTGAACATTAATGGATTACAAACTAAATTCCGCTCTAGGGCTGGAAGCTATTCTTATAACACTAAGAAATTTAGGACTACACTGAAAAGCCAGTTTATTTCACATTTTGTGGCATGTCTATAGAACAAGCTACCTTAACATATAAGACAAAGTAAAATATATACACAAGCAACGGAAAGAGCCAGGCAGAATCCAGGCAAGAAACAAAAGCACAAGAGTCAGTAATGCTGTATAAAATCATTCATCTTTCATCATGGCAAAGAATCCAAAAACCAAGCAAGAAGTCTTCAAGTAATAAAAACAATCCACAGGTTTAATAAAAAATCGGTAAGCGCTTTCGCAGTAGACCTTCTTCAGACCAAGTACAAACTAAAAGGGTTCACACTATATATACACATATTATCAAGACTTCATCCAGTCAAGAACTGTTCAAGGTAATTAAGAAATTAACAAGTAGCAGGCACTTAATTAAATCATTCATCTAAAACAAATGAATGCTCATTCATTCAAATAGCAAAGCAGGCAAATAGGCAATGCTGAAAAATGCATGCAAAAATAGCTAAACTAAAACCTGTCTAATGACAAGAAACAAAAATATATATATATATGGTAAATGATGTAATGCATCATATTCTACATTGTAAATAAATGATTACATAATACTATGCTCTTAAATGAACTACACCGAACAAGAATTTATAAACATATAAATGTGTATGTGCAAAAATAGATATACAAAATCCTGTGTCATATAGTCACAAAAATCATTTATGTAACCTTCTTTTCTTTAATAGAGGTTTAATAGAGGCCCTCCCATTAAGGTCTTTTCCTCTGTCAGCACGAAGTATAACAATCCAACAGGTTTCTCTATGCTCAGTATGTGTCATAACATCACCTTCTCTAATACTGGGGTGAATAATTTCAATGACTCTGAAATTAAAAGTGTGTGTTACCCTGTTCTAACACATGCTTCAAGAGTGCATTATGTAGAGAGCTTTTTCTAACATGATATATATGCTCCCTCATTCTGTCACGGAGCACCCTGTTGGTTTTGCCAACATAAAAAGAACTACAGGCTGTGCACTAAACAACATGGGGGGTCATGCAGTTTGCTTCTGCTTTAAAAAATAACTCTTTTCGAAGGTCTGGATGATAGAAAACATTAGATGTATTGATAAACGTACAAAAATTACAGGTACCACATGGCATAGTGTGCCCCATAACAGAGGTCATATTGACAGAACTCCTGTCATAACACAAAAGCCTCCTCAAGTTTTTATGATTCTTAAATCTAAACTTGGGAATATCGCCCACTATCCTAGCTATGTCATCATCAACTTGTAAAATGGGCCAGTGCTGTGCAAAAAGATCAGTAACCTGTTTGTAGTTGCTTGTGAAAGACAGGGGAATTTTAACTCTCTTCATGGTGTTATTTAGACCATTGATGAAACCTGCCTCCAAGGCAAGTCCAAAATATGGTCTCACTGTGGTTAGCCTCAGATCTTCGAGGTCTAACCATTGTTTGCTGATTTCACTAGCAGTATACCCCCTGTCCAATAACTTCTTCTGCAAGCCAGCAAGCTCATGCTGGAAACCATCTGAAGATGGATTTAACCTAGAGGCCCTCATTCCCTGTCCTCTGATTAAATTTCTAAAAATATAACCAGGGTGCATGCTGGACCTAAAAAGGAAGGCATTTTTATGACATGTCTTACAATGTATACCTGTATTAATTGTGTGCTCATCCAACTTTTCAATATAAAGGTCCAGAAACTCGATGCAAGTATAAGACCAATTGTAAGTAAACTTAAGACAGTCAGTTAAACTATTAATAACATTATAAAATTGTACCAAGTCATCAGGTGGCCCTCGCCATAACAAAGACAAATCATTGACGAAACGTCGATAAAATAACACATGTTCCTTAAAACGTGTAAGAGGGAATAACATATTAAGCTCCCAATGGGCAAGAAACATATTGGCGTAGCTATTGGCACACGAAGTGCCCATAGCTACGCCATGTTTCTGTAGATACATCTCATCATAAAAAGTGAAAACATTGTTCTCAAGAACAATCTCTAAGAGAAAACAAATCAAGTCAACTTGTTTCTCAGAATAATCGCTATGTAGTGATAAATATTCATGCACATACTGCATGCCCAGATCATTGGGAATCATGGTAAATAATGATTGAACGTCAAAGGTAACAAAAATAACATCACTGACGTCAAAGATATCCTTGGTACTTTCATATAAATCCACCAAAACCTGTTTGGAATCCCTCAAAACTGCATGATTCTGACTAATAATAGGTCTCAGGAACTTCTCAACATACAGGGAGAGTGGTTCAGTAACTCAGGTTACTGATAATACAGGTTAAAAGAACACTTGTAATATATGTATATTCACAAAAAATATTCTTAAAAAATGAAAAATACACATATACTTATATCTAAGTATTATCATATATTATCCTGGGGTATCTAAGGTTGTATGCATTATATATTGGGTATGTAGGATAAAATTTAAGTCAAAAGGTGCGTGGCATCTTGCACAAACAGCATGTATTTAAAAGTAGATATGTAATTTATATATATATATATATATATATATTAGATAGTTTAAATAGATGTTTTATCAGGATTTAATTAATATAAATTGTATATTTTATATTTGAATATTTATTTTGTAGGTTTTGAAAGTATAATGTTTTGAGCAAATACGTATATAATTGAACGGACTTGATTTTATGTTTCGAAATGAATTTGATGCTGCAGAACTTATAGTGACAATGGGGCTGAAGTTTTTAATAATAATGATGATTTTTTAACAATGATTTATTTAATAATGTTTTAAACATTGATGGTTTTAAATAACATTATTCGAATAACGATTTTTTTCAAACAATTTATCGTATTTATGAATGTTCAGCAACATTGTTATTTAATGTATCTCACTTTAAGAAAAAGGTGACGTCTATAAGATACAGTTTTGGCGCGAAGTTTATAAAAGGATGTAACAGATGAATCTATTGCATTTCTGAAGAAGTCCTACAACTGAGTAGGACGAAAAGCGTGGTTCATTTTACGTTTAAAATAAATCGTCAGTTTTAACCTTGGCTCATTGGCGATTTCAGTAATATGCTACCTTCTATCGGCACCGAAGGCAATGGAACCAAAGGAGAAGCTGTTCTAGCCACTTTCTCTGGCAGCTCCAAAGAAACAGACAGAGCTGGAGAGCGCTTCTTTGAAATTTTTTTGTCCTTTTTAGCTGGAGAGGATAAGGCACTGGAAGACTTAGCCAAGTCTTCCTCGAAGGAGTGTTTAAGCAGTCCTTTCAAAATGAGCTTGTTCTTCCTCTCTTGTAACATGTGGGGACTGAAGGAATGACAAAACAAGCAAGACTTTTGGAGGTGAATAGCCCCCAAACAGTACACGCACATGGAGTGCCCATCAGTTAAAGACATCTTATTGTTGCAGTCAACACACTTTTTAAAGCCGGAAGGCCGGTGCTCCTTAGAATCCTTGGACATACTAGATAAGGAGTACAGACACAGGTGCAAAGCAACACGTACACACACTAGACCTAACTAAACCCCGCACAGGAAACTGCAGCCTCTAACTGAAAAAGTACAGTTTTGTACCTACCATAAATGTAGATGTTCGAGGATCCACATTGCTGCAGTCATAACCTGTGGGTAGTCCGCTGTCCTCGGTCGGCCCGAATACCAAAGTGTTAGGCTGGCGTCGGTCATGGTCGCTCAGATCTGACGTCAATACGCCGTGGTACTAAAGCGCATGACCGACGCCATATCCTCAGTCTTTCTTGTCCCAGATGTCAGAAGGCCTAAAAAAGAAAGGCCATAGCCAAAAATAGAAAAATACCCAATCACCAATAAAGAAAAAATAATTACCCCAAAAGCAACACAGCAACCCCAAACTACAGAGGGGAAGGAGGGAGGGAAAATTGGAATGCAGCAATGTGGATCCTCGAACATCTACATTTATGGTAGGTACAAAACTGTACTATGTTCTTTGTCTCACATTGCTGCAGTCATAACCTGTGGGTAGAATCCCAAAGCAAAGATAAGGGAGGTTGGCAAAATCAGAAAACATTAGGAGCTGCTAATATGCCCTGTAAAACTGCAGTGGCAAACCCAGCCCTAGATTTGGAATAAAGAGGGAGATGATAATGTTTAGAAAAAGTGTGCACTGAACTCCAAGTAGCTGCCTCCAAAATATCCTTAGTAGCTACTCCCCTTAAAAAGGCAGTAGAAGTGGCAATCGCCCTAGTGGAATGAGGTCTGATTCCAGCCGGAACATCCTTTCCATGATGAGAATAACAAAAAGCAATACAATGGCCAATCCACTTAGAAATAGTTTGTTTTGAAACAGGTTTTCCTTGTGAACCCAAGGCAAAAGAAATGAATAACTGTTGAGACTGCCTGAACCCTTTAGTTCTGCTCAAATAATAACGTAACTGCCTGTGAATATCCAAAGAGTGCAAAATTTTTTCCCCTTTATTTTGGGGATCAGCATAAAAAGTAGGCAAATGAATAGATTGGTTTAAGGCCACATTAGAAACAACTTTAGGCATAAAAGTAGGGTTAGTACGCAGGGATACCCTATCCTTATGAAATATCAGGAAGGGTTCAACTGCCATTAGAGCCTGTAATTCAGATACCCTTCTAGCAGACGTAATGGCCAACAAAAAAGCAGTCTTCCAAGACAAAAACTTCAACTCAGATGTAGCTGCAGGTTCAAAAGGAGGTAAAGTAAGCTTTTCCAACACAAAATTGAGATCCCAGGCAGGAGTAGGAGCTCTACGTGGGGGTCTTATGTTCTTTGCCCCTCTAAGAAATTGCTTAAACAAAGGGTGAGAGAATAATGGTGGGTCACAGTCATAGTGAGCAGAAATGGCTGCAGCATGAACTTTTACAGAGGAGAAAGAAAAACCCTTGTCTAATAATTCTGTAAGATACTGAAGTGCAACACTCAAATTAGGCACTGAAACATCAAAGCTCTTTGTTCTGCTCCAAATAAAAAATCTCCTCCATTTATCAGCATAAACTTTCCTTGTACTAGGCCATCTGGCTTCCAAAATGACATTCAAAACTTGTTGAGGAAGCTGCATCCCCCCAGGGTCTAGAACAGAATATTCCAGGCTGTCAGATGCAGGGACTGAATCCTGACATTGAGGAAGTGATTGCTTGCCTGGGACAAAAGGTGTGGAATTGATGGCAAAGGCCAAGGAGGCTCCCGTACTAAACTCCTCAGCAGAGGGTACCAGTGCTGACGTGGCCAATCTGGAGCTATTAGAATCATGCAAGGCTTGTCCTGTCTGACCTTCAAGAGCACCTTGGGAAGGAGAGGCAGAGGAGGAAAGGCATAGACGTGAAGGTTGTTCCATCTGAAAGATAGAGCATCCACTTTCCAAGCTTTTGGGTGAAACATCTTTGTGCAAAATTTTGGCAGTTGGAAATTTAGTGGAGAAGCGAACAGATCTATGTCTGGAGTTCCCCAAGCCACTGTCAACTGTAGAAATACATGAGGATCCAATTTCCACTCGTGGGGATCCACCATTTGTCTGCTCAAAACATCTGCTAAGGAGTTCTGTGCTCCTGGCAGAAACCTTGCTTGAAGAGTGAGGTGCAAACTCAGAGCAGTCTCCCACAAAATCATAGCTTGTCTGCAAAAAGGGTACGAATGGGTTCCCCCTTGCTTGTTGATGTACCACATGACTGTCGTGTTGTCTGTTTGAATCAACACCTGCCCTGGTTGAAGTAGATCCTTGAAAGCCATCAGTGCAAATTGGACTGCTAACATCTCCTTCATGTTGATATGCAAATGCTGTAGTCTGGGAGGCTACGTGTCTTGAATCCATTTCCCATTGAAGTGTGCTCCCCAAGCCATGTCCAAGGCATCTGTCATTAAGATCTGACTCGCCTCTGGTCAGGTCACAGAGAGTCCCTTGTTTAGGTGACATTCCTGAGCCCACCACAAAAATTCCTTTTGGATGCAAGGTATTATCTGAATGACAGTGTCCAAATCGTGGCAGTGTTGAGTCCATACACTTTTGAGATACCATTGTAGCTTCCTCATATGCAGTTTGGCATTGGGAAGTACCAGAATACAAGATGCCATGAACCCAAAGGCTTGAAGGACTGTCCTTGCAGTCAGCCTGGACAGTAGGGATAATTGCTGGAAGTAAAGGGGAAGATTTCTTTGTTTGTCCAGGGTCAGAAAAGCCATCTGAGACGCTGTATTCAGTCTCACACCCAGAAAGCACATGTCCTGAGAGGGTACTAGACTGGACTTTGTTTCATTCACAGAATACCCTAGGCACCTTAACACTGCCATTACAAACTGTAGATGCTGAAGTAACTTGACTTTGTCTTGAGCAAGAATCAGGCAATCGTCCAGATAAGGATAAATTTGTATTCCTCTTAGTCTTAAGAAGGCTATCACAGGAGCCAGGACCTTTGTGAACACCCTGGGCGCAGTAGATAAGCCAAAGGGCAATGCAGAGAACTGATAATGAAAAGTACCAGCCCGAAAACGCAGGAACCTCCTGCAGCTGGGCCTGATAGGAATGTGAAGATAAGCCTCTTTGAGATCCAGAGTTACCATCCAGTGATCTTTGCCTAGCAGAGGCAGAAGTTGCTGCAAAGTTAACATCTTGAATTTTGGAATGTCTAGGTATGTGTTGAAAATAGACAAATCCAGAATTGGCCTCCAAGTGTTTCCTTTCTTTGGCACAAGGAACAGGCGAGAATAAAATCCTAGGCCTACTTCTGTCGGAGGGACCCCCTAGATAGCCCCCATTTTTAAAAGTAAAGAAATCTGTTTGTGAGCCTCCAGCTTTTGCTGAGGAGGAATGTCTGGCATACCTTTGAAAGGAGGCAAAGTGTGAAAATAAAACTTGTAGCCTCGATCGATAATGTCCAACACCCATTTGTCCTGGGTGACTAAAAGCCAATTTTGCTTGAAAAGTGCCAACTTTCCTCCTAGAGGAGCTGCCAGACAGGAGGGATCTGGCAGCTGGAGATACAGGTCATTGGGTCTGTTTATGAAAAGGCTGACCCCTGCCCTCACCGGAAGATTGTGCAGGGGAACTCCACGTCCTAGGTCTGAAAGAACCCTGAGCATGAGCCCTGCCCCTACCACGTCTAGATCTGCCCCTAGACTATAAATTAGAAGGAGGATAAGCCCATCCCTTTGCAGGCCAATTTCTGCTAAACTTAGGGGGCTGCACCTGTAAAAATTCCTTAACTGTCTGCATGGACATAGCTTTGTCTTCCATTTTCTTCAAAACTGACTCCACAAGAGAACCAAACAGAACTTCAGATTGAAGGGGAGCATCCAAAATTCGAGCTTTAACATGCTCTGACAAATTCTGATCCTTAAGCCAGGTGTGCCTACAAATAACTGAACCAGTGGCAGCCACCCTGGAAGAAGCCTGAAGAGCATCAAAGCCACACTGCAAAGAATGCTTACCTACCTGATCAGAGGCATGAACTAAATCCTGCAATTCCTTACACTCTACACCCTCAGCTAAAGCATCTACCTTAGATTTCAACTGACTTAAGAGAAAATTCTGGTACTTCAGCATATGAAACTGGCAATTTAAAGCCCTCATCGCTAGAGTGGAGGAGGTATACACTTTTTTACCCCACCTATCCAAAGCTCTAGAATCTTTATCCAGAGGAACTGGATTCTTTACAACAGAAGCCCTGACACCCTTAGGTCCCTGGCTAATAGTTTCGGGTCAGCTCTAGGACTCTTATACAAATATTTATGAGCCTCTGGCACTCTGTAATACCTGTCTGGCTTGACAGGGGCAGGAGGTAAAGAATCAGGATTAAGGGAAGCCTCAGAAAAAACATCCTGAACAACATCCAAAACAGGGGGAATAGCCAAGAGCCTATGCTGTGGTAAAAACAAAAATTCCCTAAGCCTCTTCCGAGAATCTGAGAAATCCTGACCTTCCCACTTAAAATGCTCCCTCATGGAATGCAGGGTTTCAGAAAAGGAAAAATCCTCTGGAGGGGAAGCAGAAGGACAGGAATCCTCTGCATCCGAATCAGAATAAGGAGGAAAATCCTGAATGTCCTCAGCTGAAGACTCAGAGTAATCTGAGGAATGCTCCAATCCTTCCACCTCTGGCTCCACCCTAGGCCTCTTATCCGGAGGGGGCATAGAACCTCTGATTAAAGTAATCAAATCCTCTGCCATTTTCAGCATATGTTTTTTAGGAACAGAACCTGCAAAACTAGGGCTGACGCCTGTGCCAGAAAGACCAGGCCTGGCTTTAGAAGGTGCTTTAGTGACAGAAGTAGAAGGCCTAACAACCTTATGTAAAGAAGGGACTACAGAGACTTGAGAGGCCCCCTCGGCCTGACCTAACTCCTGAGAGGCCACTTCCTGCAAGATTAAAGGCTCCCCCTGAGATTCAGCTGAAACCTCAGCTGGATCCACAGATTCCACCGTAGTTTCCAAAGAACCGGCGTCCGCAAAGGACGACTCATCCTGCTTGGACTTTAACGATTTTTCTTTTTGCTTCTTAGCGGTAGCGGGCGTCGGAGGATCCGACGGCATGTTGTAGTTACACCGCTTACCGAAAACAAGTCTAGCACAATCTAACCTGTGTTTAATGGTGCGCTTATTAAATCTAGCGCAAAAGCGACACCCGACTACGTCGTGCTCAGGCCCCAAGCAAGGAATACAGAGAGAGTGGTAATCCCTATGAGGTATCTGTTTCCCACAAGAAATACAATTATTAACTTTTTCTGACATCCGGATTTAACTGAGGCAAGAAAAGACAAAAATATTCCCCAACGGGGTACTTAGCCCAACTTGGTCTTCGGTCTGAAACTCAGAATACGAAAATTTCAGGACGCCAAACGGCACTTGCAAACGCTGCTTCTGCTTCGGACCATGCGGCAAGAAAGACTGGGGATATGGCGTCGGTCATGCGCTTTAGTACCATGGCATACTGATGTCAGATCTGAGCGACCATGACCGACGCCAGCCTAACACTTTGGTATTCGGGCTGACCGAGGACAGCAGACTACCCACAGGTTATGACTGCAACAATGTGAGACTAAGAACATCGGCCTAGTGACCGGCGGGAAGAAGGCTACAGGGAGGACTAGGTCCTCTAACTGAAACGGGCCTAGCCTGTGGGAAGAAAGGAAACGGAAGGGATACCAAAGAATGGCCAACGAAGGGCCACACACAGCAAGAGAAACAAAACAAAGGCAGTAAAACACTACTACCACTCACCCAGAGCTATGAAAATAGCTTTTTCTTAAGAAATGAAAGTCAAAACTTTATCAAAAGTATACTTAGCCACGGCCAAGAGCGAGACCACGTCTGAGTGTTAACGAGCGGCAAACGAGATCTGGGAATAGGCCTGTTGCATGATGGGATACCTCTTAGCTACAAGTCAATTGAAGACTGCGAGCTAGAGTATGGCTGAGTCAGAGCTGAGGTTCTGCTCCGAACCCATGGGTAAGAATGAAGGCGAGATTGGACTACATAACATCAAGTAATATGCATAACTGCTTTACCAGAAAATCATCTTTCAAAATGTCTTCACATTACCCACCATGCTTTAATGCAATTTTTTACTAACACCCACTGCTTGAATATTGAATATACCATCCCAACATGACAGGATCACACACAGTTGTCGCATTATTAATGTAAATGTGAAAAATATCTTATTAGACTTTTCATAGTTTTTGTGAACACTAACTTCAGCTTGGTGCATCCTGTGCTGACCATTTCACTGTGAGTGCTTAACAAACCATGTTAGCTTGTAGATTCCACCCTTCTGCCTTATTTTATGTATGTAACTTTACCAGGACTTCTGAAATTAGACTATGAAGACAGTGACTAGTATACTCATTTAAGGAGTACAGGAAGTCTCCTGTAAATATGAGTAAACTCTTACAGGATAGATAGGAACTCTGCTTTCCTGACAACTTTAATCTTGTAGGACACATCATTTAAAACTCCACTGGATTTACGGATGGAACAACTAGTATATACATTGAACAGCAACTCTGAGTTATAGTAGGCCTATCTACGCCCATACACAGTTTTCCTAAACTGTGAAGCAATGATAATTTTTAGGGCATATAAAATTAATCCAATCACTATAAAACCAATCATAGGAGATTAAAACAGACTGGAAAGAGAGAGTATAATGTTAAATTACAAATGACAATGGCATGAAATTTATAAGACCTCTGATATTTGCATGGAAATGTCTACACAGGTATTTTTATACTCCAAGTAGACTTCAGAGGATTTCCCTTGGGCAGAGAGCACAGAGCAGATATAGGAGATATGAAGAGAATGATAAAGGAAACTGGGGACACTTTCGGGGAATGTGTGGAGTTAACTTATTTTAAGGACTCCCTACAGAATGTCCTGACACAGTTGATGGGGGAACATACTATATTAACTAAGAAGATGATGCTACTGAGTTGCACTCTAAGGTTAGAATTGTTGCCACATAGAATGGCCTTGTTAAGTTTAATACTATTACCAGCCAAAAAGCAATTACACAAAAGTGGAAATCAAAGATTAATTCAGCTGTAAATGAAGTACTGAATATTGTTAAGAAAATAAGACACCTTGAGATGGCATCACTAAAATATGGTGGAAATTTTCATGAGAATAACTGGTGCATTTGGGAATAATATATACAAAACAATGCTCAGATAAATGACTAAGACAAAGTCTGGTAGAAACTGTACATAAGCATGTTCTAATGCACAAGAATAACATACTACAGCTATGATGGAAATTATACACATAATGCAGGCACATGACAATGGAGAGTGTTATTTTCATCATTTTTCAATGTTACTATGTAAGTTCAGGTTACAAACTAACAATGCAATAAATAAATAAAGTTGTTTAAAACAAAGTACAGACGATGATGGGGAAGCAGACTTCTGTTGTGAGCTGCCACACCACATCATATGATAAGAGGTTACAGCTGTGCAAAGCAGTTCTGTTGTGACCAGTTTATATTGGATTGGCTCTGTACTGCAGCCAGTACCCAAACTAAGTTACTTTTGTCCCGGTCCACTTCAAGAAACACATCACACCGAACATTTGATAACCTTTATTAAATTTCCATAAACACAAATGTTAACCAATATTCATTCATGTCAACCAAACATGATACAGGTGAAATACCATCAATGTAACATTATCATAGGACAAGACAGCGTAAACCTGCTCATCCTGATCAGTAAGCAGCATCCATGCCTCCACTCACTCACTTATGAAGCAGCATACCCCGCTCACTTCCGTTACCATTTAATGCATTAGACCATCAACCAATAAGCAGCTTCCTCCGCTTGCTTATGTACTTATCAAGCAGTGTTACTGCTCACTTTCCTTTCCCGACTTATTGATTTGACCATCCAACACCAGAGGGGGAACAGAAGAGGGCAAGCTTGCCCCTCTTCTCCGCCCTATCCAAACTACACATAACCACATCCCCAGTAATATAAAGAGGGAGGGAGGGTGGGTAAGAAGTTCACGCCAAAATGTGACTCCTACTCCAGTTACACTTGCCTAACATCCTTTAAGCCCCTCCCTAACCCTACCTCACTTCCTCCCAAACCTCATCCATTCTGATTTAACTCTATCCTCCCCATCCTCCCAATTCCTGCCACTCTATCTAACCCCCCCCCCCCCTTGAAGATGTCCCTGGACAAATTGGTCTGTTCCAAACCTCATTTGTCCTGGTCCACTACAAGAAACACATCACATTGAATGACATTTGATGACCTTTATTCAATTTCCATAAACATAATCGTTAACCAATATTCATTCATTTCAACCAAACATGACACAGGTGAAATAACATCCATGTAACATTATCATAGGACAGGACAGCATAAACCTGCTCATTCTGATTAGTAAGCAGCGTCCATACCTCCCACTCACTTACTTATGAAGCAGCGTACCCACTCACTTCTGTTACCATTTACCATTTAATGCATTATACCATCAACCAATAAGCAGCTTCCTCCGCTTACTTATGTACTTATCAAGCAGTGTAACCGCTCACTTTCCGTTCCCAACTTATTGAATTAACCCTCCAACACCAGAGGGGGAACAGCCCCTCTTCTCTGCCCACCAGCCTTTCGAGGCTGTTCCCCCTCTCTCCACTAAACTTCCATAATCTAGCCACCATTAGGGAATAAGGCCAAACATCATTCAGTGTACAATAATTACCAGGGCATTACCAGACCCTAGCAATTACCTAATGATTACTAGGGCATGACCTGCCACTGGACCAGGAAAACTCAACCCCCAACAACTGAAACTAAATAAAAGCAATTGGCATACCACTCTTCCCATAGCAACCCCCTTTTGCTTGCCCAATGACATGTAGAAACAACCCAAAAACTTTCAAATACCATTTAACAGCCGCCCTGATAACACCAACTACCCATTATAAACAGTAAGGCACCTAAACCTCATGATAGCTTTAGTAATCTGAACCCTCTTAGCTCTATCAGTACCCTTGAATGCCACCAGCAATATACCAAACTTGAAAATGCAATCTGCCACCTGGTGGAAACAAGATTAGTAACATGCCAACTACGTCCAGAGTGCAGCAAATAAACCATACCCTTCTTTCCTTCAAGTACTTTAAAGCAAAGCCACACTTCCCATGCAAGGACACCCCATCTAGCTCACCACCTGAACCCACTTACTCAATGCAACCCATTAATCCCCTACCCCTGAAGGCTGCAACCCTACCCGAGCCAATTCAAGAAAATCCCCAGCTACCAATAAAATAGTGTAAATTCACTCCTGATGCTCCCCACCCAAAACAAGCAAAACAAACCATTACGTTGTAACTATTGGGAAAAAAATAAAACAATTCCATATGTGGCTGCCTTGCTGGAAGACCATGACCTCTGTTCACACCACTCCATCAACCAACATCAACCTCGACCCCCTCTCTCGCCTGTCAAAGCCACCTTCCTTCAACCTACCAAGTAATGCCCAGTCAGCCTATCTCCATTTGCAACCTCCGAGGGATCTGTAAAAGAAAAAACTGTAAATACTTCATTCACCCATAATCACAACTTCTTAATCACAGTATGCACCACCACTAGCATATCTCCATCAACTGCTTAAAATGCATTTACTACCCCATACAAAACACCAATGAAACTTAATGTGTTAACAAAAATACTCGTAAGATTTCCTCCACACCTCACAGATTCACAATACAACTAATATCCATGCAAAATAAACAAATGACTGCATTAAAAGGCCTATTCTAGAAATAATATATCACTCTTTTCTCAACCAAGTAGTTCCCAACAACATTGTTAACCATAATTAAGGCAAAGAAAAAAAACATCCATAGTAATGCTATTATATCCTATCAACCAAACCTGAAGTGTAAACACCCCCCCCCCCTCAGCTCTACCTCTATGTCCATCTTAAATAAGAGCAACATGCAATGCACTCTGGATTAAGGAAGCTTACTTACCTGAAGCTGTCTAGTTCATCAAAACCTTAGCGTCATTAACCCAGTAACTAACCCCGCTCCTGAAATTGGTGCCGCTTCTCCCATCAGTAAGAACCCAAAACTACCCCTAAGCAAATATTAAACCCTGCTATAACTTGGCCTCAACATACCTTATCCTCCCTTCGTCTTGCACTACCCAGCTGCACAAACCTTGAAATGCCTTAATGAGTACAAAACAAACACTTGTTAACATACCATCTACCAGACATCAACCCAGCCTCTCCCAGCAGAATACCTTACCTCCAAATACAAGTGCATAATAACCACAAATAAAACAAATATAGATAAACTGACTTTTAAGAGCTCTAGCATCAGTAACCTAGTGACTTCCTATGCCTGCAATTACTGCACATCCACCCCACCTGTAGAACCCCCCCCCATAACAGATCCGCAATTCTGCTTTACCCAGCTCCCCACATACTCCTTTACTTATCAATACACTACCCAAACTCCACCAAGTTCACCATATCTTGCTAAACTGCGAATAAAATAAAATTCCCTGTGACCCCTTTGTACACAACTCCAACAAATGGAATGTCCAGCCCCTCAACATCAACTACCTTAACTATTTCCTGCAGTACAGTGACTGTTAACATTACACTCCCCCAATCAAGCACATTTATGCACCATTCCATCAATGACAACAGCCACTGGCACATGCACCGTCACACCCCTAGTACTACCTTACCTTGACCCAAACATACCTCCTTACATAACCCCCTATGCACCACTCCAGCACCAAAATCCACAATCCCATTATACAATAGTCAAACCAACAAAATCCACATTAAGCATCCATTACCTTTCAAAGGCATTTCATCATGGTGCTGACCACTGGTCACTCAACACATGCCCATTTCTGGCCTTCCTGTGCACCACCCAAGCAGTAATGGCATCCATTGAACAGGCTCCAACACCTCCAACTCTCACTCCGGTCACCAATCACGCCCACTTGATTCCACACCTCTGCAATCTGAATAGCTAAGCAGCACGATAGGTACGGCCCACAATGCAGCAAACCACTAACGAATCCAGCCCATGCAAACACCAAGGAAAAGCCCAATACTCCCCTTAAACAATCCCCAACACTGCTTTACTATGCCCCCAACATGCCTCCTCACTTGCCCACATACTACCCAAAGATGCCAACTCTGACATGCCTTAATGAGCACCAAATAAACTGGACTACCTACGACGTCACCCAAAACATCCATTCCAACAGAATCCCTTGCCATTCAAGCAACTTCCTTCAGGCCACTGACCATTGCTCACTCTGCACTCTCCCATCTGTGGTCTCACTGGGCTTGCTTCCAGTCACTGACCGATGCCCGCTCTGCACTTCCCCACCTGCAAAAGAAAGAAACTGTAAATTCTCAGCACCTTAATGACAACCAAGTACTGCCAGGGGCCTACCCTGTTCATCAACTGCACCGACACTACACTGGCCCCCAGCCCCCCATCTCCAAGACAGTGCAACCTTGTCGCCTTCACCCCTATGCTTTGTCCTTGATATTCTTCATTTGGATATGAGAGAGTCCACACAAAAGTCACCTGGCCTTGAATCAAACCTGAGACCCTCTAGCTGTGGAGTGACACACAACTGCTGCACCACTACCCCACCCTGGCTAGTGTGGTTCTACCTATGTGTACCACAAGCCACCATTAGGAATCCATAACTGTACCTGCACATCTTCCCTGACTCATCTGAGATAATTAAAATGGGAGCCTGCAATCGTCACCACACATGCGCAGCTCACCCTACACCTCAGGAGCTCAAAGCCCATGAAATTTACAGATCTCTCCATTCTCCGACTGATAAAAACCTCCACACAGCCACCACTGCGAAAGTAATATTTCACAAAATGCAAGTCCCCACATACAGAGATGCCTCCAAAGAACCAAGTTACAACATAAACAAGACCTCCAAAGAAAAGCCCATAATCAGCCTGCCCCATGTTTCCTGTCTGTCCTCCAACACACAAAATATTCGTCAGACTAAAGATCTTACACTAACATATATAACATGCAAGAGCACCCTCATCCATCCCGTCTTTGTTCACTTCAAAATAATCTCCTTCTAATTCCCCTTAAGCTTGCTATAGCTCTCAAAGAAATCAATGATTGACCAAGCAGACATCAGTATGGTAACACACACCATTTCTATTGTGCCCCTTCAGAAGAGGTATGCTTGGTTTATTAGCCTTTAGAAAATCAGAATTCATACAGTCACATGTTTTCAGATGCCATTCCTCATCCTCCAATGAAGCAGGCACAACAAAACTTGTCAGGAAAGAAAACGCAAAATGCTTGAGAAAAAGTCAACTTTGTAAGCTGTAAACCACAGCTAAGAAATGTGGACAAAGCTATGAAAAGTGGTACAACTAGGGACACATTTTAAAAATATTGCTCTTACAAACTTAGAAAATTGACAGAACAGGTTTTTGCATTAGCATGATTTTTTTTTTGGAGGGTAGGAAGTCTAAAACTCAAATGTCTGTCATTTTCTAACTCCAGTCTAACAGTTTGCCACTAATTTTCCAGAAAACCACAATTTTATGAAAAACGAACCAAAAAATAAAGCAAAAATAAAGCAAAAATCTGGACATACTGTGAAAATCTGTACAGATGAGAGGTAGTCACTCTTGCCCTCCCCCAACAGCTACCCTACCCACTGTGCATGCACGGAAGCAGCTGTTCTTCACCAGTACCTCAAAGCCCACAAAATTACCACTGAACTCATCACTACAAAAGCAATCCCAGGAGTCAGCACCTCACTGCTGCAAGCCTTCCCAGCCCACCGGCAGAGCACCGTACCAAGTTTAGCAGATCTGTTGCAAAATAGGGGTTTCATGAGCTGCGGTCATAATGAGACAGTGGTAATGACTTGAGCCCTTCAGCAAAATAACAGTATTGTTGCTAAGCTTATATTGGACTAACCGCATCTGTGGGTCATTCAAAGTCTAGCAATTTTTCTCTTGTGTTTAAGGCGTGCACTGTAACCAACTTTGGGGTCTCCTTTTCCAACGTCTACTCTCACCACTACAGAGGTAAACCCCTCACCTCCAACACACACAAACTGATTAACTGATCGCCAAGGTGTAGCCAGTGCTCTACTAAGTTAATCGCCTGTCCCCTTTCCCTCGACAGTAAGTCAAGCACAGAGCATGCACGACCACTTGCCTGCACCACAAAGCCCGCTAAAAGGAAAGGAAGGAAAACAAAACACAGTCCATACCTTAAATGGTGGAAAGGAACTCTCTAATAGACAACTGCGAATGGAAGACTTGCAGCCCTGACCCTGAATAGAATTACAGCAGCATTCACTCACACCACAGGGAATTAAAGCCACCCATACAACGCTACCACACCAGAGCCATAAATAACCCAACGAACTGCATAAGTAACCACTCTCACCACATTAAGCCTAACTTGCTAATCCAATTCCACCCCCTGCCCAAGGATGGACATTCATACATCACCACATTAAGCCACAATCCTTGTCCTTTATGACCTATTTATGTATATGAATAGAAATAGCTGTGTTAAAACTATTTTTTTATTAAACCCCAAATGGATAGCGCATGCACACCACCCCTACTGTCAAGAGTGTACTTGTAGCCCGTGAAAACACTCGTAAAGTACACTGAGTGGCCAGCACAGCAGGAAAGAACAGAAACTTGTCCTAACCCCTGAGAATACTGCACCTGCCTAAGCTGACAGCCATGGCATCACCAGCAACTGCCATATTGGTGAACAGCAACTGAGAAAAGCTAACATGGGACCCACACTCCTCAACTGGGCGCTGGAAATTTAAACAAATTGTAGCTCTGACAGACCTAGTATGCCAAATTAACTCAATGACCCACACTTTTGCCAGCAAGTCAGTAAATTTACGGATGTGCAGTAGCATGACTCCCCTGCAGGACTTGAAATGCTACCTTACATAAACTACTATGGTACAGCTCACGACTTAAAACTATAGACCAGAACTGCCCTTCCCTGCCAATACATCCCAACTACGATCACAGCAAAAAATGCTTTGCCAAAAAAGGAGTTCCATACGAGTCTGTCCTCCCCAAAAATAAAAAATCTACTGCTGCTACTAAAACTTTAACATGATACAACTACTGCCAACCAAAACCCAGTTAATAAACATTACCCACCTCTTCCATAGACCACTAGTCTAAGGCCTACCTGACCACACCAACACCTACAGGTAGTCGGGGATGCAGAACTTGCTGTAGCAAGTTCACACCAAAATGTGACTCCTACTCCAGTTACACTTGCCTAACATCCTTTAAGCCCCTCCCTAACTCTACCTCACTTCTTCCTAAACCTCATCCATTCCTATTTAACCCTATCCTCCCAATTCTTGCTACTCTATTCATCTAGCCCCCCCCCCCTTTGAAGATATCCCTGGACAAAATGGTCTGTTCCAAACCTCATTTATCTTTTTTATCTGTTTTCTTCTTAACACTGAGTGTATAGATATTGCTGCAATGATTTTAACTGTTTTTATGACCATACTAGAATTTTTTTTTCTGTAGTGAAAACAGACAAGGCCAGAGTGGTTTCTAGGCTGTGACTGTTTTCCAGGAGATGAAATGTGTTGTTAATGGTGAGTGAGCTCTACTGAGCTTTTTTTACTGTGTTTTTTGTCTGTTACAAATAATGCATTTTAGCATAGAGCCAAGTGCTGAATTGTACATGACTACAGCAACATGTGCTGAACAGATACAAGTACTCGGAGCTACCTATCTACACTTATCTCCACCAGTTCTCACACTACAAAGCTGTTTTAGTGTATACGCAGCTATAGTTGTACACAGTAGTGCTAGACAAGCCTTTTCTGTTAAAGCTATTCTTATTATCTCATTAAAGTGTAACCAGTGCACCTCACCACAAATAAACCCTTTTGAAATACAGAACTTTCTGCTATAATTAGTCTGTGCAGCCCAGTTACAAAAACATTATTCTCCTCCTAGCTTGCTATAAAAATAGTTCCTCTTACAATTTACTCACTCAGCTGCCATAGTTCATTCTGTTTATCTGATGAGCAACTGCATGCTTGTTTCATCTCTGTTTCCAGCCACACAGCACTAGGTTCCCTAAGACAGTGTACTGCCTGCTTCATGCCTCACAGATAAACTCTTGCTCTGGATAAACAATTCTGTGAGAGGTTTAAATACTTAACTAATCTAGAGGCTTCCCTCTCAGACATGAATATATCCTGAGAGCACACAATCATCACAGTCAAATTCAAATCTCACTAAACTGATTAAGGCCAAGACTGCAAATAAAAAAGCCCTGCCAAAGCCTCCCAGAACTAACACTGGGCCTCAGTAAAAAACTAAAAAACAGTTTCTTCACCGCCCTCAAGCAGTCCTTGAACAGAAGAGTCATCTTGATCCAAACCACTTCATATTGGTCACTCCTAACTACAGCAACAACAAAAATGTTCCGATGACAGGTGACTATAATTAGGGATAGAGACTCACCACTCAAGGCTGGACAAAGAGAGAGTTATGGTGTGTTGTCTTTCAGGTGTCAGGATCTCACGTTATAAGGAACCTAAGGGCAGTTTCAAGTGACAAATATGACTACGATGTGGTATTTATCCAAGTGGTGGGGGTGAACAACCTAAGATGCAATACCCTGTGGGTCACGCAGAGGAATGAGTCAAAACGTCCCATGCAGATGACAAATGGAGGAAAGACAATGGTCCTGAGCAGAATCCTTCATTTGAATTGAATGAGCCTAGGTATAAAGAAAAGATAATTGATTACAAGAATTGGCCAAATAATTGATATTCCAGGAGAATCCAATATGTGGGTCAACATGGGAGGACATGTTTGTCAGTCCAAGTAGCTTTGGTAAGGACATGGTGCATCTCTCGCTTCAAGGCTTTTGGACAATGGTTAAAGCTTTTGATTGTGTCTTTTTTAAACAGAGTCCAATTAATGGGCATTCCAACATAAAACACACAAAACTGCAGATCAGATTACATTGAGGTGGCCCTCCTCAATGTCAGAAGTCTCAATAAGAAATTGTTTTTTTATTAAATTTCTCCTGCATTTGGAAAACATCCACAACAGTAATACTCATTTGTTAACCATGTAGGCTCACTGGACACACAGTCTATTTTCAAGAGTGAAGTTGGAGCAATGTCTGGTTAAGTGACTTGCTCAAGGTCACACAGTAGATAAATGAGGGCTGAGGCAAGTTTGTGTACATGTTTGTGTAGTTACTCAAACTTGGTTTTAATACAAAGAAAG
Organism: Protopterus annectens; assembly: GCF_019279795.1. Classification (NCBI taxonomy): domain Eukaryota; kingdom Metazoa; phylum Chordata; order Ceratodontiformes; family Protopteridae; genus Protopterus; species Protopterus annectens. Next base: position 175,919,687 of record NC_056743.1, on the reverse strand, counting down.
CACTCCCTTCATATGTGGGTTTTGAGCCTTTCACGGCCAAAGGAAACTATGGTTGGCTATCTATATTTGTCAAGGACCATATTACCACAAGGCAAATTTCTAGGTACTCACAAACAGAACTCACTGAACTCATAGCTGGGACAAATTATCAACTTCTAGAGTATTATAGGACAATTCCCATGTCCCCTAATGATCATCTAAGATTCCTCTACTTACTCAATCATCTAATTATCAACAAAACATCCATTATACTGGGAAACTTAACCCATCAATAAACTGCAACATCTACACCTCCAATGTAGGTTATGCCCAGAAGTTCTTAGACTTAGTAAATAACTCCTCTGTAAATAAACATACCACAGGCCACAATATTCTTGACCTAGTCCTCACAAATACAACTGCTACATCTGCTACTCCTTTGGTATCCCCTTTCCTAGTGACTTGATGTTCACCTTCGAAATTCAAAAGTTCCACAGGAAAATATCACTGAATTCATGGATTACAAGCAAGTAAACCATGAACCTCATCCAACACAGCAATGACATATTGAAATTCTCATGTGATCGCATAAACCCCTATGTGCCAAAGAATTCTACACCCATTTAGATAAACATATCGAAATGACAATCCACAGTATAGCTAAATAACATGCAGAGAAATAAACCACCAAGGTGGTCCATCAAGACTTACAAGAAAAGAGAGAGACTACTTAAATTACACAGCAGATTTAAAAACTTTGACATCAAGGAGAGCATCACTATAAGGTCAACTAAAGCTAATCAAGAACTTAAGTTGGCATCAATAGCTAAAGATAATTATAAATCTTTCTTTAGCTATATTATGAAACAAAAGAACACCCTCCTACATAGCCCTGAATTTGCTCAAGATGGCATCTCTTACTTAGATCCAGCTAACATTTCCAGTGTTCTTGCCAACAGTCAGTGCTAATTTCACTCCAAAGAATACTACCCATAGTCCTCAAATTCCAAAATATCTTATCCCCCTTTTTATCACTAAGTAACATATACTGAATAAGACCAGAAATACTTCATTCATATTTCTTGACAACATAACAGGATGCTTAATTAGTGCAAGCACACCCTACCTGACCCACTCCACAGTCACGGGTCTTGTACCTGAAGAGTGACACACTGCAGTTGTGATGTCCCTACATAAATGTGCCCATACCACTAACACTGGGAATTACAGCCCTATCAGCATGACTAGCCACATTTGTAAAACAAAACAAATTGATTACAACTTATCTCACAAACTAGGATATTAAAAAACCACAACAGTTTGACTTTGTCAAGGGATGATCCTAACGATTAAATCTATCTTCTTCCACATGGTCACTTAAGCAGTTCATAGTGGCTATGCTGTGCACACAGCATATTCAGACTTTGCCATGACATTCACACCATACCCCATACTGGCATCACAAAAAAGCTAAATAACTTAAAAATGGATCCCTATGAGGTAAGATGAAAAGAAAACTGGCTAAATGACAGAACTCAGAGTAAAAGTAGAAGGTGCCTCATCAGAAAGAATGAAAGTGGCCAGCAATGTCCCTCAAGGCACAGTGCTGGGGCCCCTCCTTTCCAGCATCTATATTTCTGGTCTCCTGGCAAGGAACCAGGACTTGCGGCTTCTGTTTGGAGATGATTGTAAACTGAGAACTATTGTCAAGTCCTCCCTCTGATACTCAGACTCTTCCTTTTAAATTCTTGCTGTACTGAAATGGGCTAAAATTAAATGCCATCATTGCATTTGGTAGACCCCTCCTTTCAGCATGTTGTATGTCAGGGACCTTGGAGCTTGGGTTGACAACTCCCTATCTTTTGATCACTGTTTTACAACAATGGTCAGGAGATTCTTCCACTTAAGTTAAATAATCATTAAGGGACGATTATCCAGTTCTAAAGTCATTATCCCTATCTTTTCAGCATTGATTGATTAAGCCATTTGTGAGTATAGCACTCCCCTTCAGGATGTACCTCACCAGACATAGCAAACAACTACAAAGCCCAGAGATACCTAACCAAAAAATCACAGGCCTAAAGACCCTAAGCTACCAGTAGAGGCTGGAAGCCCTATCACGTTATTTAGCATCTTGCAGACTTTTGAAGGGATACCAATGCCTGGTCTGCTGCACCACTACAGACCCATTTGGTATTGATCTCCTAAATCTTTGCAAGTCTAAAACTTTAATTAATACCAGAAACCATGATCTACGTCTTCACAAAAAGATGAGCAAAACAAGGTGGACAATGCACGTTTCTCTACATAGTGCCTCCTCCACCTCTGGAACAAACTTTTCCTACAGGTTAAGCAGTGTGATTCACTAGCATCTTTCACATGTAACTTGAATAACTGGGTGGGTCCTCACACATTTAGACCATGGTTGACTAATCCAATCTTTCTGAGAAAGAGGGCATGGCCTGAGGTGGGTACTGCCAAGGCAGACATGGTGCTAGGACTAAACTGCCTTAAAATATCTGTGAAATCTATAAAGTGTACCATGGCATCTACACAGGCACATCAACTATACAATGTGCTGGCAAGTATAATACAGACTCATAGTGGTAAGACTGTTGATATACATATATATATATATATTGCTATATATCCACTTGAGAAATGCATCATGTCACATTACTGAAAACCACTATGTACATCCTCTGAGCTCTATTTCGTGCAATTGCTATTTGTATGCTAACAAACAGACGTCAAGCTATTCAAATAGTCAAGTCCTCCTGCAGCAAATTTCATGCCCATTCAACTGTCTGGCCCACGCCATCAAGCCGAGTCACCAGAGGCAGGTGTACCCGACAACGCTGCCCAAATTAATCTCAGTAACATAGTTATGGGTATGTCAGCAGTTGGTGTGCTGCCCCTACCTCACCCAACCCCTGCTATATCGGTGTACTGTGTCTGTATCCCATGACTCCCCCTCAGTGTGTGTGCATATCCTCCAGTCCTGTTACACATCTGTCAGTCTGTGTACACATGTTGCCTACTCATCCCCTTCATGCCTACCTTCTCCCTCTGTACATAATATTTAGGAACCTTCCCCAGACAAAAAATGCTATGCCCCCTAGACTACTTTTCCATTGTGTTCTTACTGTATACACCCTTGCTTGCGATCTTTTTCTACTTTCATGTACCCTCCTTTCCACCACCCCTTCCTGGAAACAATAAAGGGTCCAAGCTACCACTAATGGGGTAGTCTTCATCTGTTGTCAGGGTGCAAATAGTAGCCCAAACTGCAGGCATCTACTCATGCCAAAAGCTGTGCTTCTCATACGTTCTAGTGAGGATTGCACATGTGAGTGTGAGAGCACTACCTCACAATTGTGTGTGTGTGTGTGTGTGTATATATATATATATATATATATACACACACACACACACACACAGCCACATCATTGCCATCCTGTCTTGTAACCCCCCCCCCCACCAAAAAAGCACAGCTATCTGACTACTACTGCAATATTGTCCTTGCGTAGTTGTCTATTTGACAAATGGCACTGCCTCCATGTGTTGAAAGCTATCTGCTACCTGAACTGCAGCTCTATGAATTCCAGCCTTTGCTTATTCCTTTTAAATTAATTTTGAACCACTAATATACTACATGAAGTCCATAGGTAGGGAAGAAATAAAAAGGGTGAACACCTGCAGGAAATTCCTAGCTTTTCTTAAACATACACAAGTCAGCAATATATGAAGCAGAGAGTTTCAAAATCAACAATGAATTCAAAAATAGGCAATGCGTTTGTATACTTCAGTTTAACACCCAAAGCTCTTTGTGGCTTCCTGACATTTTTGGGGGCTGGCTTCTTTAACCAAATTGTTATTAATAATGGGCAGCATAAAGAGAGCACATTCACATAAAATAACATTAGGATTGTTAAACTGGGATGTGCTGCAGTGAAAATAACATAACATTAGGATTGTTAAACTGGGATGTGCTGCAGTGAAAATAACATTAGGATTGTTAAACTGGGAAGTGCTACAGTGAAAATATTAACCACTGTTTATAACTTGTTATTCATAGTTTCATAAGTGACACTACTACACATTAGAGAAATATGGTGCAAAATGCCATGGTGGAAGACAGAAAAATAAATCACTATCCATATAAGATATACAACACTGGAAACACTGCTACTTAGTGATTAAAAATATAATACATTTCCAAATCCACATTAATATTTCCAAAATCAGGTGAATTACAAATGCATGACATGAAATAAAAGTTTAGATGATGTTGAAGAAAACTGCTGCCAATATTTGTACTTAAGTTGTTCATTTCAATAGGGATTTTTTTGTAATTCAGGTTAATTACACAGAAGCAATTTTTCATAGTTCTGTATTTCTGTAAACATGCATTTGGAAAGGATATACTTGATGTTTTGTGAAAGCTCATGTCTGGCTGAACAAAATAATCTTGTATGCTTTCCAAGATATAAAAAGCTATTTGTGAAAATATAATTCTGGATCTGTGTGCATTACAGCATATTACAATACTGATGCAATGAATGTAAATGCATGGTTACCACTGTAACAGCATATTACAATACTGATGCAATGAATGTAAATGCATGGTTACCACTGTAACAGCATATTACAATACTGATGCAAAGATTGTGAATGCATTGTTACCACTAGAACAGCATATTACAATACTGATGCAAAGATTGTGAATACATGGTTACCACTGTAACAGCATATTACAATACTGATGCAAAGATTGTGAATGCATTGTTACCACTAGAACAGCATATCACAATACTGATGCAAAGAATGTGACTGCATTGTTACCACTATAAAGACTTTTTTTTTACTGAGAACACACAACTCAAACTGCAATTTTTCAGAAAGTGTTCTGGAATGATTTGTGTAGTCTGCTAGAGTGTGACATTTAGCAGCACAGAGGGGTTTAATGAGTTAAACAGATATTTACATTCCTGGCACCTGTATGTAAACACTTTGTAAAATATAAAATAAAATGACCATTTAATTAACAATGAAAAACACAGAGTTGAGGAATTACTTGCAACAAAATGTTAAAAAAAAAACTCTGCCACTGAAACACAGTAACATTTGTATTTTTTAAAACTTGGCAAACTTGCATGAACATATTTCTGTGAAATGCAATTTGTACTGCATGTATATGCAAAATTAAAATGACAATTCCAGAAATTGCTGCAGATATTACAATAGAGTAGATGAAATCAGAATGCAATAAATTTCTATTTGCATTTTTTTCCACATGCTTGCACTGGGGCTATCACCTTTATGAGAAAAAAGGAAACTCCAGCTTTATGAATTTCATAAAAAAAAAGTTCAACATACTGCAAAATAATCACCAGTCCTATGCAAACACATTTAAAAATAAGCATGATAACCACAAATACATACATAATCTCTGATTTACAAATACTGACCGAAAAATATTGGAAAGCGCAAAACTGACAGACCAATATTTTGCAACTGCTAAAGTTAGTTATGCAGGGATGAATGCCATCAGAACCTGATAAACTAAATATTGTGAAATTCAGTACGTTACAATACGTTTACATCATTTGAGCACAGAAGTTAAAAATGTCTCGCTATATCTTTTTAATTATTTAAAAGCAGCCATGGCACTCTACACTTCATTAATATATTTGCCTACCTGAAGTTTCAACATGCAAAATTTTATCCAAGACTGGTGAAATATTAAAAGGATACATTTTTATTGTTATCTTGAACCTTGTTATACAAATACTTTATTCGAGTTTTCTCAAAGATATTCCATTCAGATGTGAAGGCACTAGGCTTATGCTTGCCCAACAAATCTGCTGAGATGCTACTCTTATAAATGAAACTGTGCAGACTTGTGACTAAATGTAACAAGCTAATGATGCACAAAAATATATTTTTGCAACACTTGCTTTTTACTGCAACAAGAATGCACAGACTCAGAAATAGATCTAAGTTACTTAAAGAGGGAAGAGTGTTAAAGTTACAAAACCTTCCACTGTGTTGTGAAGTAACACTGTGATCCATCTAATAGCTACAGAGATGCAGGAATTAGTATTACAAGGTCAGCTAACTGCAAATGATTTCCCACTAGTAACAGAATACATGTGCCTACAAATCTGCGGTCACAGTAGGGCAAGGATAGCTGAAGCACTGTAACTATACTACAATGATGGACAAGTACTGTTACTCTGTAATATTGCAGAATTATGCTGCTGATGTAGTGTCTTTTGTAGTACCTCCACAGAAAACACACTGATGAGAAACCAGCTGATAGGGACAGCAAACTATGGATTAGTGTGCTGCTCACAACAGTGAAGCAGATCATACAGTCTGCAGAGCACAGGATAAACAAAAAGTCAAATTTTGGCAATGACAAAAAATACTTTGAATCCTTCAGCTGTCATAATTTAAACAGAGCAAGCCACTTTATTAAATAGACTATGTTATACTACATTTATATGCATTTCTAATTAACTACATCAGTTGCTCTTTTTCTACTAATTAATCCTGCTTCATGTACATTTTCCAAATTTTAGACTATTCATATGTTTTGCTCACTAGCTTTAATTCAATGACGTGCCCATTATATTTAATATGAAAAAAACATTATTTATATATATATATATATATATATACACACACACACACACACACACACACACACACACACACACACACACACACGTCCATGTCAAGTGTTTAAGTTTTTAAATGTTTCAGCACTTAAACATTAGAAAAAAAATAAAACAGGCAAACCATACATTTTTTGCAAGTAGAGGCAAGACCCCCAACAACTTGTATATATTAACTGAATCTGTACTCAAGCCAGATGCACATGAACTCAATATGACTTGCATGCTGACCGAAGTGCAAGACAATGTATATGCAATCTACAAGATTACACAGACTAACATATTACCCATACAAAAAAATAAAATATAACCCAAATTGGGCCTAAGTCACACTTTAGGATTTCTTTTAATTAACTATTATTTATAGACATTGCTTATGTGAGTCCTCACAGTATCAACTGAATATTAATATTGTGGTCAGACTAAGTACCCCCACATAAAACAACTTAAAAACAGGGGATCTCACGAGCTTCAGAATGAATGGTGTCTTTGATGGCCACTCCTATAAATACCTTTAGAAAAATGAAGTGCCCCCCCCCCCCCCAAAAAAAAAAAAAAGATGTTTAACTGATAACTTTCCATGGCATATGTTATAGATGTTGATGAGAAAGTGAAAAAAAAAAGAGCAAGTAATGGAGTGCAGGAAAGCCAAATTTGTGTGTGTGTGCTGACTGCATGGTGGATGGAGAGATGGAGGCAGCTGCTGCTGAAGAATGCTACATACTGTATGTTAGGGTACAGAACTCTCATCAGAAACAACCCTGGGTGAAATTCAAAGTAACTTTACTACAGGTAGAGATACAGTTTAGTCATGGTTACTATTTTTGGTCTGCAGGAGAATAAGGCCGTGAGAGACCGCTTTACTACTCTGGAAATGAAAGTTGGTAATGCCTGGCTTTAAATTAAAGATATAATACTCTGGAGACAACTGCATATTGTTGAAGCTGCAGAAAACGTATCAGATGGGCAAGTTGATGGCTTGACTTCCTGGCTGGCAAGCTGCACTGAACCAGTAAAAAACTATGGGGACTCTTAGCCAGATCCATCAGAGTGGTGGTGTTGAATGGAAGTGACTTATTTTGAAATTATTTGAATTCTAGCACCTAAAGGAGAAAAATGTATTTACTTTGGAAGCCACGAAAATCTTTAAAGTATGACAAAGAATCTTTTTCAAAACTACTTTTCTGTTCAGAGTTGTAGAAGATGTGCCCCGATTCTGAAGGACATGTATGAATGTCAAATTAAGTTCTTAAATTTTAAGATGCTGTGTTTGGTCAGATATAATATAAGAAAATATAGAAACTGGTGTCAGCGGACAGACCAAATAACTGGTACCTGCAGAGGTATTTCTTGGATAACTACTGCTACTGTCCATTTGTATACAGCTGCATTGGCTTGAACAGATGAACAAAGTAGACTTATCTTAAGTGGCCAGTTTAAAGACAGCTAGTAAAGACAAGTGTAGAACACTACAATGCTGTTTAAGAGATATAACCTGCCACTACATTTTAAAAAGTCAGTGAATTTAAAAGATTAAATCACCCTGCACATTCAGGATATATGGGACTGATCCTAAGCAAGATCACATTTTATATCAAAGGGAAAACAGTTCCAATAGCAGCAGGAGCAATGAGGTCAATACAAAAAGAATCTACAGTAATACTTCAATATGCTACCAATACATGTAAATCCGTATGAATCGCAGTAGTCGTCAATTCTGGGTGCATTACGGGTCTGCTAAAAGCACTTTTTGGCTAACATTAAAGATTGAAACAATAATAATTTCATGAACTTTAATTATACCATGACTAAGGAAGGGGTCCATTCCTGTCATAATATTGGAAACTCAACTTTGAGAAATTACACCGAGGGAAAACATTTCTTTACTTGCAAGTGTCTGCATCCAGTGATATGTTTGGCTAAAATAAGAAATACTAAAAAGCATTATTTTAGACAAAACAAAGTTAAGGCTGCAAGGTGATGGTGATTTGAATGAAGAGAGTGATCTTCCTGCATACAAATGAGATGAGTGTAGTAAAATCACAAAGCATAGTCTGGAGATGAAAGATACTATTACATGAACTCAAGCCAGCACTGACCACTTAAAAGCAAGTTACTAAAGTATGCATATTTTGGCACAGCATCCATATATAATGGAATTTAAATACAGACTAATTCCTGGTTAAACAGATACCACTACAGAAACCTCCAAAATCACAACACTGTGGCATCTTGGACTTGACTTACCTTCACAGATTCATAGATAACTACTAGGCTAACTCCCCTGAAGGGCCATTTTAAGCCTAGCTAATAACCCAACACTAAAATCAAACCCTGTAACTTGTGCCTTTAAGGTGAATACCTTAACCATTATGACACCCCCAAATATCTGTAAACTGGATTTGAACCGTGCATCATCTGTCTGCTTTCTCTAAACTCAGTAATACAAGTATACCTCCTGCCATACAGACAGGAAAAAGCTCTACTTGTATCAAGATTACATCACCCCAGATTGGACTTGAACCCACAATCCCTGGCTTAGAAGGCCAGCACCTTATCCATTAGGCCACTGGGGATGAAACCAGCAACCCTTTCCACAGGGAACTGTAAGGCATCCTAATTTATCGGCTTTAGGGAATTTCCATTCATTAGGCCTTATTGTGCAACTCAAGTTGTTATCCATGATACTGTTTCTTCAAAGCAATCTTCTTCAAATCCACTGCTCTCCACAATTAGCAGCAAAGGCATGTCCATAAAAGGGAGAAAGGGATGACCCAGTCCACCTTATTCTTCACTAGTAAAGAGGTAGCCAGCAAGAGCTGATTGTTTTTCCTCTCAAGAAAAAAAGTTAGTTATATTTTTCTAACATCAGTTGTTCAAAAACATTTGGCTACTAGGTAATTAATGTTCTTTCGCCAGCTTAAAAAAAATTAAAGTAATATGAACCCCTGTACAAAGCAAACATATTTTGTCTTGAGCCATATCAATACAGCTTTGCTTTTTCTGTAAACATTTCAAATATTTTTTTTATATCCATCAAACTGATCATCTAGTCTTCCCATCTACTTACTGACCCCATCACTCTACTTTCGTACTTAGTACAGCATTCCACATAAGGTCTTCCAATTTCCATGAGAAATACTTTATTGCTAGAATCTTATTCCTAGTGAGAGGTGCCAGTTAGCAATCACAAGTTGGCCAACATAGATTTTCTGTACGTATTACACTATTTTTCTCCTGTGCATGTGCATGCTTGGGTCACAACATCCAATACAATGAATGTTGGTCTTCATGTAAAACAATGACCAAGCTTCATGTGTGGCTTCTACTCCAAGTAAAACAGTGCATGCAAACCCATCTTTGACTATTTGGGGCCTTACCTGCTGGTTTACAGGAGTCTGTCACCTAGTGGAAGCCATTTACAGTAAACTCTCAGTTAACCAGCACCCATGGGGATTGGTAGATGCAGGATAACTGTAGTTTCTGGTTGCTTAAGAGTTAGTATTAAAAACATGCCTAACTAACACTGTACCCTATACTATTTGTTTGGTTTGACTTGTTCTTAGGTTGGGGAGAGAGGGCATTTATTTTTATCTTCCTTTTTAAAACTCAAACTCTAAAAATGTAAGGTATGTTTCTGCAGGGGGGGGGGGCAAAGTGCAGCAGATGAAAATTGTACTATATTGCTTTGATTTTTTTTTTCTGGTTTCTTGAGAGTTCTGGTTGCTTGAGTTCCACTTAACAGAGAGTTTACTGCCCTCTACCCCCTCCCCAAAGCAAACCAACATTAGCTACTTACTTTAATTCCCTCACCTGGCTCCACTAGCACCCAGATAAGTTACTTCAACCTAGGTCACTACAATTGCAGTCATACTGATATTCCTCTGTAGCATGCAGCAAATTCATGAAATGACTCTACCATTACTGAAAGGCTGTCTAGGATGGTCTCCTGATGTCTGCATTTTTTCTGATTGTATGAAGGTTGGTTTCCTCCACTGTTTACCTCAAAATGTAGAGGCTTGTATTGATAGTAAAATGACAGACAGCAAATGTAAAATAAATCCTGGCAATTAGGGAGATGGGATGGGAGTTGGCTTAATGGTAAAGGTGTTTGCATTACAAACACAAGGTTTGATTCTCACATGAGATAATATGCTAGGCTTAAAATGGCCCACAGGGGCAGTTAAGCATAGTACTAATTGATAAACTTATAGTAACTGCTTCTATGGTGACAGGTGTTAAGTACTGGAGTGGAGTGCAGATGATCCTGGGTTCTATTACAGGGTATGCCAACAATGGACAAAGGAAGAGAAATGTTCCAGACAAAGTCTTTTCCTCTTCTACAAACAACTTCTCACTAAAGGAGAAGATTAATGGCACCTTTTTGGGGTCCCATGTGAAGAGTTCGACTCCAAGCACCTACATGCTGAATCCATTTACCCACAGATCTGACTTAGTCACATGTAACAATTAATGGCATAACAGGGACAGTAAGGTCATAAAACTGTCTATTCTTATTCAGTTTCTGCTACAACCTCAGTGGCAACTGTTTGAGACATATTCAGAGGATTCCACAAGTGTTCAGGAAGGGCAAATGAACTAGCAAAATAACTAATTTTTCAGTAGCCTTCAGAAAATACTAAAACCATAGCAAAGACTTCCACTAGCTGTCCTCTGGAGAGAGAGAGTGCATCTCTCACGCACAAAAAAACTCTACATCAGATGAAAATAAGATTAAAGAAAACAGCTCTTCATCATCTGGGACACAGTAGTCTAGTACCCTCTGATACCACCTTCATTCCTGACCTCTGAAGATCTGTTTCAGTGGTCTGAGACTACAGCTGGGTTTCACACTACTACAGCAAGGCAGCTATAAAGCTCAAGAGCTCAATATCTATCCTTTCATGAATCACAATCTAAGTCCTGTCAGTTGTCAAATTATCCTAAAGAGAGAACGAAAAAATGCATTACAGATATGTAGGGAATGCACCAAAAAACAGATAAATTTATTCTTCTTTTTGGAGTACTTACAAAATGGGTAATAAGTAAAGAAAAGTACACCAATCTTCCTTACAAGTGGAAAGGTGGCAAGGAAGGAAGACCTTTTTTTTTTTTTTTTGTGTGATGTGTGGCCTCTTAACTACAAACACTATATAAAATTAATTTGTCATGACAGAAATAGCATGTGGATTTCACCCCAGTCCAGTGTTACAAACGGTACACACACATACATATTCATGTATCCATTAACTAGTGGGGGAGGGGTACCTCTACAGCGGGTTACTATTGGGATATGCAGCTCTTAATGAATTGGGGACAAACCCAGACATAGCCACAGAAATCAGGGACATGCAAATAGTAGTAGTACTAACTTGAGACACTGATGCATTTCCTAAAGTAAAATTTATAACTCTGGTTATAAATAAATAGTTACTGTTATTAAGTGCAATTCACCACTTTTCCCAAAAAGTCACCAGTTTAGGAGGGATTAAAAGGGACAAAGATAAAATCTGAGTCAAACTCAGGGACACTTGAGAGTATGTTGGAACGTCCTCTTCTGAGATCCCTATATTGGCAAAACTAACAACTGCTAGCTCCCATATTTCATCAGGGAGCACACACACACATTGTTCATACTTATGCAGTGATATCACAGTCTAGCTAGAAGGGCATACCTAGCCCTTTTGGTCACCAGTGCAACCTCTTTACATGTAGCATGCATACAAAGAAAAAGAACTGCACCTTGTCATTCAAATTACAAGTATGTGGATCTTTGAAGTAAGATGGAGGGATGTAAATACTCCTTTCACAAATCAATAGTTATGGCAAATTTATGGGTTCCTATTAAGTTATCAAAAGATAATGTAATCGAACGGCCAAAACATCAGAATGGCCGCATTTCAAAGTTTGAATTGTGGGATCGCAGTACAATGAAGATTGGGATATTTGCCCTTTCCTCACTGTAGTGCGATCTCAGAGTTGGAATATATATTTAGCGGGGGGAGTGGGGGGTACAGCCCCCCCCCCCCACAATAAAAGTTTTGAAATGCGGCCTTTTCGATGTTTTGGACGTTCGATTATATTACCTTTTGACAAAGTAATATGAATGCCAAATTTATATCTGTGATAGCCGAGAACAGGACCTCTGCAGTGGAACTTTGCTATGAAGAATCCCAAAACAGTTTTGAAAGGACATCTCAAGTTGTCAAAAGCCAAACAAGGCAAAGGCAAGAGAAAGGACTGCAAAGTTCCAAAGCACTGAAAAGCCAAAGGATGTCTGACTGCAGGAATTACAACTTAAGTGCTTGGTAGAAGTGCGCATCAATGACCCGCTGACTATTGCTCAAGTATTCTCAATGTACACAATCTCAAAAGTACCATGTTTTTAATGGAATGACACTGATGGTAGCATTGATTCCCTTGATGGTTATCAACCTATTGACAAAATATGATATAATGAGGCATCCATTTAGGAAATTTTTTTTTAGTCCTTTCTTTCTGAGCAAATGTACCATTTTCAAGGAGAAACAGCTTCTGTTGGATGTCAAAAGTATGTAGAGCCCCCCAGATTCTGCCATCAGATACAGGAAAATGAATGGATGGACTTACAGACAACTCATACTTTTGGTAAAAAAAATATATATATGTTAGCCTAAGGGCATATGATCCTTGGTAAAGATGAGATGTAGTAAACTATAAAGAACATGGAACTCCAAAATCAATCAGGTTACGCATATGGCCATAAATATGTCATCCAAGAAGTGAATTTCATAGCCACTAAACAGGTGAACTGAATAAATTAAGCCTCTTTTCGTCATGAAATTGAAGTTCCCAAGAAAAATGGCTCTTCAAAGGAGGGTGAAGACAGACAAGTCAGTTAAGTAACTGCTTGGCAAGTCTGCTCTTGGCCATGGTTCCATCTAATAGATTACAATGTACTGAAAACAGCTTACATATGCACCTTGACAAAGGAAGAAAACAAGGTATACTGGTGCCTGAAGTAGATAGGACCACCTATTACCTAAAAGAAGGCAAACCTCTACCCAATTAACAAACATTTTGCACTTAGAACCATACATCTTGTAAGGAGAAGTTTTTTTTTTGAGTGGCTTCAGTCTTCTCTGAATCTTCTGATGGAATGTCTGGGCAGGATCAAACTGTCGACTGGAAAACTGAAGCTAGGTTTTGTCCCAAATGACAGAACTGCTTTGACTGACTTCAATTCATGGAAGTTCAGGTATCTATCCAACAGCCTGACACCCCACCCTTTTCAGCTAACACAGGCCAACAAGGATACATTCTGTCCTTTCTATTCTTGAACTTTCTAGGAGGTACAGAATTACTGGAAGTGATGGAAAGGTACACAAGAATGTTTACTGCCACAATAGTTGGGAATTCATCCAGTATCAGGCTTCATCTTTTCCTGCTAAGTTGATCAGACCTGCAGGAGATGCACATTTTTTCTGGGCATTTTCATTTTGGTGAGCACATCAGTTATAAAAGTGACTTCTAAGACAGCTGTTGTCTACTACCAGGTCCAGGACAAGACTAGAGTTGTAGCTGTGGGGGGGTTGCAAGCATACTCAATGCCTCCATGATGAGAATCTCCTGTGACAGTGATGCACAAATCTATGGTGCACTCTGCCAGACTTGCATCACTTCCCTGCACTGGAAGTACAGGTGCCCTGCATGTTCATGTGACACACTGCAACCTAGTTATATGACCACAACATAAAGAACTGTTTCCCTATTCAGTCTAGGGCTTGAGACAGATGGGTGCAAATAAGGGCAGTTAGGGAACCCTGATGGGGCCAACATGAGGCAGCTGAAATGGTAAGACACTAGGAGTCCCTTCTTCAGAAAGGCACCTACCACAACCAGAACTTTAGTAAACATCCTGGGTACAAATAAACTAAAAACAGCAACTAAGATTGAAAAAAGATTCACTCCCAAAGCAAAATAAAAAAAAAACATGTACAGATCCAGATGTGCCAGAAGACGTGCATTATTGAGGACAATGCTATCATGATGCTCAGTGAGATTCAGGACACAATCCTCTGGAGAGTCACCATCTGCAGACAAAAGCTACCAGTCCTCAAAAGAATGATAAACAGATTTGTAAAAAAGGCTTCCTTCTCTTTTCAAATTAGAGGATGTTTGACAGCTCCTCGGAGTAGCAAGGTTTTGGCCTGTTGCAAGTCCTCTACAGAAACATTATTTTGTTAATGGAGCTCTTTCTGGTTTACAGACTAAAAGCTCCAAAATGCATCTGCCTAAAATACTATTTACATAACCTTATAGTCACTGGCTTTGGCTCTCCAGAACACTGGTGTCCCACATGCCAACATGCAAAGCTACTATGAGATTGTTGCGATACTTCTGTGAAGGCTCCTCTAGGATACTCCACAGATAAATTACAAGAGGCAATATGGATGCTTGACAACCTTTCAAATTTTCCAAAGCTTATTCTTCTTGTCATGGGATGGCCTGGAGGAATACTTGGGGGAATTGACCCAGTTCCTTAAGAATGAGCAAGGCCCATTTCATCTTCTGCAGGTTTTCAAATAGTTCATGAAAAGCTTGTCTTAAGAGACCATTACTCGCAGATGAGGTGTCAAAGGTGACATGCAGAATTTTCTACTCTAAAATTAAATCTCTTAGCCACGTCATATTGCACAACCACACATCCAATGCTGTTGGTTGCCCTGGCCACAGGACTACCACCACCAAAATTACACCGGGCTACATGGAAGCCATTTGAAGAAGGTACCATCAGAGATATAATCACATCCCAACATCATGGATGCACTTAGTTTTTTTTTCATTCTGAGCAATCAACAAGGACTGAAACTAGGAATGGTAAGAAAGATCACATACAACACAATCTCACTTTGGCAAAGGAGAAAACCCTCTCGCCAACCCTTTCCAAAGCTTTGGATTCCTAGCCTACCCACAATGTAGATGAGTACTGTGACCCTTACACCTTCAACACACTAGACAGATCATGAGTAAGGCTTAGCATGCTTAGTTAATACAACACACTCTACTTAGGAGCAGAACAAACTGACTTCTGGTGCTTTCAAGCTACCAGAATAATATTCTTAAGGAGTGACTCAAGGATCAATGGCCCAAGATTTTTTTTTTTGCCCAGACAGAGGTTTCACATCTTTTGCAAGGAAGGCAGGGGAAGAGAATACTAATGCATGGAGGACTTTGCCAGTTTTGGTGCATCATCAAAAAGTCATCATATAATTGAGCTGCAAAAGAAAGTGTCTCAATTTCCCTGTCCATCTCAACAAAAGTAAGGACCTTAGTACCATATAATTTGCAGTTCTAACAGGGTCTGCTTATGTTTGACCAATATGGTGGTAATACCAGAGTGGCAAAAAGAAGTTAATTATCAGATGGCAGGACAACTGTATGACTAGAGTGTAAGGATTAAAAGATTATGCACAACCCAGCACTTACATTAATGAGGTATCCCTAGCTGCGTCAGCGCTAAAAATATGGTACACTAAACATAGATTTTAATATTGCTAGAGGCCCAGCAGACATGAAAACAATGAGTGGCTCCTCAATTTCAGACATTGTGCCTAATTCAGCTCTGTGAAAATTGAGGAAAGTGACTCCAAAAGGCCACAGTTAAACCACAGACTCCTAAAAGCTGTACTCCTGAGCCAGATCCACTGGAATTGACCAGCAGCACTCATATGACAGATGTGGTGGCAAAAACCTGCAACTTTCACAAGATGTGGAAACCCAGGGCACACCTCACCAGCCTTCATCAACAGTGTCCACCAATGAAGAGTGAGCTCAAGTTTGTTAGTCAATGGACACAACACTATCTGATGGAGAAGAATGTCTTTCTCAGTTGTTCAACAGGCCTTGAATAACATCCACTCTCTATTAACTCCTCCTTTCACTTCAGATCTTACCTCAGGCCACAGCATAGAATGTCCTGTAAATCCCTGCACAGGGAACCATCCAAACTTCCGAGGTATGATAATCCTGCAGCTCATCTCTTCAACACCTGCAACTTGCTTAAAAACGCTGGCACTTTCAGTAGTGTACATCATATCAGTAGTATACATTGTAACTGGTCCTGGTTCTTAAAGGCTGTGCTAGTGCAGGTCCTGATTTATAAACTGCAAGAGTTATGTTTTTTAGGTGTTAAACATGGAATAGTCTTCCGACTGTTAACTACAGAATTCAAATGATAAAAATTGAAAAAAATGGGGAGTAGACATGACAGGTGCATCCCTTCTAGCCAGCACACAATACTGTGATGTTTGTCAACAAATGTTGTGCATGCCCTGAGCATAGGAGCAAAAGACAAAATATTTTGCTAAGATGGGGATTTAGAAGAAATCTTAAGTGGCCTACCTCAAGAGGCCCCAAACATCACACCAGTTCAGCCTATTAGCACACAGAAATGACACCTCTCTCAGAAAAACATTATGCAGAAAACTGCATTCATTACACATGCCCATAACAGTGTGTAGCATACTGAATTTCAAAGCATCAATACCTGTCAGAACGAAACTTTTCCAACTGACACTTTTATTTAATTAGCCTTAAACTTGTCTAAGTCAGGAGATGAGGACTTGAACTAGTGACTAAATTTTAGCAAGACACTGCATTTTCTTTCCATAACTCTTACAATTTAGAATACTGTATTGAAAGTACACAAAAAAGGTGAACAAAGTGATAAAGTGGAGTATAATAAAACAGTCCAAATAGCAAAAGAAAAAAGCAAACTCCACAACGTTGAACGATTTTAATGCGAAAAAAAAACAAAGCTTTCAGACAATAAGTCCTTCTTCAGTGTTCACAAAAATTCACAGGAACAATGATCCTTTTATATAATAAAAGTCTCATCACATGACACAGCCCAAAACATCACTAATTTTTTTTTTTAATTAAAGCAACTCAATTTGAATAAATATCATAATAATAATATAACAGTTCTAGTTCTCTATCATATTTGTTGCTGTTTAGTTTTTAAAACTGGTTTAAATGTTACTTGCTTATTTAAACCAGAGTAAACAGCCTGTAACCGAATGATCCACTCATATTCCTTTGCATCTAATTTATTTAAACTGTAATGTAACATCTGATAGATTACTTGTTGTAAATTTATCGGATTACATATTAACAAAATGCTGAATTTTCCCTCGTCTCGTGGAATTAAATTTATACCAGCAAGAACTGACAACTTAGTGAATGCCATCACAGACTTGAAGGTATTCTCACGTAATTTGAATTTAAAAAATATTTTTAAAGATTGATACTTCTGTAACTAACCTATGTAAAAGAACAAGTAAATTTTTACCACTAAGTAATCCTATTGTAACTGTTTTTAATGACTTGTGTGAAAAACAGATTTGTGAACTATGACAGGAATTTAAGAAGTCATATAATCTCACGAATGAGGAATTTAATGCCCTTAAAACACTGCAAGATAATAATGATGTAGTAATTAAAGAAGCTGATAAAGGTGGTAGCATTGTTTTGATGAATACAAGTGACCACCTTGAGCCAATGAATGATTTAATTTCAGATGTGCAGACTTTTAAGTTGATTCATGATAAAGAAGTTAATGAAATCATTAGTAGGATTAATATGCCTATTTACGACTTACAGTTAATGAATGATATAGACATAGATATCTTTAACTTTTGACTGTACCATGTCCAACTATTCCAGCTCTCTATAGCCTACTGAAAATTCACAAATCTCAGACTAAACCTCTGACGGGACCTATTGTGTCTGGAAGGGGGTGGGGCAACGAGCCCTTGTCCGTTTATCTACAAAATGCATTAAAAGTGTTTTTAAAATCTGTACCTAGTTATATTAAAGATACTGGGGACTTTCTAACTCAGTTATATGGTTGGTATAACACTACCACTTAATCATTTTTTATTAGTGACCTTAGATATAAAATCACTTTTTACTGTTATCCCTAATAATTATGGGATTGAATGGATAAGGGAGATTCTTCAAGCATATGGTCAGTATTCAGATAGACAAATTGAGACATTTTGTGAATTGTTAGATTTGGTATTAGAAAACAATATTTTTAAACAAATATACCAGCAAATATCAGGTATAGCTATGGGTACTGCAATAGTGAATACCTATGCCAACCTAACTGTGTAAATGGGAAGAGGTTAATATATTTGGTGAAAATAACATATGCCTCTAAGGTTCTTTTTTATAAATGTTTTTTGGATAACATTTTTTTGGCTTGGCACAGTACTAGTGAAGAGCTTGATAATTTCTTTGTATATTTGAATGACAGTTGATTTTTTGAAATTTGAAATGAAGTATTCAGAGATTGAAATGCACTTTTTGGATGTTAGTTTACAAACAGAATATGGACTGGATACTTACATTCATAGAAAAGATGTGCATGTAAATAAATATTTGCACAAGAGTAGTATGCACACTAGGCACGCCTTTAAAGGCATTCCTAGGAGGCAATACCTATGAGCAAGTAGGCTGAACACTAGATCCGATGTTTGTTATAAACAGATGCAGGATATGACAGATGAACTTCTAAAGATAGGGTACAATTTTAGTGATTTAGAGGCGATTAGGAATGAGGTGATGGCAATAATTGATTCAGGAGCTAGACCGTATTTTTCTAGTTGTGATGGTACTAGCTCTGATGTCGTTTGTTCTGATTCAAAACACTCAGATATTTAATGACCTACAGTAGAGCCAGTAAACCTATTGATCAAATTATTAGGAATAACTGGCATATTTTGAAGGCCATACCTGGTCATGAGAAATGGCTCCCTAATAAACCTCTTTTTATGTATAGAAATTGTGATCATTTGAAGAAGTGTTTGTGTTATAAAGATTTTGCTTTTAATAATAGATATACTACTGTTTATAAAAAGAAAGGAACTTTTCTGTGTTATAATTGTTCTTGCATTACTCAATCTATTGAGTTTATACAACCTATAAATGGAAAGAAATTTACATTTTATTGCACAGCTACTTGTAACACTTCTTACGTGATTTATTTGGCTACCTGTCAGCAATGTTTATGTTTTTACATTGGGAACTCTACAAGAAGGTTACGTGATAGAATTATAGAGCATAGATCAGATATACGTAGAAGGGTTATTACCAATTCCCTGGCCCAACATATACAGGAAACGAATGACTCTCATCAATTTTTCTTTCGAGTTATGGACACTTTATCCCCAAATATTAGACGTGGTGATTTGGTTAATAAATTAGATACAAAGGAATATGAGTGGATCATTTGGTTACAGGCTGTTTACCCTGGTTTAAATAAGCAAGTAACATTAAAACCAGTTTTAAAAACTAAACAACAAATACGATAGAGAACTAGGAATGTTCTATTATTATTATATCCTTTATTATTTATTCAAATTGTGTTGCTTTAATTTTTAAAAAAAAAATTTTAAGTGATATTTTGTAATAGGTTTGGGCTGTGTCATGTGAAGAAACTTTTATTATATAAAAGGATCACTGCGCTCCTGTGAATTTTTGTGAACACTGAAGAATGACTTATTGTCCAAAAGCTTTGTTTTTATTCTCATTAAACTCGTTCAACGTTGTGGAGTTTGCTTTTTTCTTTTGCTATTTAGAATAATGTATTGACTCAAGAAGCAATTTCTCTTTAAGCACAAAAGATTTACATTAAAAATGGAGATGTGTCAAGGAGGTGGGGATTTAGTTAAATCAAAATTGCTCTGTCTCTCTTTAGATGTACCTGTAATACCCTAATTCAACATACTCAACAAATTAAATGACAAGCATAACCAGGGGCATCACACTCCATTGTATTTCATTAATATCAACACTAAAGTCACATCTGCTCCACTCAAAATCAAATACTGGTATTGGTGATGGTCTTTTCCACCTGTCATCAACAGCCTTAAAAACACAAAAGCTAAATTCTAATTAAATGATTAGCAGGCTTCTCAGACCTAAACAAAATACCTGGCTTAAACATTTTTTATTTCTTTGAGCTCCCTGCCAATTTAAAAAAAAAAAAAAAAAAAAAGAGGCAGATTAACTCCGTCATGCTTTAATAACTTCAGGCTATTCTGATACAATAATACACTAAGTTCTTCAGCAAAAAGAATGAACAGTCCTGGTAGCACAAAAGCCCATCACATTTGAACTGGAAGAGAAAAATCTGAACCTTTCAGCTTAACAGGACCATGAATAAAAAAGGTACAGAAAATGGATATATAAAACCTAAACTTTTTTATTTTCTCAGACAAGCATATGAAGTATGACAGAAACCAAATGTACACAGTAATTTTCCTTAAGCCTTTTTTATTACTGCTCCTTAAGGGACAGTTTTATAATACAGACAGATTCAAGTACTGCCATTTTAAGAGCCTCTACTTAAGAATGCTCTACATACAAATTTGTGTTTTTTTTTCATATCCTACACAAACAGGTATCTGCATGACAGGAACCAACTTAACAAGGATATTGAGGACCTTGTATATTTGCTACCATATGAAAATCATGAACAAAACTTCTCACCAAAAATACCTAAACCTTCACCTCCTCCTTACTTCAGGCCCACTCTCATTATACTTGCCAGAGGCGAAATCTGACAGAAACTTGTTTATACATACATCTCCTCCTATACAGGCAATAACGTCTCCTCTCCCAATAGTACCATGCTTTCTGAGTGGGGAACACGATGAATCTTCTGAACCCTCACCGACGACACTGTAGTTAATAAGGACTCAGGGAAACTCACTAGCACTGCCTTTACTTACCTCAAAACCTTTGACAAGGTTAATATCTTGTTCAATTCTGCTTTAATCACGCATGTGAATCAAAGCTGCTGACTAGTTTAAAAGTTACAAAGTCAAAGCAGTTACTTCTCTCCAACACCGCACCAATCCTTAACAATCAGAGATTTCTTCCCTCCTTTTCTATGTATTTATAAACAAAACCTCCCTACAAAATTCCTTGTGCTGCTCATGCTATACATTCTGAACACCGCAGTCTATGGAAGAAAAACTTCTACCATAAAAAAATCTCTCTGAAAAGTACATACAGCAACTGTCTACCTGTATTTAAAAAATGGGTCACAAAGACTTGCATTTTGGGTCTTATTTTAAAATGAATTTGGTCTCTACAATCTGACAAACCAAACTCTACAGAACAAAGTACCTGGAAACAAATGAAGCCTTTAAATAGCTAAAGCTATATAGTTAGATCACAGGCTAAACTTCAAACCTCCCCAAGAAGAAATTGCAACAAAAATTTCAGTAGAAACTTCAAGCATTACTTAGAAGAAACTAAGCAGAAAATTAACAGACTACTCTTCTGATTTTGGAAAATGCATTTTCATTCCCTACAGGGCAAAACAACTGTTGGTAAAGGAATTCTTCTAGGCCAACTTAAATATGGTGTCTTCCCCATTTCCATTTCCTACCTACAGGTAACATCTGAAAGGATGTGTGATTTCATTAGTGTTTCTGTGTGTCATTTGCAACGCTGCCATGTCCTTTCAAAACAAAAATATCTTGCCATCAAACAAAGAGAAACGTTACTCCATAGATCCCTACTATAAAAAATCTTCTTAAAATTGAGTCTTTCTTTCTTATGCAGTTAAGTGGTGATCAGTCTCACTCCACCAGCACCTCCCTTTGTGCCCCATAACAAACCACTTTGCAGAAATACCAGCTTTTCCATACTCATCCTCCAAACTACGGGAAGCTTCCCCCACCTTGACAAGCTGCAATTACTATTTAATGTTTCATAATGCCCTTACAAACTGTCTTACTGAAACTGCCAAATGACATCTTCCTCCTACACAATAAACACTTCCGTAACTACCAAGCATTTCAATAGTGTAAATTGTTCTATAATTTTAACAACATAGAAGTTCTTCATAATTAACATGCACAAGCTCACCTTTGTGCTGGGTCTCTGAATTTACAAAAGGACAAGTGCTCTACACCAATTAAATTCAAACAAATAAATATTTTTCTTCCTGTGGGTAGGATTTTGAATAGCTCCTTCAAGAACACAGACACACTCAGGTAGAGAGGGCTGGAAGCTAAATTATCTTTATCCTAAAAAGATGAACTGCAAAATTCTGCACGCATCAAAAAAGCAGCACAGTGAGAACACTGCAGAACACTTTTCACATTTTCCTGACTGGACATTAAAAAACTAATATCCTACATTCCAGATATTTACTTTACAAATAAAAAAGAAATCAGGCAGACTATCTCAAAGCTGAGTTAAACATAAAAGACAAATGACTAGAACCTTAAATCCACAAAAGTCTTAAGCCTGTAAATTATCTTTCTTCTCACCTTGAGAAACAAAGCTAAACAAGAATTTCGGCTGTAGTTTCCTGAGGAATATACAGGTGCCAGATTTCAAAAGTTTAGCAATTGCTATACCTTCAAGTTTCCATTATACATAACAAATTCTCCAAGAACTTTTACCCATAATAATACACAATTTCTACTCAATCACTGGCAGAGGAATTCAGTTTCAAGATTACAACTTCAAAAATAAGGATTTCTTAACTGAGAAGTTTCTCCTTTATATGACTCGCACAAAATGTAAAACTTCACTACAGATGTAATGAATTATTTGTTGACACATCAGCTAGGACTGACATCTCAGAAAACCAAAAGGCATTGCAGGGAGGGACATACACAGAGAAAATAGGTACTACTGAATATCCTTTACACCAGTGATACCTACAAGTTACAATAACAGCAATGTCAGGAAGGGTAGGAAATATGCATATATTATAAGCCATAGTAAGCCAGGATGACAAGGAGTAACATTTTACAAGGAGGTAGTGTTAAGTACACCAAATGTGTCTTCAATTTTGAGTACCAAAATGTAACTCACTTCATAAACATGATGTATACAAAGTCGTTCTGCTCTCAACAACTACGCAGAAAGGAACCTGTAGCATACCCGTATATGATGCACTATGCAGAACACTTGTTCATAACTGGAAGGCTAAACAAAAAAAAAACTCAGAAATGCAAACAGCTGGCAAAGATGTACAATAATCCAAGTGAATACTATGATGCATTAGATATCAAAGACAAATCAAGTGGACAAAATACAGCATAACAGGCACTCCAGGTTCAGGCCCATAATCACTCCAGCCCAAAACTGGTAAATCAGATAAATGTATGGTTATGTAGCTCAAGACGCATCAATTTCTTGTACCAGTTATAACCACAATCTCAGTATCCTTGAGTACATGAAGGATCTACGACACCACAACAATGAAAACTCAGTTTAGGCATTTTATAGAAGACATTAAACATATTTTACACAAGAAAAAATTGTGGTTGTTGAAGTATAAACCTGCACCCACCTAGATTAAACTGGATTTTTTATGACTACACGTGTACTGCTTTAATTCTTTTAATAGTCATGTGGCACAATTAGTCAATCATATAAGACATCAATTAAAGTTATTCAAACTGCAAGTTTTGAAGGAAATGTTTCCTGAGGTGCTAGGGGCATTAATACTTCTTTAAATAAAAGTTAACTAAATCTTCTGTCCATAATTCCTCCCGAATAATCGCCTTCACTCACTTATATAATCTTTATTGTATTGTCTTAGGATTTTATATTCACCATTTAATATCACTGACATTCAGTTTTCTATTACTCTTCTCATCTGGTTCTGTGTTGTAAAGTGGAGGAGTCCTAACTTCAAATGACCACCCCTGCCAGCAAACCCTCTCCCCGATGATGGAAAATGAATGGGCCAACTGTCTAGGGGGGAAACTGATTATCAGCAGACAGTTGAGATAAAAGTGCAATTTCTTTTTAATCTTCTTCCAATTCTTATACTTCACCTTGACTATCACATACACACATCCTTACTGGTACATCTTTTATGTAAGAATCTAAATGCTACTTCCCCAAACTTTCATAATATCCATAACCTGATCTTGTCCATGCCAGGCATAACAATCATCCTGGATTCCTTAGGTAGTCTAGCTATTACTGCTGTCCTCAACCTTTTGCTGTCGTCCCTCCCCAGCTCATCTCACTCTCCAGGTTTACAACATAACAGGTATCTGTCTCTCTCAAATTTTTCCCCAGGCCTCCACTGAAAATGGGCTTCTGACCCAGTGGACTTTCCCAGTCAACAAATGTCAATAAATAAATAATACCTTTCAACCAATTCAGGTTTTCAGGATCTATTGGACAACAATGCTGGTCTGAGGTACTCCACTCTAATCCAGTTTGTCTTTCTGAAACCTAGTGGTTAAGTAAGACAATGGTTCAGTTATACCATTCATCTTGCATCAGCTGTCTTCCTTGTCACTTCTGTCAGTAAGCAATTTTCAGGCTGTCTGTATTAAAGAGCTACTTACTCTTTTCAGGAATACAGGACAGATCTAAAAATCAAACCTTATTATCTGCCTAAAGTCATTTCAAAGTTTACTTGTAAAAGACTGTCCCACTTAGAGTACTTTCTAGAAAGAATCACATTATGAGAAGCTTTGCTAAACTAGTTAAATGTTTATAGACCTTTAAAGTACTGCTTAGACAAGGGTCCAGGATGTTAGACTTGAGCAATTCTATCTGCTCTTTCTTACATACAAAAGGGAACTACACCCCAGAAATGTATTTCCTTGGTAAGAAAAGTTTACTGGCATTTAAATCAGTCAACAAGTTCCTTCATTAGGCTGCTAAGAACACAAACATCCTAGAGTGCTACCACAAAGAACCAGCTATGTATTAAAATTTCCTGTTAATTTGCATTAACTTAAATTCTTATTTTTCATAACACAATTTTTGACTGTCCTTAAAAGACTGCAACTGCTTTACTTAGCTGATCTTTCCTAACAGTGTGATACTAGTGGCTACTGCAGGATGTTTGAATGTCACCAGACGCCTGTGAAAAGGGATACTTCATGGAATGAACAATTACAAACTTGGAAAATACATCAGCATGCTTCCTTCACAGGACTGATTGTGTACAATATATGTGATATTACCAGGTGATTGGCAAAATACAGCTTCAAATGCTACAGTCTAGATACTTTCCAGCATTCCAAGTGTTTGGGATTTTTATACAAGTCCTACGGAAAGTGTACCTCAAAGTAAGGAGGGTTAGTTAAACACACACAACTAACTCAAGACAGTTTTAGTCAGTATCCATATCTTCCCACAGCCTGTGGTAAAGGGTTTTTTTTTTTTTTTTTAAATCTCTGATGTCTATGCAATCTCCTTGCCCAGTCCAAGGCTCCAGCTCTAATGCCTTCTCAGTCTACTCAGTGGTCAGGCCGAGAAAGAACCAGGAATATGAGCGATCTTTACTTTTATTAATATGTCATCATAAATGTTGCAATGATCAACAGAGGAAGGGTGAGGATTCTCATCTAAAGTACTGGTTTAACAAACAATACACCAAGAAGCTCCACCCAGTAGAAGTGAGATGTTCACAATAAAAAGTCTACTGACTAATCTCCTCTCGAAGACCTGGAGTTATGCAAGTATGATTAAAAAAGAAGTTATGTACTCACCATAACGTTCCATCTGAGTAGGTAAACTTCATTTGTCCATCAACCTGTGGGTATCGGATCTGAGCTGGCAGCTTCAAACAGCTAAGATCCGAGCTCCAAGCCCCTCTCCCCCGCCCATAATCCCCTGCTATCCCTTCCTGACCTCAGATCGAGTTTGCTTAGCAACACAGAGCATTACAACACAAAAGATCACCTGCACATCATAACCTAGAGTTATCCGGGAATGAAGGGCAAGGAATCCTTTTAGTACACGCTATAGGTTAGGGGGATGGAGGGGGGGGGGTTGGTTGCTGACAAATGAAGTTTACCTACTCAGATGGAACGTTATGGTGAGTACATAACTTCTTTATCTGAAGTAGTTAACTTCATTTGTCCATCAATCTGTGGGACAGAGTCCCCAGCTACCCAATCCTTGGGAGGTCCTCATGGAAGGATATTCCGGAGCACTGCAGAGCCGAAGGATGCTCTCCCTCTGGAAATTATATCCAACTTGTAATGGTTAATGAAAGTATGAGATGATGCCCAAGTGGCTGCTGAACAAATGTCATCCAATGATACTCTGGACCAAAAGGCAGCAGAGGTGGAAATCGATAGAGTAGAGTGGGCGTGGACTCCGGGTTCAGGTCGGCCAGAACTCTTATATGCAAGAAGTATACATTGGGAGATCCATCTGGACAATGTAACTTTTGATACTGGTTTTCCCAAAGAAGGTTTAGCAAAGGATACAAAGTGTTGCTCAGATTTCCTGTGGTCAGCGGTCCTGTGCAAGTAGAACCTCAATTGCCTGTGTACGTCCAGAGAATGTAACTTGTATTCACCCTTGTTCTGATAATTTGGAAAGAATACTGGTAAATTAATAGATTGATTGATATTGGGCTCCGAAGCAACTTTGGGCAAAAAGGAGGGATTTGTCCTGAGAGAAACTCTCTCTTTATGGTAAACCAGGTATGGTGGTTTGGCGCAAAGGGCTTGAAGTTCCGAAACCCTTCTGGCCGAAGTGATGGCAATAAAGGCCATCTTCCAAGATAAGTATTTTAGATCCACCGAAGCTGCAGGCTCAAAGGGAGGAGCTGTCAGAGACTGAAGAACAAGAGTTAAATCCCATGGAGGAACTGCATGTTTAACTGAGGAAAGTGCCTTTTAAGAATGTCTTGCATAATTTGGAAGAGGCCAAGGGACCGAGATCACTTCCCACATGATAGTGGGAGATTGCGGCTAACTGGACTTTGACCGTAGAGGAGCTAGCACCCTGGTCGAATAAGATAGACAAAAATTCTAGCACTGCTGGTAACGGAGCTGTAAAGGGATCCAAGTTTCTGTGCTCTGCCCAAACTGAAAAGCGTTTCCATTTGCTATTATAAACCTTTCTCGTAGAAGGCTTGTGAGCGGCTACTAGAATAGCCTTAACAGAGGACAAGATACCGGGAGTCCTAGCTATTACTGGAACTGGATCAGCCAAGCTGTAAGCTTGAGGTTGTCCAGGTTCGGGGTTGTTAATCCTAGTGGGTGAGAGATCAGATACGGAGTGGGATCTAGAATCCATGGGGGATTCACTAGATGAGACCGTAGACAAGGAAACCACGCTTGACGAGGCCAGAATGGTGCTATGAGGATCACTCTGCTCCCCAACCGACAGGCTTTCTGCAATAATTTTAGCATTAGGGGAAGAGGTGGATAAGCATAAAGTAGACCGGATGGCCAAACATGCACCAGAGCGTCTCTGGGGGATTCCCTCGGTGGAGGGATTAGAGCGAAGTAGTAGCTGCACTTTGCGTTCGGAGATGCAAAGAGATCGCAGCAAGGCTGACCCCACTTGAAGATTTGCTTCGCTACTCTCGGGTTCAGAGACCACTCGTACGGTGAAAGGATGGTTCGACAGCCTGTCTGCCAAGATGTTCAACCGGCCCGGAATGTGCATCGCTATGAGAAAGCGGTTGGTGGAGATCGCCCATTCCCAAACTCTCATGGCCTCTCGACAAAGTGGGTAGGACCTGGTTCCCCCTTGCTTGTTGATATACCAGACTACTGACATGTTGTCTGTCTGAATTGCAAATGTCCCCAAGGGAAGAAGGGCTTGGAGTGCTTGCAACGCCAAAAGCACCGCTCTCATCTCTAGGACATTGATATGGAACAAGGTCTCTGAATGGGTCCACGTGCCTTGGACTGAGAAGCATCTGTGGTCACTGTGGTTAGAGGAGGGGACATAGAGAAGGGGCGCCCTTTCTGGAGGTCCAGGGACTGGAGCCACCAGAATAGGGCTTTCCTGCAAACCCTGCTGAGGGGTATGGGTGAACTCAGTGGATGTTGCAGGATGGACCACTGAACCTGCAAGGTCCATTCTAGTACCCTCATGTTCAAGCGCACTAAGGGTAGCAGGTTGATTGTTGCCGCCATGGAACGTAGAGCTCTCAGGACCAATTCCGCTGGAGGAGCCGGGGAGTGTAGAAGGGCCAGCACGTGGAGCTTTAGTGTTCGAAGCCGGTCTGGAGTTAAGAAGACTTGCAAAAGGTTTGTGTTTAATCTGGCCCCAATGAAGTCCAAAATCTGGGTTGGTTGAAGAGATTTTTTGATATTGATTGTGATTCCCAGTCGGGAGGCCAAGTGGAGGAAGTAATCTCTGGCTGAACACAGTAGATGCCTGGTGGGGGCGGTCAGGAGCCAGTCGTCCAGGTACGGAAAGACCTGTATTTCCTGGAGTCTCAGGTGGGCCGCTACAACTGCCAAGACTTTGGTGAACACCCTAGGGGCTGTGGTGAGACCAAAGGGAAGGACCCTGAACTGGTAGTGGCTGGCTCCTAGCCGGAAGCGGAGAAACCTTATGGATCGCCTGTACATCAAAATGTGGTAGTACACATCCTTGAGGTCTATACAGCACATCCAGTCGTTCTCCTGCAGGAGTGGGAGAATGGACTGAATGGTGACCATCCGGAACTTTTCTTTGGCCACTGACAGGTTTAGAAAGGACAAGTCGAGGATTGGTCTTAAGTCCCCCGTCTTTTTTGGCACCAAGAAGAACCCGCAGTAAAAGCCTGATCCAGATTGTTCTGGGGGGACGTGCTGGATTGCTCTTTTTTCTAGCAGCTGGAGTATTTCTGCGGCTGCTGCCTCCCTTTGATTGGGTGGAACATGGGGAGGCTCCGGGGTGGGATTGAGAAAGGGGATCTTGTAACCTCTGGATAGGATTCAAAGCACCCAGCAATCTGTTGTGATGGACTTCCAAACTGCTAGGTGCCTCGAGAAGTGCCCCCCGACTGCCTCCAGATGGAGCAGTCGGGTAACCCTTCAGGGTTGCTGTGCGGGCCGATCAGAAAATGGTTCTCTCGACCCGAAATTCTTCGGTCCCCCTCTGCCTCTGGGCCGGCGTCCACCCTGTCCTCCTCTGCCTCTGAAGGACGAGGGGTCCAGAGCGAAATGGGACTGTTGAGACTTCCGGAACCACATCTTCTTCTGTCCCTTTTGGTTCCTAGAGAAGGACCTCTGGGGAATCGAGAAGCGAACTCCGACGGCAGACATCTTCCCGTCTTTCTCGCTCTGGACCAGCGTGTCACGTACAGTCTTGCTAAATGGCAAAGAACCATCAAATGGGGCATTAGCGAAGGACGCCTTGAAGGGTTCTGCAAAATCGCAATGGCGGAGCCAAGCATGCCGTCGTAAGACAATGCCCGCTCCGCTAGCTCTAGCGGCTCCTTAAGTAGCATGGGAGAGGAGCCGCATAGAGGTGTTCATAATGGATTTGAGAGTGGCCATTTGGGTTGAGAATACCTTCTTATCCTCGGCCGACATGGACTCTGGGGGCGACCCGGCGTATTCTTTGATGAGATCCTGCTGGAGTCGTATCACGTGTGCCATATAATTTAGCGACCTTACAGAGAAGGTGGCTGAAGCGAACATCCACTTCCCCAGGCGGTCCATCATCCGAGACTCCTTGTCTGGAGGATGGATCGAGGAACTCTCCTGGGCTAGTTCCTTTCTGGTGGCGGCCGCCACCAACATGGCATCTACAGGAGCACCCTGGCTCCAACACGTCCTACCAGAAGGGGGGCTGAGGATTTTATCTGGTCTCTTTGGAATGGGATCCACAGTGTCCGGTTACTTCCATGCCCTGGTAGTAATCAGATCTACCAGGGGGTCGGTGGGAGGGGACACCCAAGAGGTAGATGGGCCTGCGTCAAACGCCTCCAGAAACACAGACTCATCAGAGGAAGGTTTTAGGGCTGACCACCCCCCTCTAATTCAAAGCATTTCCATGATGTCTCCGAAGGATACGTCTTCGGGAGGTGACCTTGGGGAACCTTCCCCTTCCTCTAAGTCTGTGTCTTCTGTCATGGACTCAGGCGAGTCCAAGTGCCTCCTCTTGCACTTACATTTGTAAGGAACCTCCTCGGGGGGGGGGGGGGGGCTGTCCGAAGAGGCTTCAAGAACCACATCCTGTTCCTCCAAGGGAACAATCTGGGACATAGGCGTAGGCTGTCCCTGGGGCCGGGTGATGGAAAGTAGGCCCGTCTGAGAGGGAGTGCAGGGTGGAACCATAGCAGGAGCCTGGGGCCTTGAATCCCTCGACAATACCCTCTCCACGACATCGAATGCCGAAGGAGAACTGCTGTCTCTGGGATCAGAGAGCAGCCCCCTCGGATCCAATGTGTGGATCAGAGCCGGCGCCGAAGCAATCGGATCCGAAGGGCCAGTATTCTCCGACCGAGATGGAGCTAAAGACACACTGACACCTCCAGATCAGAAGCTCAGCTCTCAGCTCCGAGAGCTCGGATCCGAAAACGGACCCGACAAACTCAAGGGTGCAGTCGGCGCTGAAGTACGAGGTACTATTGGCGCCGACACTCCCCCGGCTCCCATGTTACCCGGCTCCGAAGGCTCAGAGACCCAGAACTGGGTCAGAGAAGGAACAATCGGGGTGAAAAAGGGGGTCGAGCTCCCCCCCCCGGGGGGGGCAGGAGCACTCCCATCTGCAGCTGGGCCCGGAGGAACCTACGCATCATCCGGTCCATGTCTGCATCGGACAAGCTTCAGGTTGACCTAGAGGAGGTCACCGAGGCGGGCCGGGAGTGCCGCCTCAATGACCTCGAAGGCGGCCGGGTCTCCTCCTCCTCCTCCAGTTCCGGGGAAAAGCGGGGTGAATGGAGCCGGGAAGGCGAAGGCCCGGAGGCCCTGGGAGAAGCTGCTTGCTTGGCCGGCGGGGCCGAGGAGGAAGACTCGGCCCGCCACTTGTGGTGCTTCTCTTTTCTCCTCTCTCTCCTTGCTTCCCTCTTCTCCTGGCCGGAAGTGGGAGGGTGAGTCCCAGCCAGGGGAGCAGGGATGGAAGATGGCACTGCCGCAGCAGGTGCCACGGAGGGAGAGGAGGACGAAGTAGAGTCTGGGGGCAACAGTCCCACCAGAATCAACTTCGACCTCCTGTCCCTCAAAGCCCTGGGGTTGAAGGCTGCACAAATAGTGCAGCCTGAGGAGAGGTGGTCAACCCCAAGGCAGATAACACACTGAGTGTGGCCATCCGCTGGGGACAGCTTATGGCCACACTTGCTGCATTTAGAAAAGAAGGCTTTAGGGGCTCAGACATGACTAATGACAAGATTACACTAGGCCCAAAGACAAACACGCCTTCACACACACGGGGGGGTAATTTAACTAAAAATTAACTACAAAAAACAGTTAACAATTAGAAACTAACTAAGGAGTAACACACACAGATTTTACTGTTATAACAGAAAAAGAAAAGGATTTTTCTCACAAAAACGATCTACTCCCATGCCTGGAACTCGTTCAGAGCTGCTGACTGAACCGCGGCAAACAAGATCTGGGGTCAGGAAGGGCTAGCAGGGGATTATGGGCAAGGGGGAGGAGCTTGGAGCTCGGATCTTAGCTGTTTGAAGCTGCCGGCTCAGATCAGATACCCACAGGTTGATGGACAAATGAAGTTAACTACTTCAGATATAATTTTAGTGTTCCATTAACTACATTAGAAGTTCAAAGTACATATATGTCCACATACACAGGACAAGTTCTAGGCATATAGATGAAAGGAACACAGACTTGGAAGCAAATATAATTTCTGTGCCAGTAAGCAAAGTTTTGTCAGACAGACTAAACTGGAAGGAGCAAGTTCCAGAAGGCTTTATCATAACTGTCTTACATGGAAATGAGGAATTTTGGAATTCAGACTGCCTGAATACCATAAAATATAATATCTGGCAGTGTGGATGAAATTTCTACTCTGTAGAACTTGCATTTTCACTATATTTAATACTACTATGAATGCAGGTATTCTTTCATCAGTACTGTATTCACTATTTTATTTCTAAACAATATAAAATTTATACTGGAATAACACTAATTATTATAAATGTGACTGTGACTACAGTATTTCACAATTTTAATTCTTGAAAAAGGAATGTAATTTATTAATATTAAAGCAATCACCTTAATTAGAATCTCCTCTAATCTTATTAATTAAAAGTTCTTCTGAAGTTCTTCTGAAGATGGGGCATCACAGCAACTATTAAAAACAGAAGTCCCATAAGGGGACCTATTACTCAGTATTGCACAGTCTGCCAGCAGAAACTTTGGGAATCAGACTTAGAACACAGAATGAAACTCATTAGCAGCTAATAGTCTTAGCATCTGAGCTAAATTAACAGACTTAGCGATCGATTTTGCCAGGACTTTAGGTTGGGAGGGTGGCCTAATGGTTAAGGTGTTTACCTTACAAACACAAGGTGCAGGGTTCGATTCTCACAAGGGATAATTGGCTAGGCTTAAAATGGCTCACAAGGGCAATTAGCTTAGTACTAATCTATGAACCTATAACGGACTTACTCAACCAATAAATGGGTCATCTGGTTCTGGCTTTGAGGTTGATAAGACACTTGATTCATATATAAACCTGTTCTGAACTGTACATACAATCAATTTTGTCACAGATGATAAATTTGTACAACAATGTCTCTTATATGACTTCTTTCTTTGCTCCACATCTGTTGGATCTCCAAAAATGCACCACACTTAATTGACGCACATCAACTTACTTATCTGGATCAGAAAACACATGTGGATAACAAGGCTATCACTGTAAATGGACACCAAGGACAAATGCTGTTATCATGGAAAACATAGGACTACGTAACAAATAGGTTTAAGGCTGAAACATGCAGGGTTACTACAAGATCAGCTTTTAAATCCATGCCACCGTCTACACAGAAGAGGCCTGCATACAAGTCATGAACTGCAACACAAAGCAGAAGGTAAAACAAAGTACTGGACTCAAAGTGGGAAGTTCAAAAAAAGTGCACCATATCACACACCACTGCTTCTGCAGTGGGTAGTTATGAGTTTCAGGAAGGACTGAACCAAACAGATGGAGACTTAGGAGGCATTAGCAGGAAGATAGATTCACCTCCAAAATGCAGCCGTCCCTACAACAGACTAAAACATTGGCCAAATGAAGCCCAGTGATGCAGACGAAGGGCGATTATATATGAAAGAGAATTCTAGAAAGCAGAGCTCTAGAGTCTGAAGACTGAATTCCATTTGATGACTTGGCTTTCACGCAATGAAGTTCCCTGGAGTATTTCAATAAACCTTCAATGAAGGCTACTGAAACTGCATGGATTCAAATGAAAATGCTTGCTTGTTTTTCTAGGATCTGAACATATTTTCTGACATTTCACAAATTTAAGCACAGCCTGGCTGAAAGACTAATCTGCCAAGTTAATGCATGGTAACCATTTAAACTTCTGAAACACTTTAGTGACAGTCACTGAATAGAGAGACTGAATGAGCAAAAATGGACTTGTATACCAAGTCTGAGATTGTCATTTCACTTAAGTATTCCATTTTCTCTAAGATTTGGTGATCAGAGAATACACCTGTATGCATTTGGGGAGTGTGTGTGGCTCGTCTCCCACACTGAAGGCTGTTGGGGGGGAGGTGCCTCTTGTAAAACACCATTTTAAAGAGCAGTGATGTTTGATACTCCTTGATCTCCTGTACTTTCTTACTTTACTTCTCATAATTCCAGGGTTTACACTTAATCTGAGTTAAAACAGAGAGCCAAAAGCATGTTTTTTTTTGCACAGGCTGTTAAGTTCTAAGGTACTGCAGCTTACATGTTCTCACATCTGAAGCACAAGTCTCAAATGATCCTGATGTTTACTCACATTTTGCCCTATCGTAAAGATGCCTGATTTTCTGCTAAACTAGTGGGTTACAAGTCAGTAACACCAGACCTGAGGTTCATACTTCTTATTGTTTACAAAATGCATGTTTAGGCAAACCTGTTCTATCAACTTAGATGAATTACAGTAATTCAAAATTGTCACTGATTTTAGACTTTGTTCCCATTATCTTGGCCATATCCATAATTCTTGAGCAGAATTGAGAAGTGTGACCTGAAGATATGCCTTCATTTGGATTTTAGGGGGAATTTTTGAAAGTTAAACACTGAAAAGAATCCAATCATTGGGAGTTTGATCTTGAACACAATCCTAAAATAAGATTTAACAATAATAAAAGCAACTTTCTTTTCTATCAATGTGCTCCTTCACAAACTTACTACTAATGAACAAGAAAGCTGTCCAATAGCAGATCACTTATGAGTAAGTCTACCTTAGAGTGTGTATATCTGCTTGTCTTAGAAATGGACAGTTGAAAAAGCTGTCCATAAATCTGAACAATCAACCCATTTTGATTAGTACCTTTCAAAATAATCTATCCAGTACTTCAGATTGCCATAATCCAAACATAAGTGTGGCATCAAACTCACTGCAACACATCACCAAATAAAAGTACTTCCCAAATATTCTCAGGAAATGAACATGGTGACAGGTTCTGATGGCAAATCATTAATAGCTTTTAGCATGCCAAATATTAATTTCAAACTGTAGTTATAAAGAACTTGCTGTGTATTTGTATACATTTTTCTATTTACAGGTTGGTAGTCTATTCCAGTTTAAGTAGTTTTAAGTCAGTGTGGCTAACACAACTTCAAAACAGACAAAATATTTTCAAGACAGTTAATACAGTTCAGAATGAAATAAGACAAAGCAACATAAAGACAAAACCTTTACAACAGTCATGGTGATACCAGCTTCCAACCTAGACTGTGTGCAAAACAGTAGTAAAAGCATTGTTAATATACAGGATAATGAAAACAAAATGATA
Organism: Protopterus annectens; assembly: GCF_019279795.1. Lineage (NCBI taxonomy): Eukaryota > Metazoa > Chordata > Ceratodontiformes > Protopteridae > Protopterus > Protopterus annectens. The sequence goes on along the minus strand of NC_056743.1, from coordinate 175,884,319 downwards.
AGCGAAAAATACATATATATTGACACTAAGGACATTAAAACAGAAAACACTGACATCTTCATTTAAACAATACCTGTTGTGAAAAACTGCATAAAATACAAAACTTGCAATGTGACATCAAATTGTATAAGTTAGAAAAAAAAAAAAAAAGAAAACAAGTCATATCAAGAACCAATAACAGACCAAGCAACAAAGGATCAGTAAATGTACAAAAACCTGATCACTGAAAAAATGGAAGTTGTATTTTTTGTTTGTTTAAAATATAAAAAGTTAATATAAATAACAGTTGTACATGGTAGTGAACAAACTACAATGCTAAACATATGGCTCATACTTAAATGCTAATTTTAGGAATAAATATTAACAGCGTGCACATTTTGCATAGGACTGGATATTTCCAAATGCAGCAAGACGACAAGGGTAAACAACACATATGCAAAAATGAAACAGAAACTGAAGTGGGTAAAAGAGGTACAATGTAAATCACTGTCATGCTCAGTAAAATACACTTTCAAGTGTATCTTGAAAATGCTTCTTGTGATTTTACATTTCTGTGAAGTTTGGTTTTAAGAACTCAGGCTACTTACTACAAAAGATGGCTTCACTAGAATGAAAGAAGCATGACTTGAAACAGATAAGCAGTACAAGTAAATAAAACCCTTATCGACAGTTTGCGATAAACACTGCATTGAGGGCTCCACGCTCTTCTACTTCAGCAAAATGCACAAAAGTCAGACATCTAGTGAACTAAGACAAACCCCTTACTCAGATAAGCAATACCTCACAAGAAGGAAAATCGTGCAACTGGCTGCTGCTGCTTGCTACTCGGTTAGGCTTACTGTTCTCACACAGGGTGGGGGTTCAATTCATACTCCTCTACTACTGCTAGAGGAAGACATAACACCTACCCCATTCTGTGACAGAGTATTACATGAACATTTAAGCTATATAAAGAAATTTTAGAGGGAAAAAGTTGCAGCTAATTTAGAACTGATAAAACATATTTCTTGAGACCGTCCTTCCTTGTCAGTGCAGTGGTTGAAATTTCAGTCTATAATGCCATTAATGTAGGCTCAGCAACAAATCCAAGTATCCAGATGGCCAGGTAAAATGAAAAGAATATGGCGTCCTGCCATATATTTTCCCCTTCCCTAGAGAATCTAGAGGATTCATTATACCCCCAAACGACATCTAAGAAAACAGCAGATCTATAAACCTGCAGATACTGAAAATAGGAAGAAAGGCCCTTGAAAAGTAGGTACATCTAAGTCACAACTCTGGGTATCTAACTAGCATAAAATTTGAATATCAAATAGCACATAACTCTTCCTATATGCTGTAGAAATGCATAATATTCCGAAACATAACAAAAGTGATGGAAAAATATAAGCTCAGTATCAAAGGCAGTGTAAAATCTTTATAGACTTTATTGAACGCTACTGCAAAATTGTATTACACAAGGTTATTTACCTTCTGCTTTTGAAAAAGAGAGATGTAAGATGTGTGTTCTCTTTAAATTACTGATATACTAGTACGTTGGTCATGTAGTGTGGTTTTCTGTACACCAGACAACTTAAAAAAAAATCACGACTGATTGGGGGGGGGGGGGGGGATTCAGAAAATTGGACGAAGGAGCAAATCAAGCCTGAAAATCGGGACATACCTTCAAATACAAGAACATAATACACACATGTAAATTGGAGCTGAAAGTAGGAATGTTCCTCCAAAACAGATACAGGTGAAAGGTCTGACAGTGAATGAGAGAGGTGTCACAGTTTTGTACAGAGGAATATAGATTGCACTGATGCTGCAGCAACACTGTCTATTCTAATTAAAAAAAATAGGACTTCATAACACTGCCATAATCCACATTTTATAGGGTTAGCACAATATTTTACCGTCAGTGAAGCAAGCATATAGATAAGGGAGTCAGAACTGGCTTATAGATGTATTTTCATGGAATCCAGGACAGCCACTAGGGATACAAGAAATAAATGTAGGATTTATTTCAGGTGAGCCAAAACAGCACTGCATGTACTTTACAATTTAATGACTTACTGCATATCTTCAGCTCATCCTTTGCATTTCTTGTTGCAGTTCATCAGTGACTCTCAAAAATAATTCAAAGCACAAGACTTTTTGTCTTTTGACTTTTGCATTGTGTAATGTGTCTGTATCAAACTGCAACAACTGAAGGTGTCACATTACAACAGTAGTGGGTCTGTTCAGTAGAGATCATATTGAGACGGGTTTGATGTAGGTTTCCTAAGAAATGACTAACACAAGGTGTTTTGAAAATCTCATGGGAAGTAAACAGTAGATACTTTTCTAATTAAAACACTACAACCCTTGAAATACAGATGGCATGATTAAAATCAAGAAATGATGGGAAGGATGCTAGTCAATAACCCACAATAAGTGAATTCAGAATAAGACTTCTGCATACATGGTCACTACAAACCTGTCTTTTACTGAACCAGAGTGGAAAGCCCTGCAACCTCCCCCCAGACTCTTACAATAACTGTTTTGGCCCCCTCACACTTATGTATAGGCACTGCAAATGACAGTTCATGTAATTCACCATGTACCACACTAGAAAGGCATATACCTCTCAAACTAGACAACAAACAAGAAATCTGGAGAAAGCCTAAAATAACAGGGGTACAAAGGCTCAAAAATAGGGAAAGATTTTGAATATTGCTCTTATAAACTTAAAAAAAAATATTAGACTAACGAGACTTGTGTTAGCATGTAATTTCTGAAGAATATGAAGTCTGAAACTGAAATGTTTATTATTTAGTGACTTCAGTCCTCAATGATTTGCCAGAAAAACAAAAAGATTATGAGAAACTGACCAAAAATATGAGACAAAACTCTGGAAATTCTATAAAACATCTGGACACTTGAGAGGTATGGTCTGTTTTTGTTCTGATTATTCAAGACAGTCAAGTGAAAGTAGAGGGGCAAGCAGGAACTGTGCAGAGGAAGTAACAGTGGACAGCTAATCTTGGAGACAGAACTATGAATAAAAATCTGACACCCAGTAAGAAGCAGTTATCACGAAACACATTAATTTTTATTAACTCTAAGGTATACAGTATTCTCTAGAGAGGTCAGTGCCTACTGAAACCCACAGATAATCCTGGAACAGGAATTTAAAATATAATTAACTCAAAAGGGGCCCGCAATAACTCTCAATTAAATATTTGTTACTGAATTTAACTAAGCAATATCCACTCTTACATGCAAGCTAGATGTGCTGTACTCAAGTTTTGTGATGGTGGGAGCTTTTCTTTTACTACACATGGACAACAGGAAACAAAGGGGAGGGTCTTTGTAATTGCTATACTGCACTACTACATTGGAAACTAAAGAAAACCCACAGTCTTACATAGTGTACAAATAACAGGGCAAATTTATTCATGGACAGACAAACGGGTAGCATGATCGACTGACTTAGGGAAGTAGTATTTCACAGTGTCAGTGGTACTTTGCTGTCACTGTTTTAGCCCCTCCCCCCAAATTTAGACGCATTTTACAAAAGGTAAAGTTGCATTTGTACCCAGTGGCATGACATCTTCTTGAGAAATCTGCTAGAAAATGTTGGTTTTATTGTTAAGGCCCTACAATGCCGTTAGGCTGTTTTTTTGTCATCAGTTCACAATATAGGCATGAGGCATATGTTATGGAAAACAAACTCAAAAATCATCTAAAGCACATGCTTAGCATGTTTCACTGACATAAGAACTAAAAATACTTATTTAATATAGGTATTTGCTGTAATTCTTAATATGATAGCAAAACATATACTGTATATAAAGTTAAGACAAATCTGTAGAATTCACCCTCTGGGTCTCTTCCTTGGATTCTGGATTGTACAGTACCTAGCTGATTGTAAGTTTCACTACTTAATTTTTTGTCCATCTTTAGGTGGCTGATTTTTTGATCTACTGGCTATTCATTTCAGGGGCAAAGCTCAGTTTTGATCTCATCATTTATTTTGTTTTTTTTTTGTTACCTTTTCAGGTAGTACATTCAATTACACATCTATATAAATATTTTTGTGTAACTGAAGTTTCATTTTTGTTGTTCAGATCAAAAGCTGTTCAACTTCCATTTACACTCTGTCTCCATATGTACCATCTATAGCTAAAGACAAACACTGGAGGACATGGCCAGGCAAACAAAATAACCACAAAACTGCTCTTCCCCTACATCTTCAATTAAATATCTGTACCGTGCTACAAAACATGAGACATACAGGATGTAGCTGCTCAACACAGCACTACTAATGAAATGGGGAGCATGCATCATAAATTTATGCCCTGATCCACCCATACCCATGACACACTGCAAAGGCTGCCCAAGTACTAATAATGGCCCCTTTCCCAAATTAAACTGTAACCACAGCCCACAAATTTTTGAACCTGCTCTGGCAGAGCTGGATATGGCTGGACAGAAAAGCTGTTTATTTTTTGGATATTTTTTCAGATGTTAAATACAAAAGGTCTACTAACTGTGGCAGCACAATGACCACAGCATAATTTTCTTGCCCTTTGAAATGTACAGTACCACCAGACTATTGCTTTTATACTGTAACCACAAGGTGCTCCATGTTTGTCTAGACATTCCTATCCAAAAGATACATACATACTGCAAAGAATGATACAAGTCCTGAAAAAGAAGCATAATTGAAACATCTGGGGGAACATGGGTATAACTCAGCACTAATTTGAAGAGAAAAAGACTTCAGATGCTGTTACATCTTTTTAATCTGATCAAAAAATGTAAAATACTGGGAACAGTACACCTACAACATGTTATGTGAAGACTGGGTTGGACAAAAACAAAAGTTCAACAGCTGACAAGAAAGTGGAAGTAAATTGTCTGTCAGTAAATCTGAGAACATAATATTAATAGGTACTAAAGACTTAAGCTTGCAAATTTGAACTCTAAATGGAGTAAACCAGTAAAGAATATGTTTTTAAGAATATTCTCTACAATTCCCAAGAGCAAAACTTAAATGCCAGTAATGCAGTAGCCTGAAAAAAAGAAAAAACACAATTAAACTAAGTGCTATAAAGTGACTGTCACAGAACGGGGTAGGTTTTTGATTATGATACAGTATTGCCATGTACTGATTCCCACAAGAAGAGCACTTGGAACCCAACACCAAATACACCATGTGATAAACTAAAAAAATAGAATTTATCAGATGAACATTTAGGAAGAGTTTTCATTTAGTGTGTTCATTTTACTTCAGTTTGAGTTTTTTCCTTAAAAAAATCTTAACACTGCATACAGAACACGGGAATCTGAAATGTGAAAATGGTACTTATAGTAGTAAAAACACTGCACATGCATGCTATCCATGCAAAACAAACGCATGAAAACAATCCATGATTCTGCCAGTAACCAGCTGGTCTACACTCTTTAGTCTGTATAAAAGATTGCACATTTTATCAGCCTTATTCACAAAAGATAACTGTATTAGATGCATACTCTAAGGTAGTACAGATAAAAGTCTAAAACAAGGAAAACAAAACCACAAGCAGGAGTTCACAGGAGCCATGCAGTACTATGGGAGTTTTACAAATAACATTTTTTCATGCTATAAAAATATACTGGTATAAATAACTCTTGGAAGTCTGAAATAACTGCATTAGTTTTATGTTAATACAGAAAGCCCATAATTATAGAAAGCAAGTTAGATGTAAAATATACAGCATATTCCTGTACAATGAACAATAATGCAATATAAACCTTTTTACAAATGTTTTCTTCCATGGCATTTCTCAATACAGGCACAAAAGGCATGCCTTTTCTGTGGCTTTGTTTCTTCTTTGGAAAATTACCCAATGAAATGTGCTTTCAGAACAAGAACTACACCATTCTACTAGCCATCATAAATTTGATGTTGCAGACAAAAGTCAATCGTACTTTACGTATTTCCTGTCACACATTTGAGTCTTCATCTGTGATGCTGACAGTGGGAGAGCGGGTAGAAAGGTCTTTAAACATCTCATCTTCTTTCAACATGTGCTGTGAAGAGAGGAAAAGTAAAGGTTAATGATGTGACTATCACAAAAGACACTTGTGAGAGGGTACTTACTATAACCACAGACAGTGGAACTGAAGATCGTGCGGCAGTGCATTCGCTTGAACGAGGTAGACAGCTGGATGTCAATCGTCCAAGCCAGGTTTGAAAAGTAGTCAGATGCCCTCAACAGGTAGGTTATATATCCCCTGCCATTACTGACTGCATGAAATGTTACAGTAAAGCCAAGCTACACACTTCTCTCCAAATTCCATTCTTTCTTTTGACATGAGAAATGGAGTTTGCATGCAGACTAATTTGTTCAGAGTCACCTCTGAATGTCTTAAGGATTGATTTTGTGTGTGTGTGTGTGTGGGGGTAAGAAGGTACACGTTAGGATTACAGTTTAGTAAAGTTAGGTAGGGAAGAAAGGGTTAAGTTTTGGGGGTGGAGGTCAGGGGGAGTTGAGAGGGAGGAAATGTGGCAGTAGACGGGAAGGGTTGCTGTAGTGATTTAATTAGTAGGAGGAAAGGGCAGGCATAGGACCATTTTGAAAGAAAGGGCTGATGTTTTAAGTTAGAATGGGATGGGTATGCCTTTAAAATTGACTGAAATGTAATTAAGTTTTAATTAATTAATGAATGCTGTTCAAGAATAAAAGTGTGTGCTGATTCATAGAGTTATCTGATGAAGTCTCTACATGAGATGAAAGCACTTATGGAACATTGTGGTTATTATTAAAGACTGTTTTAACGTGACACTTCTGTTGGACTTGGTTCTTTTTCATTTTTTTTGTTGGTTTTTGAATTTAGCCACTGTTATTTCTGTTTTATCAGGAAAGGGCAGGCAGTCATTTTGCCATTGGTGCTTGGGCTTTTCGTGGTCAGGGAGTGAATTAGTCCCTCCCATTCTCCCACTGATGTGGAAGCTTTATATAGATTGTTAGTGGGCTTTCCAGATGAGAATGTAACAGTAGAGCTGATAACAGGGTTTTCTGATTATGTCATGGGTGGGGGGAAGTGGAAAGATGGTGACGAATTTGCATGCGGTGTGAGAGAAAAAATCTATTTTGCAAGAGTTAATGGATAAGGACCTGCAAGCTGGGCACTTACTAGCTCCTTTTGAAATCCTGTCTTTTGTTAGTTTTAGCATTTTGCCATTAGTTTCATGCCAAAGACGACCCCGGAGAAGTTCTGTATGATTTATCATCTGTCATTCCCTAAAGGGGAGTCAGTTAATGACTACATTTGTAAGGCTGATGCATAAGTCCAGTATGCTTCACTGGATGATGCCGTGAAAGTGATCAAGCAGTTTGCAGATCCTTGGCTTGTGAAGCCGGAGATCGAGTCAGCCTTCTGGCACTTCCCTTTATAGCAAGAGGATTGGCCGTTGCTCGACATGCCGCTGGGTGGGAAGTTTTATTTTGACAAGGCCAGGCAGGAGCTTAGGAGGGTATCTTAGACTTCAAAGACTTATGCAAGGAATGAGGGGTTCTCCCTGGCACAAGGAAAAGTAAGGGACGGAGCAAAGCACTTACATTCTTGGGATTGATAATTGATGTGAACAGGGGGTTTGTTTTGTTCGCTGTCTGAGAAGCTGGGCTGGGGAAACTCAAGGGTGGGGTGAACTGCTTTAGGCCGTAGGACAAGGCTAGAGTCAAGGAAGTCATGGAGCTTTTGGGTTTGTTGAATTTTGCTTATTGAGCGGTTCACTCAGGCAGGAAGTCTGTAGATCACTGGTCAATATGTTGAAGGGGACACACAGTAAACATCATTGGGTGAAACTGAGTAGCCTGCTAAAGGAGGACCTGAAGCTGTGGTCAAATGTCCTTGAGAAGTATAATGGGACTTCCTTTTGGAAGGAGGAATGGATAACTGAGGCATAGTTGTGGTTGTACACCAATGCAGAAGCAGCAGCACATGGGATAGGGGTCTTATTTTGGAGGGGCCTGATTTGCAGCAACTTGGCCAGTGAGTTGGATTGAGGAGGGATGTGCCAGGAACTTATGCCAATTTGGGCAGCATCTGTCCTGTGGTAGGATAAGTTGTGAGGTAAGAAAAGGTAATTTTCATTTCTGACAATCAAGTGGTTGTGCAGGTGTTAGCTAGAAAGATGACCACATCACAATTTTGTTAGTCTTGAGAAAATGGGTTTTAGAGAGTTTATTGACTAACTTTTCATTTTCAGGTAAACATTTACCAGAGAAAACAAATCAGAGAGCTGATAGTCTCTCCTGTTATCAGATTTACAGGTTTCAGGAATTGATAACAGAGGCAGACATGTAACCAGTACTGTTGCCATAAGAGTGTGGATCACCAATAATGCATAGTTGGACAGATAGTTCAGCATTCTTGTGCGAATTCCACTCAGAAAGCTTAAAGTAGCAGCTTTGTCCTCATTTGATACTTTTGATAAGAGATTATCAGAGGCTAAAAGGTGCTGGTTGGTACATCATTTGTTACATTTTCTGGTTTCTAGGCAGCTTTAAGGGATGCCTGTGAAATCCATTAAAGTCCATTTCGTGGCTGTTGCTATTACTGCTCAGCTGGTAGTTGCAGAGGATGTTTCCAAATATTGGGCAGTCAGTTGGATGTTTAAAGGCTGGGAGTGGGTAGCAAGTCAAAGTGTGGATGGCTGTCTCCTCTTGATGAGGCAGATTTTGACAAAGTTGAAGGGTTTGTGGTTATTAGGAGAGGCAGGTGACTATATGGTGTGGGCAACTTTATCAGTGTGGATGTATAGAGCACCATTTAGAGTGGGTGAACAGTTACATTCATTGTGGCAATCTAAAACAGATCAATTAGGGAAGTGCTTACAGATCATCTTGCGTAAGAACACTCAGCAATTCATACGCCTGGTGGCAAGGATTTGACGACTTCAGATGGTACAAGCAGTTATGGCAAGTGGAACTGTTCTTACTTTAGCTGGCAAGGTCATTAAGGCATCCCAATTCATTGTTATAATTAGGAGGGCACTTCAGTCTTGGGACTCGTATTAAAGGGAGCAGGTTTTCAATGCACTCTTTTCGTACAGGAAGAGCATCCAATTTGGCGCTGGAATGGAAATCAGTTGAGCTGATTAAGAGGGTAGGTCGTTGATCATCTGGTGCTTTTTTGAGTTACATTAGATAAGTTGTTGATTTGTGTTGACACAGTAGATAATTATTTTTTTTAGGTGGGAATATTGTCATTTTAAGCCATTAATTCATGCACTAGGCTGTGCGACAACATGAAATCAGGCCAGAAGGAACTTGGCTGGAGTTATGTAGCAATGGTTGGAATGTGTTTTGTCATGGAGTGACAGGCATGAGAAGGCAACATCTTTTGGATGAAATAGAAGCCATTCGGGCATTGATTGGTGTATCTTGTACTTTGGCTGCACATTTGATGGGTAATGATTTGGGTTTGGTCCCTAAAATGCAGTTGTTGGCTAGACTAGTACGAGACTTGGTGGTACTGACACAAACATATCCTGGTATGATAATTGTTTGGTCAGAGACTGTACTGCGGGTAGAAGGGAGCCACATGAATAAGTGTTTCGGTATTGAGCAGGCTAGACAATTTGTTAGTCCTAGATTAGGATGGACTGTGGGGGAACTGAAGATTTGGACTATGGGACATAGAAATTTTGATGACAAGATCCTTCTTTGTGTGGATGGAGTCCATTTGAATGATGTGGATTTAGACTTATTTAATGTGCACACTGCATTATTTTTACAGGATTTGGTTAAGTGGGTATAGGTTTGGGGAAAAAGGGGAGGGACAGTGAGAGCAGGCTGGTGGGCAGAAGAGGGTATTACTGAACCCCTCTTCTGCTCCCCTTCTTTTACCCACTCTTTCTTTGGTTATGTTTGAATTATTTTGTGGAGGGTAAGGAAGTGAAGCAGGGTCACACTGCTTCTTATTTAACTAGTATTAAAGTGAGAACATTTTAACACTGTTTTATGGAGGGCAAGTGATGGTGAGGAATTTAATGCTGCCTTTCAAAACAGTTCATAATTGTTGATTATGAATGTTATTTTTTTGTTTAATATGCTTAATATAAGCATATAAGGTGGAGGTACTGCCCGTGTCTACTCCAACCTTCTTACCTTAATTCCCCTCCAAATTCCAATTCCTCAATTCCAGAACACTGAACTAACTGCTGGAATTCTAAAACTAAACAAACATAAAAATATCTGCATCACTGCCCTATACATCTCACCTGGTAACAATATCTCCACACTCGAAAATATTCTCCTATGGGCTTCTACTGAAATTAACTATGAAACTTATATCCTTAGTGATGTGAATATTGACTGGAATAAAATCAATTGCCCCTCTCCCTTCCTATCCATTAACCTCTATAACTTCACTCAAATAATCCTCTCCTCCATCACTCGACCTAACAAAATAAACCCTCCCGGATCCACTATAGATTGGATCCTAGTCTCAGATCCAAATAAAATAACCAATTCTGGCATAATTCCTAATACCTTTAGCGACCACCTCCCAGCCTTCATGCATCACTCAACTAGTTCCTCCCCACACCAGCATCAGTACATTCAAACACATAACCTCAGTAGCTTCAACCTAACTACTTTCTCAAATACTTTCAAACAAATGAACTGGCAAATTCTAAACATCCTTCCTCTTGACAAGGCTATAGAATACTTTAACTCTGTCTTCCTTGATACTTTAAACTCACTAGCCCCACTAAGAAACAAAAGGATAAAAACTAAAACTGCTCCTTGGCTATCCAAAGAGAAAACAGATTATGTACCACAGAGACAAACTATGGAAGCTTTAACAAAACAATCTGGACAATACCTTGCTCCAATATAAACAGCTCCGCAACCGTGCAAAACAACTAATCACCAAAGACAAAAAATCCTACTATATCAAACTTCAGTCCAATAACAATAAAACCCCCCAAAAATTCTGGAACTCAGTAAACTCACTCCTCAATCCAGGCTCCAAGAATAATCCCTGTCCTGACCCAAGTAAATCTGATCTCGAACTAGGCTCTGAATTTAACTCATTTTTCATAGACACCCTCACCAAGACATTTCCCAATAATAACCCAACTGCTCTACACTCTCCCCCTTCTAACTCACCTCATCTGTTTGAACTCAAACCCATCTCCACTAACTTTATAAAAAAACTTTTGTCCAAACTTAAACCTTGCTCTAACGCTCCAGACAATATTCCCTCTTCCTTCCTAAAATGTGCTGCTGATGGCATTGCACTCCCAATCAGCATCATCATCAACCGATCCATAAAAGAATCATACGTCCCCAAACTCCGGCGCTCGGCTTATATTCTTCCTCTTCATAAAGGAAGCAAAAATACCAGCATCTCAAACTTTCGCCCCATTGCTTTGTTCTCACCAATCTCCAAAATCCTAGAAAAATGCATCCACCTCCAACTTGTGCCTTTCCTGACCCTAAACAATCTTCTCACTCCTACCCAGCTTGGCTTCCGTCCAGGCCATAGCACAATAACTGCTCTACTCACTTTCCTAGAAACTGTCAATCAAGCCCGAGATTCAGGCCACTTAGTTTCTACTGTTTTACTCGATCTGTGTAAAGCCTATGATACTGTTTCCCACAAGCACCTTCTCTGTCATCTCTCAAACCTTAATCTCTCACATAATGCTTTATCCTGGTTCTCCAGCTATCTATCAGACAGATCACAGGCAGTCATCAAATGGAAGAACTCCATCTCTTCCTTCCTACCTACCCCAACTGGCGTACCACAGGGATCCATCCTTGGGCCAATGCTTTTTAACATCTTCATCAATAACTTTCACACTGCTATTCCTGATGCTAAAATCATTCAATGCACAGATGATTCAACCTTAGTCTGCTCTGCCTCAAACCTCTCTGAATTGCTGACTAAAACCCAAACTGCCTTCTCAACAACTGAAAACTGGATGCACCAAAACCACCTCTCTCTCAATGCAAATAAATCAAAGATTCTACTATTCCTCCCACAAAGACCCTCTCCTATGATAAAAACAACTTCAAAGTCTACAGTCAAACCAACTCACCTATAGAAGTAGTCCCCTCTGCTAAACTACTTGGCATTACTGTAGATGAACATCTCAAGTTTGACATTCATATTCAACAAAATATTAAGAAAACCCACCAAAAGCTAGGTATGCTGTATAGGAATAATCACTTTCTCTCCAACTCTACCAGGCAAACTCTGGCCTCGACTTATCTTCTTCCTTCCTTATTATACGGAGCCCCTCTCCTAACCAACCTGTCCTCCTCTATCACCTCTAAACTAGAAAACTGCTACAACAAAATCTCTAAATTTGCCTCTAAATCTAAAAATACCACCCATCACTGCCTAATCCTACAATTCCTGAATTGGCTTGAACTCCCAAACTACCTAGACTATCTCCAACTCACTACTGCACATAAGACTCATATTTCACCCAACAAAATGTCCCGCTCTAACATCCTTCCCCCTTATACACCCAACAGAGCTCTCAGATCTGAAAATCAGAACTTAATTACTATCCATAAATCTAAACGTCCTGCTGGCCAACTTCTCCTATCTTTCTCACTAGGCAAAAAATGGAATTCTCTTCCCTCCACACGAAGAACCATACCAAACTCAGAAAACTTCAAAACCCAACTATTCAAACACCTGTCCACTAAATGGAAATGTACCTGCCTTCACCCAACCTAATCCAAGGGGGTTCTCGCTCTGGTTCCCAAGCTCTACAGCTCTCATAGTTATCTTCTTATGAGACTATCTAAGCTCTCAACAATTTCTATAGCTTCTCTCTAAACTCTCACCTCCTACAGCTACCCTCACACAGCCCAACCTTGTAAATATTGTAAATAGCAGTCTACTGTTGATGTGTGTATGTAAAGCGTATTTATATTTTTTTAAAAGGTTTGTATGTAAACTGTTTCCACACCTAACCCATATCTGTTTTCCTCAAATGAAACTGTGTGATCCCTACCTTCAAGCTTAATGAATTTGTTAACTCTGCATGATATTGAATGCATAACTATTCTACATAAGATCTTTAATATTAACTAGCATTTGTATCTAAATTGTATAATGCGTCTTAGAGCTTTTCTCCCCCGGGCCTCCACTGAAAATGGGTCAATTCGGCCCAGTGGACTTTCCCGTAATCAAATTGCAAATAAATAAAACTAAATAAATAAATATAATAAACATGGCATGAGCTGGTATGTTTATTTGTAAGAGGGAGATCTGGGCAATTACCAACATTTTTTTTGTAACAGCTATGACATGAAAAGAGAGTAAACCATTCCGTGTCTCTCCTAATCTCATCCCCACACAAAACATAACGGCAATCTTGCATCCTATTTAAAGACTAAAATGAACCAGTCAGTTTCCCCTGCACTTGGTCAAATCTAAACTGCATATGTTCTTACTTGCTATATTTCTTCCTCAATTTGGAATTCCATGACTATATTTTCAGCAGGAAATCTTGCCAGTTGCAGGCTATTTTGTTATGTTGGCAGTGACTCAAATGTTCTATTTTACATTTTTTTCATTCAGTCAAGGCTTTGATCAGATTCTTTTGTCTGCTTGAAACTTCAATTTACTCACACTTAAACGAAAAGAATTCTGACCAAATGCCTTTCAGTGAAATTGAGCACCTTGGTCTTACTTTTATTAGAGACTTCTTCAGAATATATACAAACACAGTATTGCACAAACTTTTAAACAGCCAAATAAACTATGTGATCTAGGTCACGTGACCAAGACATCAAGTGACTAAACACTTCAAGATACATAGCAAATAAAAAAAAATATACAAAAACAAGTACCAAACAAAACGTGTCTTTACAGTTTGGCAGCCCTCAGTTTTAAAACACAATTAATAGTTATGTTTCAATTAAACCTGGAGATATCCCAGAATTTAATCTCAATTGCCATAGCATGGTAGCAACTCCCTGTAGTCAATCATATCTTCCCAGTTTCTACCTAGTACTGCATAAGAACTTGTTCCAATACAAAAAATTATGACCTTTTTGAAACTGGTGCACTGTTGTGCATGCTTACTAAGGGCATTAGTTAAATCTTTGGGTTTTATACCATAATTATGTTCATAAATCCTTTGCCTGAGTGGGCGTTATGCCTTCCCCACATAAAAACTATAATAGGCCATACAAGAGGCAATATAAACCACCCTATTTGTAATTATAATTTTGCGCACAACCAATGGTACTTTTATATCATGGTACAGTTATATTAGTTGTGTTACTGATACATCTGCTTTGGCTGCAACAGCCACACTTAGTCATTTTTCCAACAACCTGAGTAGGAGGCAGACTTACTATAATTATGTTCAAGCTTATCCTTAAGGTTCCTTTTGTACACAAATAAAGGCTCATCACCCAAAACTTGTTTAGGGGACCATTATGACTGATTAAGTCCCAATTATGATATATTATGTTTTTTTCAAATACCTGTCATTCTTGTCAAAAGGTAATCTAGAAGTTTTAAAACTGACACCCATACATTTGGATACCACTGAGGAAAGAAATACAGACCACTTTTTGGAATTTCCACCACTGAGATGGAAGTAACAGTGCTTTGTAAAAATGAGTACAGATGACCAAGTAACAACTTCTAGAATACTTCTAAAATCCTTTCCAAAAAGGCATAGATGAAGCCTAGACCCTAGTACAGTGGGCTTTGACCTTGCCTGGAAAAAACTGTTATGGTGAGTATAACAAAAGTTAGTAGCCTTAGACAACCATTTGAAAATATGTCTGCTTTAACACAGGTTCTTACCTTCACAAAAAAGATTTAGTTCTGCTAAAAGCCAAAACAGCACAGACTTGGTTGGTCGAAAAAAAAAACTGCCTTTAATATAAGCACTTTTGTTCTGGAATATACCAAGACTTCTTCAGATAACTAAAACAACAAACACTCCAGTATTTAAAATCAAGGCAATAAATCACATGACAACTCTGCACCTTTTCATTAAAGAAACAAAGTATCAGAACCAAACAGTACCTACTGCCATCTAAGCTGCCTAATACAAAACAAATAAAATATACACTTTCAGTGGTTAGTAAAATGGACACTTAATTGTACAAACAGCCCTGATATGTATCCATAAAAATAAATGGTTAAATAAACATGCAATCAATTAGAAATATAGAATAAAAAGTAAGCTAGCAGTCTAAAAAAGTTTTCTGTATGCAAATAGTGAATGACCATACATATACCCATGTAAATATATCAGCTATTCTAATTATAAAAGTTTGTGTAAAATTACCCAAACATTAAAAATATTCTTCTTGTTGACCTGCAGTAAGCTTTTAACTTCAACAAACATACTGTAGATATCACATCATTTAACCCGGGGGGGGGGGGGGTACCAGCATTCAACCAGAGTTGCCATTTAAGTTCATTCTTCTCCAATAGCAACCCCCATGGATCTCCCAGAGGGTTAACAATTTCTTGTTCCACTACAATAAATTTAAAACTGAGCTGGGTGATCGATCAAATGTTTAGCTACTGCATTGCTTTGACTTTTATTTTTAATTGCATAAAGGTGCTCATACATCCTTACTTTTAGCATGCATTCAGTTTTCCCCAGGTAAAATGCCTGACAACTCTGACAAAGTACAATAAACCACCCCCTAAAATATACAGTCAAAATGTCCAATAATCCTGTATGGATTACCACTAATAATAAACCGAGTGGAATCCAGAATAGAATGACAAAAGTGGCATCTACCACATTTAAATGTGCCATTCTTTTTCCTTGTGTTCTCGCCCCTTGAGGTAGTTTAAAACAAAATTTTAAAACGAATACCCATTTCATATACAAGGGAAGGTCTATCGCTAATCCCACATCCTATATCAGAAAAATCTGGTAGGAGCACCCAGTTCTTATTCAAAACCCACCACATAGGAGGACTATGGCTGACAAAGTTTGCAGATGACTGCAAACTGGGCGCCATAGTGGAAAGTACATCGGACACAGATATCCTTCAGAGGGGTCTCACAGAAACTGATAACTGGTGCCAGAGCCATGGCCTGAAGTTAAATGTCAAAAAATGTATAGTCATACCCTTCGGGAAAAACAAGGTAACCCCAAGCTACCATATAGGTGGCAATCCATTAAGCACAGAAGAGGTTATCAGGGATCTGGGGACCCAGGTTGACAGTGGCCTTTCTTTTGACACTCACATTGCTAAAGTGGTTAGAAAGACCTTCTACACTGCCCACCTGATCATGAAGGGATTCACATCCAGATCAAGTGAGGTCATTGTTCCCCTGTACTCTTCACTTATCAGACCAATGATCGAGTACAATGCCCCATTCGGGATGTATCTCACCCGACACCTGCAGCAATTGGACAGACCCCAAAAGTTCCTCACCAAAAGGATAAAGGGACTCCAAAATCTGTCAAATGCTGCCAGACTGAAGAAACTCCAGCTCTATTCAGTCGCATACCGCCTGCTCAGAGGTGACCTGTGCCTGACATACAAGGCCATGTCCAACCCGGAATTAATGGACATGCTCCACCTCAAAAAATCCAAATCTACCAGATCCACTAGAGCAAGCGACTTAAACCTTAGCACGGATATAAATAGGACATGCTGGAGGGATAGATTTGTCACCCAGAGACTCCCTATGCTGTGGAATAAATTCCCAGTCCATGTGAGGCAGAGCACCTCGATGGCTCTGTTCAAGAGAAATCTTGACCGGTGGATGGGAGATCGTAGGTTTACCCCGGGAATCATCTCTGTGTCACTGCTGGACAGAGGCACAACAAACTAATGGGCACAGTATTTTTTAACATAAGGGGTGGCGTAAGCCACAAAACTTTGGGCTAGGCTTATAAATGCCTTAGGGCAGATAGCCTAGTATAAACCTATGAAACCTATGAATCCGATGAGGACATTGTAATGAAACTACATTTAAAGCCAGGTTCACTAACGTGCTAGGGAACACTGGGAGACTCAACTATGGTGGTAACATTTGTAACAGGTCTTAACCCCCCTTCCTTTGACAAGCTCGAAGTAAAAACATTCAATCTCCTTTTAGCAATAATCTTATTCATAGAATTTTTTGGGGTACCCCTTTCTCAGGCACATACCTTTTACAATATTATATTCATCCAAAAATTCATTAAAAAGGCTAGTCATCTGTGTAGCAGGGACAAATTACCCCCTTTACTATGTTTTTTTTTCTAACTAATCAGATGTGAACTTGAAAAATGCAAAAAGGAATTTGAGCAGGTTGGCTTACGATATACTCTAGATGCGATTCTCCTCTTAACACTGTTCTTAATTTAACATCCAGGTAACAAATACTACTCTCCTCAATATCGTGGGAAAAATGCAAAAAAAATTCAGTAGTCCCATTAATATATTTCTATAAATTCAGGAATCTTATATTTTTCATCCTTCCAAATAAATATATCAAGGTACCTCATGTAGAGGTATCATGACTCCTTAAAGGGACTACCGAACACGAATTGAGTTTCCAATTCCATCATCACTTAGTGTAGAGAGATCCACAAGCTGATCCCATAGCAACATCTTTTGGCTGGAGAAAATGTTGATGCTCAAAGAAAATAAAACTGTTACACAAAACCAACTCCAGCAATTGTGTATACAAGTTAATCTTGCTCTGGGGCATACACAGACACACTGTAAACCTATACTGTGTAGTATCACTGTGTATAGGTCCTTTACATCAACTGTTAAATACACCAGGGCATCATCGTAGACCAAATCATTGCACTTACTTAGAAAATCCCAGGAATCCTTACAAAGATATTCCATACCCTGTACCACCTCCTTTAAATGGTGGTCTGGTCAGGAAATTTAGCCAGCAGAGAGGTAATGGAACACCTGGAATCAACAACTGGACACATGGGAGGGTGGTAAAGATCTTTATGTATCTTCAGTATCCCGAAGATTGCGGGTGTCACAGGTTTTTATATGCAAACAGTTAACTTCATTAATATTAATCTGCTGTTGCATTACCAAATCAAACAGTATTACATTAATTCTGGTGTGAGCCACATTCATTTCATTTTTAGATACTTGACAGTAAGCCTCATTAATAAAATGTTGTACATCTTTTCAATATACTGCAAATTATCCATTAAAACAACCCCTCCCTTTTTATCGGGCTTCATAACCCAAATGCCAGAGTATCTTAAGTTCTGTATTAAATTCAACTCCTCATTATTCAAATTGGTACAACTAGAGTTCATTTTACTCACTAAGTTAAATCTAAAATCTAACTTGCACATCTTTTTGAACAAATTCACCATTGCGTGGGGGGGGGGGGGTTGTAAATGCTTGACAGTTTTAAATCATGTTCAACCGGCTTACTGCTACTGTCAAGCAAAAGACAAGTTCAAATTTCAATGTGTAAAATCCATTAAAACGCTAGCAATGTCAGTCCTCATCTCCAAAACATAGGAAAACCCATTAGAAAAAAATGTTTGCATGCTTTTGTTGCACAGCTAAAGGTGAACAATTAAACATATTAAAAGTCACCTACATGATTAGCTATAATGGAAACAGTAGTCTCCTCACAGGTACAACCAGCTACATAATTCAGCACTTCTAGTTTTTCCTGCTTGCAGAACTCCCCCATTGCCTCCTCGCAAGCTGGGATGAGTAATTGCGGCTCGATCATTGGCAATGTTGCAACTGCTGATTCCCCTTCAGTCATTCTAATCAACGTGGGGGTGGATTCTCTAAAGGGAGTTCCTCGAAATCCAGCTCCTCATGTTGTTGCCTCTTCTCATATCCTCCCTGGACAAACTCCATTTATGAATTAGTGGCTGGGTTCATTCTACCTCCCCATTCTTGAGATTGTGGTAGCAATGAACAGGCTTTCCTGTTCATTTATTCAAGCCTATCCCTTTCGAGTTTGCCATTCTTCCTCTCTCTAATCCTGTCCACTTGCACATCTACTGTATGGTAGATGCGCGAATGTTGCAACTTATACTGATAGTAACTAATGTCATCCATGTTAGCATTTGTGATGAAAGGCAATCTTCCCAGCCCAGCTATCTGGAATTTGGTAAATAATTATATGTAATTTGTGAATATCAACATGATGTATACAAGCACTTGTGTTACAAATGTATTAGAGCTGTATGGCATGTGTACATCAAACTGCTTGAAGGTATTTGGAAAGTGCTGTATGAAATGTAGCCACTGTGTACCCTACTGTAAAAGAACAGAAATGTACGTGTACTATTTTAAGTGTTAAATGCATATATTTTAACAATGGAAACTGGGATACAAGAGGTTAACCTCAGTCTAGTAAATTTTAAAAAACAGCTAAAATTAAATTACTTCATTTCTACACAATAAAAGATAAGGACACCAGAGCTCCTATGGAAGGGGAGCTGTGAAGGGTTACAAAGACAGAGTTGAGACAGGCTCAGCTCTCAGACCTTACATTACAAGGCTTGAGGGAGGCAGCCAGTGAGGCACCTGATTCTCAAGGAAAAGGAGAATATGTATACTGGGACAAAGGGTTCCTGCATAGAAGTGGACACCTTTGGGAGGGCTAGAGAGTGAGAGAATACAGCAGTTGGTAGTGCCTACAACCTACCATCTGGTACTTCAAGCCATAGCCCATGACATTCCCTTTGCAGGTCATATGGGCATAAATCGTACAAAAGACACATTATGCAGAACCTATACTGGCCTGGGAGTTCCAGGGATGTAACAGGCAGGATCATTGAGCAGTGCCAAAAGATACGCAAGGCAGGAGACAAGGTCAAAGCTCCTTGAGGAGCCATTTCAAAGGGTAGGTATGGAGATTGTGGGGTCTCTGAGTACCCCAAGTATATCCTTAGTGGTAGCTGATTATGCTACCAGATACCCTGAAGCCTGTCCTTCATTGAGGCAGAAAAGGTGGAAAATGCTTTGTTAGAGATTTTCAGCAGGGCTGGTTTCCCAAGAGAAATACAGACTGACAGAGGTGGCAATTTTATGTCAGACCTGCTGGTTTGTCTGTGGAAGCACTATGGGGGTGAAGCACCTAAAGACCACCCCCTAGCATCCCCAGACTAATGGTCTGGTGGAGAGGTTAAACTGCACACTAAAGACCATGCTATGGGCATTTTCAGACCAGTTTAACAGGAAGTGGGGACAATAACTGCCCCATCTGTTGTCTGCTTGCAGAGCGGTGTCCCAGGAATCCACAGGATTTTCACCCTTTGAGTTACTGTATGGCCATAGGGTGAGGGGACCTCTAGATGTGATGAGTGGAGGGTGAGTGTGAATCCCACAAGGAGTCTGTTGTGGCATATGTACTAAACCTCAGGACAAGGCTCAAGAAACTCATGCGCTTGGCCCAAGAGAACCTGGCAGAAGCCCAACAGCAGGAAAAGGTCTGGTATGGCAGGAATACTTGAGCTAGAGAGTATGCTGTGGGACAGCAGGTTATGGTTCTCATTCCTGTCAGGCACAACAAGCTGCAGGCAGCTTGGGAGAGACCCTTCAAAGTAGTAAGGAAGGTCAGTGAAGTTAACTATGTGGCAGAACTGCTAGGCAGGGGCACAAACTGCATCATGTTAACACTATGACACCTTATCATGACAGGGAGGCCGTGGTGCTAAGTATCTGCAGTAGAAAGCAGAAAGAGTCTGAGGGGGGTCCTATGGCTACAGGGAGCCAGCCAGCAAAATCCCAAGTTACTATGGTGGAGCCTAGGGTTGCAGGCATACGACAGGACAGTGCATCATCATAGTGGGGTCAGCAATGCCAATGCAGATGGGGTCTCAAGACAGGGAATGGGGTAATGCATTCCCAGATAGGCTCATTCCTCTCAAACGTTTCTCAATGGTCACTTGAAAAATTAACTTGAGTCTTTGAGGCGTGAAGAAGTGTGACGAAACAAGATACAGCCAGCTCAGCTATCTGGAATTTTGTAAATAATTATATTTGTGAATATCAACATGATGTATATAAGATGCTTGTGTTACAAATGTATTACAGCTGTATGTCATGTGTATATCAAACTGCTTGAAGGTATTTGTAAAGTGCTGTTTGAAATGTAACCACTGTGTACCCTACTGGAAAAGAACAAAAATGTACATGCACTATTGAAACTGTTTAAATGTACATATTTTAACAGTGGAAACTGGGATATAGAAGGATAGCCTCTGTCTAGTAAATTTTAGAAAACTAGTTGCAATTGAATTACTTTATGGCTACGCAACAAAAGATGATATCTTTCAGTTTCAATGCAGCAAGGAGACACAATGTCTAAAACTAGGGAGCTTTCTGTATTATCTCCAAGGTGAAATAATTACTAGTCTTGAAATGTGAAGGGATATAATTGTTTTGACTTTCAGCATCTGCCAAAGACCTGAGGTCTATGTATTTTCATAGGTAGATGCTAAATACTACTAGCTTCCATCAGTGGTGGTTTCATCTAGGATATAGTCAGATGGCAAGAAATTATGTCATTCTGCAAGCTATTTCAAAACACAAAAGTGACCGCTGGCTTACCATAAAGGGATAATCCTCCGAAAAATGTGTATCAGTAGTACGTTACTAGTCCAACCTGTTACACCAAAGTAAATAACAGCAGCACCGCTCGTTAGGAACCAAACGAAATATACTTTAATGGAACGTAACAACCACAACACAGAAAACAAACAGGATTGAGCGCGCTTTCATCTCAATGTCAAGACTTCATCAGAATCAGAGATGAAAGCGCGCTCAATCCTGTTTGTTTTCTGTGTTGTGGTTGTTACGTTCCATTAAAGTATATTTCGTTTGGTTCCTAACGAGCGGTGCTGCTGTTATTTACTTTGGTGTAACAGGTTGGACTAGTAACGTACTACTGATACACATTTTTCGGAGGATTATCCCTTTATGGTAAGCCAGCAGTCACTTTTGTGTTTTGAAGTGGTTTACGTGGTGGAGAATCGGAGGAGTGTGGTTATACGTCTATTCTGCAAGCTATCCCAGCAGTAATATCTGAGATATTAATTTTAGAACTCTCTGAGTGAGACAGCATTCTGTATACTGTCTTGGACCTGACATCATCAGCTAGAAGATCAATTCACCACATATGCCTTGCTCTTAATTTAACTAGGGTTCAGTAACTCTCTTAGATACAGTCAGGAACATAGCAAAGCTTAGCTTAGATGTTTTTCTTTGAGACTGTCCTGCAATGTTTTAAATATCTCCTGTGGTTTTGAACTCTGATGTTACTGTGAATATATATTTAGTATGGTCTTGTTCTTCTATTGTTTATTGTTAAATATATTTAAACCTTTCATTGTGGCTGATCTTTGTGAGACATATTTAAGTTCTGAGAGTGCTTGCATATTTATTTGGTGACACTGCCTTGCTCTTGGTCAAACTACCATTTGTGTTAACAGTAACATTACACAGTAAGATTGGATACCCTTTGTTAAGGGTCTTAAGGTAGCTGATAAAGAACTGGCTGGTGGCAATAACTACCTTATAGTCTGGGCAAAAGGGGGCATAGCTAGTAAACCTGTGCCAGCCTTTCCCAGGTGTGTGTGTAAATTAAACCTTAGTGCGCGTGTGTCAGCTACTTGGGCAGGGACACAAAGCACTGGTTGGACAGAGAGGGTGCTGTAGGTCTTGGCTTGGCCACTCAGCTGAGATCTCAACTCTATAGCTGTGCCAGCGGGTAGTCTTATTGGGGATCGGGAGAAACCACCTTGGGACTGACTGTGATCTCCGTGTACTCTTAAGGGAAATTGCACTTGATTCAGAAAGCTGCACCTGGAAATACTGTGTGTGTACCTCTCATCCTCCCAGTGTACATCGACTCTTACCAGTGGTGAAGATTGAGGCTCCCTCACTCCTGGTCCAGTGGTGGGTCATCAAAGCATTATGTAGTATGCCAATGTCTTTAATCAAATTGTCAATCAACTTAGTGCTGTGCCTCACCAACAGCTCCATAAATTTGCAGCTGTGTTTGTCAAAAAGCTGCAATAAATTGTTGCGGAGGGGAATGTTCTGGACTAAGCCAGTGGGGTATTTCAATACCCTTAAATTTTTGGGAGTCTATTTGACCTGATAGATTCTGAAAAATATCTGTTTTCAAGTTGAAGTTTATGAACCGTGAAAAGCTTATGTTCAAAATCAAGTTTGTCATACAAGGTATCTGGAGTGGTAGGCAAAACACTAGCATTAAAGTCAATGCTTCTCTGTAGCCACTCAAGTTTTGGAACAGTATACAAGCTTAAGCTGTTGGAGGATTGCCCATGCAAATCCAGCTCTGGATTTGGAAATTTGGTCCAATTTCTAATGCTTGGTAAATGTGTGGACAGATGTCCATGTAGCTGTCTCTAAAATGGTGGCAGTGTCTAAAATCCCTTAAAGAAAGCTCCTGATGAAGCCATAGCCCTAGTGGAGTGTGCTTTAACTTTGTACAACAAGGATTTCCTATGGTATGCATAGTGGAATGAAATTACCCTGGAAATTCAGCCAGAGATTGTCCGTTTTATCACTGCTTTCCTCAGGGGCCCTAGGGTGGAAGGAGACAAACAACTGGTCAGATTTTCTGACAGAGTTGGTCTTCGCCAAGTAGAACCTAAACTGTCTGTGCACATAAAGGGAATGTAAGACCCTCAATGTCACTTTGAGGATGGGCAAAAAGAGTAGGGAGGTGAATAGCTTGGATTAAGGACCACCTTGGGCATGAAGGAAAGGTGGTCCTAAAGGTTACCCTGTCTTTGTTGCAGGTGAGGAAAGATGGAAAGGCCATGGGAGCCTGTAACTCAAACATTCTTCTAGCTGATGTTAAGGCCACTAGGAGTACTGTTTTCCATGTGCAGTGTTTCAGAGAAGCCTTAGACGCTGGTTGAAAGGGGGCCACCATGAACATCTACAAAATGTAGTTCAGGTCCCAGGAGGGAGGAACAGGTTTCCTGGGGGGGGGGGCAGAGATGCAGCACTCTCTTTAGTAATAACTTTGTAAGCAATCTGGAAGCTAAAGGGGGAGGTTGAGAGGCAGACAGACTGAAATGGCAGCCAGGTGTGTTTTATTGCAGGAGTACGCCAACCCTGTTTGCAAAAGTCCACACAGGTAAGACAGTACCAAAGGGACATCACCCTGGAAAGGGTCCGAATGCCTTTGTAGACACCAAATGGAGAATCTTTTCCATTTAGACATACAATATCTCCTAATATTAGGTTTCCTGGTCTCCTGCAGGACTGTGAGCATGTCCTCATTGTAGAGGTGTCTGTAAGGGATCAGAATTCTATCATGCACAGGGTGAAGTTCACAGATTGCAAGTGGGAATGGATTAGAGATCTCTTGTCCTGTGTGAGAAGGTCCACTCTGTGAGGTAACTTCTGGTGATTGCCCCTGGCTAGATGCAGAAGGAGAGGCAACCAGTGCTGTTTTGGCCAAAAGGGGGGCACCAGCAAGATATTTGGTCTGCCCTGCTGAATTTTCAGTAGGACTTTCTGAAGTAGTGGGAAGGGGGGGAATGGATATAGAAACATCCCCTTCCAGGAAATTGAAAAGGCACCTGTTACCCTCACTAGAGGACTGGGCAGTCTGATGCAAAAAATGGAAGTTGTCTGTTCATAGGGGAGGCAAACAGATCTATCAGAGGAGTACCCCATTTATGGACTATGTCCAAGAACACATCCCCGTGGAGCATCCATTTGTGGGACTGTGACATGGACCTGCTTAAGGAGTCTGCCTGAGTAATCTGTTCTGAAGGGATATACACTGCAGGAAATGTGACTCCACATTTTGTGGCAAGCTCCCACACGTGGAGAGTTTGTCTGTATAGCAAGTAGGATTTTGTTCCCCTCTGCTTGTTGATATACCATAAGGACTGTAGTGTTGTCTGTGAACAATTTCAGTGGGCCTTGTTTCAGTGCGAGTTGGAAGGCCTTTAGGGCCAAAAGAATTGCTCTACTCTCTCTGATATTGAAATGCTCCTGTTTGATGGAGTCTAGCCAAGTACCCTGTACTCTCAGGGGGCCCATGATTTCTTCCCACCCCAGATCCGAGGCATCAGTGTACATTTCTTGCACTGGCAGGGGGTCCTGTAAAGGTAGACCTGGGTTGCAGTTCACTTGATTCAAACATCACTGAAATCTCTTCCTTGAGGCAAGGCAAGAAGGGGATTTTGTACTCTAGAGGATGAGTGTGCCAAGTCCATATGGACCTTAGGTACCATTGTAGCTTTCTCATGTGGAGCCTTGCCAATGGCAACATGGGAATGGTCGATGCCATGTGACCCAGGAGCCTGAGGTACTGTCTGGCAGTCAAGTCAGTGGCCTGGAGGACACTTTGCAGGTACTGCCTTAAGTTTTCTAACTTTTGAGGTGGTAGGAAAGCCCTCATGACATCAGTTCTTATCCTGGAAAACTAGGTCCTGAGAGGTGGTCAGGTTGGACTTAGGGTAATTTATCTTGAACTCCAGTGCCTGCAGAAGAGAGAGAACTGTCTTTAGATCGAGTAGTAGGAATTCTTTGCAGTCCACCTGCATAAGCAGGTCGTCTAAGTAAGGGAAAATTTGAATCTCTTGGATCCTGCAGAAAGCAAGCACTTGGTGAAGATCGATGGTGCAGTAGAAAGGCTGAACGGCAAGGCCGAGAATTGAAAATGTGAGGAGGCCACAGAGAATCGCGGGTATCTCCTGAAATTGGGCCTTATGGGGATGTGTAGGTAGGCATCCTTGATGTCCAAGGTAGCCATGAACCCCATAGGTAAGATCAAAGGGAAAGGGGTTTTCAGAGTGAGCATTCGAAAGGTAGGCCCTTGTAGAAAGAGATTGAGGTGGGAAAGATGTAGGCTTGGTCTCCAGGGGCCATCTTTCCCTGGGTCTAGGAAGAGCCTGGAATAGAAGCCTTTTCCCTTCTCTGTCAGGGGTACAGGTTGAATAGTACCCCTGGGCAATGAGACTGTCTAGAACTCATTGAATTAAAGGGAGCTGCTCTTTGGGGGGGGTGTGGAATGCCCCTCCAGGGTGGAGTAGTAATCCAAGTCATGAAATAATCCTTCTCTATTATGGATAAGACCCACCTGTCTGTGGTGATGGTTTTCCACAGAGGGAGACAGAGAGCCTTTGGGACAGGGGAATGGAGTCGGGGGGGGGGGGGAGGTCCTGCCCAGTCTTGAAATTGAGGCTTCAGTGCTGGAGTCTGGACAGACCTGGAAGGAGTAAGTTTGGCTTCCTGGCAGTTTTTTGGGCCCTGGAAGGAGGGGTGGGGCAAAATGCTTCCTGATAAATTGTGTTTTTAAGGGGTAATTCCTGTGAAATTTGGGGATAGGGGAAACAAACAGGTGATTTAGGTCTTGTAACACCTTCCCCTTTTGTTGCAGAGTCTTGAATAAGTCAGACACCTTTGTCCCAAAGAGAGCTGAGTTATCAAGAGGTGCATCCAAGAGTTTTTCCCTGATGTCAAGTAGGGGCTGTAACCTTAGCCAAGATTATCTTCTCAGGACTGAGACAGATGCAGCTGACCTTGCAGAAGCTTCTGCAGCATTGTAGCTGCACTTAATGGAATGCCAAGTGACCTGAGAGGATAGTGATACAAGGCTGGATAACTGAGCTTTGGCAGGAGAATCTGGGATGTCACTCAGTTGTTTATGCCTTTTTCCAAAAAGGCTAGGACATGTGTGGACAAATGGGTTTGATAATTTATTGCCCTAAATGCCAAAGTAGAAGATGTGTAGACCTTCTTCCCAAGGCGTTCCATGGCCTTGCTGTCTGTCAGTGGGGAGTAGGAAAGAGGATGGAAGGAGTTTGGATGCCTTATCCGCTGACAGTGAAACAGTGCCAGGGTCAGCTGTAGGGCACTTAACCAGGAATTTGGCTCCCTCAGGGACTTTGTAAAATCTATCAGGCCTTCGGGGTGCAGGAGGCTGAGAGTCATGATCGACAGAGATGCTGCACTAAACGCATCCAGAAATTATGGCAGTACTGGTGCTACGGCTGAAGGGGAAGGGGAGTCCATCTGAAGAAGTTCATAACATCTTTTCTGAAGTTCTGTCATCTCAGAGGAATCCCATTTGAAATGCTGCATCATCTTTGCAATGGTCTCCCCAAAGAGGCGAGCTCCTTAGCTGGGGAATCAGCCTCTGCAGATTCTTCCTCTGGGGAGGCATATTCAATGGGGGATGGTAATTGGGAGACATAAGAAAGGAAATCCTCTGAGGTGAGTCAGAAGATTTCTCAGCTTCATTAGGTACTGTTTGTCAATATTCTGATACTTTGTTTCTTTAATGAAAGGGCACAAAGGTGTCATGTGATTTATTGCCTTGATTTTAAATAATGGATTGATTGTTGTTTTACTTATCTGAAGAAGTCTTGGTATAATCCCGGATGAAAGTGCTTATCTTTTGTATGAAATTAAAGGCAGCTTTGGTTATTGACCAACTGAGTCCATGCTGTTGGAGCTTTTAACAGTTTGTTTTGGAAGTTTTAAAGATTTAGTTCTGTCAAGATGGCACTTAACTTATCTGTGAACATCGAAGATACAGAGTATACCTTCTTGCTCATTTTGGTTCAAAAAGGAAAACAGGGAGATGAACAAGCATGAAAGAAGGATTAGTTCTCAAAGAAACCCTGTCTTTGTGGGAAAGAGTTGACTCAACATAAGAGCTTGCAGCTCAGATACCTTTCTTGCAGAGCAGAACAATCAGAAAAACTGTTTGCCATGTTAAGAAAGTACAGTTTTGTACCTACCATAAATGTAGATGTTCGAAGATCCACATTGCTGCAGTCCTTACACTTGGGTAGTCCGCTGTCCTCGGTCGGCCCGAATATCAAAGTATAAGGCTGACGTCGGTCAGGGCGCATTTGACTGACGTCAGAACGTCAGGGTACAAATGCGCATGACCGACGTCATATCCTCAGTCTTTTCTTGCCCCAGATGTCAGAAGACCCTAAAAATAAAGGTCAAAACCAAAAGACAGCAAACAACCAACCAACCACCCTTGCACTAACTATATGTACAATATATACAATATACACAAAATGTACAACCCAACCCACACAACCACCTCTAACTACAGAGGGGAAGGAGGGAGGGTAAATTGGACTGCAGCAATGTGGATCTTTGAACATCTACATTTATGGTAGGTACAAAACTGTACTATGTTCTTCATCTCACATTGCTGCAGTCCTTACACTTGGGTAGAATCCCAAAGCAGAGGTAAGGGAGGATGGCTAACTACAAGGAAGCAGGAGCTGCCAAAATGCCCTGCAAAACAGCAGTGGCAAAACCAGCCCTGGACTTAGAGTAAAGTGGCAGGTGATAATGCTTAGAGAAAGTATGCACACAACTCCAAGTAGCTGCCTCCAAAATATCCTTGGTTGCCACTCCCCTCAAAAAAGCTGTTGAAGTGGCAGTAGCCCTAGTGGAATGAGGCCTAATCCCAGCTGGAATCTCCTTGCCATGATGGGAATAACAGAAAGCAATGCAAAACCCAATCCACTTAGAAATAGTTTGTTTTGATACAGGCTTGCCCTGAGAACTCAAAGCAAAAGAAACAAACAACTGCTGAGACTGCCTGAAACCTTTAGTTCTGTCCAAATAATAACGCAACTGCCTGTGGACATCTAAAGTGTGCAAAATCTTTTCCCCTTTATTTTGGGGATTTGCATAAAAGTAGGCAAATGAATAGTTTGGTTTAAAGCCACACTAGAAACCACCTTAGGCATAAAGGAAGGATTAGTACGTAATGATACCCTATCCTTATGGAAAATCAAGAAAGGCTCAACCGCCATAAGGGCCTGTAATTCAGAAACCCTTCTTGCAGAGGTAATGGCAAACAAAAAAGCAGTCTTCCATGATAAATATTTCAACTCAGCAGTAGCTGCAGGCTCAAAAGGTTGTAGAGTGAGTTTCTCCAACACAAAATTGAGATCCCAAGCAGGAGTAGGAGCTCTTCGTGGGGGTCTTATATTCTTTGCCCCTCTAAGAAATTGCTTGAACAAAGGATGAGAAAACAATGGTGGGTTGCAATCATAGTGAGCTGAAATTGCTGCAGCATGAACTTTAATAGAAGAGAAAGACAAACCTTTGTCTAGCAACTCAGTAAGATATTGAAGAGCCACACACAAATTAAGCTCAGAAACATCAAAATCTTTTGCTGCACTCCAAAACAAAAATCTCTTCCATTTGTCTGCGTACACTTTCCGTGTACTAGGCCTCCTAGCTTCCAAAATAACATTTAAAACTTGCTGAGGAAGTGGAGGCCCACTATGGTTCAAAACAGAATATGCCAGGCTGTTAGGTGCAGAGAGTGAAGCTTGACATTTAGCAAATGGCTGTCCTCCTGCGACAACAGGTGTGGAATCGAAGGCAAAGGCCATGGAGGCTTCCGTACCAGACTTCTCAGTAATGGGTACCAGTGTTGTCGAGGCCAATCCGGAGCTATCAAAATCATCCTTGGCTTGTCCTGTCTGACCTTTAGAAGTACCTTTAGGAGGAGAGGCAGAGGTGGAAAGGCATACACATGAAGATTGCCCCAATTGAAAGAAAGAGCATCCACTCTCCAAGCTGTGGGATGAAACCTTTTTGTGCAAAACCTTGGCAGCTGATGGTTTAGTGGAGAAGCGAACAGATCTATGTCTGGAGTTCCCCATGACACTGTCAATTTCTGAAATACATGAGGATCCAATTTCCACTCGTGGGGATCCATAATTCGTCTGCTCAACACATCTGCTAAGGAGTTCTGTGCTCCTGGCAGAAACCTTGCCTGAAGATTGAGCTGTAAACTGAGAGCAGTCTCCCACAAAATCATCGCTTGCCTGCATAGAGGATAAGAATGTGTTCCCCCTTGCTTGTTGATGTACCACATGACAGTTGTGTTGTCTGTTAGAATCAACACCTGCCCTGGAAGAAGGAATCCCTTGAAAGCAATTAATGCAAACTGGACTGCTAACATCTCCTTCATGTTGATATGTAGATGTTGTAGTCTGACAGGCCACTTGTTTTGTATCCACTTTCCATTTAGATGAGCTCCCCAAGCTTTGTCTGAGGCATCTGTCGTTAAAATCTGACTCGCCTCTGGCCGGGTCACAGAGAGTCCCTTGTTTAGGTGACATTCCTGAGCCCACCACAAAAATTCCTTTTGAATGCAAGGTATTATTTGAATGACAGTGTCCAGATCCTGGCAGTGCTGTGTCCATACATTGTTGAGATACCACTGTAGCTTCCTCATATGCAGTTTGGCATTGGGAAGTACCAGAATACAAGATGCCATGAACCCTAAGGCTTGAAGGACTGTCCTTGCAGTCAGCCTGGACTGATGAGAAAGTTGATGGAAGTAAAGGGATAGACTCTTTTGTTTGTCCGGGGTTAAAAAGGCCATCTGGGATGCTGTATTCAGTCTCACACCCAGAAAGCACATGTCTTGAGAGGGTACTAGACTGGACTTTATTTCGTTCACAGAATACCCTAGGCATCTTAGCACTGCTATCACATAATCCAAATGATGAAGAAGCTCTTCTCTTCCTTGAGCCAGAATTAGGCAGTCGTCCAAATAAGGATAGATCTGTATTCCTTTGAGCCTGAAGAAAGCTATCACTGGAGCCAGAACTTTCGTGAACACTCTGGGCGCAGTAGATAAGCCAAAGGGCAATGCAGAGAACTGATAGTGAGAAGTCCCAGCTCGAAAACGCAGATACTTTCAGCAACTTAGCCAGATAGGAACATGAAGGTAAGCCTCCTTGAGATCCAAAGTTACCATCCAATGATCTTTGCCCAGCAGGGGTAAAAGCTGCTGCAACGTCAACATTTTGAACTTGGGAATGTCCAGATAAGTGATGAGGATAGATAAATCCAAAATTGGTCTCCACGTGTTCCCCTTCTTTGGTACTAGGAACAGGCGAGAATAAAATCCTAGGCCCACTTCTGGCAGAGGGACCGGCTGTATGGCCCCTAGTCGGAGCAACAGAGAAACCTGTTTGTGAGCCTCTATTCTTTGTTGAGGAGGAACGTCTGGCATGCCTTTGAAAGGAGGCAAGGTATGGAAATAAAACCTGTAGCCGTGGTGTATGATATCCAATACCCATCTGTCCTGGGTAATTAAACTCCAATTCTCTTTGAAAAGTGCCAACCTTCCCCCCAAAGGTGCTGCCAGACGAGCAGGCTCTGGCAGCTGAAAAGGTAGGTCATTGGGTCTGCTTACGAAGGACTGACCCCTGCCCTCACCCGAAGCCTGTGCAGGAGAACTCCCTGTTCTAGGCCTGAAAGAGCCCTGAGCTCTGCCCTTACCACGTCTAGATCTACCCCTAGACTGTGAATCATAAGAAGGATACGTCCACCCTTTAGTAGGCCAATTTCTACTAAACTTTGGAGGCTGGACCTGCAAAAAATCTTTAACAGTCTGCATAGACTTAGCCTTGTCTTCCATTTTCTTTAAAACTGTCTCAACAGGAGGACCAAACAACACGTCAGATTGTAAAGGAGCATCTAAAATCCTTGATTTAACATGTTCAGACAAATTCTGATCCCTCAGCCAGGCGTGCCTGTGAAGAACTGACCCAGTGGCAGCCCCCCTAGACGAGGCCTGTACAGCATCAAAACCACATTGCAAAGAATGCTTACCCACCTGTTCAGAAACATGCACTAAATCTTGCAACTCCTTACAATCAATACCTACTGCCAGAGCATCAACCTTAGATTTCAATTGTGAAAGGAGATAATTTTGGTATTTCAACATGTGAAACTGGCAATTCAGAGCCCTCATAGCAAGAGTGGAAGAAGTACAGACTTTCTTGCCCCATCTATCCAAGGCCCTAGCCTCCTTGTCTGCAGGAACCGGATTCTTAACAACAGAAGCCTTAATACCTTTAGGCCCATGGCTAACAGTTTCTGGGTCTGCCCTAGGACTCTTAAAAATATACTTATGAGCTTCAGGCACCCTGTAATACCTATCCGGCTTAACAGGAGCAGGAGGCAAAGAATCAGGATTAAGAGAAGCTTCCGTAAAAACATCTTCCACTACATCCAAAACAGGAGGTATAGCCAAAGGCCTATGCTGGGGTAACAACAGAAATTCCCTAAGCCTTTTCCTGGAATCAGAGAAGTCCTGACCTTCCCACTTAAAATGCTCCCTCATGGAATGAAGAGTTTCTGAAAAAGAAAAATCCTCCGGAGGAGTAGCAGAAGGAGTAGAATCATCCACATCAGAATCAGAATAAGGAGAGTACTCCTGCAAGTCTTCAGCCGAAGACTCTGAAACATCTGAAGCCTGTTCAAAACCCCCCAGCTCAGGCTCCACCCTAGGCCTCTTATCAGGAGGGGGCATAGAACCCCTAATCAAAGTAATCAAATCTTCTGCCATTTTAAGCATATGCTTCTTGGGCACAGTACCTGAAGAGCTAGGGGTAACACTAACTGAAGCTAAACCTGGCCTGCCCCTGGGGGAAGCCTTTGAAACAGAAGGAGAGGGCCTAGCCACCTTAGGAAGGGAGGGGAGTATAGTAACATGAGAAGCCCCCTCAGCCTGACTAGTCTCCTGAGAGGCCACATCTTGTAATAATAAGGTCTCCCCCTGGGAACACAAAGAAACCTCCGGTGGAGCCACCGGCTCCACCGACACCTCTAAAGAACCGGCGTCTGGTACAGACGGCTCTTCTAGCCTAGGCTTAACTGCCTTGTCCTTGCGTTTCTTTGAAGAAGCGGGTGTCGGAGCATCCAACGGCATTTTATAGTTACACCGCTTCCCAAAGACTAACCTCGCACAATCCAACCTTCTCTTTATAGTGCGTTTATTAAATCTAGCACAAGAGCAACAGCCAACAACGTCGTGCTCAGGCCCTAAGCAAGGAATACACAAAGTATGATAATCTTTATGCGGTATCTGTTTCCCACAAGAAATGCAATTATTAACTTTTTCTGACATCCGGTAAATGACTGAGGCAAGAAAAAACGGAAATATTCCCCAACGGGGTACTTAGCCAACTTAGAACTCGGTCTGAAACTTCTAAACCGAAAAATCTCAGAACGCCAACCGGCACTTGCAACACTGCTTCTGCATCGGACCATGCGGCAAAAAAGACTGAGGATATGACGTCGGTCATGCGCATTTGTACCCTGACGTTCT
Organism: Protopterus annectens; assembly: GCF_019279795.1. NCBI lineage: Eukaryota > Metazoa > Chordata > Ceratodontiformes > Protopteridae > Protopterus > Protopterus annectens. Next base: position 175,851,232 of record NC_056743.1, on the reverse strand, counting down.
GACGTCAGTCAAATGCGCCCTGACCGACGTCAGCCTTATACTTTGATATTCGGGCCGACCGAGGACAGCGGACTACCCAAGTGTAAGGACTGCAGCAATGTGAGATGAAGAACATCCTCAAGTCAACCAGATTAGCTGGTACAAATGGAGCATGCATTAGATTCTTTAACATAAAATTAAGATCCAAAGGAGAAGCTACCAGTTTTCTAGGAAGCTTCTTACCCAAAACCCATTTCAAGAATATTCTGACATGAGACTGCATTGAAAGGGGAAGCTCAATGGGCAGATATGTTGAACTGTCCAACAAATTAACCTTGGCAGAGGAATAGGAAAGGCCATAGGATAGTAACTCATTAAAATATTGTAAAACCAGAGAAAGTACAGTTGTGTAAAATCTTACCATAACAGTAGATGTCCTTCTCTTCACTGTCGTAGTATTCTTTACAATAGGTATCCCCTGCCAAGGGTAGCCTGACATCTGTCCAGTATACCAACACCTTTAGGTTTTAATAAGGATGCCGTACAAAACATGTATGCTCCCCCGTACATGGCGTAGGGCATAAAGGTGACGTACAGACGTACCATCCTCAAAAATGAAAAGTCCCAGAAGGAACAACATTCTAAGGAGACAAAGATGGAATGTACATCCAGAAGGAGAAAAGAGCAGGGGGAGGAGGGAGCAAACAGTGCAACAGTGAAGAGAAGAACATCTACTGTTATGGCAAAGAGTTTATGCAACTGTACTACGTCCTTCCATGTCACTGTTACAGTATTCTTTACAACTGAGATCCCTTGCCAAGGACTGCCCAGCATCTGGCCATTATACCATGGCCTTTATGTTGTAATAGGGAAGCCATATATCACACATATATGTTCCCTGTGCATATCACAGGGCATAAAGATGACGTACGGAAGTACCATCTTCAGAACTGAAAAGCCTCGGGAGGAATGACAATCTAAGGCGACAAAGGGAATATGTACATCCAGAAGGAGAAAAGGGACAGAGGGAGGAGGGAGGGAGTGAATATTGCAGCAGTAAAAAGGAGGGCATTTACTGTTATGGTAAGATTTTACACAACTGTATTATGTCCTTCTATAACACTGTTGCAGTGTTCTTTATAATAGGGAGATTACAAATGCTCAGGAAGAAAATTGTGTTGAGGAAGGCCCAGCACAGTCCTCAAGAAAACCATGCAGGATAGCCCTGGCAAATCTGGCTCTAGCCTAGAAAAAACATACAACTTATACTGCTTGGTAAAATTACACACAGAAGTCCAATTAGCTGCCTCAAGAATAGAATTAGTATCCCAACCTTTGAAAAAGGCACCAGAAGAAGCCACAACCCTGGTAGAATGAGCCTTAACCAAAGGAAGAAGGCTTTTCCTATGAAAGAAATAACAAAAGGAAATGGTTTTAGACATCGAGGAAGAAATGTTTTTGCTTGGAAATAGCCAAACCTAAAGACCTCAGATGAAAAGAAACGAAAAGCTGCTAAGAGTTACAAATGGCTTTAGTTTTATCCAAATAATATCCGGGTTGTCTATGCAAATCAAAGGTGTGAAGAACCTTCTCACTAGCAGATTGCAGAGAAGGGAAATAGGTGGGCAAATTAATACATGGATTATGAGACAACTCATTAACTACCTTGGGCATAAAAGAAGGATTAGTATGAAGAGACACCCTTATCCTTATGAAAAACCATAAAAGAAGGAACAGCCATAAGTGCCTGCAGCTCAGTCACCCATCTGGCTGAGGTAAGGGCCAAAACAACGGTCTTCCAAGAACAAAGCTATAAGGAAGCAGAAGGCTCAAAAGGAGCCCGAGTCAATTTTTCCAAAACAAAACTAAGGTCCCAGGGTAGGAGGAAGAATAGGCTTCCTGGGAGGTCTGATGTGAAGATCACCTTTAAGAAATTGTTAGACCTCGAAGCTACAAGTCAAAGGGGCAGTCAAAGGCAGACAAGCAGAAATAGCTGACGGGTGAACTTTAACAAAAGAGTATGCAAACCCAGCATTGAGCAATTCACACAAATAAGACAGAACCAAAGGAACTTCCACAGTAAGTGGATCCAGGTTACGAGAAAGACACCAGATAGAAAATCTCTTCCATTTGAATAAATAGAATTTTTTGGTAGTGGGCTTCCTGGCCTCCTGCAGGACCTGAACCATGTCCTCAGAAAAAAGGTGTCTTAAGGGGATCAAAATCTTATCACCCACAGTGTCCGTTCAAGAGCAGACAAGCGGGGATGAACGAAAGACCTCGTCTTGTGTGAGTAGGTCGACCTTGAGATATAACTTGTGATGACTGCCTTTGGCTAGAAAGAGGGAACCAATGCTGCCTGGGCCAAAAGGGAGTCACCAACAAGATTTTGTGATCATCCTGTTCTATCTTGAAGAGGATTTGCAGTATAAGAGGAAGAGGAGAGTGTGCATAAAGAAACATCCCCTTCAAGAAAGAGAGAGGGCATCCACCTTCCAGGCCAGAGGGCATATAACTCTGGTGCAAAAGACAGGAAGTTATCTGCTCAGAGGGGAAACCAAAAGATCTACTTGAGGAGTACCCCACTGGTGGACAATGTCCAGAAACACATCACTGTGAAGCATCCACTCGTACCTGCTCAGGGAATCTGCCAGTGTTCTGATTTGAGGGAATGCAAACCACCTGATACTGTACAGTTAGATCCCAAACCTGAAAAGCTAGTCTGCGCAGGCGGTAAGACCTTGTCCCCCCCCCCCCTTGCTTGTAGATGTACCACATCACTGTGGTATTATTTGTGAATACTTTGAGGGGCTCTGGAAGGAAAACAGAATGAAAAGCCTGAAGCTCTAGAAGAAGAGCTCTCAACTCTGATGCTAATGTGGTCCTTCTTTTGAGGAAGAGACCAAAGGCCCTGCATTTTCACATGACTGAAGTAGGCCCCCATCCCATGTCGGAGGCATTTATAAAGAGCTCCTGAGTAGGAACTGGAGGGTAAAAAGGAAGCCCTAGGTTGAGTGATCATTGATGAATCCACCACTTAAGTTCCAGCTTGAGGCATGGGAGAAGGGGAATTGGAAAAGCCAAAGGATGAGAATGTTGAAGACAGGCTGTCTTTAGGAACCACTGGAGCTTTCTCATATGAAACTTGGTCAGAGGAGGCACAGGAATGATTGAAGCCATGTATCCCAAAGCCCTTAGAACCTCCCTGGCTGTAATGAAGTCAACAGGAAGAAGGGACTGAACAAATGCAATAAGAGTTAAAGCCTTGGGAGGAGGCACAGTTGCCAGCAATGAAACAGTCTGGAACCCGCACCCTAAAAAAACATGATCCCGAGAAGGAGTTAGGAATGATTTTTGGAAATTCACTGTAAGCCTTCTGCTTTGCAGGAGACAAACAGTAAAGTAAAGATTCTGAAGTAAAATATCTGGAGAAGTGGCCTGAATGAGCAAGGTTGTCCAGGTAAAGAAAGATCTGAATTCCCCTCAATTTGCAAAAAGCAATAACAGAAGCAAGGCATTTGATGAAGACCCTTGGAGCAGTAGAGAAGCCAAAGGGCAAAGCAGAGAACTGAAAATGCAAGCAGCAATAGGGAAATGTAAAAACTTCCTGAAAAAAGGATAAATAGGGATATGGAGATAGGCATCTTTGAGATCCAGGGAAACTATAAAGGTCTAAACATAAGAGGAGGAAACAAGGTTTGAAGGGACAGCTTATTACAAGCAACAGAAGGGTCACCAGACAGTCACTTATAAAGAAATTTACAATCCTCACGCACCTTTATAAAAACTAGCAGTTTTTTTAGGAGCAGGAAGCAGGGAGTCAGGAGGCTGAGAAGTTGCAGAAGAAGCATCCAACAAGACAGCAAGAACAGGAGGGACAGCAAAGGGCTTAGCAGACTCCATTTGAAGGAGCACATAATACTTTTGCTGGACATCAGAGTCTTGAGCACAATCCCACTTAAATTCCATCATGTAGGAAACTGTTATCACCAAAGGAAATCTCCTCAAAAGGAGAATCTGAACAAACACAGCTTTCTCCTACTCAGTACCATAATCCACATCTGATGAAACCTGCTGCCTAGGCTTTTAAGAGGGGCAGAAGACCGGAGTGGGGCAGGAATAGAGGCCCCTGAGGAGGCTTCAAAGCCATAAGGGCATTAAAGAGACATTGTGTAAAATCACATTATTCACGTTGAAGGTCTCTGGAAGCAGAAGATTGGTGCTTAGTTTTCTGTTTCTTTTTCAAGGGGACATCAGCCCTAAAGAACTTAGGTGGCTTGGACCCCCTGATGACACCATATAAGCAAAGTAGGAATCTCTTCTCTGCCCAAGATATGAGGAACACCCATAGACCCTTCAGAAATAATTAGCCATGGTTACCCTTGAACGTCTGAAATGGATGGCTGCAAGACCTCCATGAACATGAAAGTGCAAGAAGCTGGATCCATGCTGGCTTCCAAAATGGTTGCTGCAGTGGAATCCAACTGAAAAACTGTGTAGTCCTCTGGATTTCTCTAACCTCCAGAGAGACGTCCAGTGGAGGCAGTAGAGCTGAAGAATCAGACTGGGCTTTCTTGGTCTTTTTCTTTGCAGATGGCTGACAGGCCGGGAAGATTCCTTCCATAGTACCTTTAGCAAACAATTTAAGATGCAGATTCGCTAAGTTCGCTAAAAAACAGATGACCATGCAAGGTTTTTGAAAGAAATTCTAAGACATATGAACGTGAGAAGCACCAAAGCAACACACACACACATTGCTCATTTTGATCCTTATGGGGAATCTGTCTTCCACACTGACATTTCCCCTTTCTGGATGACATGAACCAAAAACCATAAAATAAAAAGGAAATAAGAAGAAAAATTTATCTGAAAATCGGCTTGGTAACCAGCAGATGAATGAGCGTTCAGACCGACAATCTAAGATGGCATTCAGACTGGCAGCAAAGTTGTTCTGAGGATGTGGTACTTCAGTATGTCACCTTTGTGCCTTATGTCACGCACAAGGAGCACATTTCTGACTAATGGCATTCCTTTTACAACCTAAATGCTTTTGTATACTGGCCAGATTTCAGACTACCCTTGGCAGGGAATCCCTATTGTAAAGAATAATGCAACAGTGATAAGGAAGGACTAACTAGCACTGAATAGGTGTTGGTTATGTTAGCACCAACTAAAAAACCTTTTCGATTTGCTAATATAAGAATGTCTAGTAGGAGGATTTCTTTCCTCCATTAGAACCTCCTGCACATCCTCAGAAGACAGGTGCCTTAAAAGGAATTAAGACCTTAATATCCAGGCAGTCAGTTGAAGCGGATTGATGTCAAGGTGCATCAAATGCTCATGGTCTTATGTGGGTAGATCCAGTCTGTGAGGAAGCTTGTGGTAATTGCCCCTGGCCATTTCCAAAAGAAGGGAAAACTATGGTTGCCTGGGCCAGAAGGGCGTCACCACAATGACCTTAGAGGATTCCTTCTGAATCTTCAGAATTACCATAGATATTAGTGGAAAGGGTGGAAGGCCATACAGGAACCTTTCTGTCCAAAGAAAAGGCATTTCTCTTCCAGGCTTTCTTGCATGGAGTCATGGAAAATGTTGCCAGTTGATTGTTCAGAGGGGAGGACAATTAGGTTTACTTGATTAATTCCCCACAGATGGAACAAATCTTGGAAGATCCCCTCATCTAGTTTCCATTCATGAGGGTCTGCCCTGGCCTTGCTCAGCTTCTCTGTCATGCAGTTTTGCTTTGATGGAATGTAGGATGCCTGTAGAGTTAGATTGCACTGTAAAGCTATGTAAAATGCTAATATGGTTAGTCTGCAAAGGGGGTACGACATAGTTCCCTCTTGCTTGTTGTTGTATCACATGACTGTGGGCACTGTCTGTAACCACTTGAACAGGACCGATTGATCAAAGATGGTTCAGAGAGTTGAAGGCCTTGATTAGGTCAAGCATCTCCTTGATATTTATATGCTTGCATCTGTCCTTGGTGTCTCACACCCCTCTCCACTTTTATTCCTCCAGAAACTGCTCCACAGTCAAGGTTTGAAGCATCTGTGGTGATGGACTGCTTGGGAGCAGGGAGGCAAAAGGAAAGACCTGGATTTAAAGGTATCTCTGTTGTCTCCAGAAAACGATTTCTCTTCTGACAATCCCCAGCACTGGGATCTGAAAATATAAAGGTGTTAATACTGAGACCAAAGAGATTTCAGATACCACTGTACCTTTCTCATGTGGATTCTTGCCAGGTGTATCATGAGAATCATAGATGCCATGACACGCAAAACCCTGAGGTATTCCCTCGCAGTGACTGAAGTCTGAGTGCAAAACCTTAGAAATACTGCTAAATATCTATTTTTTCCTGTGGGAGAACAGCTCTTTGAACTGAGGTATCGTGTTGACATCCCAGGAATACATTCCCGAGTGCAAATGTCAAAAAAAAATACTTTTGAATGTTCTCTTAGAATGCCAGGTTTTGCAAGAGATTTCTCACCTTGGATAGATATATTCTTGACACCTTGAGAAAGGCTCTTCAAAGGTAAGCAAGTCATCTAAATATGGAAAAAAACTAAATACCATGTAGCCTGCAATGTGCTATAACTGCAGCTAGACACTTTGTAAACACTCTTGGTACAGTAGATAATCCAAAGGGTAAGGCAGAGAACTGATAATGTGATATAGACACACAAAACCTTAAATGTCTGAAGTCTGGATGAATAGGGATGTGATAAGCATCTTTTAGTCTAGCATTAAATACACAAATAACGCTATTTAAAAAATATATACCCAATATGTACAAATAAACAAATGTTAGAAAATAATTATATAAAGTACAGTATAATAAAAAAGCAATTAAAAAGAAGCATCAGTACAGAAATTTTGGCATCACAAATCTGACAGTAAAAGATCACACAAAGGAAAGAGAAAATTATACAATGAAATATGTTTATGAAATGTACCATACTGATAAGGAGGGAGCCACAATGCTGCATTGGCCAAAACGGACTATCAGTGAGATTGCAAAGACTCCCAAGATGACTGTACACTGAACAGCAGCTTAATTTTAGTTCTCCCAGTCTGAAAGAAGAAAATGAAAAAGTAGTGCTACTGAAGCTGTTGCTTGGATAAATTATCGTTACTGGCTAGTTAAGTATAATGCCTAGATATTTAGAAAACCAGAAAGAAAATTGATCAGAAAAGGTGAGGAGAAGACAGTGGCATGGAAGACTCCTGCAGCTGTTCAGCATAAAGCAGCTCAAGCTTCAGCTTTGGGACAAGAGATTGCTTTCAGTAATTTAGAGGAAAAACAAATCAAATGTATTCAAATAAAAGGCTGGAAAAATAAAAGAAGCTTTAAGTAACTATTGAGATGAACAATTAAAACTGGAAAAAATCAGATGAAGAAATGATGAAAAGGCTGGCTGAGTACTTCAAGAGCCGTTTCAAAAAATGTTAGAGTTAGAAGGCAGAGCGCTTACAAAAAAGCTGTGATTTTCTGCTGTACCACAGAAACTGGAAGGAACAGACTGTATTAATTTGATTGTATTAATTTTATGTGTTTTCCACAGCAGGATTTGTTAATTGAAAGGGCAGATCAAGTGTTTGTTTCAAACCTAGCCATGAGAAACAACCCAGACCTACATTACTAAAGATGCAATCATACCAACAGAAAGAAATTATCCTGATAAAATTGTGGCAAAAGGGAAAAATACTTAAAAATGGAAACAGCAGAGTGGTTGTGGAAAATGTTTATTCTCTGTACTACAGGCAGAAGAGAAGCAAATTTATCCCAAGCAGTCATAGAATGTTGAGAGTCCGGTATGAGACTCAAGCTGCAGTATCCAGCAGTCTTCAGAATATTTTTTCCTGGAGGATGAAATACATTTTTGGATGAAGAACAGGCTGAAGAGGAAAACTAAACATTTATCCAACAAAAAGTGACCCATCAAACAGAAGGTGAGACTGATTCTCATTCTTCTGACACTAAAGCTCACAGAGATATATTGCCCGTGAAACCTTTTCCAATGTTCCAATAGAAAATGTGTGAGAAACAGAAAAAAGCACAGGAGTTGACTAGAAGAATCAAGAGTACATTGGAAATGAACCAGTGTCTGTTGTTGGGAGATGGACACGAACAAGATGAAGACCATCCACACAAATTAGTGAATAAATGGGAGACTATAAAGCATCAGTCACATTTGTGAAATATGGCTTTGCAAGAAAAACAATGTTTTAAATCTGGACTTTTGTTAAACGTGAGGGTGGACTGTAAAGCATATACCCCCCACTTTGTGTCACTAATGTTTAGAAGGATGCTAAAAGGAAAATATCTAATAAATTGTGCTTAGCATTTGTGCAAAGCATTCATGATATGTGTGTTATACAGTACAGCAGTTCAGTATAGTGCGTATCAGGACATCTTAAATCTGGAGGAAGGGGGAGTCTTTTCAGTTACGGCTGTATGTGTTAAAGATACTAAAGTAAGCAATTATTTTTTTGGTTGTAAGATATATAGACTTTACAGTATAATAAAAAAAGGAAGGCTGGACAAAACAAGATTAAGTTAACATGATGTGACTGTTATCTGCTGGGGTGGGGATGGGTTGTAAAAGTGCACTGATTATACTATATGTACAATTTAGATAATTTATCTTATTTTAATAAGGGTGGATGTAAGGGTGGAAGTCTAGATTAATGTCCTTGTTTTAAGCTATAAACAAGTAGGCTTGAAAACTATGACAAAATTATGAAAGCCATAAAAAACTCTTAAGTTCCTTGTATATGCAAAGATATTACCTTGTTTTTTTTCCATTAGCGAATGTTTTCAGTGGGAGTCGAGATGTTTGTAGCTGAAGGCAGTTGTAAATTCTGTTCTGAGTGAAACTTACAAAGATTCCTTCATGGATCTGCAGAGATGTTGGCTATTTTTTCCTCATTGGTGACTATTTGTATATGGAGATGAGCTGTCTACAGATGTAAGCAACTAATCTTGAGAGCTTTGAGCATTCTTTGTTGAGGGAAATGAAAATTTGAACGTACAATGGCAAATTGAGTGAAAATAAAGTTGAAAATTACGGGAAGTGAATAAGAGACAGCAAACTCCCTAACAGCCTGAATACTTTAATGCAATTAATAAAACAGTGTACAATTTATTTTTGATTAACAGTAGCAAGTTATTTTTTCTTAGGGCTAAAAGTTATGATTTCTGAAAGCATACAAGCTACTTTTCACATCTGGGAAGGAAACAGACACCAATCAATGTAAGTGGGCGCATATACTGTAACATGCACCTTAACATGGGTAACCTTAATTTTACATTAGGTAATGCATGTGGGTGCAAGTTGTCGATTTGTGGACATTGTTTCTATCTGTAGAGTTAAACTTAACTTCCTTTTTTGAAGATGTACATAGGTTTCTGTGTTTATTTTAAGTTAACTGGGGATAGGGTGCTCTGAAAATGCACAGAGTTTTTTTGTTTGAGGGTTTCAATTAAAACAAAATGTACTGGAAAAACTGACATGGGTTCAAATGGAGATAAATGACTATATTAAAGATCAGCCTGCCAAACATTACTGTGTGCATGCAAGGCAAAAGTAGAAAATACACACAATAAAATCATGTATACTAGGTGGGAAACTCCGAGAGAGAGCACCCTATCCCCAGTTAACTTAAAACAAACACAGAAACATATATATATATCTATATATATATATATATATATATATATATATATATATATATATATATATATATATATATATATATATATATATATATATATATATATTCCCCATAAAGGCTATGCTATCCATATTATCTTGGAACATAAAGAGCCTTACAGGTACAGACATAAAGGAAGAAGTATTCAATTATATTAAGAAATGCAGAGTGCAAATAGCAATGCTGCAGGAAAAGCATATGGAAATAAATGAGCATGTGAATTTGATAAAAAGGATTTCAGGATGTATATTCAACAGAATATCAGGGACAAAAGAAAAGAGAAACAATAATACTGATTTCCAGAGGGGCTTCAATAAGTGATAAAAGAGGAAAAAGGCAATAATGGTATATTTGGAGTAGTAACGAGCTATTGGCAAGGGAAGCTGACTACACTGGCATGTATTTCTATAATGGAACTTAAACTTTTGGGAGAAATACCTTTCAGCAGAGATTATTTAAAGTTGTTGACTGGAACGTAATTTGCAATAATGAAGATGTATCAGGGGAACATTAACTGGGAAAATATAAAAAAAAGGAGAGTAGACTTCTGAAAAAAAAAATTATGAAAATATTTGTATGGAAGACATGGATTCAGCAGCAGGAATTTGCATATAATTTACATATATAACTGCACTAGACGGGATAGTAAGTATATTAACAAGAGCATATGCATTTGATTGAAAGCTTCAACATCAATCCAACTGTTTCAGATCAAGCATGTTGAAAAAAATAAGAACGCAGAGAAATGACAAAAATAAAGACACTGACACTTTCCTGTCTACCTGTTAAAAAGAGAGGAATGTAAGAAATAGGTAGTAGAAACAGAGTTATTAGAAAAGTTAGACATTTCTTCAAAGCGATAGCCAGTGAGTAGGATAAAATGAAAATGGAGTTTAAAAATATGGTAGACATAAAAATGAGAGATATGTTTAAGAAGTAATAGGAATTTAGAGGGGCTGATAAAGGTTTAAATACTGCAGAATAAAGGGAATCTCACAGAAGAAGAGGTGCAACTGCAGAGCACTAAAGAGAAAATAAGTGTATTTGAATAAAATAATTTGTTTAGAAAGATTGCTGTTAAGCAACTATTTTTTGATAAGTCAAGAATGCAAAACTGTTTAGCACAATGATTTAGGCAACAGGAAGCTTATAACAACAAAAATAATCAGAGACCCTATACAAGTATTAGAGATATTTCAGAAATTTTATGAAACTTTAGAGGAATGTGGAAATCAAGAAAAAAACACAAATGGAAATATTTATTACTGAACACTTAATTATGTCAAGGTTAGAGGTATAGGAGGCTCAACAACCAATAGTTAAGACAAGAGGAGATAGGATAAAAACTGTGATGTATAATCTACCTGCAGGAAAGTCTCCAGGAAGACATGGTATTCATATGGAAGTCTGGAAATTAAGAGAGAAGAAAGTGATAATGATCTAGAACATTTTAACAGTATTTTAAAAGGAGGGGAAACTTCAACATCTTGGAAAAAAGCTGTGGTGGCTGCAATTCAGAGCTCTCAACTAATCACGGACAAATCACAAAAGAATCAGGGATAATTTCAGAAATAACCAAGGACAATCAGGGACATTTTTAAAATATAAGTGCTATCCATTTCAGATATTGTTAGAATAAGAGGATGTGAATATGCATTTCCCTGAAGTAAAAGAAGTCTATAACACTAATTATTGATGTTTTTAATTAAATCCTCCAGACGTTACGAGGGACAGAGCTAAAATTTGAGTCAAAATCAGAGACAGTTGAGAGTTATGGCTGCATTACCCAGAGACTATAATGAGCCATCGGACCCAGCTTCCTACAGAATTTCAATTTTAAACCATAATTATAAATTGTGTATGCCTACACTAGCTATAAGAGAGGCAAAGGTGTTGTCAAAATTGATAGATATAGGTCAATGTGGCTTTGTGGAGGGGAGGTGATGATCCAAAGGGAAGTAGAATGTAAGAAAATACTGCTGTTGTTGGTGCGTCTGGATGCAGAGAAAGCATTTGACAGAGTAAGCTGGGAGTTTAAGAGTAGGGAAATTAAAGCATTTGCATTTCCTGATAATAATAAGGTTAATTAGGAGGAGCTCTGAAGGATTAGAGGCAAGAATTAAAGTGGGAGGGTTACGATCTTATAAGTTGTGTATGAATAGAGGAACCAGGCAGAGGTGCCCTTTTTCCTCTATTTGCTTTATATTTAAAGCCACTGGCAAAGAAAACAAGATAGAAAATTGTTTAAGGTCATTGGCTGACTGAGGTCACCTGGACTACAGCTTAGACTAAGCACCTCATTGGTTGTTTTGAGCTTTTTGTTTCTTAAAAGTTGTCTCAGGTTTCAACTTTCTGTTACCTAAGAAGTTAAGCTGTGAGTGTTTCTGCCATTTCACACTGAGCTAATCGAAGGAAGGACACTGAGCAAACATTAAGTATCCTGTTATTTTGCTTATTTTGTTCCTTATTTCTTTGTTATTTATAGCACTCTGTGTACTGTATATTTTTCTAGCTAGTTTCACTGTGTGAGGTATTAACTGGAAATTGTCCACTTTTATTAAGCATCTGTTGGGTTGTTTGTTTCTGATAACTTTTTGCAGTTAAACTCTTTTTCTAGAGGCTCCTTTAGCTGTTTAAAACTTTCATTTAAAGGCTCACTGCTGCTTTTCTGCTGTGAGAAACATTTCTGCAGTTTGTTTCCCACCCTCCCTCCCTATTGGTATGGTGTTTTTACAGTTGGTGGCTTTGCAGTTGCCCGCACCTAGTGTAAATTTGATCTGGGGCCCTTCCTCTCAGTCTAGTGTCATTACCTCATTCTACCCAGTACAGGGAGAACATTTGAGAAGGCCAATCAGTTTAGTTTCTTTCTCTCTTTCCACTAACAAAAAAAAAAAAAAAAAAAAATTTCTAAGCTTGTTTCCTTCCTTTCCTGTGGGTAGTCTAGCCTGGATATAGATTTGCTGTATCCAGGACTATTTGTAGGCTTCTGGGCCCCCAAGCCTTTCTGTGTTGGAGGGAAGCCTTCTAGGTTAATTTTGTTTCTTAGAACTAGCCAGTTTTTTGTTTCAGCACCAGTCTGTTTCTTTGACCTCTGCACTTGTTCAGAACTTATTGTAAGCACTAAATAAGCTACAAATTACTACAGCACTCAACTTTCCTCACTGTCTAGAGGAAAACAGTTTCTAGTACTTAACAAATAAGCACCTATCCAGGCATGTCTAAGGGTCAGCTCCTGGTGTTTTCTCCTGTCTACCTGATGAATCTGGGCATCTTGGGGCAATGCAGTAATTGCCTCATGTACACAGACAACCCTCTCCTCCTACCACCCAACACTACAACCTGTGAGAGATGCACTTATATAGCCAAACTGGAAGCAAAGCTCTCTTCACCCAAGACTGGACTAGACAGTCAAGAGGAGAAGGTAAACACTTGCACCACACCACACTCAGCACATAGTCCCTCAAAACCTACACCACCAAAACACACACATAGAAACACAAAACACACACCTACATTCGCGGAGGCTCTCAGTAAAAACCTGCCCAAGCAACAGGGACCTCCAAAGCAGAAACACAAGCAACCTACACCCCCCAACACAAACCAAATGACACACAATCCACAAACTCAGTGTGCCACTCAACCACAGCCCATAAGGCATAACAACGTACCCAGCACTCTAGTCATAGGTGACTCTATAGTCAGACACACTGATGTTCCACTCACCAGGCTAAACAAGGAGAAAATTACTTTCAGCTGCCTGTCGGGTGCCAGGATCCGCCACATAACGCATTAACTCAGGTCACTCCACAACAAGTACAAATATGACTCTGTCATTGTCTATGTTGGTGTGAATGACCTGAGACGTACCTCCTTGGACTACATGAAAAGGGACACGGAGGAGCTGTCCGATCTTGTAGCCCAGGCAGGTATGACCCTAGCCCTGAGTAGCATCCTGCCATCACCCAAAATGATACCACAGTACAAGGACAAAATGACTGACTTCAACAATTGACTAAGCTTCTGGTGTCATTCTAAGGGGATCCAGTATCTGTCTGCCTGGGATGACATGATCGACAAAGCCACGATGCTTTGCCAGAGATGGCCTGCACCTGTCACCCCTGGGATTCCGGATACTGGCTAAGGCTCTAGCCACCCCTGTAGTGCCTTTTTTAGGCAAGGTTCAAATGACAAATTCACCACCCTAACAGGTGCAGGCAAGAAGAATCTGAGGGCATTGCTACTCAATGCTAGAAGTCTAAACCTCAAAATGCACTCTCTCGAGGCACTCCTTAAAATGGAGAACATCGACATCTGTGCAGTGACAGAGACCTGGTTCAAGGCTTCAGACAGTACCCCTGCATTACCAGGCTATAATTCATACCACAACCTTCAGCCACCTAACCTTGACCGAAACACTAAAGGCGGAGGCATGTCCATATTCATTAAGGATATCTACACCTCCAGGCTAGCTGCTCAGCATAATGCATCTGAGATTATTCAAGTGCAACTAAGTCTGGGCAAGACCCCAATCCAAATTGTAGCTTGCTACAGATCCCCCAGCATGCCCCAGGATTCCCACTCCTCATTTCATAACACATTGGAAAATATTAGGGTACAACCTAACACCCTAATAATGGGCAATTTCAACTACCCTACCATTAACTGGGAAAACTACTCATGTATCAACTCTTGTGCTCAACGTTTTCTGGAATTCATAAATTCCAATGCCATGGATCAACTTATCTACACCCCCACCAGGGGCAGCAATATCCTAGACCTAGTTATTACCAACATGGGCAACCGGTGCTCCACACCAGAGGTCAATTCCTCGCTGGTCAGATCCGACCACAAGCTAATCACCCTAGACATCCACATGCCTCCCCCACCCCCCATTAGGGAAACCACAGTAAAAAATTTCTCCAAAGCCAACTTCACGCTTCTTAAGACAGAAGTGGCAAACTTCACGACACCCATGCTGACAGACAATAGAGGTATGACTGCTGAATCCTACACAAATGCACTTTATAAGCACTTACACGAGTGCATGGATCGTGCAATCCCTAACAGAACCAAGATGCTATCCTCCAAAAATAGGAAGCCAATCTGGTGGTCCCCTGCCATAAACAAACTGTACAACAGAAGAAAGAAACTGTTGCAAAAAAGAGTAAAATCCCATGATTGGAGAAACTCCCTGGTCAGCCTCAGTAAGAAGCTGAGATCCCTCATAAAATCCTCCAAAGCTAGTTATGAAAATAAAATCGCCACTGACTCTAAAGACAACCACAAAGCATTCTATAGCTATGTCAAGAATCTCAATGGCAACACTCAGATCTGCTCTGAGTTACAGCACAATGGCACTAAATATACAGAACCAATTGATATTGCCAACATCCTGGCAGATAGGTTCAGTGCTAACTTTACCCCCCCGTCATCCCCTGAAGGGCCCATCTCTATACCGGAAGAATGCAAAGTTCCTGTAATCACGGCTGCACAAGTAAAAAACACACTATCCAAAGCCAAGAACACAGCATCCATGGGACCTGACTACATCCCAGGCTGTGTTCTACATGAACTACAGAACAAACTGGCACCCCACCTAAGTACCATGTTCAATCATAGCCTCACCTCAGGCTATGTGCCCACTGAATGGCGCACAGCGACAGTTATCCCACTCCACAAAGGGGGAGCAACCACAGACCCCGGAAACTACTGCCCCATTAGCCTAATGAGCCTGGTCTGCAAGGCTATGGAACGTATCATCGTGGAACTTATAAACAATGATATTGGTAATCTCCAAACTCAGGACCCCACCCAGTTCAGGTTTGTAAAAGGCAGATCATGTCTCCTAAACCTGATAGACTTCTTTGAAGCAGTCACCAAAGCCGCAGAGGAGGGTAAGGTGGTTCACACAGCCTATCTAGATCTCGCCAAGGCTTTCAACACCATTCCCCACTCTGGAATTATAGATAAACTCACTAAACTTGGTATAAATCCGTATGTCACAAGATGGGTTGCCAACTGGCTCACTGACAGAACCCACACTGTGAAAGTAGCAGACTCCAAATCCAACTTCAGACCAGTGACAAGTGGAGTACCACAGGGTTCAGTCCTGGGTCTCTCCTGTTTGGTATCTACTTCTCTGAAGTACAGGCCAACACAGAAGGTCTTTGGCTAACGAAGTTTGCAGACAACTGCAAACTAGGAGCCATAATCAAAACTCCAAAAGATGTGGACATCCTACAAAAGGGCCTCGCTGAGACAGATGCCTGGTGTCAAATCCATGGCCTCAAGCTCAATGGCAAAAAGTGCATTGTCATCCCTTTTGGTAAAAACTGTACCCATGAAGTACCACATAGGTGGTAGTCTTCTTAACACCAAAGGTGTGATAAGAGACCTTGGGACACAGGTGGACAGTAATCTCTCCTTTGATAATCACATCGCCACAGTAGTCAGGGAATCCTTCTACGTGGCACACCATCACAAAAGGTTTCTCATCCAGGAAAAAAGAGGTCATTGTTCCCCTCTACTCGTCACTCATTAGACCCATTATAGAGTACAATGCCCCTTTTGGTATGTACCTCACAAGATATCTACAACTGGAAAGGCCACAGAAATACCTCACAAAGAGGATTACCGGCCTCAAAGAGATGCCCTATGCAGACCGTCTCAAAAAACTGCAGCTTTACTCCATTGCATATCGCCTACTCAGAGGCGATCTTTGCCTAACACACAAAGCTATGTCAAACCCAGAGCTTTTACACATGCTCCACTTAAAGAAATCCCAATCCCTACGAGCTACACGCTCTAGGGACCTAAACCTCATCACCACAATAAACAGAACATGCTGGAGGGATAGATTACTGTCCCAGAGACTTCCCATACTCTGGAAAGTACAGTTTTGTACCTACCATAAATGTAGATGTCCGAACAGGATAGCATCTGCAGTCATAACAAATGGGTTGTCCTGTCGTCAGGCAGCCCTTCGGTCGGCCGGATTCCAAAGTCTGGGTCCGGCTTCGGCTGATGTCGCACTTCACCCGACGTCATCTCTGCTGGTCTTCGGGTATAAAGGCATCAGCCGACGCCATTTTCCTCAGTGTTTCTTGCCCCAGATGCCAGTTGCCCTCTTGGTAAGCTATATTTTGGATAAATGCCAATGTTTCCAGAAGAGTAGAAGGCAAACACAAAAAATAACAATGTATGTACATATATACAAACAAATACACCATAAGAGACTCCCCCCCCCAGCTAGCTATTAGGAGGGTAAATACTCTAGGAGTACCACAGAGGGGAAGGAGGGTGGGTAATCCTGACTGCAGATGCTATCCTGTTCGGACATCTACATTTATGGTAGGTACAAAACTGTACTATGTCCTTCAAGGATGCATCTGCAGTCATAACAAATGGGTAGAATACCATAGCCAAACTAGGGGAGGAGGAAGAAGAATTATGGTGTAGTTAGGATCCCTTGCAGTACAGCAGTGGCAAACCCTGCTCGGGATCTAGAGTACAGAGGTAAATTATAATGCTTGGCAAATGTATGCACAGAGGTCCAAGTAGCCGCCTCAATAATGTCCTTGGTTGCCACTCCTCGTAAGAAAGCTGTGGTAGTGGCTGTAGCCCTTGTAGAATGAGGTCTTATGTTCTGTGGAATTGGTTTTCCGTGGTAGGAGTAACAGAATCTTATGCAATTTCCTATCCATTTGGAGACTGTCTGTTTGGAAATTGCTTTTCCTTCCCTTCCTGTTGCATAGGCTACTAAAAGCTGGTCAGTCTTTCTGTGAGCTTTGGTTCTGTCCAGGTAGTAGCGTAACTGTCTATGTACATCCAAGGTATGCAGCAGTCTTTCCCCCCTGTTCTGTGGATTGGGAAAGAAGGTAGGTAGGTGGATTGCCTGGTTTAAAGACACTCTGGATACCACCTTAGGCATAAATGTAGGATTAGTTCTCATGGACACCCTATCTTGATGGAAGATTAGGAAGGGTTGTACTGCCATTAAGGCCTGTAGTTCCGAAACCCTCCTTGCTGAAGTAATTGCCAGTAGGAAAGCAGTTTTCCATGATAGGTGTTGAAGATCTGCTGTTGCTGCTGGTTCAAATGGAGGGAGTGTCAGTTTTTCTAGCACAAAGTTCAAGTCCCATGCTGGTAATGGTGGTTTCCTAGGAGGTTTTACATTCTTGATCCCTCTGAGGAATTGCCTGAGTAGAGGATGCGAAAAGACAGGTGGATCGAAGCTGTATTCTGCTGAAATAGCTGATGCATGTATCTTGATGGAGGAATAGGACAGGCCTATATGTAGAAGCTCTGCCAAGTACTCCAGGATGTTATCAATATCTATGTTCAACACATCTTTTCCTCTTTCAGTACTCCAAATGACAAATCTTTTCCATTTTCCTGCATAGTTCCTTCTTGTTGAAGGTCTGCGGGCTTCAAGGATAATGTCTTTAACCCTTTGGGATAGGTCTGGGTTAGTTGCTGCTATGTGATGTTCCAGGCAGTCAGTTGCAAGGTTTTTAGGTTTGGGTGCACAATGTTGTAGTTGTTCTGAGTTAACATCAAAGGCATCAGGGGTATTGACCACATTCTCCCCTGAGACATGCTCCTCAGCAATGGATACCAGTGTTGTCTTGGCCAATTCGGAGCTATCAGGATTATCCTTGCGTTCCTCTTTGATTTTCAGTAGTACCTTGTGCATCAAAGGAAGAGGTGGAAATGCATATGCCGTCAGGCCTTTCCAACTGAAGGATAGAGAGTCCACCTTCCATGCAAGTGGGTGGTATGTCCTTGTGCAGAATTTTTGAGCTGGTGATTGAGTGGGGATGCGAATAGGTCTATTTGTGGCATTCCCCATTTCTTTGTGATGGCCTTGAAGATGTCCGGTGTAGCATCCATTCGTGAGCATCCGAGGTGGTTCTGCTTAACATGTCTGCTAGGGTGTTTTCTTTTCCGTCAGAAATATTGCCTGTAACTGGATGTTGTAGCTCAGAGCCATATTCCAAAGGTCCAGAGTCATTCTGCATAGAGGGTATGAATGAGTGCCTCCCTGTTTGTTGATGTACCACATGACTGTGGTGTTGTCTGTCCTTATCAGTAAATGGCCTTCTTTGAGGAATGGTCTGAATTTCTGGATTGCTAGTTTTACTGCCAGCATTTCTTTTTGGTTTATGTGCAGGTGCAGCTGGTCTGGAGTCCACAATCCTTGTATGCATTTGTCCAACATGTGCGCCCCTAGCCTAGGTCTGAGGCGTCCGTTGTGATGGTTTGGCTTGCTTGAAAGTTGTGGAAGGGCAAGCCTGGGTTTGACTGGCATGCTTGAGCCCACCATAGGAACTCCTGTTTCAGGCATGGGATTAGTGGGATTTCGGTTTCTAAGCTGTGCCTGTGTTGAGACCATAAATTCTTTAGGTACCACTGTAGCTTTCTCATAAGCAGTCTGGCATGTGGGACCAAGATTATGCATGATGCCATGAAGCCCAAGGCCTGCAGTACTTTTCTTGCTGTTAGTTTGTTCTGCTTTGTTAATGCCAAGAAGTAAAGAGGGAGTTGTTTTTGTTTTTCTGCAGTTAGGAATGCCATTTGTTTTGCTGTGTCCAATTCCGCACTCAAGAATGTTCTTGTTTGGGATGGTATCAGTCTTGACTTTTGTAAATTGACTGTGTATCCCAGGGCTTGTAGTAAGCAAATGACTTTGTAAATCTGTTGTCAGCTTGCTTTTGTTGTCCGCTTGTAACAGGCAGTCGTCCAGGTATGGATAAATTTGGATTCCCTGTAGCCTGCAGTGAGCGATTACTGATGCCAGGCATTTTGTGAATACTCTGGGCGCAGTAGATAAGCCAAAGGGCAATGCTGAGAATTGATAATGCTCTGATCCTGCAAGAAATCTGAGGTATCTTCTGCAATTTGGTCGTATGGGGACGTGCAGGTATGCCTCCTTGAGATCTAGAGTTACCAGCCAACACTCCTTGCCCAGCATGGGAAGAAGTTGCTGTAGGGTCAGCATTTTGAATTTTGGGACAATGATGTATGTGTTTAAGACGGACAGGTCGAGAATAGGTCTCCAACTTTTCTCCTTTCTTGGTACTAGGAAGAGTCTGGAGTAGAATCCTTTGCCCTGTTCTGTTATTGGTACTCTTTCCACAGTTCTTATCTTTGTTAATTGCGCTATCTGCTTTAGAGCTTCTGTTTTTTGATTTGGAGGTAGGTTTGGCATTCAGTGTGGAAGTGGAACCTGTAATCTTGGTCTATGGTTTGCAAAATCCACTTGTCTTTTGTGATATAGTGCCAATTTTTCAAAAATAAGGCTAACTTTCCGCCTAAAGGTGCTGTTATTTGCTCCCTGGTAGGCGGTGTCAGAGCCAAGTCACTGTGATTGTCCTGTTGCAGTGGCAGTGGTTGTGTCTGTGCCTCGGTTATTGCCTTGCCACTGTCGTCCTCTGTAGGCACCTCCTCTGGATTGATTTCTGCCTCTAGAGCGTCTATTCCTGCCTCTCTGAGATTTTGAGGAGTCTGGAAAGGACCAATTTTTGGCAGGCCAGTTCCTGCTAAACCTTGGGGCTGAACCTGTAAGAAATCCTTAACTGTTTGTACAGATTTTGCCTTCTCTTCCATTTTCTTCATTACTTGCTGAGCAGGTGTACCAAATAGACTGGCCTTATCCATAGGAGCATCTAACAGCTTTGCTTTAACATGATCCGGCAAGACCTGTTCTTTCAACCATGCATGCCTTCTTATCACTGTGCCAGTCATGGCTGATCTAAATGAAGCCTCCAGTGCATCATAGCCACATTTTAAAGAATGGTTACTAACCTGCTGAATGTTATTCACCATTTCTAAAACACATTTCTTATCTAAGGGGTCATCAGTGGACAGCTTCTTAGTTAACTGATCAAGCATAAACTCTTGGTATTGGATCATATGAAACTGACAGTTTAAAGCTCTAGCTGAGAGAGTAGCAGAGGTGTAAACTTTTTCCCCATCTCTAAGGACCTGGATTCCCTTTCAGAAGGAATAGGGTTTTTGCTGAGGTCGAGGCTACTGCCTTAGGCCCCTGGGATATAGTCTCAGGATCTGCAAGTGGGGCCTTGTATAGGTGGTGATGAGTGTCTGGCACCCTGTAAAATCTATCTGGTTTGGCAGGGCTGGAGGTAAAGTATCAGGAGCAGTGCAAACATCATTAAGTGCATCATCCACAACAGGCAGTACTGGAGGTATAGCTAAGGGCCTATGTTGTGGTAAGTGCAGAAATGTCCTAAGCCTTTTTCTGAGAAATCTTGTCCCTGCCATTGGAATTGTTCTCTCATGGCATGTAAGGTTTCCCAAAGGAGAATTCCTCTGGTGGAGAGGCAGATGGAATGGATTCTTCAGCATCTGAATCTTCATAAGTAGAAAAAGGAGCCTCTGGCTGGTCTGTAATGTCTGAGTCATCCAAGAATCATCAGAGGACACTGGCTCGGGGCTCTGCTCTAGGTCTCTTTTCTGGGGCTGAGAGGCCCTGTCTGGGTGGGATTGGGATCCCCTAATTAAGGATATTAAATCCTCAGCCAGAGTAAGCATTTGTGAACTAGAAGTGGGCCTGTGTGAGGGGGCTTAACAGGCACTGATTTAACAGTTTTGGCTGCTTTAGCCCTGGCAAAGGCCTTAATAGACATGGCTGCAGGAGGCCTAGCAGCACCACGTGCTGGGGTAGAGACATCCAAAGGAATGGTGTCTGATAAATCACTAGGAACCACAGTAGTAGGCAAAACTTCTGAGGCCGATTCAACTAAGGTAGCAGGAGCCTCAGTAGTAGTCATGGATTCGGCTGAAGATTGACCGGTTTTCAGTTTCGCCGAAACCGAGACACTCGCTTGCTTAACCGTGGTTTCGCCGAAACCGCGGACCGCGAGTGTCGGTCTTTTCTTTGCGTTTTTAACAATTTGGGTAGTCGGAGGATCCGACGGCATAATGTACGCAAAATCTGAGCCAAAAACTGTTCAGCAAACTCCGACCGACGCCTAAGCGTTCGTCGGTTGAAGGAAGCACAGGCCGAACAGGCTGCTACGTCGTGGTCTGGGCCTAAGCAAGGCAGGCAGTAAGAGTGGAAATCTTTATGAGGTATTTGTTTCCCACAAGTTAAACAGTTATTGACTTTTTCTGACATCGGCTGAGGCAAGAAAGAGTCCCCAACGGGGTACTTAGCTTTTTAGAAGTCTTCGAAGTAGTATTCGGTAGTAATCTCTGGATCTGACCGACCGGCACTTGCGAACAGCTTCTGCTTGGCGCCAGCAAGAAAGACTGAGGAAAATGGCGCCGGCTGATGCCTTTATACCCAAGACCAGCAGAGATGACGCCGGGTGAAGTGCGACATCAGCGGCCGGACCCAGACTTTGGAATCCGGCCGACTGAAGGGCTGCCTGACGACAGGACAACCCATTTGTTATGACTGCAGATGCATCCTTGAAGGACATCAAATACCTATCTATATCAGACAAAGCTCCTCATTAGCACTCTTCAAGAAAAATCTTGATGATTGGATGGGAGATAGGAAATTCACCCCGGGGATCACTTCTGTGGCACAGGAAAATAATTTTCTTGGGTGGTGAAAGCCAGGGTACCTTTGGCTAGGCTTATATAGGCCCTAGGGCCAATAGCCTAGTACCTACCTATGAACCTATAAGGGACTCACAAATTCAAGGATATAATTGGTATGGTTCATAGGTGTGTACTAGGCTAATGGCCCTGGAGCCTTTAAAAGCCTAGCCCACGATACTGCCCTGGCATCATGCCGCTGTTAGTTCCTAGTGCCTCTATCAAGCACAGCCACTGCAGTGATCCCCGGGGTGAACTTTCTATTTCCCATCCACTCATCAAGATTTCTTTTGAAAAGGGCCAGTGAGTGCTCTGCTTGACATGTATGAGAAGTCTATTCCAGAGCATGGGGAATCTCTGGGTTATGAACCTGTCCCTCCAACATGTTCTGTTGATTGTGGTAATGAGGCTGAGGTACCTGGAGCGTGTGGTGCGGCGGGATTGGGATTTCTTTAGGTGTAACATTTCTAACAGAGCTGGGTCAGACAGGCTTTGTAAGTCAAGCAGAGATTGCCTCTTAATAGACGATATGAGACAGAGAAAAGCTGGAGGGTTTTTTTTGAGTCTGTCCATGTAGGGCATGTGTTTAAGGCCTAGGATCCTTTTCGTGAGTTACTTTTGTGGCCTTTCCAACTGTTGCAGGTGTTTAGTGAGGCATATGCCAAATGGGGCATTATACTCAAGGATTGGTCTAATGAGGGAAGAGTAGAGAGAGATGATGACCTCTTTCTTCCTGAATGCAAAACCCTTGGTAATAAGATGTGCCACACAGAAGGACTTTCTGATCACAGTGGCAATGTGGTGGTCGAAGGAGAAGTTGCTGTCAAACTGTGTCCCCAGATCTCTTATAACACTTTCAGTGGTAATCAAGAAGAGTTTGCTATATTTGCAGATGATGTTACTTTGTACCTGTTAAATCAAAGGACATATCAGTATTGCAGAACATTTTGAGACAGTTTCAAGTCTTTTCAGTATATAAAACTGACGAAGATAAAACAAAAGCTACAACTGTAAATGATGTATCTGCACAAAAATTGGTTCAACAATACTCATATTTATGGGGAAATAGTAAGATAAAGTATTTCGGAGTTTGGATTAAAAAGGTTTCTGCTTAGCAGCAAAGGATATGTGGAAGAGACTAAATAAAACAGAATACAAAAACTAAAACTATAAAATCTTATTTATGGACATAGACAATAAAATACAAGAAGTGAAAGTGGTTTTAGTCTCTTTAGTTTTATATAAGGGTCGGGCTTATATTTTTTATCAACCAGAGGAGAAGTTCTGGATAGTAATAAAGAGTTGAAATTTATCCGGGAAAAGAAGAGGGCAAGAGCTAAGTGGGATAAGCTGATTCTTCCAACAGAACCAGGTGGTTTAGGATTACCTGATATGAACACATATTTTAGAGATGCACAGTGTAGTCTCATGCATGTAACGCAAGCAGAAGGTTATAATTCAAAGTGGAAAGAGATGATGAAGCTGTGGGGGATTCAAGAAATAAGGATGGAGTGGGTGAGATCTTAGATGCATATCCTTAAAGACAATAACAATAATACAGAATATTATATTCATAAACTATAGAAAGTATTCTGAGAACCAAGACGAGAATGAAGATTTTGCCAATAGGGATGACTGCAAGTAGGAGTACAGAAAATAGGGAAAAGGGGGCTGAAATTTACAGGAGAAAACTGGCAAAGTAACCAAGGTATTGGAAGCAAATAGCTATAGAGGGAAAGTTGACAGAATGGGATGAGCCAAGAAGGTACTTGGACTGAAGGTTACAGACTGTTTCCCTACCAGGGACTGATAGAGTACAACGCAGACAGAAAGGAATAGGGAAAATCCTAAGTGAAGGACCCATTCTGGTAGAGTTTTTAGGTAAATCTAGAACAGAAGCTGCTATTAAAAATGAATAATTAGTGGGGTACATAAACTATTGCATGCTAATTACAAGAACAAATCAGAGGAGGTTACAAAAGATTGGGAAGAGAGACTGGAAAAGCAATTTGTAAGGGAACAATGGGAGGACATATTTATGGCTCCCAAGCATGCAACAAATTTTAGGATTTTTTGCAGAATAATGTTCAGGAGCAATTCTGGGGTTTAAAGGAAGGCATGAATTGACCAATTTATGGAATGTTAGATTGCTGATAATTGCACAGAAGGATATGTGTGATATATAATGCTTGTAACTGGAAATATGTTATTTTTTTATATATAATGTAGGTTTGCTTATATCTTAAGTGATAATTCAATAAATATTTTAAAAATGGGACCTATCAGTGGTATTTTTAGCAAGTACTCCATCTTTTGTATTATCCTCAAAAGAGGAATTAGGGGAAACGCATAGAATATAGGCCTGCCTAGCTGCTGCAGAAGGCATCTGCTGCCCAAGCTCCCGGGCAGAGGTGTCTTTGAGCAAAATATTTTACCTGCTTTTTGAGCACCGTAAAGGTCTATTCTGGCACACACCACATGCAGACCACTTCCAGAAAAAATATCCCCAACACCCGTTCATGAAGATCCACTTCTGTTCTGCTGAGGTTATCTGCCAGCATGTTATTTTGAGAAGGTAGCCTTAAGGGTAAGGTCTGCCACCTAGGTAAGAAAAGTACAGTTGTGTACACTTACTATAAATGTAGATGTTTGAGTGTATTCACTGTTGCAGTCATCACATTTGGGTTTTCTCCTTGCAGTAGCCCTCAGTCGGCCTGATTATCAAAGTCTTGGGTCCTGCGTTGGTTGCCGTCTCATCTTCCGTGACATCAGGTAGTCAGGGGTATAAAGCATGCAGCCGATGCCATTACATCAGTTTTTCTTGCCCCAGATGTCAGGTGCCCCCCTTAACCGGAAGCAATTATATATATATATATATATATATATATATATATATATATATATATATACACACACACAGACACACACACATATATATATATACACACACAAGGTTATACCTCCAACAAAAAAGCAAATACACCAAAAAGCTTTTAAGTATAGTAAATGAGAATAGAGGTATAGCCAAAAGAAGTCAGGGGGCTGGAGGGAGACTAACCAGGACTGCAACAGTGAATACACTCGAACATCTACATTTATGGTAAGTGTACACAACTGTACTACGTTCTTCGTGTTTCACTGTTGCAGTCATCACATTTGGGTAGATTCCCAAAGCTAAGGATGGGAGAAGGAATTTAGATAGCATTAGGACCAGCTATAAGGCCCTGCAAGACTGCAGTGGCAAAGCCAGCTCTGGATTTAAAGAAAATTGGCAAATGGTAATGCTTGGTGAAATATGTACAGAACTCCAGTTAGCAGCTTCTAGGATGTCTCTGGTAGGGACACCACTGAGAAAGGCTTTAGAAGTAGAGGCAGCCCTGGTTGAATGGAGTCTAATCCCCTGTGGGATAGGTTTTCCATGGTGCTTATAGCAGGAATGAATGCAATGGCCTATCCATTTAGAAATGGTTTGCTTTGAAATACAATTCCCATCTGCCCCTGCAGCAAATGTCACCAGCAGTTGTTCAGATTTCCTTTGAGGTTTAATCCTGTCCAAGTAAAATCTAAGTTGTCTGTGCACATCTAAGGAGTGCAGTACCCATTCCCCTTTGTTCTGTGGATTAGAAAAGAAGGTTGGCAAATTAATGGACTGATTAAAAGCCACACTGAATACCACCTTGGGCATGACAGAGGGATTGGTCCTGAGGGACAACCTGTCCACGTGAAAGATGATGAAAGGCTCCACTACCATAAGGGCCTGTAATTCAGATACCCTTCTTGCTGAAGTGACTGCTAAAAGGAAAGCTGTTTTCCAAGAAAGGAATTTTAACTCTGCAGTTGCAGCTGGCTCAAAAGGAGGAACAGTGAGTTTTAGCAATACAAAATTAAGGTCCCAAGCTGGAGTTGGGGCTCTCCTGGGTGGTCGAACGTTTTTGGTCCCTCTGAGGAACTGCTCGAGCAGTGGGTGAGAAGAGAGGGGTGGTTCAGTGTTGTAATGAGATGAAATGGCTGAGGCGTGAATTTTGATGGAGGAAAAGGAAAGGCACTTGCGAAGCATCTCAGTTTAGTATTGAAGAATCTGAGGTAAATTGGGCGCTGCTGTGGCCATCCCTTGAGTTTGGTTCCAGGCACAGAATCATTTCCATTTTTCAGCATAAGATTTTCTAGTACTAGGCCCTCCTTGCCTCCAAAATGACATCCAACACTTGTTTACTGAGGGAAGGCAACGGAAAGATTAGGTAATCAGTCAGGCTGCCAGGTTCAGGGTTTGAAGCTGGGGGGTGCAGAATCTGGCTCTCCTACTGAGCCAGCAGGGTAGGGGTCTGAGGTAGGTGCCATAGGGCTATCTGTGACACTGCGCAAGAGGGGGTACCAGTGTTGGCGTGGCCAGTCTGGTGCAATCAGTATGATCCTTGGTTTGTCCTGTTTGATCTTTAGCAGTACTTTGGAGAGGAGAGGCAGATGAGGAAAGGCATAAACTGATAGATTTTTCCAGCTGAAGGACATAGCATCCACTTTCCAAGCTTGTTTGTTGGGAGTCCTTGTGCAGAAATTGTCCAATTGGTAGTTCTGGAGGGAGGCAAATAGGTCTACATCTGGGATCCCCCATTTATTGATCAACATGTTGAAAATCTTTGGTTCCAGTTTCCACTCGTGTGGGTCCATGAGAGTTCTGCTTAGTTCGTCTGCCAGTGTATTTAGTTTTCCTGGCAGGAATTGAGCCTGTGGATGCACTTGGTAGCTCAAGGATGTGTTCCACAGAACCATTACCAGTCTACAGAGGGGGTAAGAATGGGTTCCCCCTGCTAATTTATGTACCACATAACAGTGGTGCTGTCTGTCTTTACCATTAATTGTCCTGGAAGAATGTGGTCCTTGAAGGCTGTTAAAGCATTCTGTACAGCTAACATTTCATTTTGATTGATATGTAGGGTGCATTTGACTTGGGTACCATTTGCCCGGAAAGCACTTCCCTGCCAAGTGAGCCCCCCATGCATAGTCTGATGCGTCTGTTGTTAGGGTTTGGGCGGCAGGGGGTAGAGTGAATGGTAGTCCCTTGTTTTAGTGGCAGGCCTCAGCCCAACAAAGAAATTCTAACAGTAGGCAAGGTATGACAGGAATCACTGTTTCTAGATCCTGAGAATGTTGACACCATAGGCTTTTTAGATACCATTGTAAGCTTCCTCATATACAGTCTTGCATATGGAATTAGTAAAATGCACGAGGCCATGAACGCCAAGGCTTGCAGTATTTCCCTTGCAGATAGCAGGGTTTTTGTGGCCACTTGTTTGAAGTAAGTTGTCAAATGAATTTGTTTCTCTGACATGAGGAAAGACATCTGGGAAGTTGTGTTCAAGCTTGCTCCCAGGAATATAATTTGTTGACAGGGTACCAGATGAGATTTCTTTTAGTTTATGATGCAACTCCGACAAGTTAAAACCTTTTGTACAAATGCCAGATGATTCAGAAGTATGTCCTGGCTTTCTGCCTGAATTAGACAATCGTCCAGGTATGGGTATATTTGAATATTAATTTGCCTGAAAAATGCAATGACTGGAGCTAGGCATTTTGGGAATACCCTGGGCGCAGTAGATAAGCCAAAGGGCAGAGCAGAGAACTGATACTGCATGCAGCCTGCTTTGAAACGTAGGTATTTTCTGCAAGATTCCCTGATTGGAATGTGCAGGTAGGCTTCCTTTAAATCCAGTATTGCCAACCAGGCATCTTTGCCTACCATGGGAAGCAACTGGTGAAGAGTTACCATCTTGAATTTTGGAATCATCGAAAAGGTGTTGAGGACAGACAGGTCCAGGATAGGACACCATGAGTTGTCTTTTCTGGGTACCAGGAAAAGTCTTAAGTAGAAACCTTGTCCCTTTTCCTCTTCTGGTACAGTCTGAATAGCCTTTAATCTTAAGAGAGAGAGTATTTGCTTTTGCACCTCTGCCTACTGATTTGGGGGTATATCTGGCCAAACATTTGGGGTTGGTAACATGTGGAACTGAAATCTGCATGCTTGGGAAACTATGCTTAAAACCCATTTGTCCTGGGTAATGAGTTCCCAGTTTTTTGCTTGCAGAGCAATCTTTCTCCTAAAGGAACAGTCAGTTGAGAAATGCTTGGAAGGTTTAAAGTTAAGTCATTGAGACAGCTTACCATGGGGGGGGGGGGGGGTCTTACTACTCCCTGATTTGGAAGTGGGAGCCCCACATTGCTTAGTCCTGTGCGTACCCTGGGTGTTCTGCTGGTTCTGGGTTTGAACTGCGAAGGCCTGGAATGGCAGGAAAGGACTAATTTTTTGAGTGCCAATGCCTACTAAATCTAGGAGGCTGCACTTGTAAGAAATCTTTAACAGTTTGCATAGATTTAGCTTTTTCCTCCATCTTTTTAAGAACTTCTGCTTTGTCGCCAAACAGGTGGTCCTGATTTAAGGGAGCATCCAGCAATTTGGTTTTAACATAATCTGGCAAAGATTGCTCCTTAAGCCAAGCATGCCTTCTAAGTACAGACCCGGTGATAGCAGCCCTGCAAGATGCCTCTAGTGAATCAAAACCACATTGCAAAGTATGTTTTCCAACCTGTTCAGCAGAATGCATTAAATCCTGTAAACCCTTATTTTCAGCACAATTAGGAATCAACATAATTTTCTGTTTAAGCAATCCAATAATATGCTGCTTATACTTTAACATATGAAAGTGGCAATTTAAGGCACTGATGGCCAAGGTTGCAGAGGTGTATACCTTCTTACCCCATCTATCTAGGGCCCTGGAATCTCTATCAGAGGTGGTAAAAGTTTTGGCAGTAGTAGCCTTAATGCCCTTGGGTCCCTGTGAAATGGTCTCAGGATCCGCAGTAGGATTTTTAAAAAGGAACTTGTGAGAATCAGGAACCCTGTAATATCTAGCAGGTTTTCTGAGAGCAGGAGGTAGAGAGTCAGGGGTCAAGCTAGATTCCAAAAAGGCATAGTCAACAATGTCCAGCAAAAGAGTGATAGCTAAAGGCCTGTGTTGGGGCAGGAGTAAGAATTCTCTAAGCCTCTTTTTAGAATCAGAGTAATCCTGCTTTCCCAGTGAAAATGCTCCCTAAGAGTATGCAAAGTTTCACCAAAAGAAAAATCCTCTGGGGGAGAAGCAGTGGGAATAAAGTCCTCTACATCAGATTCCTCATAGGTAGATAAGGGAAAATCCTGGTCATCAGAGGAGACAGAAATTTCAGAATCCTGGTCAGAAGTATCATAATCAAATTCAGTCCTAGGTGTCTTAGAGGGGGAAGGTTGGCTTCCCCCGATTAAAGTAATAAGGTCTTCAGCCATTCTTATCATTTGTTTTTTAGGCATAGAGCCATGACCATGCGGTCTGGGCGTCGGTTTCCTAGGCATGGTTCGAGTTTTAGGCCTAGAAGAAGAAGATGGTGTCGGTTTAATATGCAAGTCAGTAGGCCTGAATACACCCTCAGAAGCCGGTGCCTACACAGCGGCTCCAGACCCATCCAAGGTATAAACATCCGCAGGTTCCACAGTTGAAGCATCTTGCGGCATACCAGACTCCAAATGGGTCTCAGTAGAGGACTTCGAATCTGAAGTAGCGAGTATCAGGGGCTGCGAAAGTGCCTCACTGAGTACCGGCAAACTGGCGACTAGCTTAGAAGCGTCATCGGCAGCTTTGGACCTAAGCGGCCTGTCTCTGTCTTTATCTTTGTGTTTATTTGGAATGTTGGTAGTCGGGTGGCTTACCGAAGACATATATGGATAACTGAACCGAGTACCAAAATATTTAGAAGTGAAAATGTACCGAAGATGAAGAGTTTGTGGAGTAAATAAGGCACAAAACCGACAACAAGGTACGTCGTGGTCGGGGCCTAGGCAAGGAATACAGTACAAATGAAAATCTTTATGAGGTATTTGCTTTACACAAGATATACAATTATTGACTTTTACTGACATCGGTTTAGAGCAAGAATAAGTTTCAAAAAATACTCGAAGTGAAAAAACCAAGAAGAAAAAACAGCCCACGAAGCACAGGACACAAATTCCAACAATAAAAGTGCTGGTAACCAAAAATTGGTTAAGAACAACTTTATTACACCAAACAAATTAAATCCTTAAAGTTGAGCGCTTTCACTTGGTCAATACCGAGCTTCTTCAGAACAAATGGTACATAGCAGTCATGACAATCCTTAAATAATGATTCATAGTCACATGGCTCTTCTTCTCAAATCAAATGACAATCCTTAAATAATGATTCATAGTCACATGGCTCTTCTTCTCAAATCAACAATTAAAGTGCTAAAAAGTACTAATAATGAGAACAAATAAATAATAATGCAACATCCATAGATAATTGGTAATAAAAACCTAAGTCTTAATGTATTGTTTAAACGATGTATAGCCTTGTAAAACAGTGTCATGAATAAGGCAATAAGGATTTTATTTGTTTGGTGTAATAAAGTTGTTTTTAACCAATTTTTGGTTATCAGCACTTTTATTGTTGGAATTCGGATCCTGTGCTTTGTGGGCTGTTTTTTCTTCTTGGTTTTTTTACTTTGAGTATTTTGTGGTTTTTTTCAAGCCCTATGGTGGAAGGAACGGATTCAGAGAATTTTCTTGACACACTGGGTATTCTGAAAGACAACTCTGACAATTCACCCGTAACCTGGGGTGAATTCAAACAAGTTTTGGCTCTTCTTTCACAGTTAACGGACAGTATTCGTGATAGGAACGCTGAAACCAATATGCCGTTGCCAGGCAATCAACAACAGCAACCGGAGGGTCAGAGGTTGCGTTCTACACGTGTGATGCCAAATCCCTCGACTGCTATTGATGAGGAAGCACCGCTGAATTTTCTACAAGGGAATGTACAGTTTTCTATATCACCTACAAGGGCTGGTATGAACCAAGGAACACACAAGGTCCGAACGGACAACAATTTGAATGCTTACAATTTTGATACTTGGAGTACCAAACACTTCAACTTCAACGAAGGTACTGTGAGTGATTTTAAAAGTAATGTGGACGACAATTTTAACAGGTTTAGAGATAAACTGTACACATTCAAATCTAATCAACTTGAGATAGATTACCTTAAAGAATGTGTACATGTGAATCGGGTCCCTAAGGGGCTTCGAATTTTCAAGTTTCCCAATAATGTTCAACCAGGGACTATACTTTATGAACAACTGTGTGAGGTTTTTAATAAAACCAGGACTGAGGTTCTTAATTTAATGATTAGAGACTATGAAAACAATGCGGACATTCTATTAAAAGACCTTAACACTTTAAATCAAAGGGTACTCAATGACAACATGTTCACCAGTGTAAAAAAGAACTATGAAAATGTATTTTTTGAAATTGATCAGTTTTGTGTTAAAATGGTTAATAGAAAAATCAAAAAATTTGAGAGGGACCTACTTGAATACAAAGAAGGTAGAGCATATCTAGCCCCTAGACATGGGGCATGGTCTAACAAAGCTGACAATGTTTTTGTGGACAGGGTAAATGCATTTCATAACTACAACAACAATCAGGAGACTGAACAACAGGTCTTGAGACTAAATGAAAGACTGGCTGAGAAGGAAAGGAAACAGTCCTTCCTGGATTTTCAGTACCCGATGACGAGAGGGGGGAGAGGGGGAGATATCAAAACAAGGGGTGGAATCGCCCAACAAATTAATTTTACATGGCACTTACGATATGGGGAGTAAGCAATTAATTTTTAGAAAAGGTAATTTTTGCCATTTTCAATTTTACTGAGTTGATACTTACAGATGAATATTTTGATCTTTTCTCCAGAGGGTTTCAATATATCCCCTCTCGGTCTGGGACAATTGCCAACACTTAATAGATTTAAAATTATTTA
Organism: Protopterus annectens; assembly: GCF_019279795.1. NCBI lineage: Eukaryota > Metazoa > Chordata > Ceratodontiformes > Protopteridae > Protopterus > Protopterus annectens. Next base: position 175,819,115 of record NC_056743.1, on the reverse strand, counting down.
TTAGACAGCTCAATTTAAATATCTTATTTAAAGGACAGGCACACACTGGTTCTGGACTGACCAGGAAGAGTACATTTAACCCCCCCACCCACCCATCTCTTAAAGTTTTTGAAGAGTTAGCTGAAAGAGATATACGGGCATTTGAAAGAAGTAATAATAATGGTTACTCTGAAAACATAAGTGAAAAGGAAATGGAATTGATAGAACAGGCAGCGTCACTGAACCCTTAGCTAAATACGTAGATTTTACTGTTAAAAACTTTGTAGCCTCCATTCCACATATTAATAAGGATTCTTGGGATTTTTTAAAGGGTATTGACCAAGGAAAATTTGACATTGACATGTTAATGGTCACTATTGACATTTTAGAACTTTTTTCTAGTATTCTGCATTCGGCCGGACTTGAGTGGTTTGGTGAGGTTTTGACGACCAAATCCGGTCTTGACAATAACACTGTTAATTTAATTTTGGAATTCATGGAAACAATTTTGGATAATAATTTTATTTATTTCAATGGTGAATTTTACAAACAAAAGAAGGGAGTAGCAATGGGGGCTCCCTGTGCCCCACTTTATGCGAATTGTGTTTTATACTATTGGGAGCAGAAATATGTGTTACAGACCCAATGGTCCGAATTTATAGTGCATTACACGAGATACCTTGATGACATCTGTCTTTTATGCAGAGGTACAAGGGAGAAGTTAGAAGAATTCTTAGTGTACATCAACAACAGTACTGAATTTTTGGGTTTTACACAACATTGATCAGCATCAGCTTAATTATTTGGATGTTACACTATATAAAGACTATAAAAAAACATTGTTTTCAATCCAAACTTTTTAGAAAACTATGTTTTCGAATTCCTATCTACATTTTGAAAGTGGACACCCTTTTTACCAGAAGAAGGGTATTGTAAAGGGACAAATTATTAGGGCCTCGAGGATGAGTAGTACTTATGACGGTTTTTTTAGAGGAGGCTAAGATTATTGGGGCATTATTTGAAGAGAAGGGATACCCTAGGAAACTTATTGACAACATGATTGTGGAAGTTACAGAAAACAGAGATTTGAAATACTTTCCCCTGTAAGGGACTGGTCAAACGACTAATAATAACCTAGTGCTGGAAACAGCCGAATTTAAAAACAATTTTATACACACATTTTCTTCCAATTCGTACAAAGTGGAAAATATTATTTTAAAACACTGGCCAATTTTAACTTTACACAATGAAATTAGAAGGTACATCCCAACCTTCCCACAGTTTGTGAGGAAAAGAGATGTTAATTTGAAGGAGCTCCTGGAAAGGAGTTCAATAAAACTGGGCACAGGTAGATTAAAGTTGGTACATATAAGTGTGGAGCATGCCAGCAATGCAGTTTTATGATTAACCAAGGTACGGTTTACATCTCTTCAAGGAAATTTAAGTTTAGATCTACTATTTCAACTGTGGGACCAAAGGGGTGATTTATTTAGGAATATGTGTAACATGTAACAGTTTTTATGTTGGCAAAACGGAGAGACAAGTCAGAAAAAGAGTTTATGAGCACATATATGATGTTTCCAAGGGTAAGGATAATAATGCTTTTTTTAAACATTCTCAGGTTTGCAACAAAATGGAATTAAAATTTATGGTGTTGGAACAAGTGACCTCAGAGGGGGTAATTGGGAAGCTAGGTTGGAGTATCGAGAGCTGCTGTGGCAATTGAAGCTTGATGCAGGGAGGGCTCCTGGTTTGAATGACAATATTATCATCAGTAGTGTATTGAAACTAAGAGTGGCCCGTTTATGAATTTACAATATCTTAGTTATTAATACCATATTTATTATTCACAACCAAATATGATACAGTTAATGGTTATTATTAATTAAGGACACCATTTGGTATGGGGCGGCTTGATATTTATAGGATTGTTTTAATTTTTATATTATATTACTTAGCTAGAGAAACAATTTTTACTTTTAAGGCAGGAAGGGGGACGTTTTTTGAGATTGTTTTTTGTGATTGATTGAAAGTACTGTTTTATTAGGTTGCCTTAATCATGACACTGTTTTACAAGGCTATACATCATTTAAACAATACATTAAGACAGGTGTTTATTACCAATTATCTATGGATGTTGCATTATTATTTATTTGTTCTCATTATTAGTACTTTTTAGCACTTTAATTGTTGATTTGAGAAGAGCCATGTGACTATGAATCATTATTTAAGAATTGTCATGACTGCTATATGTACCATTTGTTCTGAAGAAGCTAGGTATTGACAGAGTGAAAACACTCAACTTTAAGGATTTTATTTGTTTGGTGTAATAAAGTTGTTTTTAACCAATTTTTGGTTACCAGCACTTTTATTGTTAGAATTCAAGTCTTGTGCTTCGTGGGCTGTTTTTTCTTCAAGAATAAGTTTCCCCAATGGGGTACTTGGCTTTAGTTGAAGACTTTGGTTCTGAAACTCGAAAACGAAAATTTCAGGAGTCGGCCGACCGGCACTTGCGAAAGTACAGTTTTGTACCTACCATAAATGTAGGTGTTCGAGTGTAGACACTGCTGCAGTCATTACACTTGGGTTATCCTGCCATCAGGCGGTCCCCCAGTCAGCCAGAGTTCCAAAGTCTTGGTCCGGCGTCGGTTGCTGTCACCTCCTCCCTGACGTCAGTGCGACAGGGGTATATAAGATGCAGCAGACACCATTTTCTTCAGTTTTTCTTGTCCTAGATGTCAGGTGCCCCCAAATAGGTAGGCAATTCAAATTGCTAGTAAAATATACAAAAGAAAAGCAAACAACCATTTTTAGTTACCAGCAAATACTCCCCATAGGTAATAAAGGGTAGATGACCTAGGTTAGTACCAGAAAGTAAGAGGGGAAGGAGGGAGGGTAACCTGGGCTGCAGCAGTGTCTACACTCGAACATCTACATTTATGGTAGGTACAAAACTGTACTATGTTCATCGTGTTACACTGCTGCAGTCATTACACTTGGGTGGAATCCCAAAGCTGAGGTAGGGAGGCTGGATCTATAAGGCATTAGGGGTGGCTATAAGGCCCTGCGGTACAGCAGTGGTGAAGCCAGCTCTGGATTTGGAGTATAAAGGCAAATGGTAATGCTTGGTGAAGGTATGCACAGAACTCCATGTTGCTGCTTCCAAAACATCCTTGGTAGGTACTCCTCTGAGGTAGGCAGTTGAAGTGGCTGCTGCCCTGGTGGAGTGAGATCTAATGCTGCTAGGTACAGGTTTCCCATGGTGGATATAGCAGAAACGTTTACAGTGTCCTATCCATTTTGAAATATTCTGCTTTGAAATGTCTTTTCCTTCTGCTCCTGCAGCATATGCTATCAATAGTTGCTCAGATTTTCTGAAAGCTTTGGTTTTGTCCAAGTAGAAGTGTAACTGTCTGTGAATGTCCAAAGAATGTAGTAGTCTCTCACCTTTGTTCTGTGGTTTTGGATAAAAGGTTGGCAAATGAATAGTTTGGTTTAGAGCCACACTTGATACCACCTTTGGCATAAACGTAGGGTTAGTTCTTAAAGACATCCTGTCCTGGTGGAAGATGAGGAAAGATTCCACTGCCATTAGTGCCTGTAATTCAGAAACTCTTCATGCTGATGTTATTGCCAGTAGCAGAGCAGTATTCCAAGAGATGGATTTTAATTCTGCTGTGTTAGCTGGCTCAAAAGGAGGTAATGTTAATTTTTCCAAAACAAAGTTGAGGTCCCAAGTTGGTGTAGGTGCTCTACGGGGCGGTCTTATGTTTTTAGCCCCTCTGAGGTACTGTTTGAGCAAAGGATTAGAAAAAATTGGTGGATCCGTGTTGTAATGAGCAGAGATAGCTGAGGCGTGGATCTTGATGGATGAAAAAGAGAGGCCCTTGTCCAGCATCTCAGTTAAGTACTGAAGTATCTGAGGAATGTTTGGGACAAGAGGATCAAGGCTGTGCGCTTGGTTCCAGGCACAGAATCTCTTCCATTTATCCGAGTATGCTTTCCTGGTGCTAGGCCTTCTGGCCTCCAGAATGACATCCATAACAGCTTTGGAGAGAGGCATTCCTTGCTGGACTAAGGAATTTTCCATGCAGCTAGATTTAAAGTCTTTAGTTGGCTGTGAAGTATGTGATTGTTGTGCTGCGTCAGCAACTGTGGGATTTGAGGCAAAATCCAGGGTGGTTCTTTTGCTAAGTTCTTTAAGATTGGGTACCAGTGCTGGCGTGGCCAGTCTGGTGCAATCAGGATCATTTTTGGCTCTTCCTGCCTGGCTTTTATGAGTACCTTTGGAAGGAGAGGTAAAGGAGGGAAAGCATATACTTGTAGTTTATTCCAGCTGAATGAGAGGGCGTCCACTTTCCATGCTTGTGGATGGTAGCTCCTTGTGCAGAATTTCTGTAATTGGCAGTTCTTTGGGGAAGCCCAGATCTATGTCCGGGCTCCACCATTTTTGTGTTATCATTCTGAATATTTGTGGGTTCAGTTCCCATTCGTGCGGGTCCATAATGTTTCTGCTTAGGTCGTATGCCAGTGTGTTTTTCTCTCCTGGCAGGAATTGTGCTTGCAGATGAACTTGATAGTTTACAGCTGTGTTTCACAAGGTCATGGCTTGTCTGCAGAGGGGGTAGGAGTGTGTGCTCCCTTGCTTGTTTATGTACCACATAACTGTGGTGTTGTGTGTCTTTAGTAGTAATTGTCCTGGATGCAGCAGGTTTTTGAAAGCTATAATAACATTTTGTACAGCTAGCATCTTTTTTTGATTGATGTGGAGATGTCTTTGCTCTGTGGGCCACTTGCCCTGGATACATTTTCCTGCCATGTGTGCTCCCCAGGCGTAATCCGATGCATCTTTTGTCAGTGTCTGCCTGGCTGTGGGTTGAGTGAAAGGCTGTCCCTTGTTGAGGTGACAAGCTTGTGCCCACCATCGAAACTCCTGCTGTAGGCAAGGAATTAGTGGTATAACTGTTTCCAAACTTTGACAGTGTTGAGACCATACGCTCTTTAGGTACCACTGTGGTTTCCTCATATGCAGTCTGGCATATGGAATTAGTAGTATGCAAGATGCCATGTAGTCCAAGGCCTGCAGAATTTTTCTAGCAGGGAGTTGGGTCTTTGTTGCCATTAAATGAAAATATTGAGTTAGTTGTCCTTGCTTGTCTGGCATGAGATAAGCCATCTGGGCCGTTGTGTTCAAGTTGGCACCCAGGAATATTATCTGTTGTGAGGGCACTAGTTTTGATTTCTTTTTGTTTACTGTGTACCCCCAGGCAACTTAATAACTTTTTTACGTATGCCAGATGCTTTAGTAGAATGTCCTTGCTCTCTGCTTAAATCAGGCAGTCGTCCAGGTATGGATAAATTTGAATTTCTTTTTGCCTGCAAAATGCAATTTACTGGTGCCAGGCACTTTGTGAAGACCCTGGGCGCAGTAGATAAGCCAAAGGGCAGTGCAGAGAATTGATAGTGCAATGAACCAGCTAGAAATCTGAGGTATCTTCTGCAGTTGTGTCTGACAGGGACATGCAGGTATGCCTCTTTGAGGTCCAAAGTCACGAGCCAAGCTTTCTTGCCCAGCATGGGAAGAAGCTGCTGTAGTGTCAACATCTTGAATTTCGGAACATCCAGGTACGTGTTTAGTAAAGAAAGATCCAGAATGGGTCTCCAGGCTTTGTCCTTTCTGGGAACCAGAGAGAGAGTCTTGAGCAAAATCATTGTCCTTGTTCCTGTGGTGGTACTTTTTGAATAGCTCTCATATCCATGAGTGCTGTAATTTGCTTTTGAGCCTCTGCCCATTGATTTGGTGGCAGATTTGGCATTCCTTTTAGCCTTGACAGAGTGTGAAAGTGGAACCTGTAACCTTGCGATACAATGTTGAGAACCCGTTTGTCTTTGGTGATGCAATGCCAGTTGTGATAGAAAAGTGACAGTTTTCCTCCTAAGGGGGCTGCCAAGAGAGAGCTGTTTGGCAGCTGCAATGGAAAGTCATTGAGGTTGCTTTTTATAAGGTTGAGGCCTGTCTTCCCCTTCTTTCTGGCCTGGTGTACTCCATTGTCAAGGCCTGTAAGGGCCTTGTGTCTGACCTCTACCTCTTGGATGTCTGTATCTGCCCCTTTGAGGTCTATCTGTGACTGGAAAGGACCAATTCTTTGTTGGCCAATTTCTGCTAAAACGAGGAGGCTGAACCTGTAAAAAATCTTTCACCGTTTGCATAGATTTTGCCTTATCCTCCGTCTTCTTTAATACCTCCTCTGCCTTAACTCCAAACAGCACATTCCGCTGCAAAGGTGCATCCAGTAATTTGACCTTAACATGATCTGGTAACGTATGTTCTTTTAACCAAGCATGCCTTCTAATGACAGAGCCTGTAACTGCTGCTCTACAGGAGGCCTCTAAGGAATCAAACCCACATTGCAAAGTATGTTTTCCCACTTGTTCAGCTGCATGCAATAATTCCTGCATTTCTTTAAGGTTAGGAGGATCTGAATCTGGAAGCATCTTTTGTTTCAACTGAGACATCAAAAATTGCTGCTCTTTTAGTATGTGAAACTGGGAATTCAAGGCTCTCATTGCTAAAGTTGCAGACGTATATACATTCTTTCCCCATCTGTCTAATGTTCTAGAATCTCTGTCATAGGGAACTCGTTTTTTTGCTGATGAGGCCTTAATCCCTTTGGGTCCCTGAGAAATAGTTTCAGGGTCAGCAACAGGGCTTTTGTACAGAAATTTGTGAGAGTCAGGGACTCTGTAATATCTATCAGGTTTAACTGGGGCTGGGGGTAAGGAGTCAGGGTTCAAACTGGATTCAGAGTACACATCATCCACAATATCTAAAACTGGCGGGATAGCAAGGGGTCTGTGTTGAGGCAATAAAAGGAAGTCTCTGAGACTTTTCTTGCATTCTGAGTAATCCTGGCCTTCCCAATGGAAATGTTCCCTCATGGTATGCAAGGTCTCCCCAAAGGAGTAATTCTCAGGTGGAGAGGCTGATGGAATTGATTCCTCAGCATCAGAATCCTCATAAGGGGGTAAAGAATATCCTAGGTCCGAGGAAGAATCTGAGGAAATGGACACCTGGTCAGAAGATTCATAGTGTGCATCCTGTCTGGGCCTTTTATCAGGAGGGGGGTGGGACCCCCTGATCAGGGTGATTAGGTCCTCGGCCATTTTTAGCATTTGTTTCTTAGGCATGGAAGCCTGCTTCGGAGAGAGTTGTGTCTGTTTCTTTGCTTTTAAGGGGGGGCTTAGACTTAGCAGAGGGTTTTAATGGTTAACTGAGTAGGTCTGAAAACACCCTCTGTAGCTGTGGATTGCTCAGCTACTTCGGTTCCCTCTGTAGGGTTAGGATCGGAAAGCTGAAAACCTAGTGCGTCCGAAGGCCCAGCCAGCTCCACGTGGGAGTCAGAGGTGGTCTGTGGTTCTGTGGAAACGGTCGTCAGGGGCTGTGTAGGCGTCTCGCTGAAAACCGGAGAACCGGCGACCAGCCTAGAAGAGGCCTCATCGTCAGTTTTGGGCCTCAGACGCCTGTCCTTGTCCTTGCACTTTTTATGCAATGCGACATAGTGTAATTGAATTTTCTGCCAAAATAATGTTGGGCAAAATCAAACCGACATTTAATAGTGCACTTGTTAAACCTAGCACAAAACCGACAACCAGTGACGTGGTCAGGGCCTAGGCATGGAGTACAATAGGAGTGGAAATCCTTATGAGGTATTTGCTTCCCACAAGAAATACAGTTATTAACTTTTACTGACATCGGTCTGAGGCAAGAAAAAGTTTCCCCAACGGGGTACTTAGCTTTTTTAGAAGACTTTGGTTCTGGACTCGGAATGAAAATCTCAGGAGTCGGCCGACCGGCACTTGCGAACTGCTTCTGCTTCGGGCACCGCGTGGCAAGAAAGACTGAAGAAAATGGCATCGGCTGCATCTTATATACCCCCTGTTGCACTGACGTCAGAGAGGAGGCGACAGCAACAGACGCCAGACCAAGACTTTGGAACTCTGGCCGACTGCGGGACCGCCTGATGGCAGGATAACCCAAGTGTAATGACTGCAGCAGTGTAACACGATGAACATCTGCTTCTGCTTTGGACACCGTACGGCAAGAAAGACTGATGTAATGGCGTCGACTGCATGCTTTATACCCCTGATAACCTGACATCACGGTAGATGAGACTGCAACCGACGCAGGACCCAAGACTTTGATAATCAGGCTGGCTAAGGGCTACTGCAAGCAGATAACCCAAATGTGATGACTGCAACAGTGAAACATGAAGAACATCCATAGTTTTACGAGAAAGAAATCTGACTTTCCTTGATTGTCATCTCTGTGGGTCTATGAAAAACTCCAGGTTTCAAAATTTGTTTTAGGGCATTAAAAGCCAAAATCACTGTCATCATTTCCTCCACATGGATATGTATTTTTTTTAGTAACATTTACCAAAATCACCTACACCCCTAAGAGGAATCCTCGGTTCAGGGCTGAGTGTCCTTGGCAGGTTTTTACATACACACAAGGTAGAGGGGGATAGAAGAGACTAGAAGATGCAAGTGCTGACACCATCTGTTTTCACAGGTACCAATGGGGCTTCCTCAAGTTTAGTCTGTCTAGGAGCAGCATCAGGATGGAAAAAGCCATATACCTCAATGTCCTTAGAAACTCCCTTGTTGTGAAGTGAAGTACTAGCTCAGAATAGTAGTTGTACACTGGGGCAAATAGTCTGAGAATATCTAGCCATGATCCCAGAAGCAAGGTTTGCTGCCCAGTAAACATTTGGGATTTTGGAAGGTTAAGAGACAGAATCTCAAGTCTTGAAGCATCAGAGATGTCACCTTTATTAGGCAGTCATCCTGATGTTGGGAGATATAAATTTCTTTGGTTCTGCAAATGGAAATTACCAAAGGTATTTAAACAATTTCTAGCTCCAATAGAGTAGGTACACTAAAGAGCAAGGAAGTGAATTGGAAATGGGATTCCTTTCTTTTGAACCTGGGATACTGCCCATCTGCTCTGGCTATGGGTGCACAGAAGCAAACATCCTTCAGATCCAACGTTATCATGAAGGTCTGGGGAAGGATGACAGCTTGCAAGACTAACATTTTAAACTTCAGAAATTTTAGGAACTTGTGCAGCTCAAACAAATCTAAGAATGCTTCTAACAGCCATCTTTTCTCAATGACAGGAATAGCCTTGTATAAAAACTTTGGCCTGCCAAAGATGTGGTACCTTCTCTATAACCTCATGCAACAACAGGTCTTGCAACAACAGTGGTACTTACTGCCACTGGTCAGTGCACTGCAGGGATCCCTGAGAATTTTGCTTCTAATGAAATGTAGTCTGTACCTTTGGGCCAAAACTTTCAGTACGAAGACATCTTTTGCAACTTCTCCTACTCTTTCACAATGTGGCCTGGTACTTTTGGTTGGTGCATGGGGGGAGGGGAGGGAATTAAAGAAATGGTGGGTCTGTTAAGTCAAAGATATTGTCTCAGTTTCTCACCTCTGAGGGACTTCAGGCCGTTTTTCCTTGTAGCGAGCCCCACCCTCTTAAGGAGTTTTTATTTTTTTCTGCTTCTGGGAGGAGGACCAACCATTGTAGGAGAATTCCTAGTATAGACAGGGGCATGGTAGCGACCCAGCTGTTTCACAGATTGCAATGTCTAGTCCTACTCCTACAGCTTTTATACACCCGTTCTACAAGAAGTTCATAAAACAATTAAAGTGAGTCACATAGGAATTGTGCTTTAACATGGCCTGCAGTGAACAGTCCTCAGTTAGGCATGTGTCCTTATCACTAACTCCAAAGTTGCCACACTACAACACATAGCAAAAGCATCAAAGCCACATTTGGTGGAGTGATTTAGTTAGTGAAGAGAGTAACGTGTTACAAAGGTAATGTGTTACTGTAATTTTTTACATTTTTAAGTAACTAGTAATAAAATGCCTTACTAGTCAATATAGTAACGCAGTAATTGCAATGTGTTACTTTTTTTAGTAACTAGTAACGCAAATGTGAAGTACTTTTGCCTTACTTTTTGCTTTGCAGACTTCCAAAACCAAAAAACCCCCCAACTTCTTGATAATGCGGCATATACCTTTGAGGACCATACGTGTGTCCTACGCATGGATGCAAGCCACTGCAGAAATAAATGTTTAGTGGCATGCACAATTCAAGTGAAGTTCAAGTGAAGTTGCAGGCTGAATTGTACACACCCGTTATGATATAGCGCGATTTTAAGGTAAGAGTATGTTTGTGTGTGTGTGTGTGTGTGATGTGTGAGAGAGAGAGACTATAGAACGATTTCAAGGTAAGAGCTTCTGTGCGATGTGAGAGAGAGAGAGAGACTTTGTGGTATTGCACGATTGAGGTAAGAGTGTGTATGTGATGTGAGAGGAAGAGAGACTACAGAAGGCCGCCCACTAGCTAACTGCTCAGAGTCTTAATCCTCTGTGCTAATTACCCCAAGTATTTTCCTGTTTAAAATGTAAGATTTATTTGCAGAAACTGCTTTGCATATTATTGGTAGTTTAAGTATATGAAATACAAGTATCTTTCTCAGAATGACCCTCTTGCAGAAATGTGTTAAATATTTTTCAACATGCTGGAAATGTGATGAATAAAAGGAAATTTGAAGGAAAAACATTGACGAAGGTTGTTAAAAGGTTGATAACAAATGCACGTATATCTTAATGTTGCAGTAAAAAGAAGTTATGTACTCACCATAGCATTCAATGTTTGTAGTCCATTTCACCCTTCATTCTTACATATGGGATCAGAGCCAATCCTCGGCTCCGACTCGGCCTATTTACAAGCTGAAATCTTCTAGTTGGCTTGTGGCTAGGTAGGTATCTCATAGTGCACCAGTACAATACCCAGATCTTGTTTGCTGCTAACTAGGAAAGATAACAACTGTACCAAAGTAGCCAATACTAAAAGGTTTCCATAAAAAGGATAATATTATTTTTCTGTCTCCAGGTACTTCCAGGCTCGGCGTAGGTGGGTGGGTTTGTAAGAATGAAGGGTGAGATGGACTACAAACATGGAACGTTATGGTGAGTACATAACTTCTTTATGTTCTGTAGTCCTATCTCACCTTCATTCTTATATATGGGATAGCATCCCTAGCACCTTATTCTTGGGTGGCTCAGGAAAAATACTCCTGAGTACCGTGGAACCAAATGAAGCTCTACCCCTGGAGGTTAAATCCAATTTGTAATGAGTAATAAAAGTGTGAGGGGTAACCCACGTAGCTGCTGCACAAATATTATCAAGTGGGACCCTGGCTTGAAAGGCTGCAGAGGTAGACTGAGATCTGGTAGAATGAGCCTTGATTTTGAAGGGTAAAGGTCTACCCTCAGAATTGTAAACATAAGCTATACAGCTAGAAATCCAATTTGAGCGTGTCACTTTGGAAACTGGTAAACCTGACCTGGATTCAGAGAAGGACATGAATAATTGATCTGATTTCCTGATTTCTTTAGTCCGGTGCAAATAAAAACGTAATTGTCTATGGACATCCAGCTGATGAAACCTGTATTCACCCGCATTTGAATGATTTAGAAAGAACACCGGAAGTTCTATGGATTGATTCAAAGCGGCATGGGAACAGACCTTGGGGACAAAGGAGGGATTAGTACGAAGGGACACCCTGACTTGTGAAAAATCAGATAAAGGGGTTTAACAGACAATGCTTACAACTCTGAGACCCGTCTGGCCGATGTGATAGTTACCAGAAACAAAGTCTTCCAAGACAGGGATTTCAAAGAAGATGAATGGGAAGGCTCAAAGGGCGGACAACACAAAATTTAAATTCCATGAGGCAACAGGTTCTTGATAGGGGGGGGTCTTAAAGTAGCACCTTTAATGAAGGTTTTGCACAGCTTATGTGACATCGGATTAGAATCTTAAAAACCTAGATGAAAGTTTGAAATTGCTGTGAACTCTGATAGTGGCAGCCGCAGATCCCTGGTGAAAAAGCTCAGACAGGAATTCCAAAACCACTGGAATGGAGGCAGTGTAAGGATCAACATTCAGTTTCTCCACCCAGATAGAGAATCTTCTCCATTTGCTGGAATATAGTCTCCTAGTAGAAGATTTCTGAGACGTAAGGATATGAGTCACAGAGGGTAAGAAGTCATGAAGCCTGACTAGGGATGGAACTGGAGCAGCCACGCTGTCAAATTGAGGGTATGTAATGAGGGATGGAGGGAACTTGACATGTGAGTCAACAGGTCTGGAGCTGGGTCCAGGATCCAAGGATCGTCCAGGTGAAGTGGCCCGAGGAAGGGGAACCAAACCTGACAAGGCCAGTAAGGAGCAATGAGGATAAGTTTGTGTCCCAGCTGTTTCGCTTTCTGAATAACCATGGGAATGAGAGGAAAGGGAGGAAAAGCATACAGGAGACCCAGGGGCCAATCATGAACAAGTGAGTCTCTCGGTGACTCCCCCAGAGGGGAGATGAGGCAGAAGTGGCTGCTGCATTTGGCATTGATTGGACTAGCAAAGAGGTCGCACCAAGGCTGTCCCCATCTGCAGAAAATCTGTTCCGCTGTTTACTGTTTCAGAGACCACTCGTGAGGCATAAGGATTAACCTGCTGAGCTTGTCGGCTATCACGTTTGTTGTCCCTGAAATGTGCGTTGCCACCACAAAACACTGGGAAGCTATCGCCCATTTCCAAACTCGCATGGCCTCTCGACAGAGTGGGTAAGATCTGGTTCCACCCTGTTTGTTGACATACCATACCACCGACATGTTGTCTGATTGTATTGCAATAGCCCCAGAGGCAGAAGATCGTGGAGTGCTTGCAACGCCAGGAGCACCGCCCTCATCTCTAGAATGTTGATGTGCAGGTGATCTTGCCATGTGCCTTAGACAGCCCTGCCAAGATAATGCCCCCCCCACCCTGTGAGGCATCCGTGGTCAGAGTAGCAAAGAGTTGGTGAGACAAATGAGGTGTCCATGGTTAGCTGATTGGGTAGTGTCCACCAAAGGAGGTCCTTCTTGCAAGATTCTGTCAACAGAATGTGATGAGATAATGGGAGGTGCTGAATGGACCATTGGGACGACAGGAGCCACTGAAGAATTCTCATGTGTAACCTGGCTAGTGGCACTAGTAATATGGTGGAAGCCATGGTCTCTAGAAGTTGCAGAATAATCTTGGCTTTGACCTTTCATAAGGGAAGATGATGCCAAATTTGAATAACCAGATTCTCTGCCTTTTCAGCAGGAAGACAATCCAACATGTGTACTGTCTCTATCTCTGCGCCTATAAAAATCACAGATTTAGATGGCAATAAGACAGATTTTTCCCAGTTTACAGAAGTTCCCAGCTGGGCACAAAGCTGAAGAGTAGCGTCCCTGGCCTGAAGAAGTAAATGCCTGGTGGGGGCGGTCAAGAGCCAGTCATCCAAATACTGAAACACCTGGAATCCTCGATGTCTCAGGTGAGCTGTCACTACTGCCATACATTTGGTGAACACCCTGGGGGCTGTGGTGAGGCCAAAGGGCAGAGCACAAAACTGGTAATGACTGACTCCCAACCGGAAGCGTAGATAACTCCTCGATGCCCTGTCCATTTTTATGTGGTAACAGGTGTCTTGGAGATCTATTGAGCACATCCAAATTGTCTTTCCCTAATAAAGGGAGTACAGACTGCAGTGTCACCATCCGGAACTTGTCTTTCTTTACTAAATTGTTTAATCTGCTGAGGTCCAGAATATGCCTCCAGGCCCCCTGTATGTTTTGGCACTAAAAAGAATCTGGAGTAAGTTCCGGATCCTATTTGGTATGCTGGAATGGGTTGGATGAGTCTTTTTGACAGCAACTTGCTGATGGTACAGTTTTGTACCTACCATAAATGTAGATGTTCGAGTGCTAATACAGCTGCAGTCATAACAGATGGGTTCTCCTGCCTTCAGGCAGGTCCTCGGTCAGCCGAATTCCAAAGTCTAGGTCCGGCGTCGGTTGTCGTCGCTTCTTCCCTGACGTCAGTGCGACAGGGGTATAAAGGAACCAGCCAACGCCATTTTCTTCAGTTTTTCTTGCCCCAGATGTCAGGTGCCCCCCAGAAGGAAGGCAATACATACATTTGTGTAATAATGCAGTGCAATATAATCAAAATACAGAAGTTGCAAGCAAATACATCATAAATGAATACCCCAATCAGGTTGTATGAGGATGTGTTAGCCTACAGGCCTGTCCCAAGAGGGGAAGGAGGGAGGGAAACCTGGACTGCAGCTGTATTAGCACTCGAACATCTACATTTATGGTAGGGTACAAAACTGTACTATGTTCATCGTGCATACAGCTGCAGTCATAACAGATGGGTAGAATCCCAAAGCTAAGAAAGGGGTGGTAGACACTAGGTGGAACTAGGAGGAGCCAAAATGCCCTGCAAGACTGCAGTGGCAAAGCCTGCTCTAGATTTGGAGTATAATGGTAGGTTGTAGTGCTTGGAGAAGGTATGCACAGAACTCCAAGTGGCTGCTTCCAAAATATCCTTGGTAGGAACTCCTCTGAGGAAGGCTGCAGAGGTGGCTGTGGCCCTGGTGGAATGAGTTCTAATGCCTGTAGGTACAGTTTTGCCATAAAAGGAATAGCAAAAGCGTATGCAGTGGGCTATCCATTTTGAGATTGTCTGTTTGGAAATTGGCTTTCCTTGAGCTCCTACCGCATAGGCCACAAAGAGCTGTTCTGATTTTCTGAAAGGCTTTGTTTTGTCCAAATAATAACGCAGTTGTCTGTGGATGTCTAAGGAATGTAGTAATCTCTCCCCTTTGTTTTGAGGATTAGGATAAAAAGTAGGTAAATGTATGGCCTGATTTAAAGCTACCCTGGATACCACTTTAGGCATAAAGGACAGGTTGGTTCGTAAGGAAACTCTGTCCTGATGGAAGATGATAAAAGGCTGGACAGCCATGAGAGCCTGTAGTTCTGAAACTCTACGAGCTGAGGTGATAGCCAGAAGGAAAGCTGTTTTCCAGGACAAATATTGCAAATCTGATGAGGCAGCTGGCTCAAAGGGAGGCAAGGTCAGTTTTACCAGAATGAAATTAAGATCCCAAGCAGGTATTGGTTGTTTCCTTGGAGGTCTTAAATTCTTAGCCCCTCTGAGGAACTGTCTTAAGAGAGGGTGAGAGAATAAAGGTGGATCAGTGTTGTATTCTGCAGAAATGGCTGATGCATGGATTTTGATGGAGGAGAAAGAAAGTCCACTGCTTAGCAGTTCAGCCAAATATTGTAGTATTTGAGGTAAATTCAGTTTTCCAAGATCCTGGCCCTTTTTCTCATTCCAGACACAAAAATGTTTCCATTTTGCGGAGTAAGCTTTTCTAGTTGATGGCCTTCTGGCCTCCAAAATGACATCCTGCACCTCCTTGGAGAGTAGGGCCTGTTGTGATGCTAAGGAATCTTCCATGCGGCTAGATTGAGTGTTTTTAGCTGGCTGTGAAGAGTTTTGAAGCTATGCCGAGTCAGAAGAAGAGGCATTAGAGGCAGGGTCCATGGTGGGGAATGCGTCAGGCTCCTCAGGAGTGGGTAACAGTGTTGCCTTGGCCAGTCCGGAGCAATGAGAATCATCTTTGGTCTGTCTGCTCTGGTCTTCAATAGAACTTTGGGCAGCAGAGGAAGAGGTGGGAAGGCATAAACTGTCATTGATGTCCAACTGAAAGAGAGAGCGTCCACTCTCCAGGCCTTTGGATGGAAAATCCTTCAGCAGAATTTTGTCAATTGATGATTTTTGTGGGAGGCAGAGAGATCTATGTCTGGCCTTCCCCATTCTTGGATTATTTCTGTAAAAACTTTTGGATGCAATTTCCATTCGTGTGGATCTGTCATATTCCTGCTTAGGTTGTCTGCCAGCGTGTTTTCCTTGCTTGGCAAGTACTGTGCTTGTAGTTCCATTTGTAAGTCCATGGCCATGTTCCAAAGTGACATGGCCAGTCTGCATAGGGGGTAAGAATGTGTTCCTCCCTGTTTGTTTATGTACCACATAACTGTGGTGTTGTCCGTTCTTATCAATAGTTGACCTGGTTGTAGAAGGTCCTTGAAAGCTATAATAGCATTTATTACTGCTAGCATTTCTTTTTGATTGATGTGAAGGTGCTTTTCTTTTTGGGATCATTTGCCCTGAATGCACCGATCTGTCATGTGCGCCCCCCAGGCGTAGTCAGAGGCGTCTGTTGTGATGACTTGATTTGCTTGAGGCTTGCTGAATGGAAGACCTGTGTTTGTTTGACATGCTTGAGCCCACCACAGAAATTCCTTTTGCAGACATGGAATTAGTGGTATTATTGTTTCCAAACTGTGGCTGTGTTGAGACCATATGTTTTTCAGGTACAATTGTAGTTTCCTCATATGCAGCTTTGCACATGGGATTAGTAAGATGCAAGATGCCATGAATACCAGAGCCTGCAGGATTTTCCTTGCAGTCAGCCTGGTGCAATTTGCTAGTGTTCTGAAGTATTCAATTAGTTGCCCCTGCTTCTCTGTTGTGAGGTAGGCCATCTGGGTGTTTGTGTCCAAATTGGCACCCAGGGAAAATTATATTCCGAGAGGGTATTAGCCTTGATATCTTTTTGTTGACTGTGTATCCCAGAGAGTTCAACAACATTATTACATAAGCCAGATGTTTCAGAAGAATGTGCCTGCTGTCCGCTTGGATCAGGCAGTCGTCCAAATAGGGGTATATTTGTATCCCTTGAAGTCTGCAGTAGGCAATTACTGATGCCAGGCATTTCGTGAATACTCTGGGCGCAGTAGATAAGCCAAAGGGCAATGCAGAGAACTGATAATGGGTTGAACCTGCAAGAAATCTGAGGTACCTTCTGCAATTTTGTCTGATTGGGACATGCAGGTATGCCTCCTTGAGGTCCAATGTTACCAGCCAAGACTCCTTGCCCAGCATGGGAAGAAGTTGCTGTAGAGTGAGCATCTTGAATTTTGGTACGAGTAGAAATGTGTTTAGGATGGATAGGCCCAAAATAGGTCTCCAATCTTTTCCCTTCCTTGGCACCAGAAATAGCCTGGAATAAAAACCTTGACCTTGTTCGTGCGTAGGTACCTCTTGAATAGCTTTCATGTTTATGAGATCTGTAATTTGCCTTAGTGCCTCTGCCCTTTGATTGTGTGGCAGGTTTGGCATGCCTCTCATTTTTGGAAGGGTGCGAAAATGGAATTTGTAGCCTCTGTTTATAATGTCCAGGATCCATTTGTCCTTTGTGACAATATGCCAATTTTTTGAAAATAATGCCAGCTTTCCTCCTAACGGGGCTGCCATTTGAGACTTGGTTGGCATGCAAAAGGGAAAGTCATTGGGTTTGCTTTCTGAAAGATTGCGAGTTATCCTCACCACCTCTTTGTGTAGGAGCTTGCC
Source organism: Protopterus annectens (assembly GCF_019279795.1). Classification (NCBI taxonomy): domain Eukaryota; kingdom Metazoa; phylum Chordata; order Ceratodontiformes; family Protopteridae; genus Protopterus; species Protopterus annectens. The sequence goes on along the minus strand of NC_056743.1, from coordinate 175,801,765 downwards.
ATTGTCTGCCTCTAAACGATCCTTGGGCTTGTCCTCTGCCCTTCGGGCACCTGTATCTGCCTCTTTGGGGTCTGTCCGTGGCAGGAAAGGACCAGTTTTTGGAAGGCCAATTTCTACTAAAGCGTGGGGGTTGTACCTGTAGAAATTCTTTCACAGTTTGCATTGATTTAGCCTTTTCCTCCATTTTCCTTAACACCTCCTCAGCATTAGCACCAAATAGTACATCCTTTTGAAGAGGGGCGTCAAGTAATTTAGCTTTGACATGATCAGGCGAGGCTTGTTCCTTGAGCCAGGCATGCCTACGTATGACTGATCTTGTAACAGCAGCTCTACATGAGGCCTCTAGAGCATCAAAACCACATTGTAAGGTATGCTTACCCACTTGTTCTGCACTATGCATCAAATCCTGCAACTCCTTCAAGTCTGGTTGTTCAGGTTGTGACATTTTACTTTTCAATTGTGATAACAAAAACTGTTGGTATTTTAGTATATGAAACTGACAGTTTAAGGCCCTCATGGATAAGGTAGCCGAGGTATACACCTTTTTTCCCCACCTTTCTAAGGATCTGGAGTCTCTCTCGGAAGGTAATGGATTTTTAGCAATGGAGGCCTTAACTCCCTTGGGGCCCTGTGAGATGGTTTCTGGGTCAGCTGCATGGCTTTTGTATAGAAATTGGTGTGAGTCAGGAACCCTGTAGTACCTGTCAGGCTTAACTGGAGCTGGAGGTAGAGAGTCCGGGTTAAGGCAAGCCTCAGAGTAAACATCATCTAGGATGTCCAAGACAGGAGGTATAGCCAGAGGCCTGTGCTGAGGTAGCAAGGGAAATTCCCTGAGCCTTTTCTTGGAATCTGCATAATCTTGGCCTTCCCAGTGGAAGTGTTCCCTTAAAGTATGCAAAGTTTCCCCAAATGAGTAATCATCTGGGGGGGAGACAGAAGGGATGGATTCCTCCGCATCAGAGTCTTCAAAAGGGGAGTAAGAATGTTCCTGATCATCAGAGTGCTCTGAAATAATGCAGCCCTGATCAGAGGAGGGGGAATCTTCCTCCACTCTGGTCCTTTTGTCCGGTGGGGGCTGAGAACCTCTGATAAGAGTAATTAAGTCCTCAGCCATTTTAAGCATCTGTTTCTTAGGCATGGGGCCTGGAGATGGGCCCTGTGTAGCTGGTCTCTTAGAGTGCATGGTTGCTTTAGACTTTGTGAAAGCCTTGATGGAGAAAGAAGAGGAAGGTCTGAAGACACCTTGAGTGGAGGTGGACCTGTCCACATTCTGAGTTTCAACGACAAGAGTGGCTTTGGTATCTGTAGTCTGTGTGTGGGCTGAGGAGCCTGCGACCTCGGGCACAGGAGACACCGTCAAAAAAGTGTCGTCGGTAGTCAGGAGCTGCGTAGGCGCCTCGCTGAGAACCGGACCACGTGTAGTCGGCTTTGGCGTGGTGTCGGTAGAGGCCGCGGACCTCGTGTGTTGGTCCTTGTCTTTGTGTTTTTTTAGACAAAACCAGAGTCGGAGTATCCAACGACATAGTATAATTAAATGCTTTCCCAAAATAATGCTGGGCGAACTCCGCCCGACGCTTAATAGTGCGTTTGTTGAATGTAGCACAAAAGTGACAGACCGAGACGTCGTGGTCTGGGCCTAAACAAGGTATACAGAGGGAATGGAAATCCTTATGCGGTATTTGCTTCCCACAAGAAATACAATTATTAACTTTGTCTGACATCGGTCTGAGGCAAGAAAAGTTTCCCCAACGGGGTACTTAGCTTTTAAGAAGACTTCGGTTTCCAAATTTTCGTAATCTCAGGAGCTGGCCGACCGGCACTTGCGAACTGCTTCTGCTTCAGGCACCACGTGGCAAGAAAGACTGGAGAAAATGGCGTCGGCTGGTTCCTTTATACCCCTGTCGCACTGACGTCAGGGAAGAAGCAACGACAACCGACGCCGGACCTAGACTTTGGAATTCGGCCGACCGAGGACCCGCCTGACGGCAGGAGAACCCATCTGTTATGACTGCAGCTGTATGCACGATGAACATCTCCACAGTTGCCTGATCCCTGTGACTGGGTAGAACATTCGAGATTTTCCTGGGAACAACAGGTGGAAAAGAAAGGGGTATGACATTACCTCTGGTAATAATTATTTGTACCCACTTGTCTTGAGTGATACCCAGCCCGGCTTCTGGGTACAAAGAAATGCGACCCCCAACCGGCCCCAGAGAAGCACAGTCGGGCCCCACATCAGGAGCGCTGGTAAGGCCGGCCCTGAAAGGAATTGCGACCTCCCTGGTTTTGCGGACCACTCCTGCCTCTAGGTTGACGTCTACCATTTCCTCCTCCTCCTCTGCTTCTGAAGGAGGAGTCACCCTGTGCATCCTGGAAAAACCTCTGGGACTTCGTGAACCACATTTTACCACCCCTCTTACCCTTAGGGTATAGTCTAGAGGGGACAGTAAAATGTACTCCCACGGCAGAGTGTTTTTTTCCTTCTTGCTCGCATTGGGTGAGAGTGTCTTTTACCTTGGATCCAAACAAGGAGGAACCGTCGAAGGGGGCATTGGTAAAGGTAGACTTGAACGGTATTGTAAAGTTACACAAACGCATCCAGGAATGACGCCTCAGGGAAATTCCTGAACCCACTGCTCTACTCGCTCCATCGGCTACATATGAAATAAGCCGCATGGAAGAGTTGATAATAGAGTTCAAGGTGGACAGCTGGGCAGAAACTTTGTCAGGGTCTCCCCCTCAGTACATGTACCTTGTAGAGAATCTCCTAAGTCTTTAAGGAGATCTCGTTGAGGTCTCATGAAGTGAGTAAGGTAATTCAGCAATCTGAGGGTAAATGCCACTGAACTAAAGATATGCTTCCCATATCTGTCCATCGTTTGAGACTCCTTATTTGGCAGATGAACAGAAGTAGTCTCAGCTAGCTCCTTCTTAGTGGCCACTACCATGGCATCTACGGGAACACCTTTAGACAAAAAAAATCTTTCTCAGGAGGGGCAGAAAGAAACATATTTGGTCTCCTGGGGACTGGTTCCATGGCATCAGGAGTATTCCACACCATTCGACTAACTAGCTCCATCAGTTCGTCAAAAGGTGGACACCCCCAAGAGGCTGAAGGTTGAGACCCGAACGCCTTCAGGTACACTGATTCCTCATCAGAAGGGGTGACAGTGGGCCAGCCGCACCTCTGCTTAAGGATTTCCAGGATGTCTACGAAGGAGACATTATCAGTGGAAGACTTGGGGACCCTTCCGATTCCTTGAGGTCAGTGTCAGAGGTCAGAGACTCATCCTGGGAGTTTACATGCTTCCTCTTACATGTTCTCTTCCATGGGGGCTCCTCAGGAAGGACATTCCAGGGAGGTCTCAGAAGAGTGGGGGCCACCAGCCAGTGGCTCTTGAGGCTCTCTGCTGTCCATGGAGGGGGTAAGACCTGAGACAGAAGTAGGTGCTTTAGGGGGGGGAAAGAGTGCTGGTACCTCTGGTAGGAGCTGACGAATGGGACAGCACACTCCTCATCATCTCGAATGCAGACCTCTCTGGCAACGAAGACCTTCCCGGCTCCGAGGAGAATGAGGATGCCGTCGGCTTCAGTGCCATTGGCTCTGAGATAGACATATGGTCCAAACTCACCCTAGCCGATGAGCTGAGAGGAATACTTGCAGCCGAAGAAGTTTGGTTCCAAGCATCCCTGTCGGGGCCGACTGGGGAGCTTCGGTCCCTAGACACTACGGATGGCGCCGAGAGTGTTGGAGCAGAACTCTGCTCTGAAACAGCCACAGGGGGAGCTGGAGCCAAAGGTTCCACCAGTGGTACCAAACACTCCAGCTCCGAAAGACCAGCATGGCTCGGAGGATGAATGATCACGGAGGGTTGAATGGACTCAAGTGGCTCCGGAACAGACTGGGTCGGGGCCAACAGCAATTTAGGCAAAGCAGATGACTTCAACAGTCTCAGTACTACCCTCTCTACATCTTCTTCTGATAAACACCTGGAAGACGTGGATGACAGAGTAGGAGAATGGGATCTCTGAGGTATCGGAGATTTCAATATCAAGGCGGCCAGTAGAGGATCCATAGACCGGCTCCAAGAAACAGTCTCAGTAGTCGGCTCCAAAATACTTGGAACTGACCATGTAATAACAATACTGCTCTCAGTTGGCACCAAGGTCTGTGGAGCTGATGAGACAGTGGACTTGTCTGATTTTGATATCTTAAGAGGTGGCTCTGAGACACCAGCCAGTGCCGGGGAGGGCCTCTTACAAGATTTAGATTTTCCCTTAGTGGATTTTGAAGATGAGGAAGAGCTAGACAGATCTTCCTCAAAGGAAGGTTTAAGAAGACCTTTTAGGATGAGCTTGTTCTTCCTCTCCTGCAACACCCAAGGTCTGAAAGCATGGCAAAATAAACAGGTCTCCTGTAAATAGATGGCCCCCCAAACAATAAACGCAGTTACCATGATCATCCGTTATGGACATTTTTTGAGAGCACTTAATACACTTCTTAAAGCCAGATGGCTTATGATCCTTACTCTCTTTAGACATTCTCGCAGAAAGGACACACACAGACAGAGAAAAAGGAGGAGGAGGACTAGGTCTTCAAATTTAAACGGGCCTAGCCCTGCAGGAAGGAGAAAGATACCACGAGGACTAAGTCCTCTTAAACAGGCCTAGCCCGGTCAGGAAAGGAAACAAAGAAACTAGGTCTTATAACTAAAACAGACCTAGAAGTTTACAGAGTATAGAATTTCACACACTCAAGCAGAAATATCAGCAAAACAAGCGGGAATCTGCAAAAAGCTCAAACTTACACCAATAACTAATAGAACGTAGTTCTGTTAACAATTATAGCAAATACAACTATGCTAACCAATTAACAAGCGGGAAAACGACAAAAATACTAGACTATCCTATTAACACGCAAAGTCTAACAGTATGCAAAAGGCACCTACAACTACTAATTCTACGAGTATCCAAAAACCAGCAAACAGGATACCAATACTAAGCCAAACAGGCCACAGATTGCACCAAATTACACAAGTATAAGCTAACTACACTAATATCAACTACGCTAAATGATTAACAATAAAGTAGTAACAGTTTTAACTATTTTTAAGCTAAAAAGAGCCAAAAAATTTTGGAAAAGTTAAAAGTAAATGCAACACTTAGCCAGAGCCAAAGAGAAGCACAACCGAACTCGACGCGGCAAATGAAATCTGGGGATTATACTGGTGCACCATGGGATACCTACCTAGCCACGAGCCAACTAGAAAACTTCCAGCTTGTAAATAGGCCGAGTTGAGCCGAGGACTGGCTCTGATCCCATTTGTAAGAATGAAGGTGAGATAGGACTACAGAATATTTACTAGTTATCAAACGATGTACCTTTAAAATTGGATCTGTTTAACCCTATCTTATTTTATAGTCCCTCAGCTGCAGTCCATTTTTCCACACTTCACTAAAGTGAGGGCATTTATAGTTAGATCAGTCCACCAACATAGTACAGGGAGGGTCTTTCTAAACATTGTAGAGATTCTCCCCAGTTGTGACACCCTACATATGGAAACTGATGCATCTGGAATTAATGTCTGCTCAAGCTTTACATATTTTTGTCCATTACCACTGTCTCCCATATTGTTTTTGCTATCTATCAGAAATTTGTTTATGCAAAGTAAAGATGTATGGACAAATGTGACTGTTGATATTTAAGATAGGATTTCTACATAGACTCTTGCATGTTCACTTTGAAGAATCCATTTTAAATTACAGAACTAAGGGATTTTATTTTTGCTACTTAAAGCTCAACAGAAACCACATTTGGGGTCCAGTATGTATATGTTTTTTACCTATCTGGTTTAATTATAAATGTTTATTAGTGTAGAAGCTGAAAACTCAAAAAGTAAGGCAATCAACTTGGTGACAAAGTGTTTTGGGAGCTACACTTTGTGTAGTCTTCTGGTTAAGAAACAGACTAGTGGTCCAGAGGCTAGTAACCAGTATTCACAAACATTTAAAACATGCCATGTTAACAGCTTAATTCCCTGTTACTTCCTGGTGTACCTGCAGCTTACGACTACTAAAAAGTAGTGCTTACTCATTTGCTTACTTGTATTTTAACTATCCAGGTGGCCTGGGGTCAAGCTGTGCAGCCACATTGCCATGCAGTCCTTCCAGATTTCCAAGCCAGTGATCAAACTTAGGTCACCTGGAGCACAGTTAGGGCTTTATCCCTCTGTGCTATCACAGACTCTTATGTTGCAGCTTGATGATATAATTCTAAATGATATACTAATTGGCTGCATACTTAATGGGTATGACATTTTTTTTTGGATTGGGATTAACAACTATAGAATTAAATCAACAATGAATATTTTTGATTCACTTTGAATGGTGTATTAGGTGGTGTGTAGTAGATGCAGTGTTGAGATGTGACACTTCAGTTATGCTCAGAGATCTTAAATGCTCAATCTGTTTTTTAACTGAATGCTGGCTTGTAGGCAGAGCCAGGTTTTTAAATCACCAAGTAAACTTCAGAGGCAATCAAAGAGCTGTGTGGCCCTGGAGTCATAAGTCGCAAACATCTGAATTAGAATGCGTTGTTGTCTAATACACTACCCCCTAAGTGCTGTTCCATGGTTTATCTCAGAGGTTTGTGTTTAACATCTTTATTAAATCCCAGTTTACATAATGACATAGGTATACAGATATTAAGAGAAAAGAAAACAAACCATAGTGACATTTTCATTATTTTTATGTAGTATACATGTTTTCTTTTTAACAATTGTCATTCCGTACATTACATACATTGCTCACTTCTTGCCTTCCCTTAAACCTCACTCTTTCTCCTTAACATTATTCTGCATTTATTGTTCCCACAAAGTCCATGTGTTTCTCTGCAATTTTCTCCTTTCCTTTTCTAAAGTTCTCACTATCAGTTGTTTTTATTTCCTTTTGATTGGTTTAGATTTTGATTTCCATCTTCTAGTAATTGCTTTTTGGCGGTCAGTAACACTGTTTGCAATATTTGGGACTACAGCCAAAATATCAAAAAGTAGAGAAAGCCTGGTAATTTGGGAAAGCAGCTGTAACAGTAGTACTGTTTTCTTTTTCCTATCTCTCTTTCTCTGTCCACCACGCTCTCTCCTCTGCATGTGATATACACATTAGTTTGCTGCTTCAGAAGTATAAATCATAAGCAAAATCATAAGGACATGTAGAGCAGAAGAATATCTGCATTATAGCTTCTCCTATTTGTACTGCTATAAACTAACCCCCCTACTTTTTTACTTATCAAAAGAGTCTGAGTGCCTACAATGGGAATCCTACATTACATTTTGCAGTTGTCTTTATGTAATTTATTTTGTTGTATGCTTGTCTATAGTTCTAAATGTCATTCAGTTTTGGATAAGTAATGTTTGAATTTTTGTCTTATCTATACAGAAGTTTCATATGGCAAGGAACAGTTTATTATTAAGTCATAATTCAGAAATGAAACCTTAACAAATTACCAGAGTCTTGCTAGTGAACAGCATCTGATGACTCACTGTTGGCCTTTAAAATACTGAATGTGCTAAACATCAGTAAATAAGTATTTGCAATGTAAAAGTGCAACTTGGGAGTCTTGATGTAATAAGCATTGGGGTTTACAGACCACACAGTATACTAATCATATACCTCTTAGGAGTCGGGAGTACAATTTTTCTCTGAATATAACAGTTACAGCTAGAATTTAATAGCAACAGGATTTATGCTCCTTCTTGAATATAACAGCTGCCTCCATTTAGTCTTTTATAGTCTTTTTTAATGGAATACATAGCTGCTCAGCAGTCAATGCAGTTTTATTTATGCTTTTGCAAAGCAACAATATTTCCTAATGCAAAATCAAAATGTAAATGTTTCTTCATTTAACCAAATGTTTCTTCTGATAACCAACTGGATCTGATATAATTTTCCAGTGAATTTTACTTTGTTTTCAGTTAAAAAGAATATCTGAAACTTTACAAATATAGCTTTCTGGAAATAATGGTGCCTTTTCATTTTAATGGAGAAGCTAATATTGGATAACTTCTTGTCAGAACTGGATAGGTTGGGACTTGAAACCATATATCAGCATGCATATTTCTATCTCCACCTGTAACATGATATTCTATAAGAATATAATAATAGCTATGAATGAAAAACTGTGTTGTAATGTAATTTATATAGATTTAACTACAGCATTTGACAGGGTCATACACAAAATACTTATCAATAAATTAGTACAACTAGGTATTGATGTAGTTTTGATAAGATAGACATCTGCATGGCTTACAGGCTTACAGATAGGACAAGGCAAGTATCGTACAACAACTGGACAGGTGAAATCCTTGTTTACAGTCAAGGTGTCCCACAGGGCTCTGTACTAGGCCCTTACTTGTTTAGATTGTATCTTTCAGACCTAACTTTTTCATATGAGGTGTTCTGCAGTCTATATACAGACGACCTGAAATTGGGTAAACTGATTACATGCGTTACAGATAAGGTATGTCTGCAAATAACTTGACTAAATTGACCATTTGGGCACAGAATAATAGGCTGATAAATACATCAAAAACTAACCATATGAGACTTGGAAGACATAAATTGAAAAGTGAATATTTAATACAGTATGCAGTGATTGAAACTGTAGACTCATTTAAGGACCTGGGTATATGAGTAGATTCACCTATGAGTTTTTCTAATCACATCAACCAATTGGTGAAACTATAGGTTGTATAAAAAAGATTTATAAAGTCTAGGAAAAATAATGAAGTCATTGTTAGTTGCATAGAGCCAAACTTGAGTATGGAATAACAATATGGAAACCCTATAAGAAAACAAGTATGACTAAACTGGAAAGAGTACAGTGGAAATATAGCAAGGGCATCCATGGATGTGAAAATTTAAGTTATTATGAAAGACTAAAATATCTGAACTTGTACAGTGTCTCTTACAGATATCCAAGAGGAGATCTTATTCAGGTACACAGGGCATTTAGAGACAACTACCTCTGGGAATGTTTGGGGTTATCAAAACAAAGTGAGTGTGGAGCAAGTGTTGCCAGTTTAGCGATTTCCATGAAGACATTGAAAGCCTTTACAAAACTGCTGCCATTGTCAGTAATTGTCGCACACATCTTTTGATCTTTCTTGTACTTGATGTGAATGCTCTCAAGAGTTGATGCTATGAAATAGCATGTATGTCTCCCCTGTAATCTGCAGCATGACAAAGCAGCTGACTTTCGTTGAAGTGTGCCACAGTTGATCCAGTGTGCGGTGACACCAAAGAAACTACGATTCCGATGGGTCCAAATCTCAGCTGTAGTGCAAACAGTTGAAACACTTGCTAAAGTTTCCATCAGATTTTCCTTCATATCACTGAACTGTTTCTCCACTCGTTCATTGTGTAGTCATTGTGAATAGTTATATAAAGTGATATTTTGGTTGACTGTTGTGTTACCAGTCTTGTTAGACCTATATGACATTTTCTGTTATGGGTCTTGTGTTGCTGGCTGTGTGCATTTTGGTTTAAGTATTAAATTGTGACTCTCTGACTATATAGACTAGTCTGTGTGACTTTGTAAACTGTAAAATGCTATTCTTCATTATTGTAACACTGTGTATACAACTTTAATACACTCGTATTCATGTGCAGTAAGCATGTATTCCTCACACACAAGTACTGTTTGAGTAAATCTGAATATGAGAACTGATAAACTATACTTATGTAAAAGTAACTAGTTACTTTAGTTAGTAACTAGTAATAGTAATATATTACTTTTTTAGACAAGTAATAAGTAATAATAATATATTACATTTGCGTAAAAGTAACTAGTAATAGTAACTTATTACTTTTAAAAGTAACTAGCACAACACTGGATTTAGTACTTGGGAAGACAGTTGTTTAAATCTAGCATTGTCTCTCTCTCAAGCCTTCATCTGGAATCTACTCAGCCTTGTCACTTAACTGACACAGTAGTCCCCTGGTATGCATGCATGCATGCTTATTTAACAATTAGGAGGCCTGAAAACCAGGGAGGCAAAAGTGTAGACTTTCTTCCTAGAAGGGTCTAGGATTTTCACCTGTCAAAGGACAGCCCTAGTAAATTCTTCAATGACATCATTGGGCACCACAGTTGGACTGCCAGAAGAATTTTTACACAGATATTTGCAGGAATTCACATCAATCTAAAAATCATAATGTTTTCTGGGATAAGGAGGCTGAAAGTCTGGCTCTAAAAATGCACAATTAAATGTACCAGCCAAGGTTCTTAGCACTGTAGGAGGTATTGCTAAGGGCTTTGAATCAAGAATAACTAAGAGGATTCAGAATCTTATCTAGACATTCTGAGAACTCTGTAGACTCCCATTTGAAATGATCCTTCATTCTGTTGAGAGGTTCAACAAATAAATCATCTGGTTGGGAGCCAAAGGATAAAGTGCCTTTAGTGTCTGACATAACTGGGAGGGGAAAGACATCTGATCCACATCTTTGAGTCACAGAATTCTTAATCTTTATAAGTGGGAGCTCCTCTTCTCTGTCTTTTATGACTAGGGCCTCAGAAGATAACTGCAGGAAGTCCACTAAACAACAACTACAGTGGGATACAGAGAAGTTGAGCTTTAACATGGTTGGACAGAGGATAGTGCTCAGTTAGGCATGTCTCCTTAACACTACCCAGCCCCCCCCCCAAAAAAATGGCAGACATCTGTTGTCTAGATACCTTGAGTCTGGATCTGGGACTGGCAGTCTGAGGTCCTTGTACTGTGGTGGGTGTCAATGACTTCAACCTTTATTACCTGGGATGTCCTCGAATGCTCACATCAAGAGTATACTGCTGTCACCCTCTAAGAAAAGTTGCGTTAGGAATTTGTCAAAGTTGTAAATTTTAAAGTACATTCACTGTTGCAGTACTGACTTTCGGAATTCCTGCCTGCAGAAATGCAATGACTGGCCCAACATCAAGAGCTCTTCACCATTCCCACTCCAGGATCAGTAAACTCCCCCCCCACACTGATGTTAGGATGTCGATAACAAAGGGACATTAGCCTGAACCACTTTCGGATCTTTACTGCCCCAGCAAGTACTGACTTGATCCTTGGAGATACAGGATGCCCAACCATGGAGATTCTAATGAGAGGAAACTATACACCAGATTACTCCTGGACCCTGAGAAGGAAGCTGCCTGGTCAGGGGAGAAAGTGCTAGATTGAGTACCCACCCCAATGTACTAGTGACCCAGAAACAGAGGGGAAGAAAGAAGGGCACTGGTACTGCAACAAAGTATACACTTAAATATCTACAATTAAGGTAGTTCTGTTTCAAAATTTAGAACTGGGATGACTTACAGATAGACGGTGGATGACCCAATAAAGGAGCAGAGGACACAAGACCCTGCAGTATGGTCATGGCAAAACCTGCCCTAGCATTGGGAATACAAGCTCAGGTGTGATGTTCGGCAAAGCTAAGCAAGACAGCTGTTTCCAAGACAGACTTATCAAACCTTCTTAGGAAGGCTGTGGTTTGCTGATCCTGGAGAGGAAATGACCTTGACAGCATAAGCTCTCATCAGATCTGAGACCGGCTTGCCATGATGAGTAGAGCAGAAAGTAATGTAGTGAACAATCAACTTTTAAGTGGCTTGTTTGCTGACTGGCTTTCCCTCCACACCCTTGCCAAAGGCCATAAAAACTGGTCATATCTCCTGTAGTACTTTGTTGTACTCCAGATAAAATCTGTTGCCTGTGAACATTTAGGGAATGCAAAATCCTTCCTCCTCTTATTTTGAGGAGATGGAAAGAATACAGGGAGATGAGCAGCTTGGTTCAAGGATAGCTGTATAAACCCTAGGCATGAAAGATGGGTTAGTTCAGACTGACTCTATCCTTATCAAATATAAAGAGCAGCTCCCTGCAAATCAAAAGTAGGTCTGGCCAAGGTCAAGACTGAGGAAGGCAAATTTCCATGGCAAATATTTTATCTGGGTGGAAGCACCTGTTTCAAATGGTGAAACTGTTAATATTTTCCAAGTGCAAAATAGGAGTCCCCTGGCAGGTGGAGAGCTCCTCTGAGTTGTCTAAAATGCAAGACTCCTTTAAGGAATGGTGTCACTGGCAACTGGGACTAGAGGGGGGTCCAGAAGTAGATATGCAAAAACGTTTGAGGAAATGTACCTTTGGAAAGGCTGGTTTGTTTTGTATAGGTCTGACTGGTAGGTGAGATCATGTGACACTTATGCTGAGTTTGAGTCATAATTTCTGATATAGCACCAGTGTGAGAGCATTTTCTACTTTACTGTACAAGATTTCTTTGTGCTGGGCTTCCTAGCCTCCATCAAAATCTCCAGTATGTCCTCAGGAAATGTGCCTAGAAGAGACAAGTGCTAGATCTTCCACACCATCAACCTTAGTGTCCTTAAGTTAGGGTGAATCACAGACTCCTTGTACAGAGTCAAAAAGTCCACAAACTGAGGCAATAAAAAGAGATTACTCTACCAGACTTATCAGGAAACAAAACCAAAGCAGCTTCTGCCAAAATGGTGCTATTAGTAACATTTTTGGTCTGTCATCCTCATCCTTCTGAGGATCAAAGGTACTGGAGGAAAAACACACAGAAACAAACTTGTTCAGGTTATGGAGAAGGCACCTGCTGTCTGAACCTCTTGTGATGGTATCCTCATGTTAATATTAACTTAACTGTGTAACTTCTGGTGAAGGACATGTGGTCTATGCCCAAGAACCCATCCCTGGTTTACAAACATTCACTGGGATCCACTTGTGCTCTGCTCAGATGATCTGTCAATGAATTTTCTGGAGGTGGAGTGTACTGTGCCCTGCGGGTCAGACTTGATGACTGTGCTCGCTCCTATGCCTTCATTGCTAGTTTGTACAGTAGGCAAGCTGTTGTACTCTGTCAGCAGCCTCCAGAAATCTCTCCTCTTCTGGGTGCTTCTCTGAAGACTTATTTTGCTTCACTAGGAAGCTGTAGAAGACGACGTAGTGGAGTGGGACCAGATGTGTCCTCTTCAACAATATGTATTCCTAGAGAGATTCTGTTCTGCAGATTAGAGTTCTTTTGGGAAATAAAGCACACTGGGGACTTGGGCATGTCTTGCTCCAGAATCAGACACGCAAAAAGAAACTGAAAATTTTCTGTACAGTATCTGCTTCCTGCATCTTTGACTTTAGCCCCAGACATCTACAAATATCACTTATGAAGAACATTATACATTCATAGGTTCATAGACAGATGTATCTTGATTTATGAACCTAAGAATCAGACATCTGTGGAGAAGTTCCTAGTCTGACTTACAACTGGAGGATTTCAGCTCAAGTGGACAGTGCAGTCATCTGAGCTGGCAGCGACCTCCTGGGAGACAATGCCAGATGCCTTGGACCAATCTGAAGATGCCGGGGTAAGTGCTAGTGAAAGGGCTTCATCAGACTAGATGCCCTTGAGACTAAGGGAAAGGTCCTCTACATCTGAATGAACAGTGTCTTCCTCTCTTATTTTTCTCATAAGGATGCTTCTCTCTTCGTTGGGCATCCATGGTAGGCTTGGCCAACTCAACAGTTCCTTGACAAAGGCATTCACCTTACTTGGACAGCATTTGCTCTCCACTTAATGGTCTTTCCAATGACACATTCACAGTCAAGGCAGTTAGGGACATAATGATAAGTAACCAGACACAATAAACACTGAGTGTGTAAGTCTATATGTGGGATTTGTTTCTTACAAAAGAGACACCTAACAACTTAAACTTCTGACATCCAAAAGCTAAAAAGACATATAAACCTTTAAGTATAATCAGAGACAACCATTTACTCACTTGTAAACTCCACATGCCAGGACAAACCAATGGACTGATGAACACTAGCACAACAAAAATCAATCTGCACTCAATGTGGCAAGAAAAAGAACTAAGGAAAGTGGTGGTGGTGGTGAAGATCTTTCTTGCATCCAAGTAGAAGGGCATCCTCCTAGACAGGAAGGATGCAAAGTTGTGGAAGTCAGGCTGGACATCAGTACTCCTGCAGCATAGTTCTCAAGAAGTTAATCATTGCAGTGACAAAGGACACAACAATTAATATCTATGGTTATGGTGAGCATGCTCACACAACTGTACTATGTTCACTGCAGAGATCACTGCTGCAGTAATATTTGGTAGATATGGGACAGTACTAAAGCAGCATTTGAGCAGAGCAAAGGGTTAAGTGCATGGGAGCACACAGGCCCTACAGGGCTGCACTTGCAAAAATAGGTTCGTAGGTTTATAGGTAAGTACTAGGCTATCGGCCCAAGGGCCTAAGTAAGCCTAGCCAACAAAATTCCCTGGCTTACACCATCCAAGAAAGTTAATTTCCTGTGCCCCTATCGAGCAGAGCCACAGAAGTGATCCCCGGGGTGTATTTCCTATTCACTCATCAAGATTTTTCTTGAGTGCTAATGAGGGACTTCACTTGACATAGATGGGTAGCTTGTTCCAGAGTATAGGAAGTCTCTGGGACAGGACTCTATCCCTCCAGCATGTCCGGTTTGTTCTGTTGACAAGGTTTAGGTCCCTAGAGCATGTAGCTCAGAGGGCTTGGGATTTCTTTAGGTGTATCAAGTCCAACAGCTCTGGGTTTAACACAGCTTTATAAGTTAGGCAGAGATCTCCTCGGAGTAGGCGATATGCTACAGAGTAAAGCTGGAGTTTTTTGAGACAGTCAGTGTAGGGTATCTGTTTGAGGCCATTAGTCCTCCTTGTAAGGTACTTCTGTGGCCTTTCCAGCTGCTGCAGATGTCTTGTGAGGTACATTCCGAAAGGGGCGTTGTACTCTATAATGGGTCTTATGAGTGCCGAGCAGAGGGGAACAATGACCTCTTTTTTCCGGGATGAGAACCCTTCTGTGATGAGGTGTGCTACACAGGATTTCCTGACTACTGTGGCGATGTGATTATCAAAGGAGAGTCTACTGTTCACCTGGGTCCCAAGGTCTCTTATTACACAATCGGCGTTAAGTAGACTGCCGTTTATGTGGTAGTTCATGGGTACAGAGTTTTTACCAAAGTGGATGACAATGCACTTTTTGGAATTGAGCTTGAGGCCATGCCTCAGACACCAGGCATCTGTCTCAGTGAGGCCCTTCTGTAGGATTGTCCACATCATTTGGGGACTCTACTATGGTTCCTACTTTGCAGTCATCTGCGAACTTTGTTAGCCAGAGGCCTTCTGTGTTTGGTATCTACTTCTCTGAAGTACAGGCTAACAGAATACTTGGTTTTTGCACTGAATGACACTTTGTACTGCTTAAAAAAGTTGCGAATGGAGGTCACTTTGGCAGCAGCACAAATGTTTGTGTTGAAACATTTCTGAAAAAAATAGTAGTGGCTGTCCTTGTTCAGTATGGTCTAACAAAGTCTTGTTAAAAAGTTTCCATCTTAGTCATAACAGAAGATAATGCAATCTGCTAAGTATTTGGCCAAAGTTTGTTTAAAAGCAGATGTTTCTTGTCAAGTTCATCAGTGTGCAAAAATTGTTAGCCCTGTACAGAGAGAAAGTACAGTGGTGTACACTTACCATAAATGTAGATGTTCGAGTGTATGCACTGTTGCAGTCATTACATTTGGGTAATCTGCTGGCAGGTTGCCCTCAGTCGGTCTGAATAACAAAGTCTTGGGTCCTGCGCCGGTTGCTGTCTCCTCTTCCATGACGTCAGGTCGTCAGGGGTAGAAAACATGCAGCCAACGCCATTTTAATCAGTTTTTCTTGCCCCAGATGTCAGGTGCCCCCCCCCCCCCCAAATGGGGAGCAAAGATATATATATATATATATATATATATATATATATATATATATATAAAACTATAAATATACAAATGCACTTTAGAACACATAAAACTTGCCTTCAACTAAAAGCAAACACATACACCACAAAGGCTTTTGAGTATAGTGAAGGAAAGAAAAGGTATAGAAAGGGGGCTGGCGGGTGGGTAATCCGGACTGCAACAGTGAATACACTCTAACATCTACATTTATGGTAAGTGTACACAACTGTACTATGTTCTTCGTGTTTCACTGTTGCAGTCATTACATTTGGGTAGAATCCCAAAGCTATGGATGGGAGGATGGAACTAAGCTGCATTAGGAGCAGCTATAAGGTCCTGCAGGACTGCAGTGGCAAAGCCTGCCCTGGATTTAGAAAAGAGAGGTAAATGGTAATGCTTTTTGAAAGTATGAACTGAGCTCCAAGTAGCAGCTTCTAGAATGTCTCTGGTAGGGACCCCTCTGAGAAAAGCTGCTGAAGTAGAGGCAGCTCTGGTGGAATAGGGTCTGATCCCCTTGGGCACAGGTTTACCATGGTGCAAGTAGCAGAAAAGAATGCAATGGCTTATCCATTTAGAAACAGTCTGCTTTGATATAGCCTTCCCCTCTGATCCTGCAGTAAATACCACCAGTAGTTGCTTAGACTTTCTTAGATTTTGTCCTGTTTAAGTAGAATCTTAGTTGTCTGTGTACATCCAATGAATGCAGAATCCACTCCCCCTTGTTCTGCGGATTTGGGAAGAAAGTTGACAGGTGAATGGTCTAGTTAAGAGCCACACTGGATACCACCTTAGGCATAAAAGGATTGGTCCTGAGGGTCACCCTGTCTGGGTAAAAAAATAATGAAAGGCTCCACTGCCATGAGAGCCTGTAGTTCTGAAACCCTTCTAGCTGAAGTGACTGCCAAAAGAAAGGCCTTCTTCCAAGAAAGAAATTTTACATCCGCAGTAGCTGCTGGTTCAAAAGGAGGTACGGTGAGTTATTCCAGCACAAAAATTGAGGACCCATGCAGGAGTTGGTGCTCTTCTGGGTGGCCTTAAATTTTTGGCCCCTCTGAGGTACTGTTTTAGCAGGGGATGAGAAAAGAGGGGAGGCTCTGTGTTGTAATGAGCCGAGATGGCAGAGGCATGGATTTTAATTGAAGAAAAAGATAGGCCCTTGTGAAGCATCTCAGTTAAATATTGCAAAATCTGAGGAATATTGGGCTTTGATGTGTCTATTCCTTGTGCTTGGTTCCAGGCACAGAATCTCTTCCATTTATCAGCATAAGATTTTCTAGTACTAGGCCTTCTGGCCTCCAAAATGACATCCATCACAGGTTTACTGAGAGATGTGGTTGGTGAAATTAGTTGATTAGCCATGCTGCAAGATTCAGAGTTTGGAGCTGAGTGCACAAAATTTGATAGTTCTGCTGAGACAATAGGTGAGGTGTTTGAGGCAAGTACCATGGGGGAAGGTGTGACATATTCCTTAGAAGTGGGTACCAGTGTTGGTGAGGCCAGTCCGGAGCAATTCAAATCATTTTTGGATTTTCCTGTCTGACTTTTAGTAAGACCTTGCAGAGCAGAGGCAGACTGGGAAAGTCATAGTCTGATAGGTTTTTCCAGCTGAAGGATAGAGCATCCACTTTCCATGCTTTGTTGTGATGAGTTCTTGTGCAGAATTTGTCCAACTGATAGTTTTGGGGAGAGGCAAATAGATCTATGACTGGGCTCCCCATTTTTGTGTTAACATGCTGAAGATCCAGTTTCCATTCGTGCAAGTCCATTAGATTTCTGCTTAGGTCGTCTGCCAGAGTATTTTGCTTTCCTGGCAGGAATTGGGCTTGAATATGTATTTGGTAAGACAAGGCTGTGTTCCATAAGGCCATGGCTAGTCTGCAAAGGGGGTAGGAGTGGGTACACCCCTGCTTGTTTATGTACCACATAATTGTGGTGTTGTCCGTCTTTATCAGTAGTTGTCCGGGATGAAGGAAGTCCTCGAAGGCTGTCAGAGCATTCTGAACAGCTAGCATCTCTTTCTGGTTGATATGTAGATGCATTTGATTTGAGCTCCATTTGCCATGAATGCATCTCCCTGCCAGGTGGGCCCCCCAAGCATAATCTGATGCGTCTGTAGTTAGCATTTGGGTTGCAGGGGGTAGAATGAATGACAGTCCCTTGTTTTGGTGACATGTCTCTGCCAACCAAAGAAACTCCTGTTGCAGGCAGGGAATGAGAGGAATCATTGTTTCCAGGCTGTGATAATGCTGACTCCATAAGCTTTTTAGATACCATTGAAGTTTCCTCTTATGCAGTCTCAGATATGGAATTAGTAGAATGCAGCATGCCATGAACCCCAAAGCCTGCAGATTTTGTCTTGCAGATAGCTGGGTTTTTGTTGCCACTTGTTTGAAGTATGTTACCAATTGAATTTGTTTGTCTGGCGTGAGATAAGCCATCTGGGCAGTTGTATTCAAGCTTGCATCCAGGAATGTAATTACTTGAGAGGGTACCAGTTGTGATTTCTTTTCATTTATGGTGTACCCTAGGCATGCTAGAAGCCTTTTTACAAACGCCATATGTTGAAGAAGAGTGTCCTTGTCCTCTGCCTGAATGAGACAATCGTCCAGATAAGGATAAATAAGGATAAATTTGAATGTTTCTTTGTCTGCAAAATGCAATTACTGGTGCCAGGCAGTTTGTAAAGACCCTGGGCACTGTAGATAAGCCAAAGGGCAGTGTAGAGAATTGGTAATGCAAAAAACCTGCTTTGAAGCGGAGGTATCTTCTGCAAGATTCCCTTATTGGGATATGCAGGTATGCCTCTCTTAAGTCTAGAGTTACCAACCAGGCATTCTTGCCTAGCATAGGCAGTAGCTGTTGTAAAGTCAGCATTTTGAATTTTGGAATATCCAGGAACGTGTTTAGAATTGATAAGTCCAGAATTGGACGCCATGATTTGTCTTTTCTGGGTACCAGGAAAAGTCTTGAATAAAATCCTTGTCCTTTTTCCTTTTCTGGTACTGGCTGAATAGCCCCCATATCCATGAAGGACATGACTTGTTTCTGGGCCTCTGCCCACTAGTTTGGTGGCAGATCTGGCCATCCGTTTGGAATTGGCAACGTGTGGAAATTAAATCTGTACCCCTGGGATACTATGTTTAATACCCACTTGTCCTGGGTAATTAAATGCCAATTTTGAGCATGAAGTGCTAGTTTTCCCCCCAATGGGGGCTGCCAACAGATAAGTGCTTGGAGATGGCAGAGGAAAGTCACTGAGACTGTTTACTGTAGGGTTGTGCTTTGTTACCCCCTGATTTGCAGTTGGAGGCACCCCATTGCTTTGACCTGAAAATCCTTGTGATTGATATCTGGAGCCTTTGTAGTATCTGGGTTTGCCCTGAGCGGCTCTGTTGGACACAGGAAAGGACCAATTCTTAGTAGGCCAGTGCCTACTGAACCTGGGTGGCTGCAGTATTTAGAAATCTTTTACAGTTTGCATAGATTTAGCTTTGTCTTCCATTTTCTTTAAAACCTCTTCTGCCTTATTACTAAACAGACTGTCACGCTGTAAAGGGGCATCCGACAATTTAGCTTTAACATGATCAGGCAGATTTTGCTTCCTGAGCCAGGCATGCCTTCTTATCACAGATCCAGTTACGGCAACCCTGCAAGAGGCCTCCAAGGAATCAAAATCACATTGCAAAGTATGCTTTCCAACCTGTTCTGCTGAATGCAATAAATCCTGTAACTCTATTTTCCACACAATCAAAAATCAACATCATTTTCTCTTTCAGTAAGCCCATAAGATGCTGTTGATATTTAAGCATATGAAACTGGCAGTTTAAAGCCCTGATTGCCAAGATTGCAGATGTATAAACCTTCTTTCCCCATCTATCCAGAGCCCTGGAATCTCTATCAGAAGGGGTAGGATTTTTGGCTGTAGAAGCCTTAACACCCTTGGGACCCTGAGAAATAGTCTCAGGGTCAGCAGCAGGATTTTTGAAAAGAAATTTGTGGGAGTCAGGAACCCTGTAATATCTGTCTGGCTTACTAGGAGCCGGAGGCAGGGAATCAAGAGCCATGCTTGATTCCGAGAACACATCAACGATGTTTAATACAGGAGGTATTGCCAAAGGCCTATGCTGAGGAAGAAGTCCTGACTCTCCCAGTGAAAATGTTCCCTTAAAGTATGCAAAGTCTCTCCAAAAGAGTAATCCTCAGAAGGAGAAGCACAAGGAATGGATTCCTCTGCATCAGAGTCCTCATAAGGTGGAATAAAAAATTCCTGATCAGAAGAGGAATCAGAAGAAATGGAAACCTGATCTGAAGATTCATAATCAGTGCCTTGCCTAGGCCTCTTAGCAGGGGGGGGGGGGTTTGGTAACCCCTGATCAAGGTAATTAAATCCTCAGCCATTTTGATCTTTTCTTTTTAAGGCATAAGGGCCTGAGCACGTGGCTCATGTGTCGGTTTTTTAGACATAGAAGTGGGTTTTGGCCTTGTTTTTGATGATGGTGTCGGTTTAATATACAAATGTTGAGGCCTTTAAACACTCTCAGAAGCCGGTGCCTGCTCATCGGCTCCGGACCTATCCAAGGGAGAGACATCCACGGGTTCAATACTTGCAGAATCTCGTGGCATACCGGACTCCGAATGGGTCTCGGTAGAGGCCTGCGACTCAAAAGTAGCGGGTATCAGGGGCTGTGAAAGCACCTCACTGAGTACTGGCAAACCGGCGACTGGCTTAGGAGAAGCTTCGTCATTTGTTTTGGACCTAGATGGTCTGTCTCTATTTTTCCTTGCATTTTTTGTGAACTCCGGTAGTCGGACTGCTAACTGATGACATTTCAGGGGAGTTAAATCTTGAACCAAAATATTTAGAAGCAAAAATATACCGACGCTTAATAGTGCGTTGGTTAAATTTAGCACAAAACCGACAGCAAGGCACGTTACGATCAGGGCCTACGCAAGGAAAACAGTACAAATGAAAATCCTTATGAGGTATTTGCTTCCCACAACTAATACAATTATTAACTTTTACTGACATCGGTAAGGAGCAAGAAAAAGTTTCCCCAACGGGGTACTTAGCTTTAGTTTAAAGACTTCGGTTCTGAAACTTGAAAATGAAAATTTCAGGAGTCGGCCGACCGTTACTTGCGGACTGCTTCTGCTTCAGGCACCACGCAACAAGAAAGGCTGATTAAAATGGCATCGGCTGCATGTTTTATACCCCTGACGACCTGACGTCATGGAAGAGGAGACAACAACCGACGCAGGACCCAAGACTTTGTTATTCAGGTCGACTGAGGGCAACCTGCCAGCAGATTACCCAAATGTAATGACTGCAACAGTGAAACATGAAGAACATCCTGAGCTATCTATGCACATTCAAAAAGGTGCTTAATTATTTTCCTCTTGTTCTAGGTGTATGAAAGCAAAACTGGCAGCTGAATGGCATGGTAAAATGGCACGTTTAAGCCCACTACATGCATAAAAGAGGGAGTGGCCCTGAAGACCATCCTATACTTGCAGAAGACCACATAATTTATACTGCATATAACCACCTATAATTCTGAAATTCTGACGGACAGGATGGTTACTAAAAACAAACTTTTTCATGAAACAAACTACATCTGTGTAGCCTGTTGGTTCAAAAGTGGACAGATTTTAGATCCTATAAAGGATGAACTTGTTTCCGCAATGGCCTTACATGTAATCCTCCCATTAAAAACTGCTTCACAAAAAGCACAACAGCCGATGGCAATTAATGGCAAGCAAGCTGAAAATGCAGACAAATATGCCTTAACTAATGCACTGATAAGTCTTTTCTACACCTTGTTGGATGGAGACTACCTTGGGGTAAATGCCCAAGGATTTAGAAGGTAATAGTTCCTAGTGGTAGGCTTCCTAGTCTGTAAGCACCTTAAGCAACTCTGGGTAGAAGGATTTCCACTGTTGATCAAAAATCTATCATCCAGGCTAAAAAAGACACATGTAACGTGAAGGTCTGGAAATACAAGGATCCTCTGTTGTTGGGACAAAAACTGCACGGCAAGGAGAGGATCTTGGAAACTCCTCTGCTCAGCTCTTGACCAGGGTGGGGGTGGCAAAGTTGTACTGACCACAATGGGGCAGCCCAGATCAAACTTCCATTGTCATGTATTTCTTCAGAAATTAATTGTAGAAGAATTAATTGTCCAGAGGACAGAGAATGCATCCATCACTGGGCTGCTGTACATGGAAACCTCAAGCCAAATTTTAAAATATGTGAGATAATCACAGAAAACTGTCCTTGGCATGAACCAAATTATAAACAAAATCATAGGGACCATAGGGACTGGGCATTGACTGACAGTCTGCAAACAGATTTGGAGATAAACAATGCAGTAGGCATGGACTTCAGACTCAAGGCAAACACTGCTAGCCAGCACAGTGTGTAAGTGTGTGACCCTGACTTGCTGATGTACCACATAACTATCAGTAATTAATATGAGGATACCTGTTCATAAAAATCAAACTGAAGGTCCTTGGTACATACATAAATAATGTCTAAAATGTCTTTGGTAATGAATTTTCTACTTTTGCCTCTTGGTTCCACCTGCCCTGGATTATACAGAATGCAAGTGCATCACCCAGACCTGCTCTGTCTCATCTGTGGTTAAGATCTATTCTCCTTTCAGCTTAATAAGTGGGCATCTCTGGTTTGCCTTTTGCACCCATCATCCACCACAGGTATTCCCTGTGAATCAAGTAGATAAGTGGGCTTATCATCTTGAAGGTGTGTGAATGCTAGCACCAGAGGTTGGATATGTCCTACTGCAATGTCCTCATCTGCAGCCTTGTCAAAAGAACCATAAGGATTTAAGGTGGACATGTAACCTACAGTCTTCGCGGAGGACCTTGTGGTCTGGGAGGACAGCACAGTAAACATTCTTGCTTTTATATTTGGGAGACAGACTGAAAATGTTTTGTTTCTGGAATCACCACCAAGAAATATCTGTTTTTTTAGGGCATGAGAAAGATGGATTTCTATAGGCTAAAAGAAATCTTGTCAAGTGAAGTTTTGACTCTCACAGTTTGCATAACTTTCAGCTCCTCTTGGAATTTGTCCTGAATCAGGCAGTCATACAATACCGGTAAATGTGAATATCCTGAAGTCTGAGTAGGGCAAATACTGAGAGTAAACATTTTGTAAAAAAAAATTGTGGAAGCAGTGGAAGGCCCAAAAGGTAGATTAGAAGTACAAATGCCCCAACCCTTCTGGAACAGAAGGAATTTTCTGCTCCTGGCAAATGGGATATACATGTATGCATCTCTCATGACAAGAGTGACCATAACCACCTCTGGGAGAAAGAGGAAGAAGAAAACGAAGAGTAGGCATTCTGAATTTCATTGTCTCGAGGAATCTAATTTTAAAAGGCCAGGTTTGGTCTCCATGGCCCATCTTTCTTTGGAACTAAGAGCCCGGCGTAAATATAACATTGTTCTGAGGGAAACTCCCTACATGCACACTGTTGCTAGCATGTCTTCTTAACACTTATTCTACCAGAGAAATGTCTTGAGGGGTATGGGGTGTGAGGCATTCTCATGAATAGGAAATTTGTTCTGAATTCTCTCTTGTACCCTGTGATTATGTGTGCCCTCATCCAACAATCCATGGTCAGCTGGAACCAATTAGCTCTGAACAAATTAAAAACTGCCTCCAAGGAGGTGAGTTGAGGGGGGGGGGTGAAGTCAGAACTTGAAAGTGCAATTTTAACTTTGCAGAGTAACACTGCCCCTGCTGAGCTCCACTCTTCCTTCTCCAGCACTTTTTTTATTTAAACAGTTTGATCCAAGTTACTCTGCAACAAAATAGCCTCTATCCAGCAAAAACGTTCCTGTTTTATTTTGGTAAGGGAAAGTGAAAAGCTAGTTGATCTTCTGCACTGTTTTTCTTCTCTTCTGTTTCTTAATATTTGTTGTGATGGTGGCTCAAAAAACTACAAGTTATGTACTCACCATAACGCTAGATGTATGTGGTCCATCTCGCCTCACATTCTTACTCACAGGTTCGGAGCAGAACATCGGCTCCAACTCTGCCAACTTATATTTTTCTAGCATGAAGTCTCTAATTGGCTGGGCTAACCTGGTATCCCATGTTGCACCGCTCCACAACCCCAGATCTAGTTTGCAGCAGCTCATAGTCGCATCTCATGCACAACCACAGTCAGACGAGTAGAACACTAACCAGGGCAGCAAAGAAAAAATAACCAATACCGAAGGGTACTGAAAACAAATGTCGCCTCCAAATCCTCCAGGAGGGGGGAAGGTGGGAGGGAACGTAAGAATGTGAGGCGAGACGGACCACATACATCAAGCGTTATGGTGAGTACATAACTTGTAGATGTTATGTGGTCCAATCTCGCCTACATTCTTACTCACGGGACAGCATCCCTAGCACCTCTATCCTGGGAGGCTCAATGGAAGATGCTCCTGAGAACAGTGGAACCAAAGGAAACCTGGCCCCTAGAAGCCACGTCTAATTTGTAATGAGTAATGAAGGTGCGGGGAGAAGCCCACATGGCCGCAGCACAAATTTCATCCAAGGATAGTCTGGAGTGATAAGCTACTGAAGCTGAAACAGCCCTGGTGGAGTGAGCCTTGACAGGAAACGGTAACTCTCTGCCTGCCGACGAGTAAACGTAGGAGATGCAGTCAGAAATCCACCTGGAAATTGTAATCTTAGAAACAGGGAAACTTGTTCTATTTTCTGAGGAGGACACAAAGAGTTGGTCAGACTTACGAAGTTGTTTAGTCCTGTGTAAGTAAAAACGAAGCTACCTGTGTATGTCCAATTGATGAAACTTAAACTCTGCCTTGTTGGAAAATTGAGGAAAGAAAACTGGCAGCTCAATGGACTGATTGAGGTTAATGGCAGAGGTTACCTTCGGAAGAAAGGATGGATTAGGTCTCAAGGAAACCCTGTCCTTATGAAATATTAAATACGGGGATTTGATGGACAAGGCTTGAATCTCTGACACCAGTCTGGCTGATGTGAGAGCTATTAAAAATGCAGTCTTCCAAGACAGAAATTTTAAATCACAGGTGGTAGCTGGTTCGAAAGGTGATGATGTCAGGGCCTGTAACACAAAATTTAAATCCCATGGCATGATGGGTTCTGACACAGGAGGCTGACGCAACAAGGTGCCCCTCAAAAAGGCCTTACATAGCTTATGCGCCATGAGAGAAGGTTCGTAAGAGGTATGAAAATTGGAGATAGCGGCCTGCTGAACCTTAATGGTGGCAGGAGCAGAACCCTGTTGTAAAAGACTGGATAAAAAATCTAAGACAGCAGGGATGGGGGTTGTGAAATGATCCAGTCCCTTGGCCTGAGCCCAAATCGAAAATCTTTTCCACTTGCTGGAGTAAATCTTCCTGGTAGAAGATTTATGAGAAGAAGATAAAATGTGTACTACCTCAGGTGAAAAACAATGAAGTCTGACTAAAGATGGAAGTGGAGTAGACAGGCTGTCAACCTGAGGGTCTTCAGGGAGGGATGGGACTGTACCGACATGTGTGTCAGTAGGTCTGGTGCTGAATCCAGAGTCCAAGGACTGTCCACTGCATACTGATGAAGAAAGGAGAACCAGACTTGGCGAGGCCAGTGTGGGGCAATAAGAATCATCTTGCTTCCCAGGGAAATGGCTTTCTGAATCACTCTTGGCAGCAGAGGAAACGGAGGGAAAGCATAGAGCAGACCGGGAGGCCAATCGTGGAGTAGTGTGTCCCTGGGTGACTTCCCCTGTGGGGGGATCAGAGTGAAGTAGTTGCTGCACTTGGTATTGTGGGGATTGGCAAAAAGGTCGCAGCAAGGCTGACCCCACCTGTTGAAAATCTGCTCCACAACTCGGCGGTTCAGGGACCACTCGTAAGGCATCAGAATAGCTCTGCTCAGCCTGTCTGCTATCATATTGACCTTCCCCGGAATGTGTGTTGCCACTAGGAACCGTTGGGAAGACACTGCCCACTGCCACACTCGCATGGCCTCTCTGAATAGGGGATAAGACCTGGTTCCCCCTTGCTTGTTCAGGTACCACACGACAGACATGTTATCCGAGTGAATTGCAATCGTTCCTAGGGGAAGAGAGCTCTGCAGTGCTTGCAACGCCAGTAACATCGCTCTCATCTCTAGAACATTGATGTGCAGATGTATCTTGTGATCCTCCCAGGTGCCTTGGACCGTCCTACCCAGATAATGCCCCCCCCCCCCATCTGGGAGGCGTCCGTGGTCACTGTGGCAACCGGAGTCATAGGAATAAATGGATTCCCTTTGTTCAAGTTGGTGGGACTCAGCCACCAACAGAGGTCCTGTTTGCACCGATCAGTGAGTAGGATCAGATGGGACAGGGGAAGTTTCTGAAAGGACCATTGGGCCGAGAGAAGCCACTGCGGAAGCCTCATGTGCAACCTGGCCAGGGGCACTAACTGCCATGGATCCCAGGAGCTGTAGGACCCATCTGGCCTGAACCTTCTTGAGGGGTATCAACGCACGAACCTGACCCTGCAACACCTCTATTCTTTCTTGAGGCAGGAACGCCCGCATGTGAACGGTGTCTAGCACTGCGCCTATAAATGTGACACGCTGTGAGGGCAGCAAGGCAGACTTTCCTCAGTTCAAGGTAATCCCTAGTTGATGACAATGGGCAATGGTCTTTTCCCTGGCCTGAATGAGAAGATGCCTGGTGGGGGCAGTGAGGAGCCAGTCATCCCGGTATGGAAACACTTGGAATCCTTGACGTCTCAGGTGAGGTGTCACCACTGCAAACACTTGGTGAACACCCTGGGGGCTGTGGTGAGGCCAAAGGGCAGGGCACGAAACTGGAAATGACTGGCTCCCAGCCAGAAGCGTAAATGACTCCTGGATGCCCTGTCCATTTTGATATGGTAGTAAGCATCCTTGAGATCGATGGAGCACATCCATACTTCTTTTCCCAGTAACGGAAAAATAGACTGCAGGGTGACCATTCGGAACTTGGACTTTAGAACATAGCGGTTAAGTCGGCTGAGATCCAAGATGGGTCTTATGTCCCCTGTTTTTTTTGGCACCAAAGAGAGTCTTGAGTAAGTCCCTAATCTGATCTGGTCTGAGGGGACCGGTTGGATGACTCCTTTTTCCAGCAACTTTGAGATTTCTAGTGTTGCGTGATCCCTTTGACTGGGTGAAACGTCTGGGATTCTCTTGGGTGGAGGAGGGTCTGACAATAATGGGATGGAATAACCTCCGGTAACTATACGAAGCACCCATCGATCCTGAGTGATACTTGCCCAGGCTTCTGGGTACAACGAAATGCGGCCCCCGACTGGCTCCGGAATAGCACAGTCAGGCAATACATCAGGGACGATGATAGGAAGGCCCGCAAAAGGAATCATGGTCTCCCGAATTGCGAGGGCCTCCTCTGCACCTAGGGCGGCGTCTCCCAGAATAGCCACCCCCTCCTCTGCCTCTGGAGGGGGACTCACCTTGACCGGCAGGGAAAGACTTCTGTAACTTTTTGAACCAAATTTTTCCTCCCCTCTGAGCCTTGGGGTAAGGCCTAGATGGGAGGGAAAAACGGACCCCTATGGCAGACAGTGTTTTTCCCTCTTGCTCGCATCTGGTGAGGGTGTCTTTCACTTTGGTCCCAAAAAGTGAGGACCCATCAAAGGGGGAGTCAGTGAAGGAAGACTTGAAGGCCTCCACGAAATGACACAGGCGCATCCAGGCTTGCCTCCGAAGGGCTACACCTGAGCTAGCTGCCCTGCTCGCCCCTTCGGCTGCATAAGATATGAGCCTCATGGGACGAGTTGACAATCGAGCCAAGAGTAGACAACTGGGTGTTAACCATCTGTGTTAACGCCTCAGGTATGTTGCCCGTTAGAGTATCTCCTAACTCTAAGATCATCTCTCTGGAGCCGAGTAAAGTGACACAGATAGTTCAGAGACCAAAGTGTGAAGGTCACTGAAGAGAGGGTATGCTTCCTGTACCGATCCATACCTCTGGACTCCTTTATAGGAGGATGGATGGAGGAAGAAGACTTGGCTACTTCCTGCTGAGTGGCCGCCGCCACCACCATGGCATCCACAGAAACCCCTTTGGACAGGAACTCTTTCCCAGGGGGAGCTGACAGAAATTTATTAGGGCGTCTTGGTACAGGTTCCACTGAGTCAGGAGTCTCCCACGCTCTTCGACAGATCAAATCCAGGAGCTCATCGAAGGGTGGAGACACCCAGGAGGTGGAGGGATGAGCCTCAAAGGCCTTGAGGAATACCAACTCCTCCTCAGAGGGGGTTTTGGACGACCAGCCACCTCTCTGCCTCAAAATCTCCAGGATGGTCGGAGAAAGAGATGTCATTGGAGGACAACTTGGGGGACCCCTCTGACTCCTCGTGGTCGGTATCAGAGGTGAGGGACTCATCCTGGGAGTCTATGTGCTTCCTCTTTCACAATTTCTTTCTTGGGGGCTCCTCAGGGACAGACTCGAGGGGCCCTCAGAAAGTTGGGGACCGCTCATGGGGGTATCCCCAGACCTTGGGGCTCCGCCATCAACCGATAGGGGGACATCAGAGGCTCTTTCCGGCATGGAAGGGGATGGAATGACCGACCCGTGGGATGTGACTGAGGATCTGGACAGT
The DNA here is from genome assembly GCF_019279795.1 of Protopterus annectens. Taxonomy (NCBI): domain Eukaryota; kingdom Metazoa; phylum Chordata; order Ceratodontiformes; family Protopteridae; genus Protopterus; species Protopterus annectens. The sequence continues at coordinate 175,773,303 of NC_056743.1, read as the reverse complement.
GCGCTCCTCATGGCCTCAAAGGTGGGTCCCCCCGAATCCGAGGATCGACCAACCTCCGAGGCCAAGATCGGAACCGAAGATCCCTGAACCGAAGCGTCGAGAGGGAGACTCGGAACAGACAAAAGTCCCGAAGTATCCCCCTCGGGCCCGACAGTGGACACCCGGGTTCCGAAACAAGAGGATGGAGCCGACATGGTAGGAGCCGACGCCGGCACCAATAAGGCCTTAAGAGGTATCGGAGCCGGCAAAACATCACCCGGAGCCGAACACTCCGGCTCCGAAGACAAGGAGGTGCTCAGAGGAGGAAACATGGGTGCACTCATCGGGACTGGCTCCGGAGCCGACTGGGTCGGAGCCGAAAATAATTTTGCCAAAAGCGGCGACTGCAGGAGCCTCTGGATCACCCTATCCACATCCAAATCAGAGAGTCTGGAGGATTTGGAGGAGAGAGAAGGTGACTGTGATCTCCTATCTGGAGATCCTTGTCTGACACTAGGAGATTGTCTCCGAATGGGCTCTAACAGGATAGGAGCAGAGGCAGATTCAAGAATCACAGCTACCTCCTGCGGCCCCGAGGACAAGGGAGCCGAGGAGGTAGAGTCCAATTTGGTAGTCTTCTCCGGTGGCTCCGATGGAGCTGGAGATCTTTTCTTAGCCTTAGAAGTCTTGGTTTTAGACTGTAAACCAGAGGAAGAGTCCAAGGACTCCTTAAAGGAAGGCTTAAGAAGGCCCTTCAGTATAAGTTTATTTTTTCTCTCCTGTACTACCCTGGGGCTAAAAGCGTGACAAAAACTATAGGACTCTTGTAAATGTATTGCCCCCAAGCAGTATACACAAACAGCATGTCCATCTGTTATGGACATCTTGTAGCTACATTTAGAACACTTCTTAAACCCGGAGGGTTTGTGTTCTTTTTGATCCACAGTACCCAAGCACAGAAACAGGACTGTAGGCCACAACGGATAAGGCAGGAAACTACCGCTAACAACAAAAGACAGAATCTCCAAGTTAAACAATTCTGACCTGACAACAAGACACACACTGTAGCAAGGGACAAACGTTACCTCAGACAAACCACACAACGGAGGGAGGACTAGGTCCTCTAACTTAAACGGGCCTAGCCCGTAGGAATGGAGGGATACCACAAACAAACACTCACACCACAAAACAACGATAATAATAAGCAAACAGCTATAAAAATAGCTTTTGTGAAGAAAGAGAACAATTTTCAATTAGAAAAAGAAGTTTTTTAAAGCTACTTAGCCACAGCCAAGTGAGACAACGTCCTAGCTCCACGAGCGGCAAACGAGATCTGGGGTTGTGGAGTGGTGCAACATGGGATACCAGGTTAGCCCAGCCAATTAGAGACTTCGTGCTAGAAAAATATAAGTTGGCAGAGTCAGAGCCGACGTTCAGCTCCGAACCAGTGAGTAAGAATGTAGGCGAGATTGGACCACATAACATGCAAAGTTCTGTCCAGACACATATTTAATAAATGCTCTTTGATGTCCTAATACTGTTTGGTATCTACTTCTCTGAAGTACAGGCTAACAAAGAAGGCCTCTGGCTAACAAAGTTCGCAGATTACTGCAAACTAAAAGCCATAGTCAAGCCCCCAAATGATGTGAACATCCTACAGGAGGGCGTCTCTGAGACAGATGCCTGGTGTTAGAGCCATGGCCTCAAGCTCAATGCCAAAAAGTGCAGTGTTTTGGTAAAAACTCTGTTCCCATGAACTACCACATAGGCAGCAATCTACTTAACACCGAATGCGTGATAAGAGACCTTGGGACCCAGGTGGACAGCAGTCTCTCCTTTGATAGTCACATCGCCGCAGTAGTCAGGAAGTCCTTCTAAGTGGCACACCTCATCATAAAAGGGTTCTCGTCCAGGAAAAAAGAGGTCATCGTTACCCTCTACTCATCACTCATTAGACCCATTATAGAGTACAACGCCCCTTTTGGAATGTACCTCACAAGACATCTGCAGCAGCTGGAAAGGCCACAGAAGTACCTCACAAAGAGGATTACTGGACTCAAACAAATGCCCTACATTGACCGCCTCAAAAAACTCCAGCTTTACTCAGTAGCATATCGCCTACTCAGAGCTCATCTCTGCCTAACATATAAAGCTATGTCAAACCCAGAGCTGTTGGACATGCTACACCTAAAGAAATCCCAATCCCTCCGAGCTGCATGCTCTAGGGACCTAAACCTTGTCACCACAATACCAAAAAGAGCAGCAAGAAACGCTAAAATCGCCAGTCAAAATCCAAAAGTAAAAAGCATTGACAGACACTGCACAAAGGTATAATCCAAGATTTATTCCATACACGAAACACTCCAGAACTCAACCACAAGTGAGCGCTTTCATCTCCTAACAACGAAGAATTCTTCAGACTGGTGGTTGAACAAATGCAATACATTTAAATACCATTCTAACATCAATTAAAACATGATTAAACCATTAATTAAAATTTAAAAAAGTTAATTAGTTAAAAAGACAAGAACTCATAAAATGCTAATGTTTAAGCCCCTTTCTTTTTAAATACATAATGAATTCTTCTTTATTCAGTCCAGGGGGAAAACATGCAGGTAACAAAGATCTTTTACAGAAATTAGGAGACAAACCCAAATTTGTGCAAAAGAGAGCTAAGAATTTTAAAGACTTTTTTCAAATCAAGTTAAATAAACATAAGGCAATAGAAGAGAAAAAAGGTATGTTTAAATGTTTTAATTGTAATCATTGTCAATTTTTATTTACAGATAGTAATGAAATTTTAATAGGTAAAACCATAGTAAGAGTTCCGGGCAAATTTACTTGTAAATCTAAAAATGTAGCTTATTTATTAGTGTGTTTAGAATGCATGTCCTTCTATATTGGTAGAACAAGCAGAGAATTATATAGAAGGATATATGAGCATCACTATGCAATAGGTAGAGGTGATGCTAAAAATGCATTGAGTAAACATATGGAAAATAAATGTAAAAATAATTTTAAATGTTTAGTTATTGATGCAATTCATCCCAAAGTCACAAATATTAATATTGAAGAAGAGTTGGGTTGGCTTGAATACTGCTGGCAAGTGAGATTAAATGCATGTTTTCCCCCTGGACTAAATAATAGAGAAGAATGTTTGGAATAAATCTTGGATTATACCTTTGTGCCGTGTCTGTCAATGCTTTTTACTTTTGGATCTTGTCACCACAATAAACAGGACATGCTGGAGGGATAGATTCCTGTCCCAGAGACTTCCCATACTCTGGAACAGGATACCCATCTATGTCAAGCAAAGTTCTTCATTAGCACTCTTCAGTGGCACAGGAAAATAACTTTCTTGGGTGGTGTAAGCCAGGGAACCTTGTTGGCTAGGCTTGCATAGGCCCTTGGGCCGATAGCCTAGCACCTACCTATGAATGTATAAGGCAAAGTTGTATCCTTAACCTTGTGTGCAATCTAATGGCTATGTCTAAGGTCATACCCCAACAGAAGCATCAATATAAGAGTATAATTTTTCACATTTTTCTAGACACCAAGTGACATCTGTAGACGTACTAAGAGATGCTATTTACTGAATGGTGTGTGGGCCCTTCTTAAATATGCCCTCATCCTGTTTAACAATGTCTCCTTCATACTGGGGCATGTGCATCTGACAGTTAACTGCCCTACTACTTAGCATGGCAGAAGCAAATGTTTTTGCCAAATTCATCCATTGTACGATGACTTTGTCATTGGGTACAATGCTAATCAGGCACCATATTAGATCCTCTACGCATGCACAAATAAATGACTGCAGAAGTGCACTTTTTTTATACAAATACTAAAAATTTGCCTTTTAACCTGCTAAAAACGGTCAGGTTTCTAAAGCAAAAGATGTACAGAGGCAGGGTCTAGGAACGTGTCCTTGAAGGTATCCTCAAAGGACAGTGGAAGGAAGAGCAGTATGCTTAGGCTCTTCTACTTCTAACAGATACAGGCAGTGCCTATGGGAGGCAGGCATCTCTCAGATGCCCCATTTAATCTGTTCTGTCATTAAATGTAACATTTGCCTTGAAGAATATCTGTGTGTGTGTGTGTGTGGGGGGGGGGGGGTGATGAAGACAACTCACTGTTACTAGTATCACAGCCAAACTATTAGTGGAGTTGGGCAGAGAATATTCAAATTTTCTGTGCTTTAAGCAAACATTTAATTTTAATATTTAACCCATTTCAGCTTAGCTGGCAACAGTAACTGCCAATTTACTTCTTTGCATTCAAGTAATGTGTTAGTATCTCCCCTTACTGGTTGCTTATCAATACAGTCTAATACAAAGAAACTAAACTTTTTAAAACCACCACAAACTGCAGCATGTTTTGCTAAGGTGTTATTTTTGTCTCGTTTTTTAATGGCTAAAAGACGTTCATAAATTCTACGTGAAAGTTTTCTGGCTGTCTTAGGGTTGGGAGGTTGGCATAATGGTTAAGATGCTTATCTTACACACACAAAGCACAGGGTTTGATTCTCACATAAGGTAGTTAGCTAGGCTTAAAATAGCTCATAAGGTCAGTTAGCCTAGTACTAATCTATGAACAAAGAAGCTTTCTGAAGTTTCACACAGTGCTAAGCAGACCACAACTCCAGATTTACATGTAAACCTGCTTTATGCTCAAATTTCTTAGCTAGTATGCTTCAAGATAACAGAAGCCTTCAATAACAAACTTGCAGTGTTGACACTGAAGCATTCCTACATGAAGTAAGGGGGGGGTTTAAAAGAATAGATCAACTTTCAAACAACTTAAGTTGTGAAATCGGTATTGGAAAAGGCCTATAAAAAGAGCTGCTTTTTCTTTGACTTTTTGGCTTTGATTACTCATATTTCACAACAGGCTGAAAATATATCTATTAGTAACTTCTAGAACAATATTGCTCACAAACTCATCTCTAAAACCTCTCTCTTTCTCTGTGGAATAGTTCAGCAGCTAATTTAAACTCTAGTACTGTCTTTCGTACTTTTACTATAGAAATCATGGAAAAACAGTACAATTTCTTGATTTAGTCATTACAGCAGATTTTGAAAACAAATGTTTCCACAGTAAAATATAAAGGAAAAGCACATTTGTGAACTGTTTCACAATAGTCAAGCATCAGTTTATGAAAAGTAATGTAATCAGGGACAGTTTATTAGAGTGAGTCAACTTACCAGTGATGATACAATTTTTAGTAATGAAGTAAATTTTATTAAGGTACCTTTTAGCGTTGCCGCCTCACAGCAAGAGGTTCTCCGGTTCGATTCCTAGCTGGGGCGCCTTCTGTGTGGAGTCTGCATGTCCTCCCTGCAGTCGCATGGGTTCCCTCCGGGTGCTCCAGTTTCCTCCCACATCCCAAAGACATGCTGCAGGTGGATCAGACACTCAAAACTGGCCATGTGTGTGTGTGCACGCACAGCTTCTGTGGAAGGTTGGGCACTGGGCTGGCAACTTAACACTGTAAAAACTCCACTGCCAATCATTCTGTGGGCCATTGCTCCCTAAGCTTAAAGAACCACCTTTTAGAAGGAGTGGTTATAGACAGGAGTTTGTGAACAATTGTTCTGGAAGTTACTAATAATATATATATTTTCAGCCTATTTTGAAATATGGCTAATTGACACAAGAAATCAAAGAAAAAACTGTTTTTTTACAGGGTTTTTCTAATACTGATTTCACTTGACTTAGATGGTATAAAAATATTTTATAGAGCAAGTGGAATATTGTTATATGCAATAAGGATCTAGCTATTAGTATTGGTAGAGAACTCAATTTTGTAAACAAGCAAACTAAATGTTTGCTTAAAGCACAAAGGATTTAAATATTATAGTTTTAATTTATGTTTTTACTAAACAAAGTTTAGTAACTGACAGTATTTATTGATATATTTTGTTTAGTAAACTTTAGATTGACTGTGTCAGCTAACTAATTAACTGACTAATCGTGATTTTTGGCACTATTTAAATGAACTTCGTAAGTATGGTTTACTTCTGACAAAGTTCTGACATATTAAAGAACAAAAGTGCTTAGCTATTCCATTATTTTTCTTTTCTTTGTGTATAGTTTGTTCAATGTGCTCCTAACCTCCATTTGGCTGAAATGCTTGCAGCATTCCAAGTTTTAAAAGTTGTTTAAAATCCTGCAGGCCCCTTAGTTTTGAGCACTTACTTTTTTGTAATACATTTCCTACCTCATTCCCATCATCTGTCTTTATATTGGTTATATTTTCTTCTTCTTTAATCATTTCCACTACAATTCTTTCTCCACCAATATCCTGAGTTATATCATGACCGTCTTCTGAAATATTCTCTTCTTCTAACATATCTTCTACTACAAGACATTCAAACAAAAAAATGTCAAAATTCATTGCCTTTTATATATTAGGCCTACAATTGTTTTGTGGTCTACCCCCTTCCCACACTGAACATCTCATTTTATTACAGTCTTGCAAAAAAAAAAACAAGCTTAAGATTGACCCCAGTTGTCTCTCTGTTCCTCATTTCCCATTTACAGTTAACATGTGAAATATGCTGCATCTTCTCTCATGGACATCGTGTCACCAGTCCAAACATTTCTTTACATCAAATATTTAACCTCATGTACCCTATTGCAGACAATCAAGTTCCTCTCCTAATATTCTGAACTGCAAATTTATTTGCTTGCTTAACTGCAGTCTCAAGTTTTGAAAACTATACCCATTCTATGGTGCCAATGAGTTTTTCTTCACTTTATTCATAAAATTTCTAAGTAAAAGTTTCAAAAGTAACCTCAAAAAAGCTTTCTGATCTAAGTATATTAATGCTCTTATGTGCTGTTCATTAAACCCCAGAGGTAAGTAATACTCCCCATAACTTCATACCTGTTAATAGTATCAGTGCTCTTTGTTTTGATTCTTACCACTGGTCTGCTCTTCTCATTTTGTTGTCCTTGCATCTGTCCTTGTCTTCTTTCACCTTCAATCACAGTATCTTTCTTGCCTTTGTTGACCACATCTGCATATGAAAGGGTTTTCCTACTACTAAGACGACCAAGATGTAGGGGCATGCTATTAAAATCAGCAACTCCACTGGCCAAGCATATCCCCTCAAGCTGCTGTCAGCACATTCCAGTAACAAATTCATCTGGCAGCACCTCCTGTGTTATACGTCACACAATCCACTATACTACTCCAACTTACTTCCACTTCTGCGTTCATCTCACCTCGATCCATCATCTCCATCAACACAGCTGTTTCCAGATCTCTTTCCTCCAACTCTGTAACAATCATCTCTTCTCTTCCAGAATCTGTTTGTGTTTATTCAGTATTATGCATTACTCCATTCTCAGTCTGCTGTCTCCTTTCCTCCTCCATCTTAGAAAAGTTTGACCTTGGCAACAGCCCTCTGATGCCACTAACTAGCCAAAAGGGAAGGAGAAATCTATGCTCTGTAATGTCCTAATTTTATTTATTTATTTGACATTTGTTAACCAGGTTAGTCCGACTGGGCAAAAAGCCCTTTCAGAGCAGGGACCCGAGGAGAAAAGCTCCCAACATATACAAAATAAAAGATAAAATACAAATTAACTTTACAACAAAAAAAAAAAAGAATTACAATCAAATAAACACAAGAAATTAACACTGATTACAATCAAGGTTGTCAGAGACAAATATAAAAAATGTATGTATGCAGTAGTAACCCATAGTTATGGGTGAGTACAGGATGAAAATATGGAGGGAAACAGACGGTAGATTAAGTTGGAACATAGCAAGTGCAAGACTAAGATTTTATCAGTTTGCCCTCGAGAGATTATGTTGAAGCTGTAAGCGTTAGAGATCGTTCTTAACCACAGAGGTAGATTCCATACTTCAGTGACAGAGAGATTGTAGAGAAGTTTGCCTATGTTTTTATTAGGCTTGTGAATTTCTAAGAGGTGAAGATCAGAGCTTCGGAGAGTACGTTTTTGACCACAGGTAGAGATGATGGATGTGAGAGTAGTACAGGAAGAGAGTTTGTTTAGGATAGAGTGATTGAGGTGTAGGTGAGGAAGGAGTTGCTGCTGGAGATCAAGCCATTGCAGGTTTTTTAATGCTAAACAGTGGCGGGTGCAGTACGGGAGACTGGCAGCAAATCTAGAAATATTGTCATAAGTGACTTCAAGTTTAAGTGATAGACTGGGTTTGTACATTAGTGAGGACAGGTGTGGTGTAGAATAGGGTGGGGAAGTAGGAAGGCTTGAGCTAGAGAACGTTTAGCTTCAACAGTGAGATATTTTTGTGCCTATATAACATCCTTAGTTTTTGGTGGGTCTTTTTGATAGTCTGTTGAATGTGAATATCGAACTTTAGTTGGTCATCAATAGTTACTCCAAGCAGTTTTGTATGAGGTTCAGAGATAACTGTGTCACTTAGGGAGGTAACATGAAGGCATTTTGTGATATTGTAGAGATTTTGGGAAGAAGAGTAGAAGTTTAATTTTCTTAGGGTTGAGGAGTTGATTTCTGTTTAGCCGTTGCTCCACTGAAAGGAGTGATTTTTAGATAAGGGTAAGGAGGTAGGAGAAATTGCCAGAACAGGATATAATTGCAGAGTCTTTCATGTATTGTATTAAAGGGAAGTGAGGGTAGGATGTGTAGAGATTATTAGTGAAAATGTTAAAAAGCAGGCGCCCAAGAAAGAAACCCTGAGGAACCCCAGTCTGAACAGGGAGGAAAGGGGAGGAGGCAGAGAGCCAAATATGAAGGTCTCTCCAAACACCATTATATTGGGCGACTTCATCTACCCAAACATAGACTGGGAGCATTACTCTAGCTCCAACACCCTAGCCCAAAGGTTCCTACAATTTATAAACTCAAATGCTATGGAACAACTTGTTACCACTCCCACAAGAGGGGAAAACATACTGGACCTGATCATCACCAACATGGGGACTCTATGCTCCAGACCAGAAGTGTATCCCTCACTGGTAAGATCAGACCATAAACTAATCTCACTGGATATTCACATCCTGACCCCACCCCCCTGCCCAGAAAACCACAGTGAAAAACTTCTCTAAAGCAAATTTCACACTCCTCAAAACCGAGGTGGAATCCTTCAAAGCCCCGGACCTGTGGAAAATACAGCCCAGACCGCAGAATCCTTTATAAACGCATTCTATGAACACCTTCAGGAATGCATGGATCATGCGATCCCAAATAAAACCAAGACCCAATCCTCCAAAGGCAGACATCCTGTCTGGTGGACCCCAGCCATAAACAAACTATACAATAGAAGGAGGAAGCTACTAAATGATAGAGCAAAATCCTAAAAAGGGAAGGCATCACTGATCAGTATTAGCAAAAACTACGGGCACTCATAAAATTGTCTAAGGCCAGCTTCGAGAGAAAAATTGCACAGGACACTAAGGATAATCACAAGGCTTTCTTTAGTTATGTTAGGAACCTGGCTGGTAATTCCCAGATATGCTCAGAATTAGTCCAAAATGACAAAAAATACACTGAACCCACAGACATTGCCAACATCCTAGCTGACAGGTTCAGCGCAAACTTCTCCCCCCCCCCTCCCCACCAAAAGGACAAATATCTACCCCAGCAGAGTGCTGCCCCCCTGACATCGCAGATGCTCAGGTAAGAGCCGCCCTCCCCAAAGCAAAAAACACAGCATCAATGGGACCAGACGGTGTCCCGGGCTGCGTCCTACATGAACTCCAAGAAGAGCTAAACCCAAACATAAAACTACTGTTCAAGCTCAGCCTTACTACAGGATATGTGCCCAAAGAGTGGCGTACAGCAACAGTGGTCCCTCTCCATAAAGGTGGTGCCTCCAACGGACCCTGGAAACTATCGCCCCATAAGCCTGACTAGCTTGGTCTGCAAAGCTATAGAAAGGATCATCATGGACCTCAAAAATAAAGATATTGGGGACCTACAGACACTGGATCCTACCCAGTTCGGCTTTGTTAAGGGCAGATCCTGCCTCTTAAACCTGGTTGATTTCTTTGAAACAGTCACCAAGGCCATTGACAAGGGGAAGGTGGTCCACACAGCCTACCTGGACCTCGCAAAAGCCTTCGATACAATACCCCACTCGGGCATTATAGATAAGCTCACCAGCTTAAATATAAACCCCTATGTCACTAGATGGATTGCAAACTGGCTCAAGGACAGAACCCACATGGTTAGAATTGCTGGAGCCATGTCAGACTCAAATCAGTTACAAGTGGTGTCCCACAAGGCTCAGTCCTGGGACCTCTCTTGTTCGGTATATATTTCTCGGAGGTACATGCCAACACGGAAGGACTGTGGCTGACCAAGTTCGCAGATGACTGCAAACTGGGCGCCATAATAGACTCTCCAGCCGACACAAGCATCCTCCAAAAGGGCCTCATAGAAACAGACAACTGGTGCCAGAGCCATGGCCTCAAGCTAAATGCCAAAAAGTGTATAGTCATCCCCTTTGGCAAAAACAAAGTGCCCACAAATTACCACATATGTGGTAATCCATTAAGTACAGAAGTAATTAGGGACCTGGGGACCCAAGTTGATAGCAATCTCTCATTTGACAACCATGTGGCCAAAGTGGTTAGAAAAACATTTTATATAGCCCACCTAATCATGAAGGGATTCACATCTAGATCAGGGGAGGTCATCGTGCCTCTTTACTCATCCCTCATCAGGCCCATAATTGAGTACAATGCCCCTTTCGGGATGTACCTTAACAGACACCTGCAGAACTGGAAAGACCCCAAAAGTACCTCACCAAGAGGATCAAAGGGCTCAAACAGATGCCATATGCTGCCCGGTTAAAGAAACTCCAGCTCTACTCAGTGGCATACCACCTGTTCAGAGGCGATCTGTGCCTGACGTATAAAGCCATGTCCAACCCGGAATTAATGGACATGCTGCACCTCAGAAAATCCAAATCCCATCGAGCTACGAGCTCGAGAGACCTGAACCTCAGCACTGAAATAAATAGGACATGCTGGAGGGACAGATTCATAACCCAGAGGCTCCCTTCACTCTGGAATAAAATCCCAGTCCAGGTTAGGCAGAGTCCCTCATTGACGCTCTTCAAGAGGAATCTTGATGAGTGGATGGGAGATCGTAGGTTTACCCCGGGTATCACTTCTGTGTCACTGTTAGACAGAGGCACGGTATACCAACCTCGAAAAAGGGCATAGCAAAATAAATTTAAAATGGGTGGCGAAAGCCAAACACATTCTGGCTAGGCTTATAAATGCCCTAGGGCAGATAGCCTATTATGAACCTATCTAACAGATTGGAATCTATTGGAAAGGTAGCTGGAGAACTACTGAAGTGTGGAGTTGGAGAGATTAAGGTTAGTAAGCTTAGACAGAAGTTGTTTGTGTGAGACCGTATCAAAGTCTTTAGAGAGGTCTTGGAAAAGACAGGAGACTACTTGCTGTTGTCACAAGATGCAATAGTCTGAGTGAAAGAAAATAGAAGTTATGTTCTTACCATAACGTTCCATGTTAGTTGTCTTCTCGCCTTCTTCTTGCTGGATGGGTTCGGAGCCGACCTCGGCCCGACTGCCACTCTAAAAGCTCGAGAGTTGGTTCCACCGGCTCGAGGCTCCCCTTATATCCCACAATGCTAGGCGAGAGTTACCTCAGATCTCGTTTGTAAGCTAACCCCAGCTTATAATAGTAACAGAATAACTATAAAACAGAGTCCACCTCTAACAACAGGGAGAAGAAGGGTGACCTACATCCTGATTCAGGAAATATGCAAAGCAGCATATGCCTAAATAAAGAGGTGGTAGAAAGAGAGGTCACAATCACAACTCCTCTAGGTCTGTCCAGGCCAGGGGGAAGGAGGGTGGGACGCAAGAAGAAGGCGAGAAGAAGACAACTAACATGGAACGTTATGGTAAGAACATAACTTCTATATGTTAAGTTGTCTATCTCGCCTTCATTCTTGCTGGATGGGACCGTGTCCCTAGCACCTTGTCCCGGGTGGCCTAACGGAACAGACTCCTGAGAACAGTGGAACCAAAGTTAGCTCTATGCCTAGAAGCTAAATCCAACTTATAATGAGAAATGAAAGTGTGAGGAGTAGCCCAAGTAGCCGCTGCACAAATGGTGTCAATAGGCAGTCTGTCTTGGAAGGCTAAAGAAGTAGCCAAGGCTCTGGTGGAATGGGCCTTAGGTTTATTAGGCAGCTTTTGGTGTCTAATTTCATAAACAAGGGAAATCAGAGATGTTAGCCATCTAGATAATGATACCTTTGAAACTGAAAGTCCCTTTCTGCCTTCTGCATAGGAGACAAACAGCTGGTCAGATTTTCTGAATTGTTTTGTTCTATCCAAATAGTACCTCAACTGACGATGAACATCTAGCCAGTGTAATTTTTGTTCAGACCTATTGGAATATCCTGGAAAAAAGACAGGGAGGTCAATGCTTTGATTTAGGTTAGACATCGAGACTACCTTAGGCAAAAAGGACGGGTTGGTTCGTAAGGATACCCTGTCCTTATGGAACAATAGATAAGGAGGTCGACAGCTGAGTGCATGAAGTTCTGAAACTCTTCTAGCTGAAGTAATAGCTACCAGAAAGAGAGTCTTCCATGATAGCAATTTTAAAGAACAGGAGGCTGCAGGTTCGAAAGGGGGAAGAATCAAAGTAGTAAGAACTAAATTTAGGTCCCAAGGAGAAGGAGGATTTCTTATAGGAGGTCTGAGAAGAAAAACTCCCTTCAAAAAGGCTTTGCAAAGCTTGTGGGACATTAAGGCAGACTCAGAAATACCCACATGAAAGTTAGAAATAGCTGCCAATTGAACTTTAAGAGTAGAAGGAGATGAACCTGTATGGAAGAGTTCAGCTAGAAAATCAAGGACCATTTGGATGGAAGCAGTGAAGGGATCTATGTCCCTTCCTTGAGCCCAATATGTGAAGCGTTTCCACTTACTCAAATAAATCTTCCGAGTGGAAGATTTATGGGAAGCTATCAAAATATCTCGAACAGAGTGAGATAATTGAGGAAGCCTGGCTAAGGTTGGAACTGGAGGAACCAAGCAGTGAGGTTCAGAGAGGAAGGGAGCGATGAAACTGACCCGACTGATGGATCAAAAGATCTGGAACTAGGTCCAGATGCCAAGGTCGCTCCAATAGAAATTGATGTAGAAAGGGGAACCACACCTGTCGAGGCCAGTAAGGAGCAATGAGGATCAACGAGGCCTTCTGAGCGATAGCTTTCTGTATCACTTGAGAGATTAGTGGGAAGGGAGGAAATGCATACAGAAGTCCCCGGGGCCAAACTTGGACTAGAGCGTCTCTGCTGGGTTGGCCTGGTAAAGGGAATAGAGTGAAATAATCTCTGCACTTGCTGTTTTGGGGAGTAGCAAAAAGATCGCAGCAAGGCTGACCCCACTTGAGAAAAATCTCTCTCACAACAGAGTCTTTCAGAGACCACTCGTGAGGCATGAGGATAGCTCTGCTCAATTTGTCTGCGATTTGATTGGACTTCCCGGGGATGTGCGTTGCTATCAGAAACCGCTGAGAAGAAATTGCCCATTGCCACAATCTGAGTGCTTCTCGACACAGGGGGTAGGACCTGGTTCCGCCTTGTTTGTTGAAGTACCACACTACAGACATATTTGTCTGTCTGGATTGCAATCGTTCCCAAGGGAAGAGAGTCTTGAAGGGCTTGCAACGCTAAAAGCACTGCTCTCATCTCCAGAACATTTATGTGCAAGTGGCATTCGTCTGGTTGCCATGTGCCCTGGACCGTCCTGCCCTGATAATGCCCCCCCCCACCCGATCAGGGAGGCGTCCGTTGTCAGAGTAGCAACCGGAGGGGGAGGAACAAAGGGTCTTCCCAACAAGAGCTGGGGGGAAGACTTCCACCACATGAGATGATTTCTGCACGCCTGCGTGATCATAATGGTGTGGGACATTGGAAGTTGCTGGTATGACCATTGTGTAAAGAGCATCCATTGAAGGATTCGCATGTGGAATCTGGCTAATGGAAGCAGAGGTATGGCCGCCATAATTCCCAACACTTTCAGAACTAACCTGGCTTTGATTCTGTTGTTGTTGAAAAGGAGTGAGACCAGTCTGTGTATGTCTGTTATTCTCTGATCTGTTAGCCTCGCAGACATGTCTACTGTGTCTAGATTTGTGCCTATGAAGGTAATAGTACGACAAGGCGACAAAACAGACTTTTCGCAATTTATTGAAATGCCTAACTTTTGACAAATCCGAAAAGTGTAATCCCTGGCCATCAGAAGGAGATGCTTGGTGGGAGCTGTGAGGAGCCAGTCGTCCAAATATGGAAACACCTGGAATCCCTGTAGTCTCAGGTGAGAAGCTACCACTGCCATGCATTTGGTAAACACCCGGGGGGCGGTGGTGAGACCAAAGGGCAGGGCCCTGAATTGAAAATGACTGGTTCCCAGCCTGAAGCGGAGGAATCTTCTGGAGCGTCGGTTCATTTTTATGTGATAGTACGCATCCTGAAGGTCTATAGAGCACATCCAGTTTCCTTTTCCCAATAGGGGAAGGATGGACTGCAGCGTGACCATCCGAAATCTTGTTTTCTTGACTGATCTGTTCAAGATACTGAGATCCAAAATTGGTCTCCAGTCCCCTGTTTTCTTTGGAACTAAAAAGAACCTTGAGTAGATTCCGGATCCTTGCTGGTCTGCTGGAACTGGTTGAATTGCTCTTTTGCAAGCAGCTTTGAAATTTCCAAACCGCTAGATCCCTTTGAGCGGGTGGAACATCTGGAAGGGATTTTTGATTGGTTTGGAATGCGAAGAAAGGGGATAGAATAGCCTTCGGAAATGACGGACTGTACCCATTTGTCTTGAGTCAGGGATAGCCAGGCTTCTGGGTACAGTGACAATCTTCCCCCGACTGCCTCCAAAGGTGGGCAGTCGGGCAACACCTCAGGGGTGCTGAAAGGGCTTATCAGAGAAGGCTTCTCGATTGCCCTGGTTCTGCGGAGCCCCCCTGCCTCGAGGGCGACGTCTACCATTGTTATTCCCGCCTCTGCCTCTGGCGGGGAAACGACTTTGTGCGTCAGGCGAAGTCCCTTGAGATTGTTTACGGAACCACATTTTTCCACTTTTCTGGCCTTTGGGGTAAGGCCTAGAAGGAGTAGAAAAACGGACTCCGACGGCAGAAAGAGTCTTGCCATCAGTCTCGCACCTAGTCAAGGTTTCTTTCACTTGAGGACCAAAGAGATGATCCATCAAACGGGAATTAGTGAAAGACGCCTTGAAGGGGTCCAAAATTGCATAGCCGCATCCAGGCATGCCTACGTAAGGCCACACCCGTCCCTGCGGCCCTACTCGCTCCATCAGCCACATAAGAAAGGAGGCGCATGGAGGAGTTGGCTATGGAGTTAAGGGTAATCAGCTGAGTGTTCATCTTATCTTGAAAACCCGCAGCTGTAGGGTCCTTCAACATGTCACTCGCTTCTTTAATCAAGTCCCTTTGAAGACGAGTAAAATGGCACAGGTAGTTCAGCGAACGCATAGCAAATGTCGCTGACGAGAACATCCGCTTCCCGTACCTGTCCATGGACCTAGATTCCTTGTTAGGTGGATGGACAGGTACTGAAGGATCAGCTAGTTCCTTCTTAGTGGCAGCAGCTACCACCATAGCATCCACAGAAACTCCTTTTGTCAAGAACTGTTTGTCTGCTGGTGCAGTTATGAATTTTGAGGGTCTCCTGGGAGTGGGGTCCACTGAATCAGGAGCCGTCCATGCCTTTTTAGCTACCACCTGCATGAGGGGGTCAAAGGGGGGAGACACCCAGGAGGTGGAAGGACGAGAGCCAAACGCCTCAAGGTACACAGATTCATCCTCCGAAGGGTTGAGGGCTGGCCTATTTCCCCTCTGTTTGAGGATTTCGAGAATGTCTGCAAAAGAGACATCTTCAGAAGGGGAACAGGGGGAACCCTCGGAATCCTCTAAATCTGTGTCAGATTTGATGGACTCAGGTGAGTCAATGTGTTTCCTCTTACACTTCCTCTTCCGAGGGGGCTCTTCTGCCAAATCAGGAGAGGCCTCGGAAGAGGATGAGATCCCACAGGGGTTCCTGAGGAGCTGGCTCTCTGCGGTCCGGGATGAGGGAGTGAGTCGACTTGACCTGAGGCACCGTAGAGGGAGGGGCGGACGGAGCCGACTGTGGAGTAGAGCCAGGCTCTAACACACTCCGCATGACCTCGAACGCACCCCTGTCAGGCAGAGCCAGAGGTCCCCGCCCGAAGCTGAGAACCTCCCTCGGCACCGACAGTGATGGCTCGAGGCCGATGTCGGAGCCGAACTCACCAGCGCCGAAGCTCCGAGAGGAAGAGCGGGGTCGGACAAGGGTCCGATGCCACTCACCCCCTCGGAGCCGACGAGGGAAGTCCGGCGCCGAGATTCTTCGAAAGAAGAAATTGGAGCCGACGACGGAGCCAAAGACATCTGTATCGGCTCCGACGCTACCACAGTCTCGGTTCCGAAACGCCCCGGCTCCGAGCTCAACGGAGTTGGAGGAGGAACATATTGATGGACAGGGGCAGGCATCGACTGATGAGTCGGGCTCTGAAGCATTTGGGCCAGTGCCTCGGACTTAAGAAGTCGACTCACTACCCTCTGAAGGTCATGATCCGACAGCCTCGATGACCTAGAGGAGTGAGATTTATGGCTCCGTTCAGACAGCAGAGGAGATGCTGGAGCCGAATGAACGGAGCCAAGGGATGGTGACCTAGATCTCTTCCTAGATGTCGGCTCCGAAGGTCTGGTCGGAGCCGACAAGGATTTTAATACCTCGGCTCCAGCCGGAGCCGAGGAACCACAGAAGCTGTAGACTCATCGGCTCCAGCCGGAGCCGATGCAGACGTAGGTTTAGAAGCCTTAGGTCTCGGCTCAGTAGCTGGAGCTGAGGACCTAGAAGCCTTGGAGGGCTTCCCAGAGACAGAAAGGGAATCCTCAGGCTTAAGTAGACCCCTTAGGATCAACTTGTTCTTTCTTTCCTGCAGGACCCTGGGACTGAAGCCGTGGCATACAGCACAGGAGTCCTGCAGGTGCAAAGGCCCCAGGCAGTAGACACAAGAAGTGTGACCGTCTGTCAGAGACATTTTCTGACAGCACGCATCACACTTCTTGAAGCCTGAGACCTTTGTGTCTTTAGACATCCTAAAACAAGATAGTGTAACCACACACACTCAGTCAGACACACTGATTACACTTATCTTATTTTCAAACTCAAAAATAAAACAATTAACTAAAAGTTTTAATTAGAGTAACACACACACACCACTAGGGAATGGGGAAAGGCCAGAAGGCCCGAGGGAGAACTTCTAAGTTCTTGTGGGAAAAAAACGGGATTTTCTGAAAAACAGGGGTAGAAATCCACTAAACTAAGGGAAAAGTAGTTAAACTTAAAAATATAGGGGTTTAAGTATTCTAACTTTACTGAAAATACACTTACCAACAAGCCGGTAGAAAACCAACACCTCGATCGCTGTAGCGGCAAACGAGATCTGAGGTAACTCTCGCCTAGCATTGTGGGATATAAGGGGAGCCTCGAGCCGGTGGAACCAACTCTCGAGCTTTTAGAGTGGCCGAGTCGGAGCCGAGGTCGGCTCCGAACCCATCCAGCAAGAATGAAGGCGAGATAGACAACTTAACATTGAGTGTCGTGGATGTGCAGTGATGGGGAGTGAAAACCATGCTGGGTAGGAGTTAAGAGATTTTCCTGTACAAGATAATCAAGAAGCAGCTTATGAATGCATTTTTCCAGTATTTTAGACAGGGGGTGTAGTATTGCAATAGGTCTGAAATTAGTGGGGTCAGAAGAGTTCTTGCCTTTGTGAAGGGGTAAGACATAGAATTGTTTCCAGATTTTAGGGAAGAACAGTTGTGTAAAACTCTTACCATTACTTTAGATGTCCTTCTCTTCTATATGATGCTATATCCATAACACAAGGGAGTTTGCCTCTGGTGGCTGCACACACGTCCGGCCATTATACAAAAGATATATGTGACTGCAAGGGTGCAAACGACGCCCCGCATCTCTCTCAGTGGATGTCACCATAAACAGACGTTGGGTACAAAATGGACATCAGCAAGCACCTACCTCAGAAATGAATACCACCGGAATCAGTGACTACACAGTGGGTACTCAGGAGTCAGGCAAGTGTCAGGGGGAAGGCAGGGTGGGAAATTATACAACAGCATATAGATGAGAAGGACATCTAAAGTTATGGTAAGATCTTACATGACCAATACCATGTCTTTCTATTCATATGCTGCTGTATCCATAACATAAGGGAGAGTACAAAAGCTCCTGTTATTAAGGTAAGGGTGGAGGAGCAGAAATATTTTCCACAAAGCCATGATGGTGGCTCTGGCAAAACCTGCTATGGCTCTAGAAATGATGTCCAACTTGTAGTGTTTGGTGAAGGTATGGACAGAAGACCATGAAGCAGCCTCTAAAATGGCAGCCATATCTAAACCCTTGATAAAGGCCGCAGAAGTGGACGCTGCTCTAGTGGAGTCTACCTTTACTGGGAAGGGAAGCTGTCTGCCATGGGCTGAATAGCAAAAAGAGATGGTTCTGGAGATCTAAGAGGATATGGTTTGCTTGAAAACAGGGTGTCCCAGGGTACCTGGGTGGTAGGAGACAAAGAGTATGTCTAATTTACGGATGGATTTGGTCTTAGCCAAATAGTATCGGAGTTGTCTGTGTACATTTAAGGAATGTATGATCCTTTCAGCCGGGTTATGGGGTGAAGAGAAGGTAGGAAGGCAGATGGCCTGATTCAAGGACAGCTCATTGACCACTTTGGGCATTAAGGTTGGGTTAGTACATAAACACACCCTGTCCTTATGGAAAAAACAGTAAAAGGTTGAGAGGCCATAAGGCCTTGCAGTTCAGTAACCCTTCTGGCTGAAGTAATGGCCACCAAGAGTTTAGTTTTCTCAAGTACAATGTTGGATAGAGCAGTCTTTGGCTGGCTCAAAGGGGGAGTCAATTTCTCCAGAACAAAATTTAGATCCCAAGGGGGCATAATGGGTTTCCTTGGTCTAAGGTTCAGAATACCTTTCAAAAATAGCTTCACTTCCAGCCTAGAAGCCAGAGGTGGGGTGAGTGGCAGGCATGCTGAGATGGCAGACAAATGGGTCTTAATGTTAAAATCCGACAGTCCAGAGTTCATTAACTCACACAGGTAAGACAAGACCACTGGAGGCTCTACTGCCAGTGGATGTAAATTGTGTTTTTGACACCAGGAAGAAAATCTCTTCCATTTAAGAAAGGTATGACTTCCTGGTAGTTGGTTTTCTGACCTCTGCAGAACTTGAAGCACATCCTCTGCATATAGGTCTCTGAAGGGGATCAATGCCTTATCACCCACAATGTGATGTTCAGAGTTGACAGTTGGGGGTGTAAGAGTTTTCCCTTCTGTGTGAGCAGGTCCATCTGGTGGGGTAAAACTTGTGGTGATTGCCCTTGGCTAGATGGAGTAATAGGGGGAACCAATGCTGCCTTGGCCAATTGGGAGTCACCAACAAGATTTGTGGTTATTTCTGAATTTTCAGCAGAACGTTTTGTATGAGAGGGAAGGGGGGAAATACATAAGCGTACATCCCCATCCAAGGGAAAGAGAGAGCATCCACCCTCCATGCTTCTGCATGTGGTGCCCTGGAGCAGAAGGCTGGAAGTTGTCTGTTCATGGGGGAGGCAAACAGATCCACATCTGAAATACCCCATCAATAGACCAGGTCCAAGACGACATCCCTGTTTAACACCCATTCGTGAGACTGAGTCATGGTCCTGCTTAGAGTATCTGTCATCACATTGCCTGCTGAAGGTATGTAAACGGCTTGGATGTTGACTTGCTTCTGGAGGGTGATTTCCCATGCATGCACAGCCAACCTGCACAAGAAGTAGGACCTTGTTCCCCCCTGTTTGTTGATGTACCACAGCACGGTGGCATTGTCTGTGTACCACCTCAGCGTCCCTGGTAGGAGAATATCTTTGAAAATTTGGAGGGCCAATATCAAGGCTATTATCTCCTTGACATTGATGTGCTCCTTCTGTTGAGTGAGGGTCCATAAGTTTCTCATTCTCCATTCTCCTAAAGTTGGTCCCCAACCTGTGTCTGAAGCATCTGTGAAGAGATCCTGTTTTGGGGGGGGGGGGGGGGCAGGCCTGGGTTGGCTTTTATCTGGGCTATCCACCAATTCAATTCCCTGGTAAGGCATGAAAGAATGGGAACCATGAACTCCAGGGGGTGTAGATGTTTTTTTCACACTGTTCTCAAGTACCATCAGAACCTTCTCATGTAGAGCCTTGCCAGGGGTGCCATGGGGGTGGTGGAGGCCATGAATCCCAGGAGTCTGAGAAAAGTACAGTTGTGTGCACTTACCATAAATGTAGATGTTTGAGTTTATTCACTGTTGCAGTCTTCACACTTGGGTTATCCTGCCAGGGGTAGCACTCAGTCGGCCCGAATACCAAAGGCTTAGTATTTCTGGGTTGGTTGTTGTCGCTCCAGGACTGACGTCAGTTCGTCAGTGGTATATAAACAGGCAGCAGACGCCATTACATCAGTTTTTCTTCTCCAAATGTCAGGAGCCCCCAAACAGGGTACTACGCCATGGTGCAATACCACCACCAGTAGAAAGTAAATTCCAACAGTCCTGTAAAGAGTGAGGAAGAGAGAGAGACACACACACACACAAGGGGGCTGGAGGGTGGGAAACCAGGACTGCAACAGTGAATACACTTGAACATCTACATTTATGGTAAGTGTACACACAACTGTACTATGTTCATGTTTCACTGTTGCAGTCATCACACTTGGGTTGAGTCCCAAAGGTGAAGAACAGGTGGAGGCAGTCAAGAAGTGTTGGGGCTAGCTATTATGCCCTGCATGACTGCAGTTGCAAAGCCTTCCCTAGATTTGGAAAAGATAGGCAAGTGATAATGCTTGGTGAAGGTATGAACAGAACTCCATGTTGCAGCTTCCAAGATATCCCTGGTAGGGACCCCTCTGAAAAAGGCTGCAGAAGTTGAAGTTGTCTTAGTGGAATGTGTTCTTACCCCCTGTGGGGGTGGTTTCCCATGGTGTTTGCAACATAAATGGATACAGTGTGCTATCCATTTGGAGATGGTTTGTTTTGATATGGCCTTGCCCTCTGCCCCTGGTGCAAAGCTGACTAGTAACTGGTCAGATTTCCTAAAGGGCTGAGTCCTATCCAAGTAGAATCTGAGCGGTCTGTGCACATCTAAAGAGTGCAGGATCCTTTCCCCCTTACTTTGAGGTTTAGGGAAAAAGGTGGGCAAATGAACAGATTGGTTGAGAGCCACACTGGACACCACTTTAGACATGAAAGTTGGGTTAGTCCTGAGGGGGGACCTTGTCAGCATGAAAAATGATGAAGGGTTCCACAGCCATAAGTGCTTGTAGCTCAGACACTCTTCTAACTGAAGTGATGGCCAGAAGCAAGGCTGTTTTCCAAGACAGGAATTTTAACTCTGCTGAAGCTGCAGGCTCAAAGGGGGGTAGCGTGCACTTTTCCAACACAAAATTAAGGTTCCAAGCAGGGGTAGGGATTGTTCTTTGTGGCCAATTGTTAGCCCCTCGGAACTGCTTGATGAGAGGGTGTGAAAAGAGAGGTGGCTCAGTGTTGTAATGTGCAGATATGACAGAGGCATGGATTTTAATGGAAGAGAAGGATAGGCCCTGTAGAGTAGGTCTGCTAGGTAATCCAGGATGAGAGGTAAGGAGGGCTGTGCTGGGTCAGCTCTTTTAGTCTGGATCCAGGAACAATACCTTTTCCAATTGTCAGCATAGGATTTTCTAGTGCTGGGTCGTCTGGCTTCACATATAACATCCAGGACCTGCTTGCTTAGGCTGGCCACTGGAGAAGTCAAGGAATAAGCCAGGGTCAGGGTCTGCAATTGGGGATGCAAGAAAGTATAGTTTTGTACCTACAATAAATGTAGATGTTCGAGTGTAAACACTGCTGCAGTCATTACACTTGGGTTATCCTGCCATCAGGCAGTTCCCCAGTCGGCCAGAGTTCCAAAGTCTTGGTCCGGCGTCGGTTGCTGTCACCTCCTCCCTGACGTCAGTGCGACAGGGGTATATAAGATGCAGCACACGCCATTTTCTTCAGTTTTTCTTGCCCCAGATAGCAGGTGCCCCCAAATAGGTAGGCAATTCAAATTGCTAGTAAAGTATACAAAAGAAAAGCAAACAACAATTTTCAGTTACCAGCAAATACCCCCCATAGGTAGTAAAGGATAGAAGACCTAGGTACATGCCAGCAAGATAAAGAAAAATAAAGAAAAATAAGTGCTGCTACCGTCTGAAGGTTGTAATTCCCAATGAGAAAAGTATCAAAACCAAGACTGGACACAACCACCACGATGTTATAAAACCAGTATTTATATACAAGATTTGTTGATGACATACTACTATTTTAGAAAGGAAATGAGGTGGATCTCTTAGAGTTTATCAGTTTCTTGGAGTCGACTACTGATTTTTTGAGATTTACCTCAGAAATTTCTGCAAGAGAAGTATGTTTCCTGGATGTTAAAATAACTAGGATGATGGATGGTGGTCTCCCCACAAGTCTATACATAAAACCTTGTTGGAATACACTTTTATGTTATAGTAGCATGCACCCTAGACATGTCTTTCCTAATGTGGTAAAAGGACAGTTTGTCAGAATATATAGGTTATGTAAAGACAATCCTGACCTACAGAGGCAGATTGATGATCTACACACCCTGTTTTTAGACAGGGGGTATAATGATTCTATGATAAATAAAGTTAGATGCTATATTATGGATAATATAAATGAGAATATTAAAATTACCATGAATCATGCAAATAATAGATCAAGAGGGAGTTATGATATTATAACCCCGTTTATTATGAGATCTACTAATGACAATAGGAAAGTGGTGGACATAATAAGCAAACACTGGAGTGTACTCACTATAGATGCTAAAACGCTGAATATAGTGGGACATAAACCAAGATTCAACTATAGAAATAGTAAGAATTTAAAAAGGCTATTATGTAAGGAACACACAAAAGATTAAGTATAAATAAAATGGGTACTTTTTGCTGAATGAGATGTAACATGTGTAGATATATAACACTCGAACAACATTTTGTTCACCCTACCATGATGTTTGAGTTTAAACCTAAGTTTTATGCTACATGCGATAGTAAGAATTTAATCTATTTAGCTACATGCACAAAATGTACAGGGTTTTATGTGGGCATGACAGCGAGGAGGTTAAAAGACAGAATATATAATCATCTATACGATATCAGGAAAATGAACAACCAGAACGCGCTGGCCAGACATGTTAGTTTAAATGTAGGTCATACTTTTAGGTTCAGGGTGTTACAGATGATACTGCAGAATAAACGAGGGGGTAGTAACCTGAACCACTTAGAATCAGTTGAGCTTGAATGGATCTTTAGAATGAGAGCACATGTAGAACCAGGGCTCAACCAGTCTATTAGCATTAAACCAATACTGGATGCACGTATTTAGATGTATTTTTGGATTCAACTATATATATATATATATATATATATATATCTATATTGTATTTTTATATTATATACTATATATATTATTAATATTCTCTCCATTAATGTTTTAAGAGGTAATGAATTATAAGCGCTGGACATGCCTAAGGACCCAAATTTATACGTCAGTACATGTATTTTAGTAAATAGTGTTTTGATATATTTTATATATTTTCTACATCGGATAGTGTAATATGATGTTGCAAATTGTGTTTTGTTTAAACTATTATTTCAAACTAATTTTTAGTTAGTTAATTATTATTTTATATTATTTATCACATTGCATTTTTTGTATTCAGGATACATACACACATCTCATTGTACATGATTCACTTTATAGCTGGCTTTCAACTAGGAGCTGGTTGCCTTAAAATATTGCTTGCTCAATCAATCAATTATTGAATTCAATTATTGAATCCATTATTCAATTATTTGGTTGTGCAGTTAGTATTTAAGAACTGTTTGAAAATGTGCTTGTGAAATCTGAAGAAGCATGCCTGTGTAGCATGTGAAAGCGCTTATTTTATCTTATTTTGTTTTACTTCGATATTAAATACTGGTTTTATAACATCGTGGTGGTTGTGTCCAGTCTTGGTTTTGATACATGCCAGCAAGTAAGAGGGGTAGGAGGGAGGGTAACCTGGACTGCAGCAGTGTTTACACTCGAACATCTACACTTATGGTAGATACAAAACTGTACTATGTTCATCGTGTTACACTGCTGCAGTCATTACACTTGGGTGGAATCCCAAAGCTGAGGTAGGGTGGCTGGTTCTATAAGGCATTAGGGGTGGCTATAAGGCCCTGCAGCACAGCAGTGGCGAAGCCAGCTCTGGATTTGGAGTATAAAGGCAAATGGTAATGCTTGGTGAAGGTATGCACAGAACTTCATGTTGCTGCTTCCAAAATATCCTTGGTAGGTACTTCCTCTGAGGTAGGCAGTTGAAGTGGCTGTTGCCCTGGTGGAGTGAGATCTAATGCTGCTAGGTACAGGTTTTCCATGGCGTGTATAGCAGAAACGTATACAATGTCCTATCCATTTTTTAAATGGTCTGTTTTGAAATGGCTTTTCCCTGTGCTCCTGCAGCATATGCTACCAATAATTGCTCAGATTTTCTGAAAGCTTTGGTTTTGTCCAAGTAGAAGCGTAACTGTCTGTGAATGTCCAAAGAATGTAGTAGTCTCTTCCCATTGTTCTGTGGTTTTGGATAAAAAGTTGGCAAGTGAATAGTTTGGTTTAGAGCCACACTTGATACCACCTTTGGCATAAATGTAGGGTTAGTTCTTAAAGACACCCTGTCCTGGTGGAAAATGAGGAAAGGTTCCACTGCCATTAGTGCCTGTAATTCTGAAACTCTTCGTGCTGATGTTATTGCCAGTAGCAGAGCAGTTTTCCAAGAGACATATTTTAATTCTGCTGTGTTAGCTGGCTCAAAAGGAGGTAAAGTTAATTTTTCCAAAACAAAATTGAGGTCCCAAGTTGGAGTAGGTGCTGTACGGGGCAGTCTTATGTTTTTAGCCCCTCTGAGGTACTGTTTCAGCAAAGGATTAGAGAAAATTGGTGGATCCATGTTGTAATGAGCAGAAATGGCAGAGACCTGGATCTTGATGGATGAGAAGGAGAGGCCCTTGTCCAGCATCTCAGTTAAATATTGAAGTATCTGAGGAATGTTGGGGACAAGAGGGTCAAGGCTGTGCGCGCCTGGTTCCAGGCACATAACCTCTTCCATTTATCCGAATAGGCTTTCCTGGTGCTAGGCCTTCTGGCCTCCAGAATGACATCCATAACAGCTTTGGAGAGAGGCATTGCTTGCTTGACTAAGGAATTTTACATGCAGCTAGGTTTAAGGTCTTTAGCTGGCTTTGAAGTATCTGATTGTTGTGCTGTGTCAGCAAATGTGGGATTTGAGGCAAAATCCAGGGTGGTTCTTGTGCTAAGTTCTTTAAGATTGGGTACCAGTGCTGGCGTGGCCAGTCTGGTGCAATCAGGATCATCTTTGGCTCTTCTTGCCTGGCTTTTACGAGTACCTTTGGAAGGAGAGGTAAAGGTTGGAAAACGTATACTTGCAGGTTTTTCCAGCTGAATGAGAGGGCATCCACTTTCCATGCTTGTGGATGGCAACTCCTTGTGCAGAATTTCTGTAGCTGGCAGTTCATTGGGGATGCAAACAGATCTATATCCGGGCTCCACCATTTTTGTGTTATCATTCTGAATATTTGTGGATTCAATTCCCATTCGTGGGGATCCATGATGTTTCTGCTTAGGTCGTCTGCCAGTGTGTTTTTCTCTCCTGGCAGGAACTGTGCTTGCAGATGAACTTGGTAGTCTAGAGCTGTGCTCCACAAGGTCATGGCTTGTCTGCAGAGGGGGTAGGAGTGTGTGCCCCCTTGCTTGTTTATGTTCCACATAACTGTGGTGTTGTCTGTCTTCAGTAGTAGTTGTCCTGGATGCAGCAGGTCCTTGAAAACTATAAGGGCATTTTGTACAGCTAGCATCTGTTTTTGATTGGTGTGAAGATGCCTTTGCTCTGCGGGCCACTCACCCTGAATACATTTTCCTGCCATGTGTGCTCCCCAGGCGTACTCCGATGCATCTGTTGTCAGTGTTTGCCTGGCTGTGGGTTGACTAAAAGGCTGTTCCTTGAGGTGACAAGCTTGAGCCCACCATCGAAACTCCTGTTGAAGGCAAGGAATTAGTGTTATAACTGTTTCCAAACTTTTACAGTGTTGAGACCATACACTCTTTAGGTATCATTGTAGTTTCTTCATATGCAGTCTGGCATATGGAATTAGTAGTATGCAAGATGCCATGTAGCCCAAGGCCTGCAGAATTTTTCTTGCAGGGAGTTGGGTCTTTGTTGCCATCAATTGAAAGTATTGAGTCAGTTGTCCTTGCTTGTCTGGCGTGAGATAAGCCATCTGGGCCGTTGTGTTCAAGCTGGCAACCAGGAATATTATCTCTTGTGAGGGCACTAGTTTTGATTTCTTTTCATTTACTGTGTACCCCAGGCAACTTAACTTATTTACGAAGGCCAGATGCTTTAGAAGAATGTCCTTGCTCTCTGCTTGAATCAGGCAGTCATCCAGGTACAGATAAATTTGAATTCCTTTTTGTCTGCAAAATGCAATTACTGATGCCAGGCACTTTGTGAAGACCCTGGGCGCAGTAGACAAGCCAAAGGGCAGTGCAGAGAATTGATAGTGCATTGAACCAGCTATGAATCTAAGGTATCTTCTGCAGTTTTGTCTGATAGGGACATGCAGGTATGCCTCCTTGAGGTCCAAAGTCACGAGCCAAGCTTTCTTGCCCAGCATGGAAAGAAGCTGCTGTAGTGTCAACATTTTGAATTTCGGAACATCCAGGTAAGTGTTTAGAGAAGAAAGATTCAGAATGGGTGTCCAGGCTTTGTCCTTTCTGGGAAACAGAAAGAGTCTTGAGTAAAATCTTTGTCCATGCTCCTGTGGTGGTACCTTTTGAATAGCTCTCATGTCCATGAGTGCTGTAATTTGTTTTTGAGCCTCTGCCCATTGATTTGGTGGCAGATTTGGCATTCCTTTTAACCTTGGCAGAGTGTGAAAATGGAACCTGTAACCTTGAGATATAATGTTGAGAACCCATTTGTCTTTGGTGATGCAATGCCAATTGTGATAGAAAAGTGCCAGTTTTCCTCCTAAGGGGGCTGCCAAGAGAGAGCTGTTTGGCAGCTGTAGTCATTGAGGCTGCTTTTTATATGGTTGGGGCCCGTCCTCCCCTTCTTTCTGGCCTGGTGTACCCTACTGTCGAGGCCTGTAAGGACCTTGTGCTTGACCTCTACCTCTTGGACGTCTGTATCCGCCCCTTTGAGGTCTGTCTGTGACTGGAAAGGACCAATTCTTTGTTGGCCAATTTCTGCTAAAACGAGGAGGCTGAACCTGTAAGATATCCTTCAACATTTGTATAGATTTTGCCTTATCCTCCATCTTCTTTAATACCTCCTCTGCCTTAACTCCAAACAACACATCCCGTTGCAAAGGTGCATCCAATAATTTTGCCTTAACATGATCTGGTAACGTATGTTCTTTTAACCAAGCGTGTCTTCTAATGACAAAGCCTGTAACTGCTGCTCTACAGGAAGCCTCTAAGGAATCAAAACCACATTGCAAAGTATGTTTTCCCACTTGTTCAGCTGCATGCAATAAATCCGGCATTTCTTTAAAATTAGGAGGATCTGAATCTGGAAGCATCTTTTGTTTCAACTGAGACATCAAAAATTGCTGATATTTTAGCATGTGAAACTGGCAATTTAGGGCTCTCATTGCTAAAGTTGCAGACGTATATACTTTCTTTCCCCATCTGTCTAATGCTCTGGAATCTCTGTCAGAGGAGACTGAGTTTTTTGCTGATGAGGCCTTAATCCCTCTGGGTCCCTGAGAAATAGTTTCAGGGTCAGCAACAGGGCTTTTATACAGAAATTTGTGAGAGTCAGTGACTCTGTAATATCTATCAGGTTTAACTGGGGCTGGAGGTAAGGAGTCAGGATTTAAGCTGGATTCAGTGTACACATCATCCACAATATCTAACACAGGCAGAATAGCAAGGGATCTGTGTTGAGGTAATAAAAGGAAGTCTCGGAGCCTTTTCTTGGATTCTGAGTAATCCTGGCCTTCCCAATGGAAATGCTCCCTCATGGTATGTAAGGTCTCCCCAAAGGAGTAGTCCTCAGGCGGAGAGGCTGATGGAATGGATTCCTCAGCATCAGAATCCTCATAAGGGCGTAAAGAATATCCTAGGTCTGAGGATGAATCTGAAGAAATGGACACCTGGTCAGAAGATTCATAGTTTGCATCCCGTCTGGGCCTTTTATCAGGTGGGGGATGGGACCCCCTGATCAGGGTGATTAGATCTTCGGCCATTTTGAGCATTTGTTTCTTAGGCATGGAGGCCTGTCCTGGAGAATGCTGTATCTGTTTCTTTGTTTTTAAGGGGGGCTTAGACTTAGCAGAGGGTTTAATGGTTAACTGGGTAGGTCTGAAAACACCCTCTGAAGCTATGGATTGCTCAGCTACTTCGGTTCCCTCTGAAGGGTTAGTTTCGGTAGACTGAAAAACTTGTGCATCCGAAGGCCCAGCCAGCTCCACGTGGGAGCCGGTGGCGGTCTGTGGAAGCGGTCGTCAGGGGCTGTGTAGGCGCCTCGCTGAAAACTGGAGAACCAGCGACTGGCCTAGAAGAGGCCTCGTCGTCAGTTTTGGGCCTCGGATGCCTGTCCCTGTCTTTGCGCTTTTTATGTATTCCGGTCATCGGAAGTTCCGACGGCATGGTGCAATTGAATTTTCTGCCAAAATAATGTCGGGCAAAGTCAAACTATTGTTTAATAGTGCGCTTGTTAAACCTAGCACAAAACCGACAACCAGTGACGTCGTGGTCTGGGCCTAGGCATGGGATACAATAGGAGTGGAAATCCTTATGAGGTATTTGCTTCCCACAAAAAATACAGTTATTAACTTTTACTGACATAGGTCTGAGGCAAGAAAAAGTTTCCCTAACAGGGTACTTAGCTTTGTAGAAGACTTCGGTTCTGGATTCGGAATGAAAATCTCAGGAGTCGGCCGACCGGCACATGCGAACTGCTTTTGCTTTGGGCACCGCGCGGCAAGAAAGACTGAAGAAAATGGCATCAGCTGCATCTTATATACTCCTGTCGCATGGACGTTAGGGAGGAGGCGACAGCAACCGATGCCAGACCAAGACTTTGGAACTCAGGCCGACTGGGGAATGGCCTAACGGCAGGATAACCCAAGTGTAATGACTGCAGCAGTGTAACACAATGAACATCTCTCCCTCCTGCTGAGTCAGGAGAGTTGGAATCTGAGGGAGGTGCCATGGAGGCAACGGTGACAGACTATGCAGTAATGGGTACCAGTGTTGGCATGGCCAGTCTGGGGCAATCAGGATTGCCCTTGGTCTTTCCTCCCTTATTTTGAGTAATACTCTTGTAAGAAGAGGTAGAGGGGGAAATGCATAGATTGAGAGGTTCACTCATTGGAAGGATAGGGCATCCAATTTCCAGGCCTTGCTGTGAGGCTTCCTGGTGCAGAATTGGCTGAGCTGGTGGTTGTGGGGGGAGGCACATAGTTCCACCTTCGGGGTACCCCATTTCTGGGTCACAAGGCTGAAGGTGTTGTGGTTTAATTGTCACTTGTGTGGGTCTAGGAGATTTCTGCTTAAGTTGTCTGCCATACAGTTTTGGTTGCCTGGCAGGAATTGAGCTAGCAGGTGAATATGCACAGCTAAGGCCATGTTCCAAAGGGTCATGGCTAGCCTGCAAAGTGGGTAAGAGTGAGTCCCCCCCACCACTTGTTGATGTACCACATCACTGTGGTGTTGTCGGTTTTGATTAGTAGAGGCCCCGGAGACAATAGGGATATGAAAGCTGTCAGAGCATGCTGAACAGCTAGCATCTCTTTTTG
Source organism: Protopterus annectens (assembly GCF_019279795.1). Classification (NCBI taxonomy): domain Eukaryota; kingdom Metazoa; phylum Chordata; order Ceratodontiformes; family Protopteridae; genus Protopterus; species Protopterus annectens. The sequence continues at coordinate 175,743,296 of NC_056743.1, read as the reverse complement.
GTTGATGTGCAGATGAATTTGACTTGGGCTCCAGTGGCCCTGAATGCACCTGCCATCCAGGTGTGCACCCCAGGCCTAGTCTGAAGCATCTGTGGTTAGGGTCTGGGCGGCATGGGGTTGCAAAAAGGGAGGTCCCTTGCTGTGGTTGCATGCTGCTGTCCACCAAAGAACATCTTTCCTTAGACAAGGTATCATAGGTATAATAGTTTCCAGGTCCTGAGAATGTGGACACCAAAGGCTTTTTAAGTACTACTGAAGTTTCCTCATATGCAGTCTGGCATATGGAATTAGTAGAATGCAGGAAGCCATGAACCCTAGAGCTTGCAGGATTTTGCTTGTGGATAACTGGGTTCTGGTGGCCAGTTGAGAGAAATAGCCTGTGAGATAGGCTTGTTTTTCTAGAGTAAGGAATGCCATCTGGGATGCTGTGTCCAGGCTTGCTCCCAGGAATACAATTTTTTGACTGGGGACTAGCTTGGATTTCTTTTCATTGATAGTGCACCCCAATAAGGTTAGTAGGTCCTTTACAAATGTCAGGTGCTGCAACAGCTTTTCCTGACTGCCTGACTGTCATCCAAGTAGGGGCAAATTTGAATATTTCTTTGTCTGCAGTAAGCAATGGCTGGAGCCAGGCATTTTGTGAAAACTCTGGGAACAGTGGATAAGCCAAAGCGAAGTGCAGAGAACTGATGATGCATAGATCCTGCTCTGAAACGTAGATATTTCCTGCAAGAGTCTCTGATTGGTATATGCAGATAGGCCTCTTTTAGGTCCAGGGTGGCTAACCAGGCATCTTTGGACGGCATAGGGAAAAGCTGCTGTAGGGTGAACATTCTGAATTTTGGTATCATCAGGAAGGTGTTTAGAATGGACAAATCTAAGACTGGGTGCCAGGTGCCCTCTTTTCTAAGTACCAGGAAAAGTCTGGAATAGAAACCTTGGCCTATCCGTTCTGCTGGAACAGGCTGAATTGCCCTCATGGAGAGCAGGGAATGAACTTAATTTTGTGCCTCTGCCCATTGGTTTGGATGAAGATCTGGGAACCCTTTTGGGGTTGGCAGTGTGTGGAAATAGAATTTGTAACCCTGGGACACTATATTGAGGACCCATCTATCGTTGGTGATGGAGGCCCAGTTTTTTGCATGGGAGGCAAGCTTTCCTCCTGGGGTACGAGCAGATGGGCAGAGGTGAGAGCTGGAGTTGAGAAGTCATTGTGAATTCTTTCCATAAGGGGGTGGCTTAACACTCCCTGTTTTAGAAGTGGAGGTACTCCACTGCTTAGATCTTTGCATACCCTGAGACTGCTGTCTGGGAGGTCTGCTTCCCCTAGGTCTAGTCTGAGGTGGCCTTGAGGGGGCTGAAAGGACCAGTGTTTTGAGGGGCAATGCCTAATGAATCTTGGAGGCTGGACTTGCAAAAAGTCTATAACTGTCTGCACAGACTTTGCTTTTTCTTCCATCTTTTTCAAAACATATTTTGCTTTGGTGCCAATGAGATTGTCTTTATTCAGTGGTGCGTCCAATAATTTTGATTTGACATGGTCTGGCAAGGTCTGCTCCTTAAGCCAAGCATGCCTTCTAAGTACAGAACCTGTGACTGCTGCCCTGCAGGATGATTCTGGGGGTCAAACCCACATTGCAGGGTATGCTTACTAACTTGGCTTGCAGAATGCATAAGCTGCTGCAAGTCTTTATTTTCTGCACAGTCAGGAAAGGTAGATAATTTTTGTTTAATAAGTTCCATAGTATGTTGCTGGCATTTCAGCATGTGGAACTGACAATTTAATGCTCTAATGGTAAGGGTTGCAGAGGTGTATACTTTTTTACCTCATCTGTCTATAGCTCAGGAATCCCTGTCTGAAGGGTTGGGATTCTTAGCTGTGGTTGCTTTTATTCCTTTAGGTCCTTGGGAGATGACCTCTGGGTAAGCAGTAGGATTTTTGAAAATAAATTTGTGTCAGTCAGGGACTCTGTAGTACCTGTCAGGTTTCCTGGCAGCAGGAGGTAGAGAATCAGGAGTTAGACTGGATTCCATAAAAACCATCATCCCACAACATCCAGAACAGGAGGAATAGCTAGGGTCTGTGCTGTGGTAAATCTATAAATTCCCGGAGTCTCTTTTTTGGACTGAGGATAATCCTTGCATTCCCAATGGAAATGCTCTCTCAAGGTATGTAGGGTTTCACCAAAAGAAAAATCCTCTGGAGGAGAGGCAGAATTAATGGATTCCTCTGTATCTGAATCCTCATAAGCAGACAAGGGCATGTCTTCATAATCAGAAACCTCAGAGTTGTCGGACTCCTGGTCAGATAAAGCTGCTGTGGGCAAGTCTCTTTTCCTTTTAGCAAATCCATAAAAGCGGGCATCAGGGGCTGCGAAAGTGCCTCAATGAGTACTGGTGAACTGGCGACTAGCGTAACGGAAGAGTCATTGGCAGTTTTGGACCTGTGCGTCTGTCTCTTTGTCCTTATGTTTTTTTCAGAAGATCAGTAGTCGGAAGGCTTACTAAAGCAATTTTGGAATACGGAGATTCAGAGCAAAAGTACTTAGCTAAGATAAGGGCCCGATGACGTATAGTTCTGGCATTGAACAAAGCACAAAACTGACAGCGAGGGACGTCGTGGTCTGGGCCTAAACAGGTGATGCAGTAAGAATGGAAATCTTGGTGTGGTATTTGCTTTCCACAGGTGACACAATTGTTAACTTTTTCTGACATCAGTTAGAGCACGAAAAAAGGATCCAGAACAGGGTACTTAGCTTTAGAAGACTTTAACTTTAATTTCGGAAATGAAAATTCAGATAGTGGCTGACCGGCACTCGTGCAAACTGCTTTTGCTTTGGGCTCCTCGGCAAGGAAGACTGATGTAATGGCATCGGCTGCATGTTTTTATACCACTGACGACCTGACGTCAGTCCTGGACCAACAGCAACTGATGCAAAAATACTACGCCTCTGGTATCTGGGCCGACTGAGGGCTACCCCTGGCAGGATAACCTAAGTGTGATGACTGCAACAGTGAAACACGAAGAACATCTCCCTGGCCAACAGGGCTTTGAGGAGCAGTATCTCCTTGAAATAAGAAGTGACACACAATATTTTTCTGGGGGAAGGCATGCCATCATTTTCTCTGTTAGGATCCTGCACTTCAGGAATACATGATCCTAGGAGGGTATCAGAAATGATATTTTGAGGTTTATAGTAAACCCCAGACTTCTCAAGAGGGAACCGGTGAAATCTAGGTGTTCCAATACCACTGGAACTGATGGGGCCTGTATGAGGACATCATCTAGTTAGGGGAAAGTTAGATTCCCCTTGTTATGGCAAAGGCCATGACTGGTGCGGGACACTTTGTGAACACTCTTGGGGCCGTAGATACCAAAGGGTAAAGCACAGAGTTGAAAGTGTGCAGAACCCACTGAGAAGTGGAGGAATTTCCTGAAAACGGGATGGACTAGGATGTGTAAGTAGGTGTCCTTTATATCCAGAGGTAGCAAGAAGGCCTGTGGGAGTATCAGGGGAAGGAGGGTACCTGGAGGAAGGTGTTCAGATGGTACAAATCCAAAATTAGTCTCCAGGGACCTTCTTTCCTGGCAACCAGGAACATCCTGGAGTAAAATCCCTTTCTTCTTGCAAGAGAGGTACTTCTTGAATTGTTCCTTGAGCAAGGAGTTTCTGAAGGACAGGTGGAAAGGAAGCCAGTTGGTCTCGAGAGGGTTATGGAATTCCTTTGGGTGTAGGTTTGGATTCCCATACCATGAAGTATCCCTGTTTTATTATTGAGAGGACCCAAGAGCCCTGGGTGACCTTATTCCAAGCAAAGAGGGAGAGAGAGAGACGTATGGAAAGAGGGGGTGTCTGTATCCAATGCTTAATCACTGGCTACCAGGCTTGGCCTGTAAGGGCTGTTTGGGAGCAAGAGTAGAGGCAGCAGACATCGAGGAGGGCTGCTTCCTGGAATCTCGTTTTTCTTTGGTTGGCAATTGTCTGGCAGGCCTTCTGATAAAGGAGGTTTCGGTAGGGTAGTTCCTTTGAAAGTGTGCAATTGGGGAAACAAAAATGTGTCTCAGATCCTATAGATCCTTACCCTTCTCTTGAAGGGCCTTGAAAAGTTCAGTAGCTGCTGAACCAAACAGAGCTTTGCTGTCCAATGGAGCATCTAGGAGTTTAGACAATGTCATCAGGAACAGGCTCCAACCTAAGCCAGGAGTACCTCCTAATGACAGACCCAGAGGCAGCAGCTCTAGATGAGGCCTCTAACTGCATCACAGCTGCACTTGATAGAGTGCTTAGTTACTTGGGTGCAGGAATTCAGGACAGTAGAGATTTTAGCCTTGGCCGGGGAGTCAGTGAGGTCCCCCAGTTGCTTAGCCACATCAGAAAGCAGGGCCATGTGGTTCTGGTAGTTAATGGCTCTCACTGCTAAGGTAGCAGGTGTTTACTTTTCTCCCTAGGTGCTCTATTAACCTGCTCTCCTTGTCGGAGGGGAGAAAGGAGGTAGAAAAGAGTAATTTTGAGGTTTTTATCTACAGCCACAGCAACGATGGATGGGTCTGCAGAAGGAGCTTTGTAGAATCTCTCTGGGTGTTCTGGGGGTTGGGAATCTGGATTTTTTGAAGTAGCCAGGAAAGCATTCAAGAAGGCAGGATGCACTGGAGGTACAGCAGTTGGGTTTTGGGACTCCATTTGTAAAAGGTCATAATTCCTCTTTTGGGTCTCTGTGACCTGGCTGCTATCACACTTGAAAAATTCTTTCATCTGGGCAATAGTCTTCCCGAAGGTAATGTCTTACCCTAGAGAGTGTGTGCCATTGGACCCCTCCTCTGGGGAAGCAATTTGTGATATGTGAGTGAGTGATTCATCCCCCCGATGAATCCTCTTCTTCAGTAGAGATGTCCAAAAACATTTTGCCCTTAGCAGTAGATGCAGCTGGGGCCTGGTGTAAGCAAGGAATGCGTTCAGAAGGCCTTGAGTAAAGGCTTGCCAGTCAGGAAGGTGGTTGGAGGGAGCAGGTGTCTGGGGAAGGAGCAAGATTTTATTTATTTATTTACATTTGTTGACCAGGAGTGTCCAACTGGACGTAGGTCCACTTTCAGCAGAGGCCCGAGGAAAAAAGCTCCACAGTTAAAATATACAGACAGTAGTTACATTGGATTTACATAGCAATTTGATCAACATAGCAATTAACAATTACAAACATAGTTACAGATGAAGAACATAGCACATCAGTAGACAATTAAAATCTTCATCATCTGCAAAGTACATAACAGACATTAACAATTGTTACAATAAGAAGTCCCTGCTGTATAAGAAGAAGTTAGGTTTATGAGCATCCAAGCTTGCTATAATCAAGGTAGCTAGTGGGGAGGAAAGAAACGTAGTGGGTGGATGGGGTGGGTAATATTAGAGCATCTATATCACGTTATAGAAATCTTACTACATCGAATTCACTAAAGGTCGACCTCCAGTGATCAATGTAGTAAAACATCGAATAAAGTTTAAAAAAAAAACAAAAACTAACTAGCGTAGGCAGGGGGGCAAGCCCCCCCTGCACCCCCCCACACCCTCCCTACTTAAATATTCCATCTCCGAGACCGCACTACATTGAGGTAAATGGAAATCTCCCCCATGGCGATTTCTGTTTACCTGCACGATGTTCTGCGCTTTCGATGTTGTGGTGCCGTCAATATCAGCTTCGATATTGTCGGCTTTCGACATAGTGAAGTAGATCCATATTAGAGGGGAGTTGCAAGGGCATAGCCAGCATGTTTTTAAGTGCGCTTTTAGTAAAGTTTTGAAGTGGGTGCATGATAATATGGAGAGAACTGTGGGTGGGAGGGAGTTCCATAATTTGGCTATGGCACAAGATAATAGTGCTTTTCCTGCAGAGTTATTGGCTTTAGTGACCTGTAAGTGATTTTTGTTGCTGGATCTTAGTGGTCTGGTGGTGTGATAGGGTTAGAGTAGATTCTGGAAGGATGGGACTTTTAGTGGATGGTTTACTAGTTTGTGGGCGATTGTGAGTTGATACCATTGAAGAAGGTGAGGGAGTTCAAGTCAGCCCAGTTCAGCAAATGAGAGACAGTAGTGGCTACGGTAGGATGCCCCTGTGGCGAATTTGGTGATTTTGTTTAGATCACATTGCCTTAGGTTGGTATATATTGGAGAGGCATAAAGTAGGGTGGAGATAAGGTGGGAATTTGCTACTGAAATCTTTGCTGCTTTGGTGAGAAGTTGCTTATTTCTGTATAACACTCCTAGTTTTTTGTGGGCTTTTTTTAAGGCCATAGATATGTGAATGTCAAAGTTTAGTTTATTGTCTATTTCCACTCCTAGCAATGTGTTGTGTTCTGTTGGGTGTATAGTAATGTTGTCTTTTGCTGTGATTTTAAAGTGAGAGTTATTTTGAGTATGTTTGGTGGGTTGGAAGATGAGTAGTTTAGTTTTGTTTGGGTTGAGTATTAATTGGGCATCAGATAACCAAGTTTCAACAGAGGAAAAGGCTTCCTGTGTGACTTTTTGCAGTTTGGGTAGGGACTGGGCTGAAAAGATGATGGATGAGTCATCTGTGTATTGTACGAGTGTGCCATGTTTGGGGGCAGAGGCTAGATTATTGGTGAAAATAGAGAAGAGTAGGAGTCCAAGGATGGATCCTTGGGGAACCCCTATAGAGACAGGTAGTTGGGGAAATATGTCATTCTGCCATACAACGGATTGTTGGCGGTCAGACAGGTAACTCTGAAACCAGTTGGTGACTGATTGAGAGTAGAATAGGTTATTGAGGACAGAGATGAGTTATTTGTGTGGGACCATGTCGAATGCTTTAGCTAGGTCTAAGAAAGTAGCAGAGGAGAGACAGCCATTGTTTTTATGCTGAAGGACAGTGTTTGTACAGGAGAGTAAAGCTATGGTTTGGTTGGAAACCATGCTGAGTATTGGAAAGGAGGTTGTTAGTAAGGAGGTAGTCTGACACCTGAGAGTGAATGCATCTCTCTAGTATTTTGGAGAGTGGAGAGAGAATAGCTATGGGGCGATAATTGGTTAGTTCTGTGGATGGGGCTGCCTTTCTGGAGGGGAATTATATGTGATACTTTCCACAGTGTGAGAACATAACTGTTGGTACGATGTACGTCGTAAGATGTTGGTAATCCAGGTACTGTGAATCCTAAAATGATACTAGTAGTGAAACTTTTGTTTTCTTTGTTGAATAAGCTTAAAGAAATCCAGTTCTGTGCTGAAAGTCTGCAAAACAGAGAGAGAAAGAGAAAGAGAGAGAGATAATTTGAATTAAAAAAAAAGACTGGTTTATGAGTGAAGCATGGACAATGTTAAGAATGTGGTTGCAACTTCTCTTCGCTTTAATATATACATTGATATTTTCTGAATCCCATATCTATATAAGGAATTAATGCAAGTAAGCATAATAAATGTCAATGGGTGCAAGTCTGACAGCTGCATCTACAAAGAAAATGGGATAACCGGAAAGTGACAACAGACTTACAGAAGAACGTGAAAATGTATGAAGTACAATTATGTACACTTACCATAAATGTAGATGTTTGAGTGTATTCACTGTTGCAGTCATCACACTTGGGTTATCTGCCTGCAGGTAGCCCTCAGTCGGCCCGAATACCAGAGCCTTGGGATTTCATCGTCAGATGCTGTCGCCTCATCCATGACGTCAGGTAGTCAGGGGTATAAACCATGCAGCTGACACTATTACATCAGTTTTTCCTGCCCCAGATGTCAGAAGCCCCAAAATAGGAAGCAATCAAATGGTGTGGAACACCTCCAGTAAAAAGTAAATACCATTTCCATAAGATATGGCCAAAAATAAAGATAGGTAGAAAGTATAGAAAGACAGGGGGCTGGAGGGAGGGTAACCAGGACTGCAACAGTGAATACACTCGAACATCGACATTTATGGTAAGTGTACACAACTGTACTATGTTCTTCATCTTTCACTGTTGCAGTCATCACACTTGGGTTTATTCCCAAAGCTGAGGTGGAGGCAGTCAAGAAGTAGTAGGGCTGGCCAGCTGGCCTTGCAAGACTGCTGTGGCAAATCCAGCTCTGGATTTAGAAAGGATAGGTAAGTGGTAATGCTTGGTGAAGGTGTGCACAGAACTCTAGGTTGCAGCTTCCAGGATGTCCCTGGTAGGGACTTCCCCTGAGAAAAGCTGTAGAGGTTGAGGTAGTCCTAGTGGAATGAGGCCTGATCCCCTGTGGGGTAGGTTTTCCATGGTGTTTGTAGCAGAAATGGATGCAGTGTGCTATCCATTTAGAAATGGCTTGTTTTGAAATGGCCTTGCCCTCTGCCCCCTGTAGCAAAGCTAACTAGCAGCTGGCCAGATTTTCTGAAAGGTTTAGTCCTGTCAAGGTATGATCTGACCTGTCTGTGCATGTCCAAGAAGTGCAGGATTCTTACCCCTTTATTCTGAGGATTAGAAAAAAAGGTTGGCAAATGGATGGATTGGTTTAAAGCCACACTGGATACCACCTTGAGCATAAAAGGTGGGTTAGTCCTGAGGGAAACCCTGTCTGCATGAAGATAATGAAGGATTCCACAGACATAAGGGCCTGTAACTCAGACACTCTTCTTGCTGAAGTGATGGCTAGCAGCAGGCTCAAAAGGGGAAAGCGTGAGCTTCTCTGGTACAAAGTTAAGGTCCCAGGCAGAAGTGGGAGCTCTCCTAGGGGGACTTAAATTGTTAGCTCCTGTCAGGAACTGTTTGATCAGAGGGTGAGAAAAGAGGGGTGGCTCAGTATTGTAATGAGTTGAGATGGCAGAGTCATGAAACTTAATTGATGAGAAGGACAGGCCTTTGTGGATAGGTAATCTAGGATTTGAGGAAAGGAAGGCACGGCTGTGTCCATCCCTTGAGATTGGCTCCAAGAACCGTATCTATTCCACTTTTCCGAATAGGATTTCCTAGTACTGGGCCTCCTGGCCTCAAGGATAATATCCAGCACCTGTTTGCTGAGGGTTGCTGGTGATGTATTCAGGGAATAAGCAGGCTGCCAGGTTCAGGATTTGCAGCTGATGATACAAAATATGTCCCTCCTGCTGGGATAGCAGAGGGGGAGGTCTGCTGTATGTGCCAGGGTGGCACCGCTGTCAGAGTGCGTAGGAGTGGGTACCAGTGCTGGCATGGCCAGTCTGGTGCAATAAGGATTGTCCTCAGCCTGTCCTGTTTGATCTTGAGGAGTACTTTTGGAAGGAGGGGCAGAGGGGGAAGGCATAGATTGAGAGGTTTTCCCATGTGAAGGACAGGGCATCCACTTTCCAAGCTTGGCTGTGGGGAATTCTGGTGCAAAATTTGTTTAGTTGATGGTTTTGGGGGGGGGGCACAAAGAGACCCACCTCTGGTGTCCCCCACCTGTGTATTAGAAGTATGAATGAGTTTGGTTCCAGTTTCCACTCGTGTGGGTATATTAGATTTCTGCTTAAGTCGTCTGCCAGTGAATTCTGTTTGCCTGGCAGGAATTGAGCTTGCAGGATCACTTGGTTGCTTAAGGCTGTGTTCCACAGAGCCATGGCTAACCTGCAGAGTGGATAGGAGTGAGTTCCACCCTGCTTGTTTATGTACCACATAACTGTGGTGTTGTCTGTCTTTATCAGGAGTTGTCCTGGCAGGATAAGGTATTTGAAGGCTGTCAGTGCATTCTGTACAGCTAACATTTCTTTTTGATTGATATGCAGGTGAATTTGTCCTGGGCTCTATTTGCCTTGAATGCATTTGCCTGCCATGCATAGTCTGATGCGTCTATTGTCAGAGTTTGGACGGGGGGGGGGGGGGGGGGGTTGTGAGAAAGGGAGTCCCTTGTTGTGATTGCAAGCCTCTTCCCACCAAAGGAACTCTGTCCTTAGGCAAGGAATAATAAGAATCACTGCTTCCAGGTCCTGGAAATGTTGACACCAGAGACTTTTTAAGTACCATTGAAGTTTCCTCATATGCAGTCTTGCATACGGAATCAGTAGAATACATGAGGCCATAAACCCTAGGGCTTGCAGTATTTTTCTTCCAGGTAGCTGGGTTAAGGTGGCAAGTAGTTTGAAATAAGTTGTCAAATAAACCTGCTTTTCTGAAATGAGGAATGCCATCTGGGAAGTTCTGTTCAAGCTTGCTCCCAGGAATGATCTTTTGGCTGGGTACCAGATGTGATTTATTTTCGTTGATGGTGTACCCCAGAGAAGTTAGGAGTCTCTTTACAAATGTTAGGTGCTGAAGGTAGCATTCCTGACTGTCCGTCTGAATCAGGCAATCATCCAAGTATGGGTAAATTTGAATATTTCTATGCCTGCAGTAAGCAATGGCTGGAGCCAGGCACTTTGTGAATACCATGGGCACAATAGATAAGCCAAAGGGAAGTGCAGAGAACTGATGGTGCATAGAGCCTGCCCTGAAACGCAGATATTTCCTGCAAGATTCCCTTATGGGGATGTGCATATAAGCTTCTTTTAAGTCTAGGGTGACTAGCCAGGAGTCCTTGGCTAGCATAGGAAGGAGCTGCTGGAGTGTAAGCATTTTGAATTTTGGTACCACCAGGAAGGTGTTTAGGGTTGACAGATCCAGAATAGGGCACCAACAGTTCTCTTTCCTGGGCACCAGGAACAGCCTGGAGTAGAAACCCTGTCCCCTTTGCTCTGTTGGCACAGGTTGAATAGCCCTGATACTGAAAAGAGAAAGCACTTGCTTTTGGGCCTCTGTCCACTGGTTTGGAGGAAGGTCTGGCAATCCACTTGGGGTTGGCAGAGAGTGGAAATAGAATCTGTATCCCTGGGATACAATGTTTAAGACCCATCAGTTCTGGGTAATATACTCTCAGTTTTTTGCATGCAGGGCGAATTTTCCTCCTAGGAGTGCAAGAACTTGGGCACAGCTGGGAAGGATTAGGGACAACTCATTGTGAACTTTTTCCATAGGGGGTGGCTTGCCACTCCCAGTTTTTGATGAGGGAGCACTCCATTGTTTAGATCTGTGCATACCCTGAGACTGTAGTCTTTGTGGTCTGTTGCCCCTGGGTTTGGGCTGAGAAGGTCTGGAAGGGACTGGAAGGAACCTGTTTTTTGAAGGTCAATGCCTACTGAATCTAGGTGCCTGTACCTGTAAGAAATCTTTAACAGTTTGCATGGATTTAGCTTTTTCCTTCATCTTTTTAAGAACAACTTCTGCTTTAGAGCCAAACAAACATTCTTGGTTTAATCGAGCATCAAGTAATTTTGCTTTGACATGGTCTGGCAAGATCTGTTCCTTCAGCCAAGCATGCCTTCTCAGAACAGACCCAGTGACAGCAGCCCTGCAAGATGCTTCTATAGCATCAAAACCACACTGCAAAGTATGTTTACCAACTCTGTTTGCAGAATGCATTAAATCTTGTCCTTATTTTCTGCACAATCAGGAATCAACATTTTTTGTTTAATTAGATCAATAATATGCTGCTGGTGCTTCTAACTGGCAATTAAAAGCCCTGATGGCAAGAGTTGCAGAGGTATATACCTTCTTACCCCATCTGTCTACAGTCCTAGAATTCCTATCCGAAGGGGTAGGGGTTTTGGCTGTAGAAGCCTTAATACCTTTATGTCCCTGGGATATGGTCTCTGGATCCGCAGTGGAATTTTTAAATAGTAATTTGTGAGAGTCAGGTACTCTGTAGTATCTGTCAGGCTTTCTAGGAGCAAGTGGTAAAGTGTCAGGGGTAAGGCTGGATTCCATGAAGACATCATCTACAACATCCAGGACAAGGGGATTAGCTAGAGGCCTATGCTGAGGCAAGTCTAAAAATTCCTTGAGTCTCTTTTAGGACTGTGGGTAGTCCTGGCATTCCCAGCGGAAATGCTCTCTTAGGGCATGCAAGGTTTCACTGAAGGAAAGGTCCTCTGAGGAGGAGGGGGAGGGAATTGAATCCTCTGCATCTGAGTCCTCATAGGTAGATAAAGGTATGCCCTGGTAATCACAGGGGTCAGACTCATCAGACTCATAGTCTGAAGAATCAGAAGGAAAATCAATTATTTGTGTTTTAGTGGGGGAAGGCTGGCTTCCCCTAATTAAAGTAATAAGGTCTTTAGCTATTCTAAGCATTTGTTTCTGTGGCATGGGAGCTTGAGAATGTGCTTTGGTTGTCTGTTTCCTAGGCGTAGTGCAAACTCTGGGCCTGAGAAATTCGGTAGATTTAGTCATTAACGAAGTAGTCTGTTTAATAAGAACATCGGAAGGTCTGAATACACCCTCAGAAGCCAGTGCCTGCACAGCGGCGCCAGACCCATCCAAGGTAGAGACATCCGCAGGTTCCATAGTTAAAGAAGCATCTCACGGCATACCGGACTCCGAATGCGTCTCAGTAGAGGCCTGCGAATCTCTAGAAGCGGGTAACAGTGGCTGTGAAAGCACCTCACTGAGTACTGGCGGACTGGTGACTAGCTTAACGGAAGCGTCGTCGGCAGTTTTGGACCTATGCGGTCTGTCTCTGTCTTTATCTTTGCGTTTTTTTGGAAGATCGGTAGTTGGATGGCTTACCGAAGCCATTTCAGAATATGGGGAATGAGAGCAAAAGAATTTAGAGACAAAAATAGCCCAATGACAAACAGTTCAGGAGTTGAACAAGGCACAAAACCGACAGTGAGGGAACATCGTGGTCTGAGCCTAAACAGGTGACACAGTAAGAATGAAAATCTCTGTGAGGTATTTGTTTTCCACAGGCAAGACAATTATTAACTTTTTCTGACATCGGTTAGAGCAAGAAAAAAGGATCCCCAACGGGGTACTTAGCTTTAGAAGACTTCAGGTTTGAAACTCGAAAAATGAAAATTTCAGGTAGCTGCCGACTGGCACTTGCGAACTGCTTCTGCTTCGGGCTCCCGAGCGGCAAGAAAAGCTGATGTAATGGCGTCAGCTGTATGTTTTATACCCCTGACATCATGGATGAGGCGAAAGCATCCGACGCAGAAATCCCAAGACTGTGGTATTCGGGCCGACTGAGGGCTACCTGCAGGCAGATAACCCAAGTGTGATGACTGCAACAGTGAAACACGAAGAACATTGAAAATTTGTCTTCAGGATGCTTGACTGTTTTACAACTGAAACTGATAAATGTCCCACTCATTTTGAAAAGTGTTATAGAGTTTTTAATGTGTGTAGGACAAGTCTGTGAGAATGATTAATGCAATAAATATCCTTAACGGAAGCCACAGAGGACATGTAGATCAACCATTAAACAATGTGGCTTGACTCAGGCTGCATATGGTGCTGAAATGTGCATAGATTGCTATGTTAATGAACTTATGAGACTTGTTTATGTATAATTAAGGAAATATTTCTGCTTAGTGCACTAGAAGTACGTTACTTTTTTTTATTCGGTTAAGTATACCTGAACTGGATAAAGTATTTAGAAGAGAACAAAGCCTAGAAAGAAAAGCAGCACTGGTGTAGCAATTAGAGTTGCTGTTTCACAGCAGTTGGTTCTCCAGTTCCTTTTCCAGTTGGGGTGCCTTCTGTGTGTCACTCACAGGGGTAGGGTGGGTGTGTGTGTATGCTCTCATGTGCATTCTACAATGGACTGACGTCCTATCCAAGACTGATTCTCTGCTTTGTGTCTACAGCTTGCAAGGATTGCCTTTGGCTCTCCTCTGTGACCCAAAACAAGGCAAAGCATTCATTCAATAACTTGCTCTCCAATTCATTTCAGAGCCTGTCTCAATCATCAGTGCATTCAAGGTATACAGAGTGGTCTTGGCCAGGGCAGCACCCCATCAGAGGACATGCATACACATATCTATGCACACTTATAGGCAATATAGAGGATGGCTCATTAATCTACATAAATCTTTGGAATGTGGCAGAAAACAGGACCATCAGGTAAAATCCACAGTGATACAGTTACAGGGAGGTGATGCGAAGTCCACACAGAATGCACACCCCCAGCTGAGAGTCAAACCAGGTATCAAGTTCTGTTAAGGTAGCAATGTTTACTGCAGCACTGTGCCTCCCTTACCATAAAGCAAATGCTGGAAAATGAATTAATGAATGACCCAAACAGCCTGGAAAATATTAGCAAATGTACTTCAAACTGGCTACATCAACCTGAAGAAAAAGGAAGGCTATGTGAGACTATACACGTCAAAATTGAGAAAAGCAAATATTTTTGCTGGTCACGCACTTATTAAACAAGTTACTGATGACTGCTGCTGCTGCTCACAATGTTACCCTTACTATGTACATTAACTGGCAATTGGCACTATTTTACATATCTGTATCTTAGATCAGCTATAAAAAGTCTAAAACTAAACTTTTTGAAAGTATAATTAGATGCAGACTAGGCACAGGGAGTGACGAGATACGAATTTGTAGATGCAGACCTGGGGAATTTCATACACAAGATTTTTGATAGTTAGCAATATAAATGATATGTTGCCATCTTAACTAACAATTATCTAAAGGAAAGGAACAAACCAATAAGGAAGACATTTTATCATCTTTCATATTATAACCACAATTCTTGGGTTATTTATACATCATAATTAAAAAGAAGAGAGAGGAGTTGCAAGATTTTTTTTAACAAAGTATTAAAGGTAACTGGATGGAGTATTCTGTAGGCAAGTTGGATGCCTTCAAAACTGACTAAACCTGAATTCTAGTACAAGTCAGAAAAGGTCAAAATGGATGTTACAGTGTAAGGATACTCTATGGTATACATACGTACAGCTTAATATACTACGGCTTTGGAAGGAGAAAAATTGAAAAGGCAAAGCAACTTTAAGAGAGATACGTGGGAGTACACTCTTGAGAAGTACTTCTGATTTTTAACTTGCACACAGTAAAAACTTACCGTCAAGTTATTGATGCCTTCAGAAAATGCACCAATCTGTCTTACTGTCCCTTCAGAATCTTCCATCTATACAAAAACATAAAATACAGTTCTGTCACTCCTGCTAAACAAACTTCACAAAGCGATGTAAATAAACATCTTAAAAAGCACGTTCATGCTACCTAGAAAATTATACAGTAGTCAATCGCATCTCAAGTTCATTTCACACTACATGTCAAGATGTGCAACTGTCAAAGTTGCCTATCTGTATTCTGTACAAGAATATTTTACATTTTCTTTCTTTAGGTTTTCCAGTCTGACTGGCCCATGCTTTACTTGTATGTCAATCTGTCTGACCAACTCAGTATTTCAGACACATTTTCACTTTTTTGCCTTCTGCTTGCCTTCAAAATGAATTTCAAGCCAATGTAAAGACTGGTGTTGAGAGAGCACTTACTCCTTACCCCCATGAAAATGGCTTACTGTTTGCTGGCAAAAGCACTCCCACCTGTAGTATGGGACTAAAGAAAACCAGCAGCCAGCTGCACAAGAAATACTTTGTCTTTCAGTTTAAACATCAGACAATGTCATCTCATTATTAGCCCCTGGGAGCTGAAAGTATAGTGCAATAAAAATAAATCACAACCCCCCCCCAAAGCAAAGAGCACTAGCGTTTAGTTATCACCACATAGCTCCTACTTACCACAAATATCCATTTTTCATGAATATGTACCAGTTTTGTTTGACAGGACCAAAGTTCATAGGTTGGTACGAGGCTATCTGCCCTAGGGCCTATACAAGCCTAGCCATAACAATTCCCTGGATATTTTTTCCCACAATATTTACTTCCCTGGACCCCTGTCTAGCAGGATGACTGACATGATCCCCGGGGTGAATTTCCTATCTCCCACCCAATCGTCAAGGTTCCTTATGAAGAGGGTCAAGGAGGTGCTCTGCTTGACATGTATGGGGAGTCTCTGGGTCAGGAACCTATCCCTCCAGCATGTTTTGTTCATTGTGATGACAAGGTTTAGATCCCTGGAGTGTGTGGCTCTGAGGGACTGGGATTTCTTTAAGTGGAGCATGTCCAACAGCTCAGAGTTTGACATGGCCTTGTATGTTAAGCAGTGATCGCCTCGGAGTAGACGATATGTCACAGAGTATAGTTGGGAGTTTTTTTTTTTTTTTTTACACGGTCATTATACGGCATGTGCTTTAGGCCTGTGATACTTTTAGTGAGGTATTTCGGCGGCCTTTCCAGCTGTTGCAGATGTCTTGTGAGGTACATACCAAACGAGGTGTTGTACTCTATAATGGGTCTAACGAGGGATGAGTACAGTGGGACAATGACCTCCTTTTTTCTGGATGAAAAGCCCTTAATGATGAGATGTGCCACACAGAAGGACTTCCTGACTGTTGTGGCGATGTGGTTATCGAAGGTGAGACCACTGTCCACCTGTGTCCCCAAGTCTCTCATCACACTTTCGGTGTTTGGTGTACTGCCATCTATGTGGCAGTTCATGGGTACATGGTTTTTCCCAAAGGGGATAAAGTACAGTTTTGTACCTACCATAAATGTAGATGTCCGAGAGGAATGCATCTGCAGTCCTTACAAATGGGTTGTCCTGTCGTCAGGCAGCCCTTCGGTCGGCCGGATTCCAAAGTCTGGGTCTGGCTTCGGCTGGTGTCGCACTTCACCCGACGTCATTGCGGCAGTTTTTCGGGTATAAAGGCATCAGCCGACGCCATTTTCCTCAGTGTTTCTTGCCCCAGATGCCAGGTGCCCTCTTGGTAGGCTAAATTTGGATAAATGCCAAAATTTCCAAATAGTAGAGAGCAAACACACAAAATAAACATGTATGTACATATATACAAACAAATACACCATAATAGATCCCCCCCAAGCTAGCTGAAGATTGGTAAGCACCCTAGGAGTACCTCAGAGGGGAAGGAGGGTGGGTAATCCTGACTGCAGATGCATTCCTCTCGGACATCTACATTTATGGTAGGTACAAAACTGTACTATGTCCTTCAAGGATGCATCTGCAGTCCTTACAAATGGGTAGAATACCATAGCTAAACTAGGGGAGGAGGAAATGAGAGTAGATTATGGTGTAGTCAGGATCCCTTGCAAAACAGCAGTGGCAAAGCCAGCACGGGATCTAGAGTATAGAGGTAAGTTATAATGCTTGGCAAATGTATGCACGGAGGTCCAAGTAGCAGCCTCTATAATGTCCTTGGTAGCCACTCCTCGTAAGAAAGCTGTGGTAGTGTCTGTGGCCCTTGTGGAGTGAGGCCTGATGTTCTCTGGAGTTTTCTTTCCATGGTAGGAGTAACAAAGTCTAATGCAATTTCCTATCCATTTGGAGATTGTCTGTTTAGAAATTGGTCTTCCTTCTTTTCCTGTTGCATAAGCTACCAGAAGCTGGTCAGTTTTTCTATTGCTTTTTGTTATGTCCAGGTAGTAGCGTAATTGCCTGTGTACATCCAAGGTATGTAAGAGCTTCTCTCCCCTGTTCTGTGGATTGGGGAAGAATGTAGGAAGGTGGATAGCCTGATTTAAAGAGACTCTGGATACCACCTTAGGCATAAATGTAGGATTTGTTCTCATGGACACTATCTTGATGGAAGATCAGGAAGGGTTGTACTGCCATTAATGCTTGTAGTTCAGAGACCCTTCTTGCTGAAGTTATTGCCAGCAGGAAGGCAGTCTTCCAGGATAGGTATTGCAAGTCTGCTGTAGCTGCTGGCTCGAAAGGAGGTAGAGTCAGTTTTTCTAGCACAAAGTTCAAGTCCCATGCTGGCAATGGAGGTTTCCTGGGAGGTTTTACATTTTTAATTCCCCTTAGAAACTGTCTGAGCAGAGGATGCGAGAAGACAGGAGGATCCAAGCTGTATTGTGCTGAAATAGCTGATGCATGTATCTTGATGGAGGAATAGGACAGGCCTGTGTGGTAGAGCTCGCCAAGTACTCCAGGATGTTGGCTATGTTCACCAGTGTCACATCTTGCCCCTTTGCAGCACTCCAGATGAGATATCTTTTCCATTTTGCTGCATAATTCTTTCTTGTTGAAGGTCTACGAGCCTCCAGGATTATGTCCTTAACCCTTTGGGATAAATTTGGGTTAATTTCTGTCATGTAATGTTCCAGGCTGTTAGCTGCAGAGTTTTTAGGTTTGGATGCAGAATGTTGTAGTTGTTCTGTGTCAGCAGTAATGGGATCAGGGGCAGTTTCCATATTTGTTCCCGGGACATGCTCCTCAGCAGTGGGTACCAATGTTGCCTTGGCCAGTCTGGGGCTATCAGAATGATCCTCGGACGTTCCTCTTGGATCTTGAGAAGCACCTTGTGCATCAAAGGAAGTGGTGGGAATGCGTATGCTGTCAGGCTTTTCCAACTGAAGGATAGGGAGTCCACCTTCCAAGCAAGTGGGTATTAAGTCCTTGTGCAGAATTTCTTCAACTGGTGATTGTATGGGGATGCAAACAAGTCTATTTGTGGGAATCCCCATTCTCTTGTTATGGCTTTGAAGATGTCCGGATGCAGCATCCATTCGTGGGCATCTGTTGTAGTTCTGCTTAATATGTCTGCTAGAATGTTTTCCTTCCCTGGTACATAAATTGCCTGTAACTGAAGGTTGTAGCTCAGGACCACATCCCATAGGTCTAGTGCCAGCCGGCATAGGGGGTAAGAGTGTGTGCCTCCCTGTTTGTTGATGTACCACATAACTGTGGTGTTGTCTGTCCTTATCAACAGCTGGCCTTCGTGGAGAAGAGGTCTGAATGCCTGGATTGCCAATTTTACTGCCATCATTTCTTTTAGATTTATGTGTAAATGCAGTTGGTCTTGAGTCCATAGGCCTTGAATGCACTTGTCCATCATGTGTGCCCCCAACCGAGGTCTGAGGCATCTGTCGTGATAGTTTGTCTTGGTTGACTTTTGCAGAAGGGCAGTCCTGTGTTTGATTGACAGGCCTGAGCCCACCATAAGAACTCTTTCTTCAGGCATGGGATCATTGGAATTTTGGTTTCCAGGCTGTGCTTGTGCTGAGACCACAAATTCTTTAGGTACCACTGTAGCTTTCTCATATGAAGCCTGGCATGAGGGACCAGAATTATGCAGGATGCCATGAAGCCTAGAGCTTGTAGCACTTTTCTTGCAGTTAGATGGCTCTGCTTTGTTAATGCCAAGAAATAGAGAGGAAGTTGCTCTTTCTTTTCTGCAGTTAGAAATGCCATTTGTTTTGATGTGTCCAGTTCTGCACCCAGAAAGGTTATTATTTGGGATGGAATCAGCCTTGACTTTTTGTATTGACTGTGTATCCCAGGGCTTGTAGCAGGTAGATGACTCTTTGTAAGTCTTCTGTTAATTTGTTTTGTTGTCCGCTTGTATCAGGCAGTCGTCCAGGTAGGGATAGATTTGAATTCCCTGAAGTCTGCAATGAGCGATTACTGATGCCAGGCATTTCGTGAACACTCTGGGCAGTAGATAAGCCAAAGGGCAATGCTGAGAATTGATAATGCTCTGATCCTGCAAGAAATCTGAGGTATCTTCTGCAAATTGGTCTTATGGGGACGTGCAGGTATGCCTCCTTGAGATCTAGAGTTACCAGCCAAGACTCCTTGCCCAGCATGGGAAGAAGCTGCTGTAGGGTCAGCATTTTGAATTTTGGAACAATGAGGAATGTGTTTAGAGCGGACAGATCTAGAATAGGCCTCCATTTGTTTTCTTTTCTTGGTACCAGGAAGAGCCTGGAGTAAAATCCCTTCCCTTGCTCCATAAATGGTACCTTTTCCACAGCACGCATTCTTAATAATTGAGATATTTGCTTCAGAGCTTCTGCCCTTTGAGAAGGTGGCAGGTTTGGCATTCCTCTCTTTCCTGGTAGTGTATGGAAATGGAACCTGTAACCTTTGTCTATAGTGTTCAAAATCCATTTTTCTCTTGTAATGCAGTGCCAGTTTCTTGAAAATAATGTTAGCTTTCTGCCTAAGGGTGCTTCTAGTTGTTCCCTGGTAGGCGGTGCCACCGCCAAGTCACTGTGATTGAGTTGTTGTAGTGGTGGTGGCTGTATCTGTGCCTCGTTGGTTGTTACCCTGCCACTGGCGACCCCTGTAGGCACCCCTGGATTGGTTTCTGCCTCTAGAGCCTATTCCTGCCTCTCTGTGCCTTAGAGGAGTCGGAAAGGACCAATTTTGGAGGGCCAATTCCTGCTAAACCTTGGAGGCTGAACTTGTAAGAAATCTTTACTGTTTGCACAGATTTTGCTTTCTCTTCCATCTTTTTCAGAACCTGCTGTGCAGGGGCACCAAATAAATTGACCTTGTCCATAGGTGCATCCAAAAGCTTAGATTTGACATGGTCTGGTAATGCCTGCTCTTTCAACCATGCATACCTCCTGATAACTGTGCCAGTCATGGCTGATCTAAAGGAAGCCTCCAGTGCATCATAGCCACATTTTAAAGAATGGTTACTAACCTGCTGTATGTTATGTAACATTTCTTGAACATACTTTTTATCTAAAGATTTTTCAGAGGACAGCTTTTTAGTCAACTGGTCAAGCATAAACTCTTGATATTGAATCATATGAAATTGGCAGTTCAAAGCTCTAGCTGACAAAGTAGCAGAGGTGTAAACTTTTTTACCCCATCTCTCTAAGGACCTGGATTCCCTGTCAGAGGGGAGGGGGTTTTTAGAAGAAGTAGCTGCTACAGCTTTAGGGCCCTGGGAGATAGTCTCTGGATCTGCAAAAGGGGCCTTATATAAATGGTGATGAGTGTCCGGGACCCTGTAGTACCTATCTGGTTTAGCAGGAGCCGGAGGTAAAGTATCAGGAGTAGTGCAAGCATCATTAAATGCATCATCAACAACAGATACAACTGGAGGAATAGCTAAAGGCCTATGCTGTGGTAAGTGTAGAAAGGTCCTAAGCCTTTTTCTGGAGTCTGAGAAATCTTGGCCCTGCCACTGAAATTGTTCCCTCATAGCATGCAAGGTTTCCCCAAAGGAAAATTCCTCAGGAGGAGAGGCTGAAGGGATGGACTCCTCAGCATCAGAGTCTTCGTAAGGAGAATAAGAAGCCTCAGGAGGGTCTGAATGTTCTGAATCATCAGAAGAATCATCTGTGGCTACTGGCTCAGGGGGCTCTGCTCTAGGCCTCTTTTCTGGAGGGAGAGAGGCCCTGTCCGGATGTGGCTGGGATCCACGAATTAAAGTGATGAGATCCTGTGCCAAAGAAAGCATATGGGAGCCGGTGCTGGGCCTGTGAGAGGGGGGCTTGGCAGGCACAGGTTTGGAAGTTTTGGCTGCTTTAGCCCTGGCAAAGGCCTTAATAGACATAGCTGGAGGAGGCCTAGCAGCTCCACGTGCAGGAGTAGAAATATCTAGTGGAATTGTGTCTGATAAATCTTGTGAAATCGCAACAGAAGGCTGGATTTCAGAAGCCGTTTCTACCAGTGTAGAAGAGGCCTCGGTAGAAGGCAAGTTATCGGCTGAAGAAAGAACCGCCTGCTCGGTTTCGGCCGAAACCGAGACACTCGTGGATTGCTTAACCGCGGTTTCAGCAGAAGCCGCGGACCGCGAGTGTCGGTCCTTTTCTTTGCGCTTTTTGGTTATTTGCGTAGTCGGAGGATCCGACGGCATAATGTAGGCAAAATCGGAGCCGAAAATCTGTTCAGCAAAGTCCGAGCGACGTTTAAGCGTCCGCCGGTTAAAAGAAGCACAGGCTAGACAAGCTGCTACGTCGTGGTCTGGGCCTAAACAATGTATGCAATAGGAGTGGAAATCTTTATGAGGTATTTGTTTCCCACAAGATAAACAGTTATTAACTTTCTCTGACATCGGCTGAGGCAAGAAAGAGTCCCCAACGGGGTACTTAGCTTTATAGAAGTCTTCGAAGTAGTATTTGGTAGTAGTAATCTCTGGATCTGACCGACCGGCACTTGCGAACAGCTTCTGCTTCGGGCACCATGCGGCAAGAAAGACTGAGGAAAATGGCGTCGGCTGATGCCTTTATACCCGAAAAACTGCCGCAATGACGTCAGGTGAAGTGCGACACCAGCCGAAGCCAGACCCAGACTTTGGAATCCGGCCGACCGAAGGGCTGCCTGACGACAGGACAACCCATTTGTAAGGACTGCAGATGCATCCTTGAAGGACATCTATACATTTCTTGGCATTAAGCTTGAGCTCATGGCTCTGGCACCAAGCATCTGTTTCTGTAAGGCCCTTTTGTAGAATATCTACATCATTTGGGGATTCAATAACGGCTCCCAGTTTGCAGTCATCTGCGAACTTTGTTAGCCAGAGTCCCTTAGTGTTGGCCTGTACTTCAGAGAAGTAGATGCCAAACAAGAGAGGTCCCAGGACTGAACCATGAGGTACTCTACTTGTCTGTAGCTGGATTTGAAGTCAGCTACTTTTACAGTCTGGGTTCTGTCAGTAAGCCAGTTGGCAACCCTTCGAATGACGTAGGGATTTATGCCCAGCTTAGTAAGTTTATCTATGATTCCAGAGTGGGGGATGGTGTCGAAGGCCTTGGCGAGGTCCAGATAGGCTGTGTGGATCACCTTACCCTCGTCCACAGCTCTGGAGACTGATATGAAGAAGTCAGTCAGGTCCAGGAGACAAAATCGGCCCTTCACGAATCCAAACTGCGTGGGGTCCCAGTGTTTAAAGGTTGCCAATGTCTTTGTTTATAAGTTCCATGATAATGCGTTCCATGCCCTTGCAGAGCAGGCTCGTCAGACTGATGGGATGGTAGTTCCTGGGATCTCAAAGGTGAATCCCCCCTTGTGGAGTGGGATAACTGTAGCTGTGCATCACTCAGTGGGCACGAAGCCTAAGGTGAGGCTATGATGAAACATGACACTTAGATGAGGTTCCAGTTAATTTTGTAG
Organism: Protopterus annectens; assembly: GCF_019279795.1. Classification (NCBI taxonomy): domain Eukaryota; kingdom Metazoa; phylum Chordata; order Ceratodontiformes; family Protopteridae; genus Protopterus; species Protopterus annectens. The sequence goes on along the minus strand of NC_056743.1, from coordinate 175,720,597 downwards.
TTCATGTAGTACACAGCCTGGGATCTCATCTGGTCCCATGGATGCTGTATTCTTTGCTTTGAAGAGTGTGGTTTCTACCTGTGTGGCCATGATTACCGGAATTTGGCAATCTTTTGTTACTGAGATGGGCCCTTTAGGGGGTGAGAGGGTGGTGAAGTTGGCACTAAATCGATCTGCCAGGATACTGGCAATATCCTTGGGATCAGTATATTTAATGCCATTCTGTTGTAGCTCAGAGCAGATCTGAGCATTGCCATTTAGATTCTTGACATAATTATAGAATGCCTTGTGGTTGTCTTTGGAATCTTTAGCAATTTTATTTTCGTAACTAGCTTTGGAGGATTTTATAAGGGATCTCAGGTTTTACTGAGACTGGTAAGGGAGTTTTTTACATCCTGGGATTTTCCTCTTTTCTGCAACAGTTTCTACCTTCTGTTGTATAGTTTGTTTATGGCAGGGGACCACCAGAGTGGCTTCCTTTTTGTTGAGGAGAGAGTCTTGGCTCTATTTGGGATGGCACGATTCATGCACAAGTGGATGTGCTCGTACAGTGCCTTAGTGTAGGATTCAGCAGTCGAACTTTCAGATCCCGTCTGCATGGGTGTCATGCAGTTGTAATGACCAGGTCTAGGACATTGGAGCCCCTGGTGGGACAATGGATTAGTTGATCCAGGATGTTGGAATTTATGAATTCCAAGAATCGTTGGGAAAAGGTGTTGGTACCCAAGTAGTTTTCCCATTTAATGGCAGGGTAGTTGAAATTACCCAGTATTAGGGTGCTTGGTTGTATCTTAATATTTTCTAGTATGTTTAGAAAGGTGTAGTGAGAATCATGGGGCATAGTGGGGGATCTGTAGCAAGCTACAATTTGGATTACAGTCTTACCTAGTGTTAGTTACACCTGAGAATTTCAGTTGCATTGTGTTGGGCAACTAGCCTGGAGGTGTGAATATCCTTGGTGAATATGGACACTCCTCCACCTTTAGTGTTTCAGTCTTGGTTTGGTGGCCGAAAAGTGTGGTAAGAGTTGTAGCCTGGTATTGCAGGGGTACTCTCTGGAGCCTTGAAACAGATCTCAGTTACTGCACAGATATCTATGTCCTCCATTTTTAGGAGTGCATTTTGATGTTTAGACTTCTAGCACTGAGCAGCTTTATCTTCAGATTTTGCATGCCAGTATCTGCTACAGTGGTGGTTTTGTCCTCTGAACCTTGCCTAAAAAAGGCACTATAGGGGTGGCAAGAGTTTTAGCCAGTAACCTGAATCCCAGGGGTGACATGTGCAGACCATCTCTGGCAAAGTATTGTGCTTTGTTGATCATGTCTTCCCAGGCAGACAGATACTGGATCCCCTTTGAATGATACCAGAAGCTTAGCCAATTGTTGAAGTCAATCATTTTGTCCGTATACTGTGGTATCATTCTGGGAAAAGACAGGATGCTACTCAGGGGCTAGGGTCATACCTGCCTGGGCCACATGATCTGAGAGCTCTTCCATGTCTCTTTTCATGTAGTCCAGGGAGGTACGTCTGAAGTCATTCACTCCAACATGGACAATGACAGAGTCATAACTGTACTTATTGTGAAGTTACTTGAGTGCATGCGTTATGTGGCGGATCGTGGCACCCAACAGGCAGCTGACTGTAATTTTCTCCTTGTTCAGCCTGCTGAGTGGGACATCAGTGTGCCTGACCATAGAGTCACCTATGACTAAAGTGTTGGGTACATTGTCTTGCCTTAGGGGCTATTGTTGTGTGGCACATAAGTAAAGTTATAGTAAGGTAAGAAAGCCCAGACATCCAAAAGTTGTGGGTTGATGGATGTCAAAAAGTGTAATTAAAAAGTACTCAATCTTATATCTTCAAGGATTGGAATTAGAAGTGCGTTCACCACTGCATTCTCCCTACAAGCAAAAGGCACTTTTGGTTATATTCATGATTTTTCAACACATTTTATTTCCACTAATAATGTGTCTACTTGTGAAAGACACTATAAAAATGGAAAAACATAATTCTCTCCAGTTTATAACCACAAATTAAAAAAGGTAAAGAAAGATGGGAGAAAGGTCTACCATGTGAAGCAAAAGCATCATGCAGATGATGAAGGAAGGAAAGAGACTCAGCTGACTACCTGGAAGTACAGTATACTTTATGGTAAACAAATGTCTTATGTGGAGTACAATCAGAAGGGAATACAGCAGGTTTCTATATAAAAAAACTTACACTGAGTGCAGTCATGAAAAACTTCACTACTGTAAATCTAGCTAGCAAGCACTGACCAAACAGATGGGTTTTGTCAGGAAGTAAAGACTATATTACCTTGTTGAAGCAATTCCCCCTACAAAACAAGTCTTTAAACAAACAAAAAAATAAGATCACAGGCAAACTGGTTCAATGGGTGGAAGAGCTAACATTCCAGAAGAAAAGTGAATGATTACAAATAGGCAGCTGGAGATGTAACAATCTGCAAAGGACTGTTTTACTTAACTGGTGCACAAGGGGGATTGACTTCTGAAGGCGTACAAGTCATTGTGAGTAACAGACAATTTCAGTGCTTGTTCTCAAGTCTGCATTGCTAGTCTCCATAGATGGAAACTTGCCCCCCCCCCACACTTACTTGTTCATGTACCACATTATTGTTGTGTGGCCTGTGATCATTTCCAAGGTTCCTGGAATTATTTTTTGTCTGCATTCCAGGTGCCCTGCATTTTTGGTCATAGGGTATGAGACACCCAGTCCAGATCTAATCATCTGACTGGGAATGGTTTTGGCTGAAAGGCATGCCTTTGCTCCTCTGAATCAGTTCCTTTCTCATGCAGGGTAAGATTGTGACTATTACATGTAGAAGCTGGGCTTGGTGATCCCAGGTGTTCCCAGATACCACTATAACTTTCTCATGTGAAGCCTGGCTAGAGAAATCATCAAAAGGCTTGATGCCATGTCATGCAGGATGCGAAGTACCTATCTGGCAAGTCCACTGACTTTTTTTCTGCCATGGTTTGAAAGAAGGTTGTTAGGGTCTCCATTTTCTATAGGTTCACATGTAAGTATTAGTCTTTCTGTCCTTGGAGGCCTTTTTAAGCCTAACCAGTTTCCCTTTTGTGCTCAAATTAACCTCTGTTATTTGGTTAGAAACTGGCCTTAACAATCCCATGGTCAATAATTACAGTGAGAATAAGTGGGATCATACCATAGATAATGTGAGTGGACCTATGCATGGGAAAGCATTTAGGAGCTGCCTCTGTCCATAAATACTACACGGGACAGTCTTTGGGTAAATTTTCTGTTTCCCATCTACAGATCCAAGTTGTATTTGAATAAGGACGATGATGAAAAAGAAAGTTATGTATTCACCATAAAGTACAGTTTTGTACCTACCATAAATGTAGATGTCCGATAGGTATGCATCTGCAGTCATAACATATGGGTTGTCCTGCCTCAGGCAGCCCTTCAGTCGGCCGGATTCCAAAGTCTGGGTCTGGCCTCAGCTGATGTCGCACTTTCCCCGACATCAGAGCTTCTGGGGTATAAAGGCATCAGCCGACGCCATTTTCCTCAGTGTTTCTTGCCCCAGATGCCAGGTGCCATAAAGAAGGGGTAAGCACCCTAGGAGTACCACAGAGGGGAAGGAGGGTGGGTAATCCTGACTGCAGATGCATACCTATCGGACATCTACATTTATGGTAGGTACAAAACTGTACTATGTCCTTCAAGGATGCATCTGCAGTCATAACATATGGGTAGAATACCATAGCCAAACTGGGGGAGGAGGTACTAAGATAAGGATGGTGTAGTTAAGATCCCCTGTAAAACTGCAGTTGCAAAACCTGCTCGGGATCTGGAGTATAAAGGTAGATTGTAATGCTTGGCAAATGTATGCACTGAGCTCCAAGTAGCAGCTTCTAAAATGTCCTTGGTAGCCACTCCTCGTAGGAAAGCTGTAGTGGTGGCTGTGGCTCTTGTGGAGTGAGGCCTGATATTTTCAGGAGCTGCCTTTCCATGAAAAGAGTAGCAAAACCGAATGCAATTTCCTATCCATTTTGAAATTGTCTGTTTGGAAATTGCTTTTCCTTGCACTCTAGTTGCATATGCTACAAAAAGTTGGTCAGTTTTTCTGCTGGTTTTAGTTCTGTCCAGATAATAGCGTAGTTGTCTGTGTACATCCAAGGTGTGCAATAGTTTTTCCCCCCTGTTCTGTGGGTTAGGGAAGAATGTAGGCAAATGGATAGCTTGGTTCAAGGAAACCCTGGATACCACCTTTGGCATGAAAGTAGGATTGGTTCTCAGAGACACTCTATCCTGGTGAAAAATAAGGAAAGGCTGCACTGCCATTAATGCCTGTAACTCAGAAACTCTTCTTGCTGAAGTGATAGCCAGAAGGAAAGCAGTTTTCCAAGATAAGAACTGTAAGTCTGCTGATGCTGCTGGTTCAAAAGGGGGTAATGTTAATTTTTCCAGCACAAAATTGAGATCCCATGTAGGCAGAGGGGGTCTCCTTGGAGGTTTTATATTTTTGATCCCTCTTAAAAATTGTCTGAGGAGAGGGTGAGAGAAGATAGGTGGATCCATGTTGTACTCTGCTGAAATTGCTGAAGCATGAATCTTAATGGAAGAATAGGACAGGCCATTGTGGAATAGTTCTGCTAAATATTCTAGGATGTGTGCTAGGTTTGCCAGTGTGATATTTGTACCCTTTGATGCGCTCCAAATGAGGAATCTCTTCCATTTAGCTGAGTATGTCTTCCTTGTGGAGGGTCTGCGAGCCTCCAGGATAATGTCCTTGACCCTCTGAGATAAAACAGTTTTGTTTTGTTTTAAGCAATTTTCCAGGCAGTTAGCTGCAGTGTTTTCAAGTTTGGATGCAGGGTCTTGAAGTTGTTCTGCGTTAGAAGAAGAAGCCATAGGGGTAGAGGCCATGAGTTCGTCCGGGACATGCTTCTCAGTAGCGGGTACCAGTGCTGCCTTGGCCAGTCTGGAGCTATTAGTATCACCTTTGGCTGTTCCTCCCTGATCTTCAGTAGAACTTTGTACATCAATGGGAGAGGTGGAAAAGCATACACTGTTAGGGCATTCCAGCTGAAAGAGAGAGAGTCCACCCTCCAGGCTTGTGGGGTGGTATACTCTTGAGCAGAATTTCTTCAGTTGGTGGTTGAGTGGGGAGGCGAACAGGTCTATCTCTGGCATTCCCCATTTGCTTGTTATGATTTTGAAGATGTCTGGATGCAGCATCCATTCGTGAGCATCCGTGGTAGTTCTGCTTAGGCTGTCTGCTAGTGAATTCTCTTTTCCTGGTACGAATTTGGCCTGCAGCTGGATGTTGAGATTCAGGCCTAGGTTCCACAGATCCATTGCCATCCGGCATAGAGGGTAGGAATGCGTGCCTCCCTGTTTGTTTATGTACCACATGACTGTGGTGTTGTCTGTCCTTATCAGCAGATGTCCTTGCTGGAGGAATGATTTAAATGTCTGGATTGCATGTTTCACTGCCAGCATCTCCTTTAGGTTTATGTGCAAGTTCAGCTGGTCCTGAGACCATAGGCCTTGGATACACTTGTCCTCCATGTGTGCTCCCCATCCTAGGTCTGAGGCGTCCGTGGTGATAGTCTGCCTTGGTTGTGGTTTGTTGAAAGGCAACCCTTTGTTGGACTGGCAGGCCTGAGCCCACCACAGGAATTCCTTTTTCAGGCATGGAATGATTGGTATCATGGTTTCTAGACTGTGCCTGTGTTGAGACCATACATTCCTTAGGTACCATTGTAATTTTCTCATATGTAGCCTGGCATGCGGGATCAAGATTATGCAGGATGCCATGTAACCCAGGGCCTGCAGGACTTTCCTTGCAGTGAGCTGAGTTTGTCTTGTCAAAGCCATGAAGTAGACTGGGAGTTGCTTTTGTTTTTCTTCTGTGAGAAAAGCCATCTGAGTCATTGTGTCCAGATCCGCACCCAAAAATGTTATCCTTTGGGATGGCACTAGTCTTGACTTCTGGATGTTGACTGTGTATCCCAAGGCCTGTAACAGGTGCATGATATAGGCCAAATCCTTTATTAGTTTTGTCTTGTTGTCCGCTTGTATTAGGCAGTCGTCCAGGTATGGATAGATTTGAATTCCCTGAAGCCTGCAATGTGCAATTACTGATGCCAGGCATTTTGTGAATACTCTGGGCGCAGTAGATAAGCCAAAGGGCAATGCTGAGAATTGATAATGCTCTGATCCTGCAAGAAATCTGAGGTGTCTTCTGCAATCTGGTCATATAGGGACGTGCAGGTATGCCTCCTTGAGATCTAGAGTCACCAGCCAAGACTCCTTGCCCAACATGGGAAGAAGTTGCTGTAGGGTCAGCATCTTGAATTTTGGCACAATGAGATATGTGTTTAGTGTGGACGAGTCGAGAATAGGCCTCCATTGGTTTTCTTTTCTTGGTACAAGGAATAGTCTTGAATAAAATCCTTGGCCTTGTTCCATAGATGGTACCCTTTCTATTGCTTTCATCTGAAGTAAATTGTGGATTTGTCTTAAAGCCTCTGGCTCCTGGTTTGGTGGAAGGTTTGGCATTCCGCTTCTTCTTGGAAAAGTGTGGAAGTGAAACCTGTATCCTTTGTCTATGGTTTGCAATGTCCATTTGTCTTTTGTAATGCAATACCAGTTTTTCGAGCATAAAGACAGCTTTCCGCCGAAGGGTGCTTCCAGTTGTTCCCTGGTAGGCGGAATCAGAGTCAAGTCATTGTGTCTGTCCTGTGGAAGTGGTTGTAGTTGTAGCTGTGGCACTACCCCTCTGGTTGGCAGGCTGCCACTGACGACCCCTGTAGGCACCCTTTGATCGACCTCTGCCTCTTGGGCGTCTATTCCTGCCCCTCTGTGCTCTGGAGGTGTCTGGAAAGGACCAATTCTTTGAAGGCCAGTTTCTGCTGAACCTCGGGGGTTGAACCTGCAGAAAATCCTTTACTGTTTTCACAGATTTTGCTTTTTCTTCCACTTTCTTTAGAATCTCCTGTGCAGGGGAGCCAAATAAACTTTGTTTCTCCATTGGAGCATCTAGGAGTTTAGCCTTGACATGGTCTGGCAAGGGTTGCTCCTTTAGCCAGGCATGTCTTCGAATTACTGCCCCAGTCATAGCTGATCTAAATGAAGCCTCCAGTGCATCATAGCCGCATTTTAAGAAATGATTACTGACCTGTTGAGAGCTGTGTACCAAATCCTGAAGGGACTTTCGGTCTAAAGGTTCAGTAGAAGAAAGAGTTTTATTCAGCTGATCTAACAAATATTCCTGGTACTGTATCATGTGAAATTGACAGTTTAATGCCCTGGCAGAAAGAGTAGCAGATGTATAAACCTTTTTTTTCCCATCTCTCCAATGCTCTTGACTCTCTTTCAGAGGGTAGGGGTTTTTTTGCAGTGGCAACTGCAACACCTTTTGGGCCCTGAGATATAGTTTCTGGGTCTGCAGCATGGGCCTTATATAAATGAAAGTGAGAATCCGGGACCCTGTAATATCTGCCAGGTTTGGCAGGGGCCGGGGGAAGAGAGTCAGGGGCAGAACTGACATCATTATATGCATCATCAACTACAGTTAGCACAGGTGGTATGGCTAGAAGCCTATGCTGTGGTAAGTGTAAAAAGGTTCTTAATCTTTTTCTTGAATCAGAGAAATCCTGACCCTGCCATTGAAAGTGTTCCCTCATTGAATGTAAAGTTTCCCCAAAGGAAAATTCTTCAGGAGGGGAGGCAGAAGGAATAGTCTTCTGCATCTGAATCCTCATAAGGAGAATATGGCCCTTCCTGATGGTCTGAAGAATCAGATCCATCCGAGGAGTAGTCTGAGGAGAGAGGTTCAGGGGGTTCAGTCCTAGGCCTTTTGTCAGGAGGAGGGTGGGAGGCCCTGTCTGGGTGAGGTTGGGAACCCCTAATCATGGATATAAGGTCCTCAGCAAGGCTGAGAATCTGAGAACTAGAGGGAGGTCTCTGAGAAGTAGCTTTTGCAGGTAAGGCTTTTGAAATTTTAGCTGCTTTAGCTCTGGAGAAGGCCTTAATAGACATAGAAGCAGGGGGCCTAGCTGCCCCACGTGCAGGAGTAGAAATGTCCAAAGGAATGGTGTCGGACAATTCGTGTGCGCTTGCTTCTTCGGTAGGGATTTCTGTAGCCGACGCAGCCGGGGCCTCATGGCCTCGGTTGTCGGAGGTATGATTTCGGCAGAAGTAAGAACCGAGGACTCGGTTTCATCCGAAACCGAGACACTCGCGGTAGGCCTAACCATGGTTTCAGCCGAAACCGCGGGCCGCGAGTGTCGGTCCTTTTCCTTGCATTTTTTGGCTAAATGTGTAGTCGGAGTCTCCGATGGCATTTTATACGCAAAAGCGGATCCAAAAAACTCTTCTGCAAACTCCGACCGACGTCTAAGAGTCCGTCGGTTGAAGGAGGCACAGGCTAAACAAGCTGATACGTCGTGGTCTGGGCCTAAGCAAGGGAGGCAGTAAGAATGGAAATCCTTATGAGGTATTTGTTTCCCACAAGTTAAACAATTATTTACTTTGTCTGACATCGGCTGAGGCAAGAAAGAGTCCCCAACGGGGTACTTAGCTTTTTTAGAAGTCTTCGGTAGCTGAAATCTCTGGATCTGACCGACCGGCACTTGCGAACAGCTTCTGCTTCGGGCACCGCACGGCAAGAAAGACTGAGGAAAATGGCATCGGCTGATGCCTTTATACCCCAGAAGCTCTGACGTCGGGGAAAGTGCGACATCAGCCGAGGCCAGACCCAGACTTTGGAATCTGGCCGACCGAAGGGCTGCCTGAGGCAGGACAACCCATATGTTATGACTGCAGATGCATCCTTGAAGGACATCGTTCCACCTGTGTTGTCCATTTTCATTCTTCCTCAACAAATGGGTTTGGATCTGATCATTGAATCTGGCTCAGACACTTCTGACAGATTCCAAGATTTGACTCTCGAGCTCCTCCCTTATCCATAATGCCCAAGACCATTACAATACCTCAGAATGAGTTTCCTGCTATTATATACATTAGACTAAAATATTAAGACAATAATACTATTTGGTTAATAATAAAAAGTTATGTACCTACCATAACGTTCCATGTTAGTTGTCTTCTTCTCGCCTTCTTTCTTGCTGGTTGGGTTCGGAGCCGATCTTCGGCTCCCACTCGGCCATTTTCTAAAGCTCGAGAGCTATTTACTGGCTCGAGGCCTCCCTATATCCCACAATGCCTGGCGCTAGATCCCCAGATCTCGTTTGGAAGACCTAACACCATAACAATACAAGAGGACAACTGTCCCAACAGCAAGACTTCAGCTATAGGGCTAAAGAAAAGATAAGAGGACATAAATCGGGTAAGACTCAGCCAGTGACAAGACTCGTAGGAGGACTCTTCTCGGTCTATCTAGGTTAGGGGGATGGAGGGTGGGACGCAAGAAAGAAGGCGAGAAGAAGACAACTAACATGGAACGTTACGATAGGTACATAACTTCTTAATGTTAAGCTGTCTCTCTCGCCTTTCATTCTTGCTGGTTGGGACAGCATCCCTAGCACCTTAGTCCTGGGTGGCTCATTGGAACAGACTCTTGAGCACAGTGGAACCAAAATCAGCTCTACTCCTAGAGGCCAAATCCAATTTACAATGTGAAATGAAGGTATGCGGGGTGGCCCATGTGGCCGCTGCACAAATGGCTTCCATTGGTAGTCTTGCTTGAAAGGCTACTGACGTAGCTAAAGCTCTAGTAGAGTGGCCTTTAGGTTTGGCAGGGAGTTCTTTATTCCTCAACTGATAAATAAGGGTAATAACAGAGGACAACCACCTGGATAAGGTTACTTTAGACACTGGTCGACCCTGCTCACCCTTCGCATAGGACAGGAAGAGTTGGTCTGATTTCCTTATTTGCTCAGTCCTATGCAAATAGAAATGTAATTGCCTATGAACGTCCAACTGGTGTAATTTGTGTTCAGCTTTGCTGGAATAATTTGGAAAAAAAGACTGGTAGATCAATGGATTGATTCAAATTATTTTCGGAGGGGACCTTAGGAAGGAACGAAGGATTAGTCCGGAGTGAAACCCTATCCTTATGGAAAATTAGGTAAGGAGGACGAACACATAGGGCTTGAAGTTCAGAAACTCTCCTCGCTGAAGTAATGACCACCAAAAAGAGGGTTTTACAAGAAAGCAATTTCAAGGAACAGGAAGCTGCCGGTTCAAAAGGAGGCAGTATCAAGGAAGCAAGGATCAAATTCAAGTCCCACGGAGGCGGGGGATCTCTCAGTGGAGGCCTGAGCAAAATTGTTCCTTTAAGAAAGGCTTTGCAAAGCTTATGGGACATGATGCTGGTTTCTGAAAGGCCCGTATGGAAATATGAGATTGCCGCTAACTGAACTCTAATGGTGCCAGAAGATGAGCCCGCTTGAAAAAGTTCTGCTAAAAAGTCTAGAACGTTATGGACAGGGGCCGTAAAAGGATCTATATTTCTAACCTCTGCCCAGAAAGAGAAACGTTTCCATTTACTAGCATAAGTCTTCCTGGTTGTAGGTTTGAGCAAAGAAAGGATAATCTCACGCACAGAATGGGAAATACTGGGAAGCCTGGCTAAGATTGGAAGTGGAGCAACCAAGCAGTGAGGTTGAGAGACTGAAGAGATTGATACAGCCTGCCCGACTGATGGATCAGGAGGTCTGAAACTGGGTCCAGATTCCAAGGCTGCTCTAGAAGGTGACGATGCAGGAACGGAAAACCAGATTTGTCGAGGCCAGTAGGGGACAATGAGGATCATCCTGCAACCCAGCACGGTAGCTTTCTGAATTAGTTTGGGAATTAGGGGAAAGGGTGGGAATGCATACAGAAGTCCCTGGGGCCAATCATGAACTAGAGCATCTCTGGGGGAGTGTCCGGGAAGAGGGAAGAGAGTGAAGAAACTGTCGCACATGCTGTTGAGAGGAGTTGCGAAAAGGTCGCAGCAAGGCTGACCCCATTTGCGGAAGATTTTTTCTGCTACTGTCCGATTGAGAGACCACTCGTGAGGCATGAGAATAGCTCTGCTTAGCTTGTCCGCTATAACGTTGGACTTCCCAGGGATGTGCACTGCTGTCAGAAAACGTTGAGAGGAGATTGCCCACTGCCATAGTCTGAGTGTTTTTCGACATAAGGGATAGGACTTGGTTCCGCCCTGCTTGTTGATGTACCACACTACAGACATATTGTCTGTCTGAATTGCAATGGTCCCAGTGGGTAGAGAGATCTGAAGAGCTTGCAACGCTAAAAGCACTGCCCTCATCTCCAAGACATTTATGTGCAAGTAGTACTCGTGGGGTTGCCAGGTGCCCTGGACAGTCCTGCCCTGAAAATGCCCCCCCACCCGATCAGGGAGGCATCCGTGGTCACCATGGCAACTGGAGGAGGAAGGACAAATGGTCTGCCCTGGGGTACTGATGGGGAGACCATCCACCAAGCCAAGTGGTGTTTGCATGACTGTGTGATTATCTTGTGAGACATAGGAAGTTGTTGAAAGGACCACTGGGTGAAAAGCATCCACTGGAGAATCCTCATGTGAAAACGAGCCAGGGGAACTAATATGATCGCTGCTGCCATGAGACCAAATTTGGCCTGAATCTTTCTGCATCCTAATAATACCTGTACGTGTCGGCGAATGTCTGCCACTCTGTCTATTGGAAGTCTTGCGGACAGATCTTTCGTATTTAATCTTGCACCTATAAAGGTTAAAGACTGACAAGGCGACAATGCAGACTTTTCAAAATTTATTGAGATACCTAGGTTGGAGCATGTTTGGATGGTATAGTCCCTGGCTCTCCGCAATTTATGTCTGGTGGTAGCAGTAATGAGCCAGTCATCTAGATATGGAAACACCTGGAATCCTTGCCATCTCAGGTGAGCGGTAACCACTGCCATGCATTTGCTGAACACCCTGGGGGCTGTGGTGAGACCAAAGGGCAGGGCTCTGAATTGGTAATGACGGGCTCCCAGCCAGAAGCAGAGAAACCTTCTGGAACGCCTGTCCATTTTGATATGGTAGTACGCATCCTGAAGATCTATGGAGCACATCCAATTGTCCTGACCCAAAAAGGGTAGAATGGACTGAAGCATGACCATCCAGAACTTCGTTCTTTGAACAGACTTGTTTAGCCTGCTGAGATCCAAAATGGGTCTCCAGTCCCCTGTCTTTTTGGTACCAAAAAGAACTGGAACATCTGGGATGGGGTTGTTTGATTTTAAGGAGGTGTGGACAAAAGGGATTGTGTAACCTCCGGATATGATAGACCGTACCCATCTGTCTCGTGTGATGAGATGCCAGGCTCCGAGTACAGAGACAACCTTTCCCTGACTGCCTCCAAAGGAGGACAGCCGGGCAGCCCCTCAGGGGTGCTGGAAGGGTTTGTCAGAGAAAGATTCTCTGCTGCCCTGATTCTGCGGACCCCCTATGCCCCACGGGCGGCATCTATTGTTGTTCCCTCCTCTGCCTCTGGAGGGAAACTCGCCACGTGTGTCAGGCAAGGCTCCCTGGGGTTTCTGGAACCACATCTTTCCACTCTTCTGACCTTTAGGGTATGGTCTAGAGGGAGTGGAAAAACAGACTCCCACGGCAGAGAGAGTCTTGCCTTCCTGCTCACACCTGGTAAGGGTAGCTTTCACTTGAGGTCCAAACAGAGCCGAACCATCAAAAGGGGTATTGGTGAAAGACGCCTTGAAGGGTTCAGCAAAGTTACATAACTGCATCCAGGCATGTCTTCTCAAAGCCACACCTGTGCCTGCGGCCCTATTCACCCCATCAGCCGCATACGAAATGAGCCGCAAGGAGGAGCTGACGATAGAATTAAGAGTCGCCAGCTGGGAGTTAATCTTGTCTTGAGCCCCCGCAGCTGATAGATCTTGAAGGGTATCTCCTAGCTCCTTGAGGAGATCCCTCTGGAGATGGGTGAAGTGGCACAAGTAATTCAGCGACCGCATGGAGAAGGTCGGTGAAGAAAACATTTGCTTCCCATATCTGTCCATCATCCTAGACTCTTTATTAGGGGGATGGACAGGTACAGAAGTGTCAGCCAACTCCTTTTTCGTGGCCGCTGCTACCACCATGGCATCAACGGGGACACCCTTTGTCAAAAACTGTTTATCTTGAGGGGCCGTAATAAACTTAGTAGGCCTGCGAGGGGTTGGTTCCAGTGTGTCCAGGGCTGACCACGCCTTCCGAGCCACTACTTCCATCAATGGATCGAAGGCGGAGACACCCAGGAGGTGGAGGGGCGAGAACCAAATGCGTCCAGGAATACCGACTCGTACTCAGAAGGGTTAAGGGAAGTCCAGTTCCCTCTCTGCCTAAGGACCTCAAGGATGTCTGAGAAAGAGACATCTTCAGAGGGGGATCTTGGGGACCCTTCCGAATCCTCCAAGTCAGTATCTGACGTGACAGACTCGGGGGAGTCAACATGTTTCCTCTTACATTTCCTCTTACGAGGGGGCTCCTCTGAAATCTCAGGGGAGGCCTCGGAAGAGGAAGATAGACCCAGTGGGGTGACCTGGAGCATTTGATCCCTTCGCTTGGGGTCTGGAGGAGGGGCAGAGACCGAAGCAGGCACCCTGGGGGGAGGAGCTGAAGGGGCTGATTAAGGTGCAGACTCGGAAGTCAGCACGCTCCTCATGACCTCGAAGGCGCCCCTGTCCGGCAGAGAAGAGGGGCCCCACTCCGAAGAGACAGGAATCCTCTCCGGCACCGAAAGGGACGGCTGAGGCCGATGATGGAGCTGAGCTTACCTGCGCCGAGGCTCCGAGAGGGAGAACGGGGTCGGATAAGGGTCTGATGCCACTCACCCCCTCGGAGCCGACGAGGGAGTCTCGGCACTCAGAGCCCTCCAAGGACAGAACCATTGAAGAAATCGGAGCAGACGACGGAGCCGAAAGGGGAAGCATCGGCGCCATTTCCAAGATCCGAGCCCCAACAAACTCCGGCTCCGAACTGGCAGGAGGAGTCGGAGGAGGACCTACTTCAGAAACAGGAACAGCCACAGCCTGATGAGGAGGGCTAGTTAACATTTTAGCCAGGGCCTGCGATTTTTGGAGTCTACTAACCACTCTCTCCAAGTCATGATTGGATAGCCTCGAGGACCGAGAAGAATGGGACCGATGGCTCCATTCAGATTGTAGTAAGGGCGACCCTGGAGCCAAGAGAATCGACTCTAGGGATGGCGACCTAGATCGCTTACGGCTCCCTGACTGACACCAAGGTCGGAGCCAAGTGAGATTTAGATACTTCGGTTCCGGCCGGAACCGAAATGGAAGCAGACGCTCCACCTGGCGACGGCTCTGTACTGGGAGCCGACTGCTTGGTGGGCTTAGGGGTTTTCGCTGGCTACGACTTTGCCGGAGACCCCTCGGGTTTTATTAACCCCCTGAGAATCAACTTGTTCCTATGCTCCTGCAGGACTCTCGGACTAAAGGCATGACATACCGAGCAAGAGTCCTGCAGGTGTAGGGCACCCAAACAATAAACACAAGAAGTGTGACAGTCTGTCAGAGACATTTTCAGACAGCACGTGTCACACTTCTTGAACCCTGATACCTTGGCATTACCATCGTTTTTTGTGCTCGACCTTGGTATCCTTTGACATGCTAAAGAAAAAGGGATACCAATGGAAATATATAAGACTAGTGTAAAGAATCACACACACTCACACACAAACACTAGTCCCACACCTTCACACAAAAAATTAGAGAGAGTAACAACACTAGCAAAAATAAAAATAAATTTATCTTTAACTACAAAGGCTAAACACTACTTCCTACTGGAAAAAGGGTTTATAAAAGGGAAGGGGATAGCCTCTAATTTAAATGGCCTACTTTAGGGAAATGGGGGGGAGGGGAGAAATGAGTTTCCTAAAAGGCAGAAAACACAGGTATTACAACTAATCTAACAGTACTACACTACTAAAACAAAAAAGCTTGAAATATATACTAAATTATAACAACTAATTATCACAAAAAGATGAATAAGACCTGAGCCAGTAAAGCACAACCTCGTAGCTGAAGCAGCAAACGAGATCTGGGGATCTAGCGCCCGGCATTATGGGATATAGGGAGACCTCGAGCCAGTAAATAGCTCTCGAGCTTTAGAAAATGGCAGTCGGAGCTGAAGATCGGCTCCGAACCCAACCAACAAGAATGAAGGGGGGAGAGAGACAACTTCACATCCACTCTTCTATTAGGTCTCTCCCAGCCCAGGGTCAAGGACAGGGGAAGGTGGCAGGGAGTTGAGGAAGAATGAAAATGGACAACACAGATGGAACGTTATGGTGACTACATAGCTTCTTTATCTGATGTTATAATTTTCATTTGTTCCTCAACGAATGGGACAGAGTCCCCAGCTACAGTAACCTTGGGTGGCGCTCATGGGAGGATGTTCAGGAGCACCGCAGAACCAAAGGCAGCTCTAATTCTGCGGTGCTCCTGAACATCCTCCCATGAGCGCCACCCAAGGTTACTGTAGCTGGGGAGGATGTTCAGGAGCACCGCAGAACCAAAGGCAGCTCTAATTCTGGAAATGATGTCCAATTTGTAATGCGCAATAAAGGTATGAGTATTAGACCAAGTGGCAGCTGCATAAATATCATCAATAGAAGCTCTTGCTCAAGAAGCTGCCAATGTAGATGGTAACCTGGTTTGAATGTGCCTTCAGTTGTTTAGGTAAGGCAATATCTTTCAAGGCATAAATATAGGAAATACAATCTGTTATCCATTTAGCCAGAGTAGTTTTAGAAACTGGTCTTCCCATTCTTATATTAGAAAAGGAAACAAATAGTTGTTCATATTTTCTGAATGCCTGGGTCTTCTCCAGATAATAACACAACTGTTTATGTACATCAAGATGATGAAGGGTGTATTCTCCTTTATTTTCAAATTTAGGGAAGAAAAATGAAACTGATGACATTTTTGTAAGTATTAAGCAATTTGGTAGTTAATTGATTAATTGATGGTCCACCTGACATAAAAGTAGGATGTGTCTGAGTGTATGTATCCTTGAAGGCGAGAAGCCGAGGTACCAGATGAAGTTATTGTGAAGTCTACTACCTTTCTACGTGTTTTTTTTTTTTGCTATTTTTGAACTGAAGAGTTTTTGAGAAGTTATAGCTACCAAGAACACAGTTTTCCAAGAAAGAAATATGAGATCCACCTAAGCTGATGGTTCAAAAGGGGAGCGAACTAAAGCTTGTAAAATCATGGTGAGGTCCCAAGGTGCAGTGGGATCCTTTAAAGGAGGTCTAAGTAGGAGAGTACCCACTAAGGAATGCTTTACACAATTTGGATGATGCTAAAGAAGAAGCATTATTTCCAATATGTTAGCTCTTCATGACTGCCACCTGAACTTTAACAGTGGAAAAACTTGCTCCTTCCTGGAAAATTGAAGCAAAGAAGTCTAGAACTGCTGGAAATGGAGGATTGAAGGGATCTAATAGTTTCTGATGAGCCCAAATAGTGAACCTTTTCGATTTACTCTTGTAAACTTTTCTAGTAGAATATTTATGGGACGAGATTTTTCAAACTGGAGAGGAAAGCCTGGAATGTCTAGTCATCATCGGAGTTGGAGAAACAATGCAGTCAACTTCAGTTCTGCAAATATCTGGGTGACCTTATCCTGATGAGTGAGACCTGAGGTCTGGACTGGGATCCAGCATCCAAGGGGGATGTAGTAAGTGAGACCAAAGGAAGGGAAACCATACCTGTTGAGGCCAGAAGGGAGCGATGAGGATCACTCTGCTGTTCAACCAACGTGCTTTCTGAAAAGAAAGTTGGGGAGGAGAGGCTGGGAAGGGTAAGCATAAAGGAGCATCTCTCAGGGACTGTCCCTGAGGAAGGATAAGGGCACAAAAAGTACAGTTGTGTACACTTACCATAAATGTAGATGTTCAAGTGTATTCACTGTTGCAGTCATTACATTTGGGTAATCTGCTGGCAGGTTGCCCTCAGTCGGCCTGAATAACAAAGTCTTGGGTCCTGCGTCAGTTGCTGTCTCCTCTTCCATGACGTCAGAGGTATAAAACATGCAGCCAATGTTATTTTCTTCAGTTTTTCTTGCCCCAGATGTCAGGTGTCCCCCAAATGGAGAGCAAATTATATATATATATATATATATATATATATATATATATATATATATATATAGGTATATATAGATATATATGTATATATATTTGCCCCCCCCCAAATGGATATATTTATATATATATATATATATATATATATATATATATATATATATATATATATATATATAAATAAACAGCAATATATGTAAATACACTTTTAACAACATAAACTTTACCTTCATCTAAAAGCAAATACACCACAAAGGCTTTAGAATATAGTGAAGGAAAGAGAAGTTATAGAAAAGGGGGATGGTGGGTAGGTAACCCGGACTGCAATAGTAAATACACTCGAACTTCTACATTTATGGTAAGTGTACACAACTGTACTATGTTCTTCATGTTTCACTGCTGCAGTCATTACATTTGGGTAGAATCCCAAAGCTATGGATGGGAGGATGGAACTAAATAGCATTAGGAGTGGCTATAAGGCCCTGCAGAACTGCAGTGGCAAAGCCTGCCCTGGATTTGGAGAAGAGAGGCAAATGATAATGCTTTGTGAAAGTATGAACACAGCTCCAAGTAGCAGCTTCTATAAAGTCTTTGGTTGGAACTCCTCTGAGAAAGGCTGCTGAGGTAGAGGCAGCCCTGGTGGAATGTGACCGGATTCCCTTGGGCACAGGTTTACCATGGTGCACGTAGCAGAAACAAATGCAGTGGCTTATCCACTTAGAAATACCCTGCTTGGATATAGCCTTCCCCTCTGATCCTGAAGCAAATGCCACCAGTAGCTGCTCAGACTTTCTTAAAGAGATTTGGTCTTGTTTAAGTAGAATCTCTGTTGTCTGTGTACATTCAATGAATGCAGGAATCCGCTCCCCCTTGTTCTGCGGATTTGGGTAAAATGTTGGCAGGTGAATGGTTTGGTTAAGAGCTACACTGGATACCACCTTAGACATAAAGGAAGGATTGGTCCTGAGGGACACCCTGTCCGGGTAAAATGTAATAAAAGGCTCCACAGCCATGAGAGCCTGTAGTTCTGAAACCCTTCTTGCTGAAGTGATGGCCAAGAGGAAAGCTGTTTTCCAAGATAAAAATTTTATATCCGCAGTAGCTGCTGGTTCAAAAGGAGGCAGGGTGAGTGTTTCCAGCACAAAACTGAGGTCCCATGCAGGAGTTGGTGATCTTCTGGGAGGCCTTACATTTCAGGCCCCTCTAAGATACTGTTTTAGCAGAGGATGAGAAAAGAGGAGAGGCTCCGTGTTGTAATGAGCCGAGATGGCAGAGGCATGGATTATTATTGAAGAAAAAGATAGGCCCTTGTCAAGCATCTCAGTCAAGTATTGCAAAATCTGAGGGATATTTGGTTTTGCTGTGTCCTTTCCGTGTGCTTGGTTCCAAGCACAGAATTTCTTCCATTTATCAGCATAAGATTTTCTAGTACTAGGCCTTCTGGCTTCCAAAATGACATCCATCACAGATTTCCTGAGAGGTGTTTGGAAAATTAAATGATCAACCATGCTGCAAGGTTCAGAGTTTGGAGCTGGGTGTGCAGAATTTGATTGTTCTGCTGAGACAGTAGATGAGGTATTTGAGGCAAGTACCAAGGAGGGAGTTGAGACATATTCCTTAGAATTGGGTACCAGTGCTGGCGAGGCCAGTCCGGAGCAATTAGGATCATTTTTGTTTTTTCCTGTCTGACCTTTAGTAAGGCCTTGGAGAGAAGAGGCAGAGGGGGAAAGGCACAGACTGACAGGTTTTTCCAACTGAAGGATAGGGCATCCACTTTCCATGCTTGTCTGCGATAAGTCCTTGTGCAGAATTAGTCCAGTTGATAATTTTGAGGAGAGGCAAACAGATCTATGTCTGGGCTCCCCCATTTCTGTGTTACCATGCTGAAGATTTGTGGGTCCAGTTTCCACTCATGCGGGTCCATAAGATTTCTGCTTAGGCCATCTGCCAGAGTATTTTGTTTTCCTGGCAGGAACTGAACTTGAAGATGTACTTAGTAAGTCAAAGCTGTGCTCCACAATGCCATGGCTAGTCTGCAAAGGGGGAAGGAATGTGTACCCCCCCCGCTTGTTTATGTACCACATAACCGTGCTGTTGTCCGTCTTTATCAGTAGTTGTCCTGGCTGAAGTAAGTCCTTGAAGGCTGTCAGAGCATTCTGAACAGCTAGCATCTCTTTCTGGTTGCTATGCAGATGCATTTACTTTGGGCTCCATATGCCCTGAATGCATCTCCCCACTAGGTGGGTCCCCCCAAGCATAGTCTGATGTGTCTGTAGTTAGGGTTTAGGTGGCAGGGGGTAGAGTGAATGACAGTCTCTTGTTTTGGTGACATGTCTCTGCCCACCAAAGAAACTCCTGTTGTAGGCAGGGAATAAGAGGAATCATCGTTTCCAGACTGTGACAATGTTGACTCCATAAACTTTTTAGGTACCATTGAAGTTTCCTCATATGCAGTCTAGCATATGGAATTAGTAGAATGTAGGATGCCATGAACCCCAAAGCCTGCAGAATTTGTCTTGCAGATAACTGGGTTTTTGTTGCCATCTGTTTGAAATATGTTGTCAGTTGTCTGTTTTGTCTGGCGTAAGGTAAGCCATCTGGGCAGTTGTATTCAAGCTTGCACCCAGGAATGTAAATGTTTGAGAGGGTACCAGTTGGGATTTGTTTTTGTTTATTGTGTACCCCAGGCATGTTAGAAGCCTTTTTACAAACACCAGATGTTGAAGAATGTCCTTGTTCTCTACTTGAATGAGACAGTCATCCAAGTAAAGATAAATTTGTATGCTTCTTTGTCTGCAAAATGCAATTACTGGTGCCAGGCACTTTGTAAAGACCCTGGGCGCAGTAGATAAGCCAAAGGGCAGTGCAGAGAATTGGTAATGCAAATAACCTGCTTTGAAGTGGAGGTATCTTCTGCATGATTCCCTGATGGGGATATGCAGGTATGCCTCTTTTAAGTCTATAGTCACTAACCAAGCGTTCCTGCCCAGCATAGGCAGTAGCTGCTGTAAAGTCAACATTATGAACTTTGGAATGTCCAGGAACGTGTTCAAAATTGATAAGTCCAGTATTGGACGCCAGGCATTGTCTTTTCTGGGTAGCAGGAAAAGTCTTGAATAAAAACCTTGTCCTTTTTCCTTTTCTGGTACTGGTTGAATAGCCCCCATATCCATGAGTGACATAACTTGTTTCTGAGCCTCTGCCCACTGATTTTGTGGCAGATCTGGCCAACCATTTGAAATTGGCAAAGTATTGAAATGAAATCTGTACCCCTGGGATACTATGTTTAATACCCACTTGTCCTGGGTAATTAACTGCCAGTTTTGAGCATGAAGTGCTAATTTTCCCCCCCAAGGGGGCTGCCAAAAGGTAAGTGCTTGGCGATGGTAGAGGGAAATCATTGATACTGCTTACTGTAGGGTTGTGCTTTGTTTCCTCCAGATTTGGAGGTGGAGGCACCCCATTGCTTTGACCTGTAAGAACCCTGTGAATGGTATCTTGAGCCCTTTGAGCACCTGGATTTGCCTTGAGAGGCTCTGTTGGACACAAGAAAGGACCAATTTTTAGTAGGCCAGTGCCTAGTGAACCTGGGTGGCTACACTTGTAAGAAATATTTTACAGTTTGCATAGATTTAGCTTTGTCTTCCATTTTCTTTAAAACCTCTTCTGCCTTATTACGAAACAGACTATCATGCTGTAAAGGGGCATCCAACAATTTAGCTTAAACATGATCAGGCAGATTTTGCTCCTTGAGCCAGGCATGCCTTCTAATCACAGATCCAGTAACTGCAGCCCTGCAAGAGGCTTCCAAGGAATCAAAACCACATTGTAAAGTATGCTTTCCAACCTGTTCTGCTGCATGCAATAATTCCTGCAATTCTTTATTTTCCACACAATCAGAAATCAACATCATGTTCTGTTTCAATAAGCCAACAACATGATGTTGATATTTAAGCATATGAAACTGGCGGTTTAAGGTCCTGATTGCCAAGGTTGCAGATGTATAAACCTTCTTTCCCCATCTATCCAGCACCCTGGAATCTCTATCAGAGGGGGTAGGATTTTTGCCTGTAGAGGCCTTTACACCTTTGGGGCCCTGAGAGAGAGCCTCTGGATCAGCAGCAGGATTTTCGAATAGAAATTTGTGGGAGTCAGGAACCCTGTAATATCTGTCTGGCTTACTAGGAACCAGAGGTAGGGAATCAGGAGCCATGCTTGATTCCGAAAACACATCATCAACAATGTCTAATACAGGAGGTATTGCCAAAGGACTATGCTGAGGAAGAAGGAGGAAATCCCTAAGCCTCTTTTTTGATTCAGAGAAATCCTGACTTTCCCAATGAAAAAGTTCCCTTAAAGTATGCAAGGTTTCTCCAAAAGAATAATCCTCAAGAGGAGATGCAGATGGGATGGATTCTTCTGCATCTGAATCCTCATACGGTGGAATAGAAAATTCCTGATCAGAAGAGATGGAAACTTGATCTGAAGATTCATAATCAGTGTCTTGCCTAAGCCTCTTAGCAGGGAGGGGGGGGGGTTTGGGAACCCCTGATCAAGGTAATTAAGTCCTCAGCCATTTTTGATCATCTGTTTTTTAGGCATAGGGGCCTGTGCACATGGCTCATGCATCATTTTTTTAGACTTAGAAGATGTTTTTGATCTTGTTTTTGAAGCTGGCATCGGTTTTATATAAAAATGTTGAGGCCTGAAAACACCCTCAGAAGCCGGTGCCTGCTGAGTGGCTCCGGACCCATCCAAGGGAGAGACATCCACTGGTTTAATACTCTGAGAATCTCATGGCATACCGGGCTCCACATGGGTCTCTGTAGAGGCCTGCAGCTCAAAAGTAGCAGGTATCAGGGGCTGCAAACATGCCTCACTGAGTACCGGCGACTGGCTAAGGAGAAGCTTCGTTGTCGGTTTTGGACCTCGACGGTCTGTCTCTGTCTTTCTCTTTGCGTTTTTTGTGAACTCCGGTAGTGGGATTGCTAACCGACGACATTTCAGGGTAATTAAATCTGGATCCAAAATATTTTGAAGCAAAAATATACCGACGCTTAATAGTGCATTGGTTAAATCTAGCACAAAACCGACAGCAAGGCACATCATGATCTGGGCCTAGGCAAGGAATACAGTACAAATGAAAATCCTTATGAGGTATTTGCTTCGCACAAGTAATGCCATTATTAACTTTTACTGACATTGGTACGGAGCAAGAAAAAGTTTCCCCAACGGGGTACTTAGCTTTAGTTGAAGACTTCGGTCCTGAGACTCGAATGTGAAAATTTCAGGAGTCGACCGGCACTTGCGAACTGCTTCTGCTTCGGGCACCGCGCAGCAAGAAAGACTGAAGAAAATGGCGTTGCATGCATGTTTTATACCTCTGACGACCTGACGTCATGGAAGAGGAGACAGCAACCGACGCAGGACCCAAGACTTTGTTATTCAGGCCGACTGAGGGCAACCTGCCAGCAGATTACCCAAATGTAATGACTGCAACAGTGAAACATGAAGAACATCCTGCTGCATTTGTTGTTGAAGAGGGATGTGAATAGGCACAGCAAAGCTGAGCTCACTTGTGGAAGATCGTGTTTGCCATTGATTGACGGAGACACTACTCATGAGGCATAATGATGGCCCTGCTGAGTCTGTCTGCTAGAATGCTGGACTTCCCTGGTATGTGTATTACTACTAGACAGCAGTTGGAAGAGATCACCCATTGCCACACCCTCAATGCTTCTCGACAAAGGGGGCAAGGATGTTGTTTCCCCTTGTTTGTTGATGTACCAGACTACTGACATGTTGTCTGTCTGTATTGCAATAGTCCTTAAAGGAAGAAAACTCTGAAAGGCCTGCAACACTAGAAGCACCACTCCAATCTCTAGGACACTGATATGCAGATTGGTCTCTTGTATTGACCACGTGCCTTGAACAGTCTATCGCAAGTAATGTCCCCTACCCCACCGCAACTGGGAGGCATCCATGGTCAACGTTGCACTGGGGGAGGGAAGGAAGGACAAACAGACAACCTAGATCAATATTCTCTGAACCAACCCACCAAAGAAGAGAATTTCTGCACATTCAAGTCAATTTTTTGGGATGATTCAAGGGATAGCAATGAAAGGACCATTCCACTGCTACAGCACACTGGAAAATTCTCATGCATAAGCAGGGAGTAGGAATCAAAGTTATAGTAGCAGCCATCAATCTTAATGCTTTAAGGATCAATCTTGCTGGGGTTGCTGGAACAGAAAGAACTTGCTTGATGTGTGCCTTCAATGTAAGAATTCTGTTCCGAGACAGAAAAGTTCTAAGCAAGCCCCTATGAAGTCTATTTGAACTTGTTGAATATGAAATTTGTGCATGCATCTGGTGATCCCCAGTGAGAGTGCCAGGTGAAGCAAATAATCAATGGCTTTTAACAGTGGATGCATGGCTGCTGCAGTAAGGAGCCAGTCGTCTAAACAGGGAAATGCATTGAATCCAATCAGTCTCAGATGAGCTGCTCCCACTGCCATCCAATTTGGTGAACACCTTGGGGGCTGTGGTGAGACCAAAGGTCAGGGCTCTGAACAGATAATGACTGGCCCCCAGCCAGAAGCACAGATACCTTTGAAAGCACCTGTTCATTTTCATGTGGTAGTATGCATCTTGAAGATCGACTGATCACTTCCAGTCATCCTTCTAGTCATCCTTCTGAAGGGGCAGAATGGAGTGAACAGTGACCACCCAGAATTTGGAGTTTTCTTACAAATTGGTTCAGGTAACTTAGATCCAAGGTCCCCTGACTTTTTTGGTACTAAAAAGAACCATGAGTAAGTTCCGGATCCTGTCTGGTCTGCTGGGACCTCCTAGATGACTCTTGTCTAGCAACTTTGTAAGTTCCTGAACTGCTAGCTCCCTCTGACTGGGTGGAACATTGGGGAGAATTGTCTTTGGTCTTACTGGAATTTGTAAAAAGTGAATGAAATATCCTCTGGATATGATCTTTTGCATGTCATTTCTGATGGCTAGCCAGGCATCCTGATGCATGGATAAGCACCCCCCACTGCCTCCAGAGATGAACAGTTGGTCAATCTTTCAGGAATGCTGGAAAGACATGTCCGAGAAAGAATCTCAAGATCCTTGATTCTGCGGCACCCCCCCCCCCCGTACTGCCCAGGCAATGTCTACCATTATAATTGCTTCCCCCTCTTCCTCCGGGGGAAAAATCTCCATATGATTCCTGGGGAAAGGGCCTTGAGATTTCTTGAAGCACATTTTCTTACCAACATGCTGGTTCATGGAAAAGGGCCTCTGCAGGGTAGAAAAACAACTCCGATGGCAAACAAGGTCTTTCAGTCCTGTTCACGACTGGAGAGATTCACTTTTACTGGTGGACAAAACGAGGACAATCCATCAAAAGGAGCATTGATGAATGACACCTTGAAGGGTTCAGCAAATTTGCACAACTGCATCCAGGCATGTCGACTTATGGCTACACCTGAACCTTGAAGTACCTTCTGTGGCATGCAAGATCAACCTCATTGCCATGTTTGTAATCGATTGTAGGGTGGCCACTAGTAAAGAAAAGGATTTCTGTTCATCTGACGATATGGACCCTGGGGCAGAATTAGAGAGTTCCTTTATTAAGCCCCTCTGTAATCTGCTGAAATGTGCCAGGTAGTTCAGCGATCACAGTGCGAAAGTCATTAATGAATAAACCCGCTTCCCAAACCTGTCCAAAGCCCTACACTCTCTGTTAGGGGGATGGACAGTGGAGTTTTGTTCAGCAATCTCCTTTCTGGTGGCTGAAGCAACAACCATGACATCTATGGGAAAGCCTTTCATCTAGTATTAGCTATCTGCTGGGGCACTTAATATTTTATCTGTGTGTTTTGGGAAAGGTTCCATGGAAACCAGTTCCTTCCATGCCCTGTGGGAGACAAGATCTATAAACTCATCAGTGGGAGAGGGGGGTAACCCAAGATGTAGACAGACCAACCAGAAGGCTTCTAAAAACACAGATTCCTCCAGGGGAAGGTGTTTGGGAAGACCAACCACCTTTCTGAAGTAGGATCTCTAGGGTGCATCTAAATGAGACATCTTCCACTGGAGATCTAGGGGACCCTTCCCCCCTCATCAAAGTTTGTGTCTTCTCTGAGGGATTTGTGTGGGGAATCCATGTGCCTCCTCTTGCATGTCCTCTTCCAAGGAATCTCCTCAGTGAGATGTTCCAGAGAGGTATAGGAAGAGATGGGGAGTTCCCTCAATGGAGCTGTTTGGAACCTCTTCGGGGCTGGTTGTCCCTGAGGTGTAGGATGCGGAGGCTCAGACGCAGGATCCAGAGAAGGAGTAGGGTATGGATCTGATGAAGGGAGAGTCAACACTACTCTCAGCTGAGAGAAGACTATCTCCACCACCTCAAAGGCAGAAGGACCTGGAAAAGTCAAGGACAATCCCTTCAGCACTGAAACTTCCACAGCAGACAATCCCCAAGCCTCCCAGATTCCCCACTCTGAGGGAGGGGGTCAGAGCCAAGCTAACAAGCACTGAGGCTCCAAGAGGAAGCAACAGCTCTGAAATTTTCAAAGTCAACCTGTCAGATCAGACACTGACACTACATCTCCAAGAACAGTCGTGCTCCAGCAGAGTTGGAGCTGTCCAGGTCGGGAAGTACTTGGAATCATTGTTGGAATAACTTTTGGATCTGATGCATCGACTCGCGGAGCTTTTGGATCCATGGGTTCCCAAATGGATGGTCAGATCAAAGGAGGAGTAATTACCAGTAGAAGTGCAGGATGATGGCTCATGGATACAGTGGGAGACAAAGCTGGCAAAATCCCCATCTGGATCTGTGTTCTGAAGAATTTCCTCATTATACTATCTACCTCTGCTTCAGAAAGAGTACAGGAGGACCTAACTGGACAGGTTCTTGTAAAAGAGGGAACCTCAGCCTTGAAGAGACCAGTTCCGGGGAGAATCTGGGAACATGGAGCCAAAGAGATGGAACCATAAACTGTTTTGGATCCAGTAGCTTTGGATCCTAAATTTCTAGAACCTTTTTAGGAGGTTCTGAGGAAGATGACTATGAAGCAGTCTGTACAGGGAAGTGCTCACGGTACTACCTGGGCTCCTTCGATTTCTGAGAGGGGGGGGGTTTGAGCTCCTGAAGAAAAACCTGAGGAGGAAGCTGAAGCAGTGAAGACCTTTTAATATAAACTTACTACTCCTATCACTAAGAAATCTCGCACTGAAAGCCGCACAAATAGCACAAGGAGTATCTGATGTGCTGGGCCTAAACAGTGCATGCACTCCCTGTGGGAATCAGAATTGGGGATCTTATGCCCACAGTAAATATATTTCTTAAATCTGGTAGGTATGTCAGCCATACTGGATAAAAGAACCTACCAAAATAACGAGACAAGGGTAGACTTTTCGTTCTTCTTCTTTTTTTTTTTTTAAAGAAGACATAACAGGAAAAGGGGTAAAAACAACCAACAATGGTAGTTAAAGAAATATATCTAAAGGTATAACGGGGGAAGAAATAGACCATCAATGATGGTAAAATGAAAGAATTACCAAAGAGTATGGTAAAGACAGGGTAAGAAGAGTATATCTATAATGAAGTACTCTGCTTGACATGGAGGGGAAGTGTACTCCACAGACGGGAGTCGCTGGGAGAGAAATCTGTCCCACCAGCAAAGTCCTATTGATGTCGCAGACCAAGTTGAGGTTTTGCGTGTGGGTCACACGAGTGGAGTTTGGCTTATGGTTATGCAGCAATTTCATCAAGGTGGAGTCAGAGATTGCTCTGCATGCCAGGCATAGATCACCTCTGAAGAGTCTGTGTGAGATGGAGTAGAGGGACAGGGCTTTTATCCTATCTGACAGATTTTTGAAGCCCTGGATTCTCCTGGTCAAGAACCTGCGTGGTCTCTCCAGCTGCTGCATGTGCTTTGCAAGGGGCGTTATACTCGACAACAGGCCTGATAAGGGAGGAATACAGGGAAGTTACGACTTCCTTGTTCCTGGAACAAATGCCCTTACTAATGTGGTGAGCCATGTAGAAAGCTCTCCATACAATGGAGGCAACACGGTGGTCAAAAGTTAGACTGCTGTTAACTTGGGTGCCCAGGTCCCTCACAACTGCTTGTGTGCTTAAGACATTTTTATGTGATAATTTGTGGAGATGTCACACTACCCAAAGGGGATGATGATGCATTTTTGGCATTTAGTTTGAGGCTGTGTTTCTGGCACCATTCATTTAACTGGGTGAGACCCTCTTGTAGTATGTTGAAATCACTAGTAAAGTTGAAAGACAGTGCCCAGCTTGCAGTCATCTGCAAACTTGGTCATCCATATACTTCTGGCTTTGGCTTGCACCTTGGAGCATCTCAAACAGCAGGGGCCGTGAAGAAAGACTGCAAGGAACCACCACGACTAAAATCCACAATTTAATTGTTGTTATAAAAAGAAAAACAAGCGCTTTCACACACCATCCCGGTGTGCTTCATCAGGTTATACTCAAACACAAAAATATCACCATTTAAATACAAAAAAACACTTTGATTATTCAATTATGCGTATCAATTAATAAACCAATTAAAACAACTTAGCGCTGTCAGTTAAAGGGAAAGCAGCATTGTAGATAGTTATAAAACTTCTTAGGTAGCATATATTCGCAATAGTATTTCCTTTAAGTGTTGAGTACTAAGCCTCCTGTAACAATATTTAACTTACAAATAGATTTACTCAATTTAACTTGTACTCCATTAATAAGACATTTTAACACACTAAAACTAACTTAAAACATCAAATAGTTTTTTCATCAAAAAATATAAAAAATATAATTTTTTCATCAAAAATATAATTAAAACATCAGAAGATATTTGTCCTTTATCTAAGGTCAGAGTATCATGCTGAGCCTCTATAATAGATAATAAAATAGATAATAAAAACAGAATCTAACATATGTTTAAATTCATATTTCAGATATAAATACATACAAAAACAGAAGATACCTATATTAAGTGGATGTGCAAAATGCCTATTCTAGGACAAATATTAAGGACATTGTGCAAAAATACAATTCAGCTCTATAATCGTGGACATTTAATTATGTGCATGATAAATATTTGATAGTGCTGATACAAATACGCTGTATGTGCAACAAATTCATGACTGATGAATGGGTGATGGGCAGGAAAGGAGGTGTGGGGAGAGGGAGGTGAAGGGGGAAGGGGGGGGTGGGGAGGTGGGAAGGGGAAAAAAGGAAAGGGGGAGAAAAATCATCCTACTACAAACAAAAAGATTGAACAAGGATAATGTTCGATGCTACTAAAATAGCATCAAATGGACCCTAAAAGCGCCGGTCTAATACTAAGAGCAGAATTTAGACCTGGTTCCAAATGGGCTCTGAGATTTAGTATCCATTTGAGTTCATGCAACTCAAGTGTACCTATATGATCTCCTTCTCTTTTATTCTGGTTCACTATTTGGATAACCCTGAAACTAAACCCATGCTGTGAAAATGATTGACAGTGCTTGGCCAAAACGTTAGTAAGGTTCCCCTTCCTAATGTCATATACATGGTTGTAGACATGATCTTTAAACCTACGTGAGGTCATCCCTACATAGTAGGCTTCACATGAATTGCATGTGGCTAAGTAGATAACACTCTGAGTATCACAGGTGGCATAAAACATTGGTTCAAATGCTATATTTATATTAGGAACTTCAAAAGTTTGAACTGTGGATATATATATTTACATATACAGCATTTTCTACATGGATATGTGCCCTTTTTATATCTTGCTCTGATATCCAACCCTTTTTGGTCCATTTTTTCTTTACACAAAAGCTTCTTGAGATTTGGACTGTTGCTAAACCTAAAATTAGGCTTAGCACCCACTATCCGTGATAGCCCATGGTCAAGAAGTAAAATTTTCCAATTATTCTTTATAATCGACATAACATTATCTATATCATTCGTGTATTTAATTCCAAAAACTAACTGTGTTTTATTTCGATCAGCATAATTATTATATATTATTCCTCCTCTATGCTTAGAGACTTCCAAACAGCAGGGGCCCCAAGACCAATACCTAGGGTACACTGCTCAACAGGGGACTACTACTTTTGGTAGCTTCCCTTACTTTGAGTGAGTTCCATCAGTGAGCCAATTCGGTACCCATCTGGTTACACACGGATTTACACCAAGCTGGGGTAGTTCATCTATCATCATGCTTGAGTGAGGAAAAGTGTGGAAGGCCTTGGCCAGGTCAAGGTAGTCAGAGTGCAGTCTTCCCCTCGTCCATGGCTTTGGTGAATGACTCAAGGAAGTCTACCACATTTAACAGGCATGATCTCCCCTTGACAAAACCAAACTGTGTGGGATCAAGCGTTTAAAGGTTGCCGATGTCCTTGTTACTGTTTTCCATGGTAATGCATTCCATGGCCTTGCAAATCAGGCTAGTTAGGCTGATGGGTCTACAACTGCCCGGATCGGTGGATGTTCCACTTTTGTGCAGATGGATAACAGTGGTTGTCCTCCACTTGGCTGGGATGAAACCAGTACTCAGGCTTAGATTGAGTAGGGTGCCTAATGGTGCTGCAAGTTCCTGCCTGAGTTGATGCTGGATGTAGCCTGAGATGTTATTGGGTCCCACGGAAGCTGTGTTTTTAGCCTTTGAGAGGGCGGTAATGACTTGCTCCCCAGAAACAAGGGGTGGGGGGCAGGTGCTGGGGCTATCCTGGATTATGGATGGGGAGGAACAGAGGTGAAGTTTTCACTGAATCTGTCTGCCAGCAGGTTGGCTACATCCACGTCATTTGTGTACATGGTGTCCTTGACCATCTGTTCTGAGTAGATTTGGGCATTTCCCCTTAGTGTGTGGATGTATGTGAAGAAGGCCTTAAGATTATCTTTAGTAGATGTGGCCAATTTGGACTTGAAGTTAGCTTTGGAGGACTTCACTAATACCCTTATTTGCTTATTTAGGCCAAGGAGAGAGGTTGCTTCCAATTTGGCACCTGTTCCTTCTTGGTCCTGGTCAGCAATTTTTTCCTTTTGTTGTAGAGTTTATTTACAGCCGATGTCCACCAGACAGGTTTACTCTTCCTTGATGAGTTGTTTTAACCCTAGCTGGAGTGAAGGGTCAGGGGAGATGGTGACTTCAAAGGTGACCGCTCTGTGGTCTGATCTTACCAGGAATGATGACAATGTGGCGATGTTGCAGTGGTTTCCTATGTTGGTTAGTACCAAGTCCAAGATGTTCTTACCTTTCGTGGGGGGTGTCAACCAGCTGGTCCAAGGGAGTGGCACTGATGAAGTCAAGGAATCTTTGAGCATTTGTATTCTGGCTCGAGCAGTTCTTCTAATCAATGATTGGGTAGTTAAAATCGCCCAGGATCAAGGTATAGGATTAAATCTCAATAGAATCAAAGATGTCCAGACAGGCCGCATGGGTGTCCTGAGTAAACGTTGGGAGTCTGTAGCTATTATTTGAACAGGGGTCTTGTCACCGTTAACTGCACCTGGAGCATCTCCTGTGTGTCACACTGTTTGAAAAGTCTGGAGGTGTGTATATCTAATATACATTGAAACACCACCCCCTTTGGCGTTGCTGCCCTCAGTTTGGGGTCTGTATGCATGACAGGATGAGTAACCAGGAAAGGCTGGGGTGCTCTCCGCAGCTTTGAACCAGGTTTCTGTGACTGCACAAATGTCAATATCTTTCAGGGTTAAGAATTTATTTTATTTTACATTTGTTGACCGGGATAGTCCGACTGGATACATTTTCAGCGGAGGCCCGAGGAAAAAAGCTCCAAGATAATAATACAGATTGAACATTTAGTAAATGCTAGTTTCAAGCAGATTACAGTCATAAGCAATACCAGCATTTAGCAGATATAGAACTTATTAAAAAGAATTGCAAGAATGCTTGCAATGAGTGCAGTTTCATGTTGAGACTCCTACGGTTCAGAGGCATGACCTTTAAATTGTTTTTAGATGAGATTCTCATGTTGGCAGTTTTGACCTCAATACACTGCATAAAAAGGTACTATGCGGGAGGCAAGACCCTTTGTCAGGAGCCTGAAGCCCAAGGGAGGCAGATGCAGGCCATCTCTGACAGAGCATCATGGTCTGTCAATTATTTCTTCCCCTTAGGAGGACACCAGAAACTAAGCCAAATGTCAAAATCAATCATCTTTTTTTTTTTTTATATTGAGGCATCATTCTGGGTGACAGCAGACTGCTGCTTAAGGTTAGTGACATATCTGCCTGGAGCACATTCAGTGAGCTTGATCATTCATGCCAACATGTACTATGACAGTCACAGCAGTACTTGTTGAGGGAATTGAGGGCATGGGTGACGTGGCAAATTCTGGCACCTGACAAACAGTTTACTGTGACTTTCTCCTTATCCGGCCTGGTGAGGGGCAGATCTGTGCGTCTCACAATGGTGTCTCCTTGTATTAATATATTAGGTTTATGGTTAAGCCTTAACAGCTGTGAGACACAGGTGCGTGGGACTGTGTGTGGTGTGGTAGACTGTGGAGTTTGCGTGCGTTTTTGTCTCTGGGGTCTCTCTTGTTTAGGTACTGTCACTCATCCTTCTCTAGTATAAATAACGAACAAGCATGGCAGTTTGTTTATATGCTTTATTACAACACATTAGGATGTACAACAGCATTACAAAATATAAACAAACTGATTAACTGAGACTACATAGACTTATATGCTTACATCTCAACAGCTTACTACAAAATGGTAGTCAGGCTCACACATGCTCAGTATTTACACACTTTTGCAAGCCCCTAGAAAGCTTCTTAAAGCTGTATACATACACTCTGATCTACAGGTATGTTTTTGTTAAAAAACACTGCATATGTAGGGGTGTGTGTTGGGTTGGTGTGGCTGATGTTTGCGGTGTGGTGTTTGTGCAGACATCCTCCTCAGTGCCAGGTATACTGGCTTGTGAGGGACAGAGCATTGACTCCATGTTTTTAATGTAATTGCATCTCTCACAAATTGTGTTCCTAAGTGGTAGCTAGAGAGGGTTATCAGTATATGTGAGACAGTTGCTACACTGTCTCAGGATGCCCACATTAACCAGACTGGCAGGAGAAACTGTAGGAAACTGTCCATCCATATTTGTCAAAATTGGTGAGGGAGATGAGCTAAGGGGGCTGAAGGTGAAATGATGCAAGATGGATACTAGCAACTTGTGTTTGTACAGAGGCTGGAAAGAAGCTTCTACGGAGCGAGTGCTAGTAAGGGAAATTTTGATGCTGGAATACCTTGCAATGGATGCTACGGTATCCTTAAAATCTGTGTGGATATCATGAACCTAGAGCTCAGATGCTCTCCATCATCAGTCTCTGAAAAGTCAGTACCTCTCAAAGGGGAGATCTCCTTCTCCACTTGGAGGGCCTGACTTCACAGAGAGAGAATTTCTGCAGGTTGCAAACTCCAAAAACTGAATAACTCCTAAGCCAGCTTAGCCAACTTCAGAAAGAGAGTGTTTTGCAGTCTGGAGACCCATCAGCAGCAGCTTTTACTCGATAGAAGTCCAGGATCCAGAATGGATCTTTGGTTTATGGGGGTGGGGGATATCTCTGGGTTTTGATGAAAGGAAGATAGACCTGTTACATAAGTTGATGAAAGTGATTTTAGAACACGTCTTCCTATTTGAAGAAGGAGGCTACATTCAATTATGTGAAGTAGTGGTGGGAACCCCATGTGCTAACAGCTATGCAAATATAGTGTTAGCACATTGGGAGGAAAGAATGGTCTTACAGAATAACCCCTTCATAGCTCATCTTAGACTCTACCAAAGATTCTGGATGACATATACATCATCTGGGAAGGTGATATTAGTCAACTATTAGCATTTCATGCATATCTAGAGGGAACAATGAGCTTCTTACAGTTCACAATGTCCCATAGTTTTACATCTATAGACTTTCTGGATATAAAGGTGTTACAGGATGGAAACGGCAATAAAGATACAAAACTATTTAGGAAAGAATGTTGGAAGAATAACATATTGCCAAGAACAAGTATGCATCCTAGACACACCTATGACAATATCTTGAAAGGACAGTTCCTAACGATGTCCAGGCTACACTTGAGACAAATTTTAATGAAGCCCTGCAAGATATGAGAGAACAATTTAGATCTAGAGGATAACAAGGTCAATGAGATATCTACAATACTAAGCCTTGTACAGAGCAAAAGGAAAGAAGGACTACCATATTTAATAGAAAAACTGAAAGAAGACGTCAGCAACATTTGCGAAAAAGGGAGTAGTAATAGAAAGAGGGGTGTTCCAAGGATACAAGAGAGATCTGTAATATTAAGGAATAATTGGAAGATCCTGACATCGAATGAAGGGTTGAAAAAAATAGTAGGAGAAACACCAGGATTCTCCTTTAAAAATTAGAAAAATCTGAAACAAACATCATGCAGACATAGAAAAAGGGGATCACAAGTTGTTTCAAAAAGAAGAGGAACATTCCCATGCCGGAGGTGCACAATATGCAAATATATAAATACAGATAAGTTCACACATCCAATAACTGGGAGGACATACTACAGCAATTTTTATGCAGACTGCAGTACTAGAAATGTAGCCTACCTAGCTATGTGCCAACAATGCAGTAGTTTCTATGTGGGGAAAAAACACAGACAGTTAAAAGAAAGGGTATCTAAACACCTAAGTGATATCAGACTTCAAGACCTAAAAAAAAAAAAAAAAACCTTTGGTGAGACATATTTGGAACAATGTTGGGCATTCCTTCAGCTTCAGAGCCCTTCAGATAACAGATAGGACATCTAGAGGAAGAGATACAGACAAAGTTATAGAATTCAAAGAGATATACTGGATAGGAGAATTAAGAGCTCATAAATCCCCAGGCCTGAATACAAACTAACCAATGAAAACAGCACTGAAGGGGTGGAGGCTGAAGAGATGTCTATGATTGGCTGTGACAAATAGAACAATAGGTTGAATATGGAGGTTATAGCTGAAAGTCAAGCAGTGATTGGTCGACACCGGATTACATATGATAGTGAAACATGGCTTGTTTTAAAGATCCAAAGGAGGACCAACCTAAGGTCTGAAAGCGCTTATCAGTTTTTGAGCTCAGCATTGCTTTTATTGCTTTAATGAAGCATTAAAGATTTTATTTTAAGAGGATATAAGTTGTCGTCTTTGGCTACTACCCTGGCTATAACCACTGTGTTGCTTCTATTTACTGCTGGTATCGTTTTACAACACAGCACCTTGGTGGGAATACTTGCATTTTTCACTTATAAATATATAAAAACCAACCATGCCCCATGGCTATCTTAAGATACCATGTCCCTAATGAAAAAAAGAGACAAAGCCTGGCCACACTTTCAAAAGCATAAAACTACTGCCCAGCGACAGAAATACCAAGAACTCCGCAACAACGCCAAAAAACTAATAAAGCTAGACAAGACTAACTATTATAAATCCATGCAGGAAAAACACGCCAACAACCCTCAGAAATTCTGGGCCTCATTAAACAACCTTCTTCACCCTGGTAAAACTACTACCCCTTCCCCTATATTACCAAACACCCACAGTGACATCCCCACCCAGTTTAATAAATATTTCACTGAAACAATCCAAGCCCTAGCAAATGCCCAAAAAACTACTTCCAACCCCACAGCAACACTAACCCCCACCCCCTCTAATACATTAAACAACTGCAGCTTTTCTCTGAATCCAGTCCCCACTACTACAATAGCTAAGCTCCTCAAAAAGCTTAAACCAACAACATTAGCAGCAGACAGTCTTCCAGCCGACCTTCTACAGATTACAGCAGAGGCTATAGCTTATGCCATGTCCATCCTCATAAACAGGTCAATAACCGAATGTAAAGTACCCCACTCCTAGAAAATAGCGCATATTATACCTTTGCTCAAAGGAGGTCAGTCACTTGAGCTTACCAACTACCGCCCTATAGCAATTCTATCACCCTTATCAAAAATATTAGAGAGAGTCGTTCATGCCCAGATCATGCACTACCTCCAAAAAAACAATCCCCTATCAACATCCCAGCATGGCTTTAGGCCTTCCCATAGCATCACCACAGCACTGCTCTCATTTTTCCAACATTGTGAATCTACTAAGAAACAAAGGTCTATTCGTATCCTCTATATTCCTTGATTTATCCAAAGCCTTCAATATGGTTAACCACAGTATGCTCCTAAAAACCCTAATTACCCTGAGCATCAGCTCCTCTACCATATCCTGGTTTTCTAACTATTTATCAAACCGGCAATAGGCAGTCCTATGGAAAAAAAACAGTTGTTCCCCCTACTACCAGTAGCCATAGGTGGCCCTCAAGGGTCCATCCTTGGCCCCTTGCTATTTTCACTATTCACTAACCAGATAGCCACATCCTCACCTTCGGTCTCTATAGCACAATACACAGATGATACCACTATTATATGTGCCGCACCCACCTTGATGGAACTAAAAATCATCACCCAAAATAACTTTTCCCTAGCAGAAGAATAGTTCACCAACATCAAACTTATACTTAATCCAAAGAAAACCAAACTTATTATCTTTAGTCCTGGAAGGTCTCCTCCTGTATACAGTAACTTTGACATAAAATTTAAAGATAATACACTAATCACCCCAACAACTCACACAAAGCTATTAGGAGTTGAAATCGATAATAACCTGAAGTATGACATACATATTGCCCAAACAATCAAGAAGGTCAACAAAAAAATTGGCCTCCTTGTGGGCCTGTTTCGATTGTCGTGGAGTACCATGCATTCTTTATTTTGGATTGTTTCTGCTTTGTTTGATGGTCTGCTTTGTTTGATGGTACCTTACACCCATTTGGTGTCTTTTTTTGCGTTTTGTCCTTTATAGGAATAAACAGTTTATGTCTAAAAATACAAAAGCCATGATTGCAAGAACCCATCTACTATCCATCCTCATGTATGCCTCCCCTATCCTAACTAACCTTCATAGCTCAGAACTAACCAAGATTGCAAAGTTTGCTACCGAAGCCAACTATAGGTCTCATCATTGTTTGGCCCTCAAACAGCTGAACTGGCTTGAGTTCCCTTAACTCCTCTTCCTCAATCAACTCACAATTGCCCACAAGCTCTACCACCACCCTTAAAATAACCCTACCCTTCATCAACTTATTCACCCCTACACCACATCCAGAACCTTAAGATACACTTATCAAAACCACATAAATATCATTAAACACAAAAATGAGGCAGGCAAATCCCTTTTTGCCTGCTCTATTGCCAGAATCTGGAATACACTCCCAAACCACATAACCTCCACAACCTCTACCTCCCAATTTAAAAGACTTCTCAAAACCCGCTGCATAACAAACTGGCTCTGCCCATGTCACCCCCCCCCCCCGGGTTAAGCCATAACTGTTCTCTGTTGCTGGGATACCCAACAAATAAAAGTTGGGTCACCACCACCCTATATCTGCAGTATACCCTAGATCTAGGCCCCTGCCCAGAATGCTGTTAATCTTGTTCTACTAAACTCTTCCTGTATGTCCTGCTGAATATCTTGCTTCTTCCTGTATGCTCTACTGGAAATTATTGCTGTGTGTTAATGAGAAATTGCTATAGTAGGAAATGTGTGACTGTTGAACTATATTGTATTTTTAACCTTCTCTCTGTGCGCTTTCTGTTATATTACAAAATGTGTGCCTTTTTAATACATATTATATGGAGCTTTTCTCCTCTGGCCTCCGCTGAAAATGGACCTGTGTCCAGCCAGACTTTCCCAGTAAACAAATGTAAAATAATATATATACATACATACATATATATATATATATATATATATATATATACACACACACACACACACACACACACACACACACACACACACACACACACACACACACACACAGTGGATATAAAAAGTTTATACACCCCTGTTAAAATGCCAGGTTTTAGTGATATAAAAAAATGAGACCACAATAAATCATTTCAAAACTTTTCCCACCTTTAATGTGACCTATAACCTATACAATTCAATTTAACATTTGTTTACCGGGTAAGTCTGACTTGGAACAAAGCCAATTTCCAGCGGAGGCCTGGGGAGAAATGCTCCAGATGCATGTCTTTGTACGGTGGAGGGAAACCGGAGCACCTGGAGGAAACCCACATGAACACAGGGAGGACATGCAGACTCCGCACAGAAGGCACCCCAGCCAAGAATCGAACCAGAGAACCTCTTGCTGTGAGGCGACAATGCAACTGCTGCACCACTGCACTGTCCAAATTGAAAAAAATAAATCTGTTAGGGGAAGAAATATAAAAAATAAAAAACATACAATACACTGGTTGCATAAGTGTGCACACCTTTAAACTAATACTTTGTTGAAGCACCTTTTGATTTAATTACAGCATTCAGTCTTCTTGGGTAGGAGTCTATCAGCATGGCACATCTTGACTTGGCAATATTTGCCCACTCTTCCTTGCAAAAGTGCTCCAAATCGGTCAGATTGTAAGGGCATCTCTTGTGCATAGCCCTCTTCATGTCACCCCACAGATTTTCTACTGGATTTAGTTCTGGGCTCTAGCTGGGCCATTCCAAAACTTTAATTTTCTTCTGGTGAAGCCATTCTTTTGTTGATTTGGATGTATGCTTGAAGTCATTGTGTTGAAAGGTGAAATTCCTCTTCAGATTTCTAGCAGATGCCTGAAGGTTTTGGGCCAAAAGTGACTGGTATTTGGAACTGTTCATAATTCCCTAGTTCTAGCTGAAGAAAAGCAACCCCAAAGCATGAAACTGCCACCACCATGCTTCACCATGGGGACGGTGTTCTTCTGGTGATGCAAAGTGCTGTTTTTGCGCCAAACATACCTTTTGGAATTGTGGCCATAAAGTTCAACCTAGGTCTCATCAGACCATAACACATTCCCCCACATGCTTTTGGGAGACCCGGTGTATTGTTTTGCAAATTTTAACCGGGCCCGAATGTTTTTCTGTGTAAGAAAAGGCTTTTGTCTTGCAACCCTACCCCATAGTCCAGACACATGGAGAATACGAGAGATTGTTGTCACATGTAATACACAACCAGTACTTGCCAAAAATTCCTGCAACTCCTTCAGTGTTGCTGTAGGTCTCTTGGCAGCCTCCCTGACCAGTTTTCGTCTTGTCTTTTCATCAATTTTGGAGGGATGTCTAGTTCTTTGCAACATCACTGTTGTCCCATAGTTTCTCTACTTTTTGATGACTGTCTTCACTGTGTTCCTTGGTATATCCGATAATGTGGAAATTTTTTTGTACCCTTCTCCTGACTGATACTTTTCAACAATGAGATCCCTTTGATGCTTTGTAAGCTCTCTGTGAACCATGGCTTGTGCTGTAGCAGGCAACTGAGTAAATGCCAGGAAAATCCTACTACGACAGCTGAACTTTATTTGGGATTAATCAGAGTCGCTAACTGATGGCAGGTGTGTACCCAAGAACACTGAATACTGTCATTAAATCAAAAGGTGCTTCAACATAGTATTAGTTTAAGGGTGTGCACACACAAAGTATTAGTTTAAGGGTGTGCACACTTATGCAACCAGCGTATTTATGTTTTTTATTTTTTATATTTTTCCCCTAAAAGATTTGTTTTTCAATTGGATTGTACAGGTTATAGGTCACATTAAAGGTAGGAAAAGTTTTTAAATGTTTTAAATGATTTATTGTGGTCTCATTGTTTTATACACACACACACACACACACACACACACACACACACACACACACATTTACTGTGGCTGCCTTTGGGTGATATCTGCATTTTGAAAGTGCTCTTGCCTGTCTTAGGCTTTTTTGCCCGGACATCTCTATAG
Source organism: Protopterus annectens (assembly GCF_019279795.1). Lineage (NCBI taxonomy): Eukaryota > Metazoa > Chordata > Ceratodontiformes > Protopteridae > Protopterus > Protopterus annectens. The sequence continues at coordinate 175,681,633 of NC_056743.1, read as the reverse complement.
TGCAGCTTTAGTAGTACACATGATTAGCAACATAAAACTACAACAAGCAGAGAAAAAGTAAAGGAGGGTTCCCAAAAGGGGAGTTTTCTGTTTTCCTGAGTCATGATAAGGCCAAACAGACTTTGCATACTATGAAGAAATTAATATGGCAATGTGTATGCTGCTTTTTATACCAGGAACATAAGAGATGCTAGTAGCAAGATGGACTGGACTACATGTTTTACAGATCAAAGTTGAGTGGGGTCACTGGTTGTACTTGACCCTAGACTGGAATTTAAAAAAATGGAATACACTGATGAAATTTGTAAAACATAAACTTACATCCCAACTAAGCTTAATGTAAATGCTGCAGTAATGCCTGCTGTCATCTTTGTTGTATAGGCAGAATGTGGGAGATAAAGTTTATGATTCTGACTGCTCATTTTACATGAGAAAATACAGGGTGCAGTTTTTATTGGCTTTGAGAAGTACAGAGGGTCACCATTTGAAATGTTTGAACTCAAAATGCAGAGACTGAATGACTGAAAATTCAGACTTGTATAATAAAATCCAAGACGGCCATTTATCAGAATACTTCCTTTTCTCTAAGGTATGGCAATTTTGGATCTGGTAATTTTTTTTTTTTTTTTAAGGAGAAGAGCTACATTGCCCTTCTCCAGCTTTTTTTTGTTTTTTTTCCCCCCACCATTTCAGGACTCAGTACTGTGGGTCCTGACATTTCAGCAGACATCCATCCATCCATAGATAAACACACACAAATGTTTCAGGCATGGGCATTAATGCCCTTCTAGCTTGCCAATAAACCAAAGCACTTGTTCCCATAATAAATGTCCAGGCTGTTCTTTAAAATATCTAAACTAGTACTTGCTTTAATGTAATTTGGGAGTCTGTTCCAAGCATCAGCTACACTGTCAGAGAACCAATTAGTACACTTCTCATTCCTACAGAATCTTCTACAATAGGCTATCTGATGATCCTCTAGTGCGTTTTGATAACCCCAAACATTCCTAGAAGTAGTTGTCCCTAAATGCCCTACATACCTGAATAAGATCTCCTCTTAAACATCTGTAAGAGACACTGTACAAGTTCAGATATTTTAGCCTTTCATACTAACTTAGATTTTCACATCCATGGATGCCCTTGGTATATTTCCGCTGTACTCTTTCCAGTTTATTCATGCTTGTTTTCCTATAGGGTTTCCATATTGCTATTCCATACTCAAGTTTGGGTCTAATGTAACTAACAAACAATGACTTCATTATGTTTGATTTCCTAGACTTTATAAATATTTTTATACAACCTATAGTTCTATAACTATCATTAGCCAATTGGTTGATATGATTAGAAAAACTCACAGCTGAATCTACCCATATACCCAGGACCTTAAATGAGTCTTCAGTTTCAAACACTGTGCGCTGTATTAAATATTTACCTTCAGTTTATGTCTCCCAAATCTCATATGCTTGTTTTTTGATGTATTTATCAACCTAGTATTCTCCTGTGCCTAAATGGTCAATTTAGTCAAATTATTTTACAGACATGCCTTATCTGTAACACTTGTAATCAGTTTACCCAATTTCAAGTCGTCAGCATATAGACTGTAGAACACCTCAGATGAAAAAGTAAGGTCTGAAAAATACAATCTAATCAAGTAAGGGCCTAGGACAGAGCCCTGTGGGACACCTTGACTGTAACCAAGGATTTCACCTGCCCAGTTGGTGTGTGATATTTGCCATGTCCTATTTGTAAGCCATGCAGCTATCTATCTTATCAACAGTACATCAATACCTAGTTGTATTAATTTATTGATCAGTGTTTTGTGTATGACCCTGTCAAATGCTGAAGTTAAATCTATACAAATCACATCACAATGTTTTATTCATACAGGTTATTATATTGTTATAGAACATCATGTTACAGATGGTAATAGATCTATTTTCAACATATGCATGCTGATATATGGTTTCAAGTCACAGCCTATCCAGCTCTGACAATAACATATCCATTATTACCTTCTCCACTATTTTTCCACAACATGAAAGTAGACTTAAGGGTCTATATGATTCTGGGTTTGTCCTACTCCCCTTTCCCTTAAAGACAGGTTTAATAAGTACATGTCTCCAATCTTGAGGAATCTCCCCATATTTATATGACCTAGTGAATAATAGATGTAATGGCAGTGTAAGTTCTTGCTGTGTTCTCAGGTCATTGTTACTTATTCCGTCTCCTCCCTGAACTTCGTTTGTATCCAGTTTGCACAGTTCTTTTTCAATATAATCTAATTTGATTCCAATATCTGGGGTTACCTGGATGTCACTAGGACAACTTACCACCCCCTTTTGTGGAGACAAACTGTTTTGCATAAGATTTTGTAAATATATCTATAATCTGTTGTATCTGAGAATAAATTTTAGAATCTGCACACAGTTTAACAAATTGTATATCTTTACTCCTTCCACATCTTAAATATCTATAAAAAGGTTTCCTATTATGCTTAATATCTTTATATAAATTTTCTTCAAATTTTTCTTGATATTGTCAAAGAGTATGCTTAATCTGTTTGTCCAGCTTGTTTATTTCATTTTTCAAAGTTGTAGTTTGACCTCTTCTTCCATTTCTTATATTTTTGTCTCTCACCTTAATCAGGTATCTTATTCTTATGGAAATACACCCCCTGATGCTGTGTGCTTAGATGTTTGTGTCTTTCGGCTTTTCCCGGTTAGGGGTCGCCACAGCGGAACTCCAGTCCGCTAATGATTGGCAGTAGAGTTTTATGTGCTGGCTTGCCGGGCCTAACGCACAAACTTCAACGAAGGAACACCCGTTCACGCATGTCGCCGCACAGAAGACGCTCTGAGAATCGAACGGGCAGCATCTAACTGTGAGGCGACAATGCTACTGCAGCACCACCACCGCAGTATGCTGTGCTTAGATCCTGATGTTAAACACTTTTTCGACTTTTTGTACTCAAACTCAATCAAGTTCAAAGTTAAGAAAGTAGAGGTGAGTAAGTAAACTTACCATAACAGTAAATGTTTGAATGATCACTGGTGCAGTAGCCTAGGATAATGGGTTACATTCTGCAAGGACATATCAGGCCAGCCAGCTTGCAAAGCTTCAAGGCACCTTCCATGTGTGTTAGCCCTCTTGAACTGAACTAACTAAACTGCCAGGTTTGGGTGCCAAGTCCTTCAGAGCTTTCATGCTAACAGAGAGGGAGTCTGCACCCTGAAAGGGCAATGCTAGGAACAACAAAAAATATATGCCCATCCCCTGGCAAAAATACCACACCAAGAAAAAGGGGGGGAAGGGTGGAGGGAGTGGCTACTGCAGAAGTGATCATTCAAACATCTACTGGCATGTTAAGTTTACTTACACAACTGTACTATGTTCCTCATACTGACCACTGTTGCAGTAGCCTAAGCTATATGGGTAGAGTACCACAGCTTACATACTTTGGGAGTTGGAAGGAGAAGAGTCCAGGAGCCCCTGGAGAATGGTCCTAGGAAAGTTTGATATAGACAGAGAAGAAAAACGCTTACACTGCTTTGAAAGTCTATGCAGAGAGGACAAATTTGCTGCCTCTACAATTCTACCCTTTCCAAAAACCCACAGATGTAGGCAAGGTCCTGACAGAGTGGGTCTCGACCCTGTCTAGAATATTTTTGTTGGGGTGAGTACAACAAAAGGCCTTAGAAATAGTCTGTTTAGACACAGGTTGTTCCTTTCTACCTTCACCATTTTTTTAGGAAGCCTCTTATACAAAACCCCTTTCAAAAACATAACATGAGAATGCATTGAAAAAGGAGGCTCCATGGCAGACATGCTGAAATGGTCAATAAATGAACCTTGATGGAGAAGTAAGAAATGCCACAGGATAACAACACACAAATATTGTAAAACCAGAAAACAACTAGCCCTGAATGGGCGTTGGTTATCACCAACTAGAAAACCTTTTCCATTTGCTAATATATAATTTTCTAGTTGCAAGCTTTCTTGCCTCCATTAGTACCTGCTGCATGTCTTTAGCAAACAGGTGCCTAAAGGGAAATAAGATCCTATCTTCCAAGCAGTCGACTTAAGTTGACTGGGGTCATGGTATATCAAAACACCCTTGATTGTGTGTGAGTAGATAGACATTTCAAAAAGCAGGGAGCACCACTGTTGCTTGAGCCAGAAGAGTAACACCATAATGATCTTGGAGGATTCCTTCTGAATCTTCATAAATACCCTGGATATCAGTGGAAAGTGTGGAAAAACATACAGGAACATTTCCTGTCCAAGGAAAAAAGTGAACACCTGTCTTCCACACCTTCTTTCATGGAGTCCTGGAGAAAAATCTTGCTAGCTGATTGTTCAGAGTGGAGGAAAACAGGTCTACTTGAGGAACTCCCCACAGATGCATCAAAATTTGGAAGACCCCCAATCTTGTTTCCATTTGTGAGGATCTGCCCTTGTCCTGCTCACTTTGTCTGGCACACAGTTTTTCTCTGATGGAATCTAGGATGGTGAGGGTCTACCCTGGTCCTGCTCAGCTTGTCTAGCACACACTTTTGCTCTGATGGAAAGCAGGATGCTGTATAGTGAGCCTTTGCTGTGAAGTTATATCTCAAGCTAATCTGGCTAGTCTGCAAGGGGGGGGGGTAAAGCCTGCTTCTCCCTTGAATGCTGATGCACCACATTATTGTGGTATTGTCTGTAGCAACTTGAAGAGGTCCTAAGAACGAAAGATGATTCAGAAAGTTGAGTGCCTTGATCAAGGCAAGCACCTCTTTTACACGTATGTGCTTGCATCTGTCCATAGTGTGACACACACCTTGCACTTCCATCTCCTGTAAAACTACTCTTTGAATTGAAGTGTCTAGCTGACACCTCAGGAACACACTCCTGTGTGAAAAAGTCAAGACAGACTTTTGAATGTTCTCTTGGAGTCTCAAGTGAGACATTCATGACACTTTCAAAAGACTCTCCAAAGATAAGCAAGTGAACTAAGCAGGGAAAGTGTGGATACCCTGTAACCTGCAGTGAGATATAACTGGAACGAGACACTTTATGAACACTCTTGTGCAGCAGACCATCCAAAGGGTAAGGCAGAGAACTAATGATGTGATCTAGATACAAAGAACCTTAAGAAACACATAAAGTTTGGATGAATATGGATGTGATAAGCATTTTTTAAATCTACAGTTACTAGGAAAAGTACAACTGTATAAAATATTACCAAAACAGCAGCTGTCCTTCTCACTGTTCTAGTATTTCTTACATTTGCGATCCTATGCCGAGGGTAGCCTGACGTCCAGAAATTATACCAAAGCCTTAGGTTGTAATAGGGACATCATATGTCACACGTACGCTCCCAGCTCGTGGTGTAGGGCACAAAAAAGTGAAGTACAGATGTACCCTCTGCAAAACTAAAAAGCTCCAGGAGGAACAGTGAGGAGCAAAAGTAACATGAACATCTAAAAGGAAAAATAAAATGGGGGAGGAGGGAAGGAGCAGAGAAGGAAATCTACTGTTATGGTAAGATTTTACATAACTCTACTATGTCCTCGCATATCACTGTTGCAGTATGCCTTGTGTTAGGGAGATACAAAAGCTCAAGAGGAAAGGTGAGAGGGGGAAGATCCAGCAAAGCCCTCAAGAAAGCCATGTACGATAGCCCTAGCAAATTCAGCTCTAGCCCTGAAAACCACATTCAACTTATGCTTGGTAAAAGTATGCACAGAAGTCCAAGTAGCTGCCTCAAGGATGGACTTTATATCCAATTCTTTGGAAAAAAACTACTAGAAGAAGCTACAGCCCTGGTAGAATAAGCCTTGACATTAAAAAAGTTTTTTCCCATGAAAAGACTAACAAAAGAAAATTCAGAGATCCAGGAAGAAATAGTTTTCTTAGAAACAGCCAAACTTAAACTTAACTTACTAGGATGAAAAAAAAACAAAAAGTTTCTCAGATTTACAAATGTATTCAGTTTTATCCACATAGTATCTGAGTTGTCTATGCAAATTCAAGATGTGAAGAACCTTCTCACCAGCAGACTGCGGAGAAGAGAAAACACTGGGCAAATGAAAAAACTGATTAAGAGACAACTCATTAACCACCATGGGCATAAAAGAAAGATTAGTACAAAGAGACACCCTGTCCCTATGAAAAGCTAAAAAAAGGAGCTACAGTCTTAACGGCCTAAAGTTCAGACACACTTCTAGCTGAATTAAGGGCCAAAATAACAGTCTTCCAAGTACAATGCTATAAGGAAGCTGAAGCTACAGGGTCAAAAGGAGCCTAAGTCAATTTCTCAAAAACAAAGTTAAGGTCCCAGGAAGGAAGAACACGCTTCATGGTAGGCCTAATATGAAGGATATGCTGTGCAGAGCAAAACATTAAAGCTAAGTTTAATGTTAACTGCTAATGCTTGCTTTCTATTTTGAAAGCCAATCTTCAGAGAGCAGCAGGGGGGAACACTTGGGCACTTACAAGATGAATTCTGGAACTGAAACTGCCTCACTGTCTCACATGGATGGATGGATGGGAGAGAAAGCTTGCTTATCACCTATAGGGTTGGAGACTTAGGGAAAGAAATTATATGGGGGTTAGGACTTTGACAGATGACTTGGGGGATATGGAGGATGCTTAAAGGTAGTGAGACACCTAGCAACTGAAGTTGTCCTAGGTGATAGTACAGGAACAGTATGTTTATTTTATTTTATTTTACATTTGTTGACCGGGATAGTCCGACTGGATGCATGTCCATTTTCAGCGGAGGCCCGGGGAGAAAAGCTCCAAGGGTAAGCAGATACAGCATTACATAATGCCAGCATTACATATTACAAACAGACTATTTACAGAGATTACATAAGTAAGCAAGTTAAACAAGTTCCACAGGTTACAGTTAGTCCTGAGCACAAGTCAGGATTAAATTAAATTACACAGTAAACTGGTTAACAGATTTTTACACATTCGAGTTAGCCAGGCTTGATACATTGACATAGCCAGTTAAGTGACAAATGTTGTTTGAGTCTAGTTTTAAATTGACCTAAGGTGGAAAGTAAGGTAATATCAGCTGGAAGAGAGCTCCAGGATCTACTTACAGAGTTTGCAAAGAGAGAATCACCGGCTGTGTTATTAATTTTGCTAGTCTGAATTAGTAGTTTGTTAGAGGATCGAAGCGGTCTAGGATTGTTATAGGGGGTGATAATATTGGATCAAAGCGGTCTAGGATTGTTATAGGGGGTGATAATATTTTTAAGTGCAGGAGTATTGTCCGGATTATAGAGGATTTTATAGGCCATAATCAGTTGGTTATACTGGATTAGGCTAGGTAGTTCAAGCCAACCAAGCTGATTTAGATTGATGCAATGATGTGTCCTAAAAGGCAGCCCAGTGGCAAACCTGGCAATGTGGTTGTAGCAAATTGAGAGTTAAGGACAGTCTTGTTCAAATTCGAGAGTAGAGGGGATGCATACAGAAGGGTTGAAAGAAGGTGAGAGCGAGCTATGGCAATTTTAGCTGGAGGGGTTAGGAAGCATTTTATTCTGTAAAGTGACCCTAGTTTTTTATTGATGGTTTTGATAGTTTGGTTAACATGTAGGTCAAATTTGAGATTATTGTCTATGATGACACCTAATAGTTTTGTAGATGGGTCAGGGGAGATTATTGTGCCATCATTTGATTTTATGGTAAAGGTGAAGGCGGTAGACCTACGTGTTGGTGAAAATAACAGCATTTTAGTTTTTTGGGGATTTAGGATCAGACGATGTTCAGAAAGCCAGTTTTCTATTGTATTAAAGGTGGTCTGGGTAGCTGACCATAACTCTACTGGAGATGTGGCTGAGCAAATCAGAGTAGAGTCATCAGCATATTGGATACAGCTGACTTTTGGGATGACAGTATAAAGGTCGTTAATGAAGATGGAGAACAGCAAGGGCCCTAGTATAGAGCCCTGTGGTACTCCGAAGGTGTTAGGTAGAAGGTTAGAGAGTTTGTTCTGCCAGAGGACAGCCTGCTGTCGACCATTCAGGTAGGATTGAAACCATTGGAGGGCTCCAGTATCTAGACAGAATGTTTGCAGGGTGTGGATTAAAAGTTGGTGATCAACCATATTGAATGCCTTGGAAAGATCCAAAAAGAGGGCTGAGGATATATAATTATTGTTGCAATTATGGTTTATGGTGTTAGTAAAGGCTAGGAGGGCTGAAGTAGTGCTGTGATGAGGACGGAAGCCATGCTGAGTGTCTGCCATAAGGCGATTTTGGATTAGGTGGTGCATGAGTTGTCTATGAATACATTTTTCCATAATCTTTGCAAGTGGAGAGAGTATAGCTATTGGCCTATAATTGGAGAATTCAGTAGAGCTGCCTCCTTTGTGAAGTGGGATTACATAGGATATTTTCCAGATGGTGGGAATTTTAGCTTCTACTATGGTTCGATTGATTAGTATTGAGACGGGTCAAGCAATAGCATCAGCTGATTTTTGTAGGTACTGCAGGGAGTTGATCAGCAGAAAGTGTAGTGGGTTTTAATTTTTTAATCAAGGTACGGATAAGTGAAGTGGCAACTGGTTGGAAGCTGAACGCAAGTAGGTTTCTAGGGGTGCTACTTTCAGGACCAGGGGAGCTAGGAGGTAGTTGGCTAGCTAGGGCTTGAATTGTCTCAGTAAAGAATTGGTTAAAACTATCAGAAACATCTTCAGGGGTTTTATCAATAGTAGCAGCAGGGATTGGGGTTGAAGTTTGTCCAGGATGTAGTAGATTATTTAAACCTGCCCAAAACCTCTGAGGGTTATTTTGATTTACTGTCTGTAAATTACAGTAGTATTGTTTTTTGTCTTGTAAAATTGATTTTTTGGGTTTCGTTCCTGGATTGCCTGTATTTAATGTGATCTTGAGGGTCTTTAGAAGAACGCCATAAAGCCCATGCTTTGTTTCTAAGGGTAATTTTGAGTTTAGACTCTATAGGAAGCCATGGTGCAGTTTTTGCCTTGGTTCTCTTTGAACGAACAGGTGCATGCAAATCAAGGATCTCAAGGAATTTGTTGTTAAAGTATGCTACTGTTTCCTCTAAGGGGAGGTGTTTTAGAATAGACCAATTACATGAGTTTAGTTCTTGTTGGAATTTGGCAGGGTCAAAGTTTTTATTGTTTCTAACCTTTCTGAGTAAGGGTTGTTGGGAATTAATGTTTTTGTGCTTAATTACATATGTGAGAAGGTGATCGCTTAGGCCATTAAGGAGGGTACCAGAGGTGTACAGTTGGGGGGTGACTGTTTATGAGTACCCAGTCAAGTATACTTTCTTTTTGGTTGGGTTTACCTATCCTGGTAGGGGTGGATATGATTTGTGTAAATGCATGCAGGTTAATATGGGTGGTTGGGGATTCGAAGGAACAGGTGCCCCAGTCTATGTTAAAGTCTCCAAGTAGTAGGGTTTCTTGGGGGTAGTGACATGATAACCAGTGCAGGATATCTTCAAATGTAGATATATTGTTACCTGGGCGAATGTACATACAGATGATATTAATGCATTTATTTTTATTAAGTTGCAATTTGGTGGCAAGAATCTCAGAGTTATTAATCTGAGGAGGTTGTATTACATCTATGGTGACATTCAACTCAGATTTATGGAGTACAGCTACCCCACCCCCCTTCCTCGAAGCACGATCCAGCCTGTGTATGTTGTACCCAGGTGGTAACACTTCATTGTCTTTAGTGTTAGGTTTTAACCAGGTTTCAGATAAACAGAGAATCTCAGGGGAGTGGACATCCAGAAGTGCATGCAATTCATGTACCTTGTTATTAATGCTTCTAATATTGAGTATGTATGTAAAAGAAAGCTGTATAAACACCTAATGCTCTGATTTTTATAGAAATTTTATATTTTGTTTTAACTTAAAAGGCAAGCTGATCTTAACCTTTATTTGGGCTGGGATGACCTTTTTGAATACCTTACTATTTCAATGTAAAAGCTGAAACAAAGTGTTACAACAGACAAAATAGGAGGAGGCAAAAGGAGGACCTATTTGTCAAAGAACAGGTAACCAACAAAAAGAAAGTACAGTTGTGTACACTTACCATAAATGTAGATGTTCCGAGTGTATTCACTGTTGCAGTCATTACATTTGGGTTATCTGCTTGCAGGTAGCCCTCAGTCGGCCTGATTAACAAAGTCTTGGGTCCTACGTCGGTTGCTGTCTCTTCTTCCATGACGTCAGGTTGTCAGGGGTATAAAAATGCAGCCAACGTCATTACATCAGTTTTTCTTGCCCCAGATGTCAGGTGCCCCCATAATGGGAAGCAATTAAATATAAGAGTACAATGATATACCTCCAACAAAAAAGCAAATACACCAAAAAGCTTTTAAGCATAGTAAAGGAAAGTAGAGGTCTAACCAAAAGAAGTTAGGGGGCTGGAGGGAGGGTAAGCAGGACTGCAACAGTGAATACACTCGAACATCTACATTTATGGCAAGTGTACACAACTGTACTATGTTCTTCGTGTTTCACTGTTGCAGTCATTACATTTGGGTAGATTCCCAAAGCTATGGTTGGGAGGAGGAATTTAAATAGCATTAGGACCAGCTAAAAGGCCCTGCAAGACTGCAGTGGCAAAGCCAGCTCTGGATTTAGAGAAAAGTGGCAAATGATAATGCTTGGTGAAAGTATGTACAGAACTCCAGGTAGCAGCTTCTGGGATGTCCCTGTTAGGGACGCCTCTGAGAAAGGCTGTAGAAGTAGATGCAGCCCTGGTGGAGTGAGGTCTGATCCCCTGGGGGATAGGTTTTCCATGGTGCTTATAGCAGAAATGAATGCAAAGGCCTAACCATTTAGAAATGGTTTGCTTTGAAATAGCCTTCCCCTCTGCCCCTGCAGCAAATGCCACCAGCAGTTGTTCAGATTTCCTTTAAGGTTTAGTTCTGTCCAAGTAGAATCTAAGTTGTCTGTGCACATTTAAGGAATGCAGTATCTATTCCCCTTTGTTCTGTGGATTGGAAAAGAAGGCTGGCAAATGAATGGACTGATTAAGAGCCACACTGGATACCACCTTGGGCATGAAGGATGGATTGGTTCTGAGGGACACCCTGTCCGCATGAAAGATGATGAAAGGCTCCACTGCCGTAAGGGCCTGTAATTCAGATACCCTTCTAGCTGAAGTGATTGCTAAAAGGAAAGCTGTTTTCCAAGAAAGAAATTTTAAGTCCGCAGTAGCAGCTGGCTCGAAAGGAGGCAGAGTGAGTTTCTCCAAAACAAAGTTAAGGTCCCAGGCTGGGGTTGGAGCTCCCCTGGGTGGTCTCAACTTTTTGGCCCCTCTGAGGAACTGCTTGAGCAGTGGATGAGAGAAGAGAGGAGGTTCTGTGTTATAATGAGCTGAAATGGCTGAGGCGTGGATTTTAATGGAGGAAAAAGAGAGGCCCTTGTGAAGCATCTCAGTTAAGTATTGTAAAATCTGAGGTAAATTGGGCGCTGCTGTGCTCATCTCTTGAGATTGGTTCCATGCACAGAATCTTTTCCATTTTTCAGCATAAGATTTTCTAGTACTAGGCCTCCTTGCCTCTAAAATGACATCCATTACAGGTTCACTGAGGGCTAGTAAAGGAGAGATTAGGTAATTAGCCAGGCTGTAAGGTTCAGTGTTAGAAGCTGAGGGTGCAGAATTTGGTTCTCCTGCTGGGACAACAGGGAAGGAGTCTGAGGCAGGTGCCATGGGGATAACCTTGACACACTGCGCAGGAGGGGGTACCAGTGTTGGCGTGGCCAGTCTGGAGCAATTAAAATCATCCTTGGTTTGTCCTGTTTGATTTTTAGTAGTACTTTGGAGAGCAGAGGCAGAAGGGGGAAGGCATAGACTGATAGGTTTTTCCAGCTGAAGGACAGAGCATCCACTTTCTAGGCTTGTTTGTGGGGAGTCCTTGTGCAAAATTTGTCCAATTGGTAGTTCTGGGGAGAGGCAAATAGGTAAGGGGCACGAAAAAGTTTCCCCAATAGGGTACTTAGCTTTAGCTGAAGACTTCGGTTCTGATACTCAAACAAAAATTTCAGGAGTTGGCCGACCGGCACTTCTGAACTGCTTCTGCTTCGGGCATGACAAGGCAAGAAAGACTGATGTAATGGCATTGGCTGCTTCATGTTTTATACCCCTGACGACCTGACATCATGGAAGAAGGGACAGTAACCGACGCAGGACGCAAGACTTTGTTAATCAGGCCGACTGAGGGCTACCTGCAAGCAGATAACCCAAATGTAATAACTGCAACACTGAAACACTAAGAACATCAGGGGTCTTTACTTAGAGTTTTCAATGAAGAGTAGCAACAGTAAAAGCAATTAATTTACAAGAAAATGACATTTACTTATGTATTTCTTAACCACTGTAGAGCACTGATTTCAGTGGGCCATTTTTAGGCTCAGCTTGGAAGAGAAAACAAAACACAAAAAAATATACATTAAGAAAGAGTAGACAAACGATGTGGAAGCAAAAAAAAAAAAAGATAAAAGACAAATTATACTGTAGTCAGAAAAATATTAATAACAGCACCTAGACACATCTTCTGAAATGGGCACTTCATACCTTAAGAGAACACCTTAAATGTGCAATGTTCCAAGAACAAATGAGTGCCTTTGATCTAGTTAAATGTACATATTACATGTGGCAACGTAACTGGTTTAGGTTTGGTCATATTTAAGCAGTGGTGCCCTTACTGTAGCACTTTCAGTTTGACTGGTTAGGAATATCAGGCACATGGAGTAGTGACTTCCTTTGTGGGGTCAAAGGAAAGGAAGAGCAATGTTATTAACTACACATCAACGTCTTTTATGGTGGAAGACTTAACAGGCACTAACAGAGGGATGAAGGGTTATTTGGGTGGAACACTTCTGTTATTACTTAGTTTCCATCAGGAACTATTCAAGTGTTATCTCAAAGAGAGTGGCATAACTGCATTCCCATAAGGAATAACGGTGATATGGTGGACGTGAATATAGTAACTGGCACTGTGCAGATGCAAGAGGCGGCCTGAGAATGAGACATATTCCAAAAACGGGGAAGGCGTATAGCAATGTGCAAGCATGATAATTAGTCTTATTTCTTTATATGATATTAAATTAACTAGGGTGCTGTGTACATAATATTACTTAAGAAGGTATCATACGGGGTTCCATATAGATAAAACATATGCATGAAAAAGATGTAAGGTAGAGAGTATACTGATGTCAGACCATATTTTTAATGCCATGTTTTGTTAAAATGGTGGTACCTTATTGTCTAGACAAACACTGGAGATTTTCTACTTTTCTTAATGAAATATTTAGGGACTGGTACAAAGAAGTAATATAGACAAAATTATAGGTAAACATAGCAGTCAAGAGTTATAAATGTAATGGGATCAGTTTAAGATAAAGTTAAAATGGGAGGTACTCATACAATTGAGATTAGAAATGTTAAATGGAAAATGAATCAGACAGAGAAGAAAATGTGGGAAGTGCAAAGGAGGTTGTCGGAAGGTGATTAACTCAGTACCTCTACTGTATCAAATTCAAGATGGGAGATGGATGGGCTGTTGGACAAATACACATTTTTGCACCAGTCTTTATTAGAATACATATTGTTATAACTCTCCAAACTACTAAAAGGTGTTAGTGGTACAACTCTGAAAGTGAAGTGTACAAATTAGCAGTTACAACTCTGAAAGTGAACTGTACAAAGGACTACTTTAGATACTATTATGAACATTATAAAGGGAAATGAAATTACGGGATAAAACAGAGGTCTTCCTGAAAAAGAAGAGGGAGACAGTATGATTCAATTCCTTAATACCCGGCTGCCTAAAACTTTGAAACTGCCTGAAACAACTTCTTCTGGCACTGAAAGGGCACATAAATCATTTTCTAACTTGTATTTAAAAAAAAAAAAAAAAAAAAAAAAAAAAAAAACAGCTTCGCCAAAGTCAGTGATCATAAGATTTTTCTTAAGCCAAGATAAGGATTTAGTCTTAAATACTACATTGACTAATTAGCCAGTTAAAATTAAAGGAAATGCTATAAGATTTGACAATGACTGTTCTACATTAGTGATGTCCAAGAGAAAAGCATGTGTGCCACTTGTTAAAACCTTAAAGAATAATATTAAAGCAGAAATCTTGTTAACAGCAAAAATATGGATTCACCTTCCAGAAGGAAAGAATATTTTTAACACCTCGGAAGATGCAATGGACTTTATAAAGAAAAATAAAAACCTAAGACAAAAATAAAAGGTTTTGTACTCAACATAATGTTCCATCTGTGTTGTCTGCTTCAGTCAGAGTTCAGAACAGACAAGGCCAACAGCAAGCTTAGGATCCAAAGCTAGAGCTCCCATAATGCCTAGCTCCTCTGAGACACCTCAGATAGAGTTTGCAGCAAATGTTTATAATTAATAAATTACATTCCAAGAAAAGAATAGAACCAAAAAAAAAAAAGATTGCTCAGGAGCTAAACACAGGAACAATGGTTCCCAGTAAAATCTGTCAAGTCCTTCAGAGACAAGGAAGGGGGAAGGAGGGTGGGAAGGTTGATGACAACGGTTTATGTAATAAACTGTTCAAATATGTAGGTTTTCAAAATACATTACTAGTAAATCTTCTATTAAGGTCATCCTTCCCAGTAGTGACATCCAGACAACTAACAACAGTATGACTATAAACATATGTAAAAGGTAAAAAAGAAGTACTGTTATTTGGAAAACCAATAAACCCATCTATACATTCCCTCTGGTGCTTGCCATAAAATAAAGATGTCATCCAAAAAATGGACAAATAATTTCCATAGGGGGGTTCATGTCACCAAAATGTGGGAATAAGATCTTCCTTTCCCACTGAAGCATAACATTTGCAAAAGTGGGGGGAACAAGAGGCACCCCCATGGCAACACCCTTCTTTTGTAAAAAGTACTGTCCGTCCAAGAAAAACAAAATTGTTTTGCAAAACCAATTCCATATGTGCGTGTAAAGTACTTATCTCATCATGACTTAAATTTGTGCATTCACACATGAACTCATAAAACCATGCCAATCCAACACAGTGGGGTATAACACTGAATAGATTAATATCCACAGTTAAAAAAAAATAAAATCATCAGAGAACTCTACATCCTTAAACTTGAGAAAATCCCACGAATCTCGACATAAATATTCAAACTGCTCAACAAAAGGTTTCAGTTTGGTATCGACATACTTCGCTAAAGGAAGAATTTTGGATTTACTGGAGTGTACTATCGGCATCATAGGGGGGGGGTCAGTTATGCTTTTGTGAATTTTAGGCAGTTCAAAAATAGATGGCACCCTCGGGTGTTTTACACATAAAAAGAAATGCATTTCAGAATCTATCTGCCCCTGCATAAGCAAATCATGAAGTAAAAAAAATCTAATTTTTTGTATGATAAATGCACAATATTCAGAAAAGTCTCCTCATAAAAATGGTCATCAAAAACACGAGTGCACATACGTTTTAAATAATCCACCTTGGTCATAACAATACCCCCCCCCCCCCCCGGTCAGGTTTCATCATTCGCACGTGTTTATCCTGACAAAGATTTTAATAATTTAAATTCAGAGTTAGTTAACTTCCAACAGTTTCAGTCCTTGTTCTTAGCTAAAATATTACAAAACTCAAACTCACAGAGCTTCTCAAACAAAACCAAAGGTAGGGGTGGGTTAAAAAGAATCTTTCTGATCAAAGGGTTAGGGCAAAACTCACCACTGTTATTTTCATGAAACAGCAACCTAAGATTTACTTTTCTCAAAAACAACTTCAGGTCAATAACTAAATCAAAAATATTAGAACGAGTTGTAGGTACAAAATTAAGGCCTTTACTCAAAAGGTCTGCATAATCAGTTCCATAACCATTAAACTTAAAGTTATATAACATGTTGTGTACCAAACTTGGGCCTGTATTCTCCAAGGAATCCACAAAACTAAAAGATGCAGAAAAACCCAGTTCTTTCTCTTGCTCCAACCACGTCTGGAATAATTCCGGTGATTCTCCCAACCAGTGTTGTTCCTGCCTCATTCCCCCTGGTAATTCTGCTTGTTCCTTATCAGACACCTGCAGTTTTAAGGAGTAGTTTGGATTCAGATGGAACTGGGGTTTCTTCAATTCCTCCTGGTCAAGACTGAGAGACCTATGCTGTCATAACCCAAAATGGAAGAGTGGACCTTAAGGACTGGTTACAAGTAAACTTTACTTCTAAATTTAGAGAATATTGGTGAAGTTGCCCAAGTAACTGACTCATATAAAACCAAACCAGACAAGTTATCTAAGCTAATGTTTAAATTTAGAACTTTGGACATTAAAAATTCCTCTTTACAACAATGTGTTATAGAAGGAATTGTATCAAAGGGTTTAAGGATATATAAATATCCTAATAATGTTATTTCTGGTACTTTGTTTCACAAAGAATTGTTGGAAATTTTTAACAGATGTGGACAGGACATGCTGAAAGCTACTATGAAAGAGAATGATAGAATAAAGAAGACATACAAAAGGAAATACAAATGTTAAATGAGCACGTACAGAATGACTTGATTCATGCTATTCCCTCTGAAAAAGAAAAATATTACAATATCAGAAAGGAAATTGATGTTAAAAGTGATGAACTAGTTAAAAGAAAATTAAGAAAGTTAGAAAGAGATATTAATGAATATAAAACCAACACAAGTTACCCTAAGCCCAAATCAAATGATAGGTTTGGGCAAGAGAGAAATTATAACTATGGTGTTAATGTTAATTTTAGTGAGAATTTGGAAAGTAATAGAGATGAAAATGTGCAGCTAGGAGAGCAGGCAAATGAACTGGATGATTTTTCTGAATATCTACCTCTGCGGAGGTCGGAAAGAATCAGGAATAAGGCAGGAAATCAATATCAACAGCAGAATTTGTTCTGGAGGGGAGGGAGAGGGAAATACTAAATGCTGACATTATACTCCACCCCAACCTGGATAGCGACGGAGAACATATTAAGCAGGATGAAAATAATACAAATACGTTACGGAAGGTTATAGTATTTACAACTTTAGTAAAATAGTACTACAGGATGAACACTTTAGTCTCCTGTGCAAAGGTATGAAATTTATACGCTTGAAGAAATAAGATTTAGTTAAAACTTTAATAGATGTTAAACTATTTACCAGGAAAATTAATTTGTGTTTATTGCTACCCCAGGAGAATACTACAAACAATAAAAGCAATAAAGAAAAAAAACACTTTCAACCCATCCCTACACCCTCAAATAAAAAATTTTGAACGCACTGTAGAAGGTGAGATAAGAAAAGAATTCTCTAAGGTTAAGTATAAAGCTAATTTAAACCTTAGAGAAAGAAGTGTACTAGAAGAACTTAAAAATGATACAGAAACAAAGGTTATGAAGCCAGATTAAGGGGGGGGGGGGCGTGCTAATGGATACCTTAATTTATGAAGGTAAAATGAATGAAATATCGATGGACACTAACAAATATGCAAGTGTATCAAGAAATGAGCTTAATATATCATACAGAAGAGTGAACTCAGCTCTCACAGATATGGTTATGGAAGGTTTGATAGATAGTAACACATGCACCTACCTTAAAGTGGAGAAACCCAGAATACCCTCGATTTTTGGAATACTGAAAATACACAAAAACAAAACGGATCCCCGTCTTAAACCTATAGTCTCTGCTGAGGGCTCAAAAACATTATCCCTAGCGAGATATGTGGATTTGAAATTAAAGAGGTTATGGTTAAAAAGGAAGAAGATACTGAGGGATTCCTGGGATTTCTTGAGACATAAACAATGATTTGTATAGAGAAGATTTGGTGTTTGTTACAACTGATGTAACAGATTTATTCTCCAGCATTCCCCACACAGAAGGGATGCAAATGTTAGAGGAGATCCTGTTTGAGGAGGGAGAGCTAACACAGAATGAGAAATTAGTCTGCTTAAGTTTAATGGAATTGGTATTGAAATACAACTTCATTTATTTTAATGGTGAACTATACCATCAAATCAAGGGGGTAGCAATGGGCACAGCATGCGCCCCAACTTATGCAAACTTGGTGCTTGCAAAGTAGGAAGAAAAATATGTCCTGGGGTCCATTTACAGGGACTGTTGGATTATGTACAGGAGATGTTTGGATGACATGTGTGTCTTGTGGACTGACAACATTGATAAAATACATGAATTTTTAAACTTTTTGAACAAAACCACACCTTTTCCGAGATTTACTTATAACATCTCCCAGGAGAAACTTCAGTATCTTGATAATGAAATCTATAGAGAGAATGGTAGGTTAATTCCAAGGTGCACATAAAAAGTATATTTTCAAATTCATACTTACATTTCAATAGTCCACATCCTTACCATTATAAAAAGAATATTGTCAAAGGACAATTTATAAGAGCTAGCAGGATGACCTCTAGTAACACTGAATTTGAAAATGAATGTAACTTCTTGGAATGTTTACTCAGAGCAACAAGTTATCCAAATGAGTTAATAGAGCAAGCGAAAACACAGGTAAATGATGACAGACATGGGAGATTTAAACCCATACTAGGGGAGCCCCTAGTTGAGGGCCTAGAGACCGAGCAAAACCATGGCGAAAATTTTGGTAAAGCTATGGTTTTGGAGTAAAATGCTAGTGTGGATACTTGTAAGAAATATTAAATTTGAATGGGAGAAGTTTATAAACCTTATGGATTTAGATCGAATTCTGAAAGATGGATTAAAATTTGTGTACAAGAAGTGCCCAAACCTGAAAAATGTTATAGAAAATGATTTTAAATCATACAGCTCAAGAAAGAAGGGCACCTATAAGTGTGGCCGATGCCAACAATGTAGGTACATTACTAATAGAGAAGAATTGTTTTTAAGTAGTAGAAATATAGTGTTAACCAGCAAGGAATTTTTTAACTGAATCCAGTGGATTAGTATATTGAGCAGTGTGTGAAGAGTGCCAGTCCTTCTATATAGGTAAAACTGAACTAAAATTGAAAAGGATATATGAACACTGCTATGATATACAGAACAAGAAAGAAGCTAATGCTCTCTTTAAGCATTCACTAGAATGCACCAAAGCGAGGTTCACATTTTTTGTGTTGGAAGAAGTGAAAAAAGAAGCAAGAGGGGGAGCAATGGGAAGAAAGGGTGGAGTTTAGGGAGCTTTGGTGGCAAATAACTTTACAAGCCACCATTCCACCTGGTTTAAATGAGAATGTCTCTCTAGAGTCTGTACTGAAGATGAGAGGAGCTAAATTATGAAGTTCCATTTTAAACAAACATTTTATTTAAACTTAAGTAAATCTTGAGGCACACTGGATTCTTGCTGGATTAAATTTGTTTTTAACTGAAAGTATGATTAAAACTTTGGCCACTAGAAGGAACCTGATCATTACAATTCTGCCTTTCACCATGCAGGAAGTTTTTATGTAAACCTCCTTTATTTTAAGATTAAACAAATCAATCGTGTACATTTTATACATTTTGAAGTGTGTTTTAAACCATTTTACAGTTCATGATTTGAATATTTACTCTTTTAATAAAATGTTATATATTTTTTAATATAAAAGTTTTACACTGTAGAAACTCTGTAAGGTCATGAATATTCATGAATTCTAGGATAATCAGCTTTTTAATCATTTGTTCAATTTTATTGGTTAACTTGTCTTTTATAAGGGTATAAAAGCAGGATTGTAGTTGTCCATCCATATCTGATGAAGTCTACTTGGTAGAAACGAAAACGCTGTTGTTTTAAAGTGTATGCATTTATGTGAGGGTTATTTTTTATTAATACTGCTTCAACTGGATCTGTGTTGCTGGTGACATCTTTCCTGAGTACCTTGGACTTTGTTCCTTATCCATTCTGAACATCTGAGAGAGAGTGTTCCTAAAGGGCAAAACTCTTCATCACCAACTGTTTGAGCAGCAACACCTACACTGTTTGAATTTGGTTTATGGGTTCTTGGTATCTTTGGTGCCAGAGACCTCCTATGGGTGGAGAGGACTCTCTCCACCACCTCAAAGGCAGAAGGATTGCCGCAGCCACAAGGAAGACTGCTCTGTTCTGCTGGATTAGGAGCAGGTTAACTTTGGTCACCAGCAGTTCTCTGCTCCAAGGGTGGAGTTGGAGCCGAGCTGTCGAACTCCAAGGCACAGAGGGGGAAACGACAACTCCAAAAGCTTTGGCGTGTAAGTCATCCTCCCGGACTCAACACTGAGGCTTCGGCTCCATGATGCACTCGGTCCTGACAGGGTTGGAACTAAGCGAGTCAAGGAAGCAGTTGGGCTAGAAGGAGAAGGACTTTCAGGCCCAATAGACCAGCACCAGGGGCCTGACGGATCTGAGAGCTCCGAAATGGCAGGTCGAATCGGAGAAGAAGAAACAATCCTGCATGGAGAGGTTCTGCTTGCAGATCTCACAAGGGATGGAGCTGGGAGGAAACCCATTTGGATCTGCATATGAAGAAAAATCCACATCAATCTGTCCACCTCGTTCTCAGACAGAATCCGAGAGGACCTGACAGACGAAGAGAGAGAGGAGGGTCCGGAAGGAAGCCTGGGAGAAGCAACCCTCAGAGACAAGCCAGGTGCTAAGGGCTGAAGAGGAAACAGGGGCATGGGGCGGACAGGAAGACACTAGAATCAGAGCTGGGGAACTCTGCTCCAACAGTCTTGGAGCCTTCTTAGGAGGCTCCGACTCAGCAGACATGGATGGTCCCGGGGACTGTTTCTTATGGTTCCTGGCCTCTCTAGATTTTTTGGAGGGGTTCTGAGCCCCTGAGACAAAAGCAACGGCAGGAGAAGGAGGGGGATAAGACCCCTAAACACAAGCTTGTTTCTTCTATCTGTAAGGCCCGGGGAAGAAAGGCCTTGCAGATAGAACAATCCACCTGAAGATGGACATGGCCCAAACAGTAAACGTGCTTCCTGTGGGCATCAGATACAGGGATCTTGTGACCACAGGAAGTGCATTTTTAAATCCAATGGGTTTATCAGATTTCTCTGACATGATAGAAGAAAGAAAAGAAGAGAAAGGAAGAAAAAAGGAAGAGCCACAACAAACACCTGCCAAAAGCACTACACTACAGAAAATATAACTAATTTCAAAATAACTTTTTTTTTTTTAGGCAGAAAGTGAGAGGGAAGGAAACTAAAGAAAAAGGAAGGTCAACAGACCACTTACACTACCTCAAAAACTCTGTAAATACCCGAGAGGAGCGCTGACAGAGGATCACGATGCGACTGCTGAATGCGGCAAACGAGATCTGAAGTCTCTCAGAGGAGATCAGCATTATGGGAGGGTTGGGAGGAGCCCTAGATTTGGATCCTAAGCTTGCTGACTGCTGTGTCGGTTCTGAGCTTGGAACAGAGAACCCACAGATTTGATGAAGACTCAGCAGACAACATCAGATCAGAAAAAATGAACTGGAATCTATCAATGTCTTTGAAGAGAAATGCAACAAAGGATGGTTGGTTAAGACAGAAACAGTCAAAAAAAAAAAACTGAAGGACAAATGAAAATTTAATTTTTTCATGGTTATGAATTCTTACTAATTTAAATAAGTGCTTACATACTTATGAACAGGTGCTGCAGATTACTTTTTACAAGGTAAATCATTTCTTTCCCTACTTCAAATGTTTACTAGTTCCCTTTCTAAAATGTTAGAGTTTTATTTTTTTAGCTACATATGAAATTAAAGCCACTTAATTTCACTTAGAGTTTAAAATGTTAAAGTAGTCATCTTATAAATAATCATTATTATGGTGAAACTTAGGTTAGGTGGCACACTTCTGATATGGTGGCACAGCTGCATAATGCACTATGTCCTTGTCCTGTCTAGAGAAGGGGACATCTTTGTGTCTCACTATGGAGTTACCTATGATCAAAACATTTGATGTGTTTTGCCTTAGGAGCTTACTTGTTGAAACACGGATGTGTTGATATGTGTAGTGGTTTCTTTATGCTTTGTGGTGAGTGTGTGTGGTCTGCATTTGGGAGGTCTATGTTCTTTTGTTAGGCTTTTAGTGAGTATCTCTGCATATGTAGGTTTATGTGTCGTGACCTTAACTCATTACATCTGAGTGATGCCCTCCAGGTGCATCTGTAGTAGGCATCAAATATTGCTTGTTAATATTTGCATCAATAATTCCAAAACCATGCTATGTACAAGATTTTAAAAGATTTCATCTTAAAGTTTACACAACGGCAAACAACTGCATTAATATCTGACCTCTGTCAAGTGCAGGTACATGCATATTAAAAAGAAGTTATGTACCTACCATAACGTTCCATGTTAGTTGTCTTCATCTCGCCTTCCTTCTTGTTGTTTGGGTTAGGAGCCAATCCTCGGCTCTGACTCGGCCATCTTCTATAGCTCGAGAGCTGTTTACTGGCTCGAGGCTACCCCTTATCCGAGAATGCACAGCATCACCTACCCAGATCTCGTTTGTGATAATGCACACTAGACATAAGTAGAGTAACCAGTTACCTAAAAACTGGCTGTCCAATACACCTAAATGAGGAAAGAGTCAAATTACCTGGCATGTGAAGTAATAAAAGATACTCAGCCAGTGAAAACAAAAAAGGAATTCCTCTCAATCCTCTAGGAAGGGGGAAGGAGGGAGGGACGCAAGAAGGAAGGCGAGATGAAGACAACCAACATGGAACGATATGGTAGGTACATAACTTCTTTATGTTAAGTTGTCCATCTCGCGTTCATTCTTGCTGTCTGGGACAGTGTCCCTAGCACCTAAAATCCCGGGTGGCTCATTGGAATGGACTCTTCAGAACAGTAGAACCAAAGGAAGCTCTGCTCCGGGAGAAGTGTGAGGGTTTGCCCAAGTGGCAGCTGCACAGATTGAGTCTATGGGCAACCTAGACTGAAAGGCTACAGAGGTGGCTAATGCTCTAGTGGAATGACCTATTGGTTTAGCTATTTCGTAACTGACAAATAAAGGCAATAGTATCAGATAACCATCTGGATAAGGTCACCTTAGAAACTGGAAGGCCTTCTTTGCTGAAAGCATAAGAAAGAAATAACTGGTCTGACTTTCTTAGTTCCTTAGTTCTATGGAGGTAAAAATGCAATTGTCTGTGCACATCCAATTGGTGGAGCTTGTATTCTGCCTTGTTGCTGTGATTAGGAAAGAAAACTGGGAGATCTATGGATTTATTTAAATTGTTCTCTGAGCAGACTTTATTGGTTCTCAGAGAAACTCTGTCCTTGTGAAACACCAGGTAAGGAGGATGAATACATAGTGCTTGAAGTTCTGAGACATGTCTAGCTGAAGTGATAGCAACCAGAAAAAGTGTCTTCCAAGAAAGAAATTTTAATGAACATGATGCTGCCGGTTCAAAGGGAGGCAAAATTAAGGAAGCTAAAACTAAATTGAGATCCCAAGGAGGAGGAGGATCTCTAACTGGGGGTCTAAGAAGAGATGTTCCTCTCATAAAGGCCTTGTAGAGCTTATGAGACATTATGCTAGAATTAAACATACAGATATGAAAATTAGAAATGTCAGCTAGTTGTACTCTAATGGCAGCGCAAGCCGCACAAGACAGAGAGTTGTGCTAGAAATTCAAGAATTTCATGGACTGGGGATGAGAAAGGATCCAAATTTCTAGATACTGCCCAGTAAGAAAACAGTTTCCATTTACTAGCATACGTTTTCCTCGTAGTAGACTTATGTGAGGAAACAATAATATCACAGACTGCTGGGGAGATATTGGAAAGCCTGGCTAAGGTTGGAAGTGGAGTAACCAAGCTGTGAGCTGGAGAGTTAGAAGGGATTGGTGCAACCCGCCTGATTGATGAATCAGAAGATCTGGAATCGGGTCCAGAATCCATGGTTGATCCAGAAGGTGGAGGTGCAGGAACGAGATCCATATCTGTCGAGGCCAATATGGGGCAATGAGGATCATTTTGCAACCCAACGATTTTGCTTTCTGTATGAGTCTTGGTATTAGGGGAAAAGCGTAAAGGAGTCCCTGAGGCCAATCCTGGACTAGAGCATCTCTGGGTATATGACCTGGAAGAGGAAGTAGGGAGAAGTAACTGCTACATTTGTTGTAGACAGGAGTGGCAAATAGGTCGCAGCAAGGCTGTCCCCATTTGCGGAAGATCCGCAGCAAGGCTGTCCCCATTTGCGGAAGATCCACAACTTCCTGATTCAAAGACCACTCGTGAGGCATGAGGATAGCTCTGCTGCGCCTGTCTGCTATGACATTGGATTTCCCAGGGATATACATTGCTATCAGAAAACATTGGGAGGAAATTGCCCATTGCCACAGTCTGAGTGCTTCTCGACACAAGGGGTAAGACCTGGCCCTGCCCTGTTTGTTGATGTACCACACCACTGACATGTTGTCCGTTTGGATTGCAATGGTCCCGGAAGGGAGAGAGTCTTAAAGGGCTTGCAATGCTAAGAGTACTGCTCTAATTTCTAGGACATTGATATGCAGATGGTACACGTGAGGTTACCAAGTGCCTTGGACTGTCCTGCCTACATAATGCCTCCCCACCCTATCAGGGAAGCGTCCGTGGTCACTGTGGCTACCAGAGGGGGTTGTATGAAAGATCTGCCCTGAATTACTAGTGGGGAGACCATCCACCAAGAAAGGTGCCTTTTGCATGTTTCTGTGATCAGGATCATGTGAGACATGGGTAGTTCCTGGAAAGACCACTGCGTGAAAAGAAGCCACTGAAGGATTCTCATGTGGAAACGCTCTAATGGGACAAGAAGAATGGCAGCTGCCATGGAGCCTAGAGCTTGGAGGACATATCTGACTTGAATCCTTTTGCTCTGCATTAGAATTAACACTTGTTGACGGATAGTAGAAACTCTTTCCTGTGGCAATCTTGCAAACATTTCTTTTGTGTTGAATTCTGCTCCAATGTTATGTGATAGACTGACAGGGCAACAGGGCAGATTTTTCGAAATTTACTGTGATGCCTAGTTGAGTGCATGATGTGATTGTATAATCCCGTGCCTCTAAGAGTTGATGCCTGGTGGTAGCAGTCAGGAGCCAGTCATCTAGATAGGGAAACACCTGGAATCCTTGAAGCCTCAGGTGAGCCATGACTACTGTCATACACTTGGTGAATACCCTGGGGGCTGAGGTGAGTCCAAAGGGCAGAGCTCTGAACTGGTAATGACTGGCCCCTACCCAGAAGCGAAGAAATCTCCTGGAGCGTCTGTCCATCTTGATATGGTAGTACGCGTCCTGAAGATCTATCGAGCACATCCAATTGTCCTGACCCAGAAAAGGGAAAATGGACTGCAGTGTCACCATCCGGAATTTTTCTTTTTGTACAGATTCGTTTAATCTGCTGAGATCCAGTATTTGTCTCCAGTCCCCTGTCTTTTTTGGTACTAAAAAGAATTTTGAGTAAGTTCCGGATCCTAGTTAGTCTGCGGGGACTTCTTGAATGGCTCTTTTTTCTAGCAGTCTTGAAACTTCTGTGACGGCTTGATCCCTTAGATTGGGTGGGACATCTGGGATGGGCTTTTTTGATTCTATGGGGGATTGATGGAAGGGAATTTTGTAACCTCCAGATATAATGGATAGTACCCATCTGTCTCTTGTTATATTTTGCCAGGCTTTTGGGTACAGTGAAAGTCTTCCCCTGACTGCCTCCAGAGGTGAGCAGTCGGGCAACACTTCAGTGATGCTGGAAGGGCTTGGCAGAGAAGGTTTCTCTATAACCCTGGTTTTGCGGTCCCCCTCTGCCACAAGGGTGGCGTCTGTTATTGTTGTTTCCCCCTCTGCCCCTGGGGAAAAAATCACCACGCGTGTCAGGCAAGGGTTCCTGGGATTTTCAGAACCACATCTTTTCACTCTTCTGACCCTTGGGATAAGGTCTGGAAGGGGTGGAAAAATGGACTCCCATGGCAGAGAGAGTCTTGCCTTCCTGCTCACACCTGGTCAATGTGTCTTTCACCTGAGGCCCAAAGAGAAAAGAGCCATCAAAGGGAGTATTGGTGAAGGACGCTCAAAAGGGTTCCGCAAAATGACACAGCCGCATCCAAGCATGTCTCCCGAGAGCCACACCTGTCCTTGCGGCTCTGCTCGCTCCATCGGCTGCATAGGAAATCAGCCTTATGGAGGAGTTGACTATGGAATTAAGAGTCACAAGCTGAGAAGCTACTTTGGCTGGTACTCCCTCAGCTGTAGGATCTGGAAGGGTATCTCTAAGCTCTTTCAGGAGATCCCTTTGAAGACATGTAAAATGGCATAGACAGTTCAGAGACTTCACTGAAAAGGTCGCTGAAGCAAACATTCACTTTCCATATCTGTCCATCATCCAAGACTCTTTGTTTGGAGGATGAACAGATGAAGAGGTTTCTGCTAACTCTTTCTTGGTGGCTGTTGCTACCACTATGGCATCAACAGGCACACCTTTGGAGAGGAATTGTTTGTCCTGGGGGGGCTGTAATAAATTTGTTTGGTCTCCTCGGAGTAGGTTCCACAGAATCCGGAGATGACCAAGCCTTTCGAGCCACTACAGACTCTACATGAGTGGATCGAAAGGAGGAGAAACCCAGGAGGTGGAAGGTCGGGAACCAAATGCGTCCAGGTATACAGACTCGTCCTCGGTAGGGTCTAGGTAAGTCCAGTACCTCCTCTGTCTAAGCATTTTAAGGACGTCTAAAAAGGAAATATCTTCAGAGGGGGACCTTGGGGACCCTTCCGATTCATCCATGTCTTTATCTGAGGTGACAGACTCAGGGGAGTTTATGTGCTTCCTCTTGCACTTCTTCTTCTGGGGAGCCTCTTCCGAGTGATCAGGGGAGGCTTCGGAAGAAGAGGGATCACCCAATGGGGTGTCCTGGGGCATAGGTTCCCTATGATTGGGGTCTGGAGGAGGAGTAGAGTTTGGAACAGACACCACGGGGGGGAGGAGCTGATGGAGCTGGCAGTAGAGCTGTTTCGGGGGACAGCACACTCCGCAAGACCTCGAAGGCGTCCCGACCTCTAGGCAGAGAAAGCTCCAGCTATGAAGAAACAGGAGTCCTTCTCTGCGTCGAGGGTGATGGCTCTGAGGCCGAAGCTCTGAGGGGAAGAACGGGGTCGGACAAGGGTCCGATGCCACTCCCCCCCTCGGAGCCGACGAGAGAGCCCCGGCGTCCAGATCCCTCGCTAGAAGGTACAATTGAGGTAATTGGAGCAGACGTCGGAACCAAAGGAGAGATTATGATTGGCGCCGACGGTTCTACTACCTGCGGATCCATGGTCTCCGGCTCAGAGCTTAATGTAGTCAGAGGAAGAACAGAAATAGAGGCGGTTGGAGCCGATACCTGTTGAGGTGGGCTGGACAGTAATTTTTGACAGTGCCTGTGACTTAAGCAACCTACTTACTACTCTCTCCACATTATGATCTGATAATCTAGAGGATCGAGAGGAATGGGAAGAATGATGGCTATTGCTCACTTTGTAACAAGGGTGACTGAGGTGCCAAGTGGATGGACTCCAAGGACGGAGACCTCAGTCTCTTATGACTCCGAGATGGCTCCGAAATAGCAGATGGAGCTGACAGAGCAGTTGCCTTGTCGGTGCCAGCCGGCACCGACATACTTGGTTGGTCAAGTAAAGGAGTCAGCTCCGAAGGTGGAGCCGACGGCTTGACAGACTTAGGGGATTTCGCTGGCTGAGTACTTTTAGCCAGAGAATCCTGAGGCTTCAATAATCCCCGAAGGATTAATTTGTTTCTGCACTCCTGCAGGACCCTTGGACTCAAAGCATGACATATAGAACGGGAGTCCTGCAGGTGAACAACGCCCAAACAATATACACAACTAGTGTGCCCATCTGTCAAGACACATTGTCTGATAGCATGACTCACACTTTTTGAAGCCAGATACCTTGGTATCTTTAGACATTTTAGTAATAACAACCACAACAACAATAAGAAAATGCTATACTACAAAACTAAGAAACAAACAGACTTTTTTTTTTTTTTTTTACAGTTAAGGAACAGAAAGGAGAGCCTCTAATTTAAACGGCTATCCTAAGGGGGGGGGGGGACTCTCTAATTTAAACGAGTTCAGGGGAAACAGAAGGCCTGCGAGTTATGGAGCGATGGCCAACAAAGCTACAACGCACAAGAAAGCGATAAGGGACAAAGTAATATATCTACACAAAAACTTGACAAATATAATAGAAAAAACTATACTAAGCCTGAGCCAGTAACGAAGCAACCTCGCAGCTGAAGCGGCAAACGAGATCTGGGTAGTTGACGCTGGGCATTCTGGGATAAGGCGTAGCCTCGAGCCAGTAAACAGCTCTCGAGCAACAGAAGATGGCCGAGTCGGAGCCAAGAATCTGCTCCAAACCCAAACAGCAAGAACGAAGGCGAGATGGACAACTTAACATCTGTTGTTTTTATGACATTAACTTATACAGATATAATTGTCGCATTTTTCTAAATAACTCAACAACCAAGTAATACAGAAAGAACTCCTTAGCCTCATATGAAAGCTCTCAACTAGATGAATAAAATGCTGCTGACACTATCTGTGTAACTTGAGTGGTTGGTGAGTTATTGTAAACGGCTTACAAAATATTACAAAGATAATACTGTGTTTACTGTGACTTATAAAATTTGGTTTTAGACGTGGAATCTAAAGAATACTACCACTAAAAATAGTCTGTGCTGAAGAGCTTGCTGTTTATACTTCTTAAATAACCCCTATGGTTCCAGAGATATGAGCATTTGTTTGAAATTTGAGGGCATAATTTGATTCTATCAAAAGGCTTAGGCTCCACCCATTGGAAGTTACAGTGCAAACTTCTTTAACTCCATTGGAGTGAATGAGTTAATTTGTGTGAGACGTGAGGTTTGTATGAGAGGTGAAGCATGTGTGCTGACAACCTGTTTGATGTCTAGTTTGTTTTTACATGAGAGAATAGACTCCAATTCCAGAGTGCATTTACATCTCTCCTATAGTGTGTTAGTTTGCTTTAGGAGTAAATGGTCACTATACATGAAGCAATTGCTACATTGCCTCAAGATGCCCATATCAATCAAGTTGGCAGGAGAAATGATGGGAAACTGCCCATCCACTGTGGCAAGCTTTTTCTGAATGTGGTATGCAGGAAGGAAGTGGGCTAGCTGGGCTTAGTCACAAACAGCAGTTCAATTAACATGTGCAGTGCTGGTTTAAAATATACTTATTTTTCAGGAGGGTTTTTTCGGTGCAGATGCACTCCAGGCCTTTGACTCAAGTTGCCAAATACTGAGCAGTTCTGGTAAACTGAGCACAAACCCAAGCAAACACCAGGCTTATATACAGGCAAATGTAAACAGTTTTAATGAGTCTACTTCTAATAATCGAAAGACCACTTATCTGAAGATGACTTTACCGAGACGGTAAGGATTCAAGGACTGTTATGTTAAACAGATCAAAAATCTTGTAGAAATAAACATGTATGGTGAAGTAACTGATATTGTCCTGTGGGATTTACTGAAGACTTACTTAAATGGAAAAGTTACAAGCTGGTATATTAGTAAAACAACAAAATGGGACAAAGAATTTAATACACTACATATCAAAACAGACACACTAAAGTTAAATCTAAAACAAAATGACATTATCAGTCAGTCTGAACTTAAAAATGTATATACAAAATAGTTTGAAATTCTAAATCAAAATTTCAATAAACCTGGAAAAACAAACTTCAGGCATATTCCAGTAAACCCTTGAGATCAAAGAAAATGAATAAACTAAATCATAAAGAAATTATAACACACAAATAAAAAAGAAATTAGAACAGATATTAAAGATATTCTTAACGGCTTTAAAATATTTTATGAAAATATAAATAGCAATACAAATAACCTAGATAATAATGATATAGTTGAAAATTTTCTAAGGGAAAATATAAATAAACAAGTAAACAAAAAAAACTGACAGACCATTCACTTTAACAGAAATAAAAGATCAGATAAAAAAGTTAAAATAATAAGGTGCTGGCCTTTGATGGTCTTATACCAAAACTATATAAAATACTACCAGATGATGCTGTTAAAATATTAGACAAGGTCTATAGAGAAATAAACACTGAACTTCCCGCATCATGGAAATATTCCCTTACATCACCTACTTTAATACAAGATAAGGATCCTACAAAGTGCTAATCAAGCATACATTTCACTTTTAAATGTGGGCTACAAGATGTTAATGTCCATTTTAGCTAACCAAATTAATCTACTTGCACCTAAACTAACAATGATCAAACTGGGTTTATTTTAAATAGACAAGTACAGGATAATATAATAAGAATGCATATATTAATAGACTATGCAAATAATGCAAATAAAAATAATAACTTTCTATCATTACTCTCGATTTAGAGAAGGCTTCTGACTCAGTTAATTGGTTGTACTTGTTTAAAACACTTAAATCGTATAATTTCTCACCTGAGCTAATTGCATTCATTTCTAAGTTAAACAATAACTCTCATGCTTACGTTAAAATAGGTTATTTTCTTTGTAAATCCTTTAAATTACAAAAAGGCACAAGATTTCAAACTAAAGATTCATCTCTTTGCTGATGGTATTTTACTAACAATAGGAAATATAGAAAATTCATTAGAACATATAATTAGTTATATAAGTCAGTTTGAAGAAACCTCAAACTTAAAATTTAATCATAATAAAACAAGTACATTATTAATTAATAAAAAATTTAAAAACTGTATACAAAAATATTCTAACTTTAATTGGAATAGCAATCAAGTGAAATACCTTGGCATAGCCATTAAGTCAAACAGTAAAGAAATGATACAAACTTTCAACAGGTTATTGATAAAATTTTAAGTTTAGTCACAAATCGGAACAAATTCTTCTTTACCACTGAAGAATGATTAATGCTCATAAAGATGGTAATTCTCCCTAAAATATTGTTTGCCTTACAATTTTATTACTATCCCCACCATAAAATGAAGAAGATAAATATTCTATTTACATTTTTTGGCATACTAATAAACCAAGAGTTTCCTTTGATTGGCACAATAAAGGTTGGGATAATGGTGGAATAGGATTCCCTAATATTCAATATTATGCTACTTCACCAACTGTAAAAATTATAGCATTGTGGATAAATTCATCTTATGATTCAAAATGAAAACAAATACATGAAGAAATATTATTAGTAAATAATATATCACAACCAGTCATGAACAAATAGTACCTAATAGTTTTATCTGGTTATTAAAAGACTTTTGCGTAAATGGTATTATACCCTCTTCTCATCATTTCCTCTTTCCAAAAGTTCACATTCTTACCATTATCCAAAACCAGGTTCCACAACAGCGTACTGTAAATCCAAAAATGCAAAATGAATGCTGCAAAGGTTTTAAGACATTAAAAGGTTTGGATTTACCCTTGCAGTGATCATTTTGTATTCTTACCATTGTACTAAAGACAAACTTTTCTATGCATCCAATTGCATATACAAGTGACTGCTTACAAACTCATAACGTCAACAAAGCAGCTAGTACTGAAACAACAAAGTAATTTATTGGCATCAGTTCTTAAAAGGTACTGATACATATACTGTTGAAAATTTAAGGTTCAAATACAATCAAGATTCTGAGAACTGGTTAACTTTACAAATATTTAGAGACTTTGTAAACAAAGAGGTGAATAAGATATTTAACCTAGATAAGAAACTGTTCCCCACTACTGGAATTCATAATAAATATCAAGAATAATGCAATGAAAAATAAATTATATTTGTCACAAATTTAGGAAATTCTTAAGTTAGATTTCACATATTTAGACAATTCCTATTAGAACTACTACTCAAAAACTAATAATGAAGAATACAAGAAATTAATATTAAAATTTACAGATAAAACTGCATCTTCATTAGATTGGAAATTTTTCACTTGGAAATTTTTACACAGAGCTTTTGTAACTCCTAATAAAATTACAATTATGTATAAATCAAACAGAATTAGATGCTGGAGATGTGATTCTGAAATAATAGCCAATTGGACACATATGGTATATGAATGCGAAGTCATCTCCCCTTCTTGGGCAGAAATTAATAACTTTATTCAAGCTCTAAGGTCAGATAGATGTAACATTTCTAAATCTTTAGTTTTATTTAATGCCCTAATTCCCAAGATAATTCCAAAAATCCCAGTGCCTCTTTGGTCTATTCTTGCTATAGCCAGAAAAATAATTACTAAAAATTGGAAAAGTAAAGTTGCCTCCTCTAGTGTTGAATTTATTAGAATGGCAAAACTGTTTGGTTTAGTGAATTACATACTACAAAGATGAGAACTTCTAATATTACACATTCATATAAATATTGGCTTAAGCTTAAAGACTTGCTTGAAAAATGTTGATTGTTGTTGATGTATAACTCTGATGCACTAATCAGCTGTGGACCTATGTAAATAGTTGCTTGTTTTCTAACTGATTTGTTAATTTACTGTTTTAAAACCAAAAAAAAAAAACTCCCAGTGGAAGCATGGCTATTTATGGTAGGAAAAAATTAGTAGTTAGGAATTCTGTTAGGTAATACAGTGGAAAGGTAAATTAATAGGACCCACTGAAAATCAGTCAAAGGATAATTGAAGATGGAAATCAATAGGTTTGGAAATGGATCAGAGACCGTAAGCAGTGCGTTTTTTGTGCTGCTTTTATTACTGTGTGTTTCAGTACTTACTAACAGAGCTGCAAGGGAAGTTTTTAGTCATAAATACGAAAAAGTAATACAAATGGGACAGAGGGGAAGGCACAGTGGCCTAGAATAAATTACATTTGGCAAAGGAATAAGAGGAATTGAATGTACTTGGTCCAAAAGTGTGCTATGGATGCTTCCAGGTAAAACTGTTGTATCTTCTTTTAGTTTGGAAATATGAGACGTGGAAAAAAATTACAAAGCAAAAAAAAACAGAAATATTAAGAGAATTTAAAAAGTATGCAGTTTGGGGATTGAGTGTGCAGGAGGAAGGTTTACCCAAAACAGTGAAACAGACACTAGTATTTAGAAGAAATATATTAAACACAGAAAGGATTCATAATCAGATTGATAATGAAATGCCAATATGCAATTTAAATGGGATTAATTAAGGAAGAAGGTCTCAGATGTTGGAAGGAAAAAGAACACTAAGGTGATCTATTGGAATCATGAAAAATGCAAGAGTGGATGGGCTTCATGAGAGTAAATAAGTATTAACTTCTCTGTAGAGAGAGTTTGAGGGTAGAATACATATAGCATGAAAAACAGAGTTAACTGATCTTTTAACAGAAACATGTCTGCAAATATTAACAAAAACTAGGTGAGAAGATCTTTATACAAAAAAAAAATAGTCAGAAAATCATGCAAAGCACTAAGGGATTGAACCATACAGATGAGGGCAATCTGCAAAAAAAAAGGGGAGAAACTACTGTGGAGGAAACTGATGTAAAGAAGTGGAAGAATATGTGAATTATGCCAAGATATGTTACAAAGGCATGACATTTATGATTATTAGCATAGTTGTATTTTCACTAATATTTTTACATGACAAAAAGGTTGAAAAAGTTGGTCTTGTTCAAATTAGTAAATATTAAGGACGAACAAGAATAGATTATATTGAAGTACTGCAACAGGAAACAAGGATGAGAAAGAAGCTTATGTTGTCAGGATGCAAGAATGAAATAAAGACCAGTAAAATTTAAAAGGTAAGTAGGCATCTTGTGATGTTGGTGACTAAAAAGCAATGGCACAGCAAAGGAAATCTAGAGAAGTACTGATGTTATCCTGCTGATGAGAAAACTGAACTGGACTGTAGTTGCTGCCAATTGCATCATGGAGTTCCTTAATCTTTTTGATGACAGTTTTGAAAAATGCTGAAGTACTGCAGTTAAAACAGTGCACTTATCAGGAAAGCAGAGTTCCTGTACATCTTGTAAGATTTGTTAAGCATGCATAGTGAAATGTCAGCATGGGATGTACAGAACTGGAGTTACTGAGGAATGCTTGCAAAAGTAATGAACAATGCAAGATATTTTCCATGCTTACATTGATAATGCAAAAATGGAGTAATACTATCATGTTACTGATGGTGTATGAAAGCACTGTGTGTTAGTAAACGATAATATTAAAACATGGTTGGTTACCTGAAGACATTCGGAGATATAAATGCTTTTTTGGTAAAAGCAGTCGTGACTATTAACTATATTTTTCATAAACGTATTAATTTCATAAAACATGCGTGATTTATAGAAGACATGGTGCAATCTCAAACAAAACACTGCAGCTCGTAACATTACCACTGACACAAGCCATCTGACACACACAGCTTTCTATACTGACTTTTTTACATACTGTGCAGCAATTATATGCATAACTTGCATAGATTTTGCAATATCACAAAAAGTACAGTTTTGTACCTACCATAAATGTAGATGTTAGAGTGTTCACACTGCTGCAGTCATCACACTTGGGTTATCCTGCCGTCAGGCGGTCCCGCAGTCGGCCAGAGTTCCAAAGTCTTGGTCCGACGTCGGTTGCTGTCGCTTCTTCCCTGATGTCAGTATGCCAGGGATATATAATATGCATCCGACGCCATTTTCTTCAGTTTTTCTTGCCCCAGATGTCAGGTGCCCCCAAGTGGGTAGGCAAGACATATTGCTAAGCAAAAATATATATATAAAATAAAAACAATACCTTCAGTTACCAGCAAATACACCCCAAAGGTTGTATAGGATAGAAGAGTATAGATAAGTCCAGCTAGTTCAGACGGGATGGAGGGAGGGTAACCTGGACTGCAGCAGTGTGAACACTCGAACATCTACATTTATGGTAGGTACAGAACTGTACTATGTTCATAGTGTTACACTGCTGCAGTCATCACACTTTGGTTGAATCCCAAAGCTAAGTTTGGGTGGCTGGTCTATAAAGAGTTAGGATTGGCTAAGAGGCCCTGCAGAACTGCAGTGGCAAATCCTGCTCTGGATTTTGAGTAAAGAGGCAGGTGGTAATGCTTGGTGAATGTGTGCACTGAACTCCAAGTTGCAGCCTCCAAAATTTCCTTGGTAGGTATTCCTCTGAGAAAGGCTGTTGAAGTGACTGTTGCCCTGGTGGAATGAGGCCTAATGTTATTATGGACTGATTTTCCATGCTGAGTGTAGCAGTACCGAATACAGTGTAATATCCATTTGGATATAGTCTGCTTTGAGATAGCCTTGCCTTGTGATCCTGCAGCACATGCTACAAACAGTTGATCAGTTTTCCTGAAAGCTTTTGTTTTGTCCAAGTAGAAACGTAGCTGCCTGTGTATGTCCAAAGAATGCAGAAGTTTCTCCCCTTTATTTTGGGGGTTTGGATAAAAAGTAGGCAAATGGATGGTTTGGTTAAGAGCCACACTAGATACCACCTTTGGCATGAAGGTAGGGTTTGTCCTTAAAGATACCCTGTCCTGATGAAAAATTATAAAAGGTTCCACTGCCATTAATGCCTGTAGCTCTGAGAGTCTTTGTGCTGAGGTTACTGCCAGGAGCAGAGCTGTTTTCCATGATAAAAATTTTAGATTGGCTGTATTGGCTGGCTCAAAAGGTGGTAGGGTCAGTTTTTCCAAAACGAAATTGAGGTCCCAACTTGGTGTTGGTGCTCTCCGGGGCGGTTTTATGTTTTTAGCCCCTCTGAGGTACTGCTTTAGCAAGGGATGAGAGAATAAAGGAGGATCTGTGTTGTAATGTGCAGAAATGGCAGAGGCGTGGATCTTAATTGATGAAAAGGATAGGCCTCTGTCCAGCATTTCAGTTAAGTATTGTAAAATCTGAGGAATGTTTGGAACAAGAGGGTCAAGGGCTGTGAGCCTGGTTCCAGGCGCAGAATCTCTTCCATTTTTCTAAGTAAGCTTTCCTGGTGCTAAGCCTCCTGGCCTCCAAAATGACATCCATAACAGCTTTAGAGAGAGGTGTTGCCTGTTTGACTAAAGTATCTGCCATGCAGCCAGGTTTAGGGTTTTGAGTTGACCATGCAGGATCTGATTGTTTTGTTGAGTCAGAAGGTGTGGAATTTGGGGCAAAATCCATGGTGGGCCCTGAGCCAAGTTCCTTAAGATAGGGTACCAGTGCTGGCGTGGCCAGTCTGGAGCAATCATGATCTTCTGTGGTTTTTCTTGTCTGGCTTTTAGGAGTACCTTTGAAAGGAGAGGCAGTGGTGGGAAGGCATAGACTTTTAGGTTTTTCCAGCTGAACAGAAGAGCATCCACTTTCCATGCTGGTTTGTCATAAGTCCTTGTGCAGAATTTTTGTAGTTGGCAATTCAGAGGGGAGGCAAAAAGATCTATGTCTGGGCATCCCCATTTTTGTGTTATCATGCTGAAGATTTGTGGATTCAATTTCCATTCGTGAGGGTCCATGATATTTCTGATTAGGTCGTCTGCCAGAGTATTTTTCTTTCCTGGCAGGAATTGTGCTTGCAGGTGAACTTGGTACGTTAGAGCTGTGTTCCACAAGGTCATGGCTTGCCTGCATAGGGGATAAGAATGAGTGCCCCCTTGTTTATGTACCACATTACTGTGGTGTTGTCTGTCTTTAGTAATAGTTGTCCTGGATGTAGAAGGTCCTTGAAAGCTGTTAGGGCATTTTGAACAGCCAACATCTCTTTTTGATTGATGTGAAGATGCATCTGGTCTGTGGTCCACTTGCCCTGAATGCATTTTCCTGCCATGTGTGCTCCCCAGGCGTAATCCGAAGCATCTGTTAGAGTTTGCCTGGCTGTGGGATGGGTAAAAGGCTGACCCTTGTTTAGGTGACATGCCTGTGCCCACCATCGAAACTCCTGTTGTAGGCAGGGAATCATTGGAATTACTGCTTCTAGACTATGAGAATGTTGAGTCCAAACACTTTTTAGGTACCATTGTAATTTCCTCATATGCAGTCTGGCATATGGTATTAGTAGCATGCTGGATGCCATGAATCCCAGGGCCTGCAGAATTTTTCTTGCAGGGCGATGGGACGTTTTTGCCAGTAGTTGAAAATATTGAGTTAGTTGCACTTGTTTGTCTGGCGTGAGGTAAGCCATCTGGGCCGTTGTATTTAAGCTGGCACCCAGGAATGTAATCTGTTGTGAGGGCACTAGTTTTGACTTCTTTTCGTTTACTGTGTACCCTAGAGAAATTAGCAACTTTTTCACAAACGCCAGATGCTGTAGAAGAATGTTCTTTGTCTCTGCTTGAATAAGGCAGTCGTCCAGATATGGATATATTTGAATTCCTTTTTGTCTTCAAAATGCAGTTACTGGTGCCAGGCACTTTGTGAAGACCCTGGGCGCAGTAGATAAGCCAAAGGGCAGTGCAGAGAATCGGTAGTGCATTGTACCAGCTTTGAATCTGAGGCATCTTCTGCAATTTTGTCTGATAGGGACATGCAGGTATGCCTCTTTGAGGTCCGGAGTACAAGCCAAGCCTTCTTGCCCAGCATGGGTAGAAGCTGCTGTAATGTCAACATTTTGAATTTCAGAATATCCAGGTAAGTATTCAGAATTGAAAGGTCCAGTATAGGCCTCCAGGCTTTGTCCTTTCTGGGGACCAGGAAGAGTCTTGAGTAAAATCCTTGTCCTTGTTCCTGTTGTGGTACTTTTTGTATAGCTCTCATGTCCATGAGGGCTGAAATTTATTTTTGTTCCTCTGCCCATTGATTTTGTGGCAGGTCTGGCATTCCTTTTAGCTTTGATAAAGTATGGAAGTGGAATCTGTAACCTTGAGACAATATTCAGGACCCATTTGTCTTGAGTGATTGTTTGCCAGTTTTGAGAAAAAAGTGCTAGTTTTCCCACTAAGGGGGCTTCCAAAAGGGACGTGCTTGGCGTACGCAAAGGAAAGTCATTGTGACCATTTCCTGTAAGGTTGAGACTTGTCCTCACCTCCTTTTGGGGTTGAGGTGCCCCACTGTCGTCGTCTGTTTGAGCCTTGGGGTTGAGATCTGCCTCTTGGGCGTCTGTATCTGCCTCTCTGTGGCCTGTCTGACACTGGAAAGGACCAATTTTTTGTTGGCCAATTTCTGCTAAACCTAGGTGGCTGTACCTGTAAGAAATCCTTGACTGTTTGCATAGATTTAGCTTTATCCTCCATTTTCTTTAACACCTCTTCTGCCTTAACACCAAACAAGGTATCATGTTGTAAAGGAGCATCCAATAACTTTGCCTTAACATGATCAGGTAAACTCTGTTCTTTTAACCAAGCATGTCTTCGAATAACAGAACCTGTAACTGTGGCTCTACAAGAGGCCTCTAAAGAATCAAAACCACATTGCAGAGTATGTTTTCCCACCTGTTCAACTGCATGCAATAAATCCTGCATTTCTTTACAATCAGGAGCTTCTGAGCTAGCAAGCATTTTCTGTTTTAACTGAGCCATTAAATATTGTTGGTACTTAAGCATGTGAAACTGGCAATTTAAAGCTCTTACTGCTAAAGTTGCAGATGTGCATACTTTCTTCCCCCATCTATCCAAAGCTCTGGAATCTCTGTCAGAGGGTACTGGATTTTTTGCAATGGAAGCCTTAACCCCTTTTGGACCCTGGGAAATAGTTTCTGGATCAGCAGAAGGGTTTTTGTAAAGAAACTTGTGAGAGTCAGGGACTCTATAATACCTATCTGGCTTGGCTGGAGCAGGGGGCAAAGAGTCAGGAGATAAGCTGGATTCACAGAACACATCATCCACAATGTCTAGCACAGGCAGAATAGCCAGGGGCCTGTGCTGAGGCAATAAGAGGAAATCCCTGAGCCTTTTCTTGGATTCTGAGTAATCCTGACTTTCCCAATGCAAATGTTCCCTCATGGTATGTAAAGTTTCCCCAAAAGAATAATCCTCAGGAGGAGGGGCTGAAGGGATAGATTCCTCAGCATCAGAGTCCTCATAGGGGGGTAAAGAGTATCCCTGGTCTGAAAAGGAATCAGAGGAAATGGAAACCTGATCAGAGGAGTCACAGTCTGTATCCTGCCTAGGCCTTTTCTCAGGAGGGGGATGGGAACCCCTGATTAGAGTAATGAGGTCTTCGGCCATTTTAAGCATCTGTTTCTTAGGCATGGAGGCCTGTCCAGGAGAATGCTGTACTTGTTTCTTTGTCTTTAATGGTACCTTTTGTCTTGGCTGTTGTTTTAATGGCAAGTTGTAAAGGTCTAAAAACACCCTCAGAAGCTGGTGCCTGCTCAGCGGCTCCGGATCCATCCGAGGGATTAGTTTCCGTAGGCCCATTACCTTGAGTTTCCAGAGGCCTAGATGTCTCCACGTGGGAGTCGGAAGCGGCCTGTGGCTCTGAGGTAGCGGGTGTCAGGGGCTGCAAAAGCACCTCACTGAGAACCGGCGACTGGCCTAGAAGAGGTTTCGTTGTCGGTTTTGGACCTCGGATGCCTGTCTTTATCCTTGTCTTTGTGTTTTTTCGGTATTGAGGTCGTCGGCTGATCCGACGGCGTGGTATAATTGAACCTTCGGCCAAAGTAGTGGAAAGAAAAATCAAAATGTCCTTTTATAGTGCGTTTGTTGAATATAGCACAAAACCGACAACTAGTGACGTCGTGATCAGGGCCTAGGCATGGAATACAGTAAGAGTGGAAGTCCTTATGAGGTATTTGCTTCCCACAAGAAATACAATTATTAACTTTTTCTGACATAGGTCTGAGGCAAGAAAAAGGTTTCCCCAATGGGGTACTTAGCTTTATTGAAGACTTTGGATCTGAAATTCGACTTTGAAAATCTCAGGAGTCGGCCGACCGGCACTTGCGAACTGCTTCTGCTTCGGGCACCGCGCAGCAAGAAAGACTGAAGAAAATGGCGTCGGATGCATATTATATACCCCTGGCGCACTGACATCAGGGAAGAAGTGACAGCAACCGATGCCAGACCAAGACTTTGGAACTCTGGCCGACTGCGGGACCGCATGACGGCAGAATAACCCAAATATGATGACTGCAGCAGTGTAACACGATGAACATCAGCACTAAGCTGCCCTCTCTTGTCATGTATTACTGGAAAGTTCTCAAAGTGAACTATTTTCCCACTGACATCTTGGTCCTATCTTTCTTACTTACAGAGATATAAATTGTTTGACAATAATACTAAGAATTTTTGGCATGCAACTTTCTTATAGCTGCAATACAAAATCAGCATATGCAGACATACCTTTGATGTTAACACCAGTGTACAGTCCACTGTCTACTGAAGGACGTTTATATTTCACATTTTAGTAACTCGTACCATTTATCACATATTGCAAATTGTATGATGTGTGTTTTCAAAACAAGAGTTTGGAGAAAAGCTCTCAGGAAGCAACTGGTTTCTTGGCTTAGAAGACCACAGGAAGCAAAGGTGTTTATTAGCCTCCTGCTGTTCAAGACTGAATTAGTTAAATTATGTAATGGGGTAAGCAGGTCTGTGGATGAAAGTGGCTAAAGGTAAAACTGGGAGAAGATGCTTCAGAAGATAGGCACACTTAGCTCAATAAAGGATCATAGTAAGTTTAGCATGCTGGTTGTTTAAGATTTAGGAAATACCATGTTCGGGTTTAGTACTCTGATAGTTTGTCAATTATTTTAAGGGTTGCCTACATGCGCACTCTGAAGACTTGAATAATAAGCAGCCTTCACCACACTGGTACTAAATCTAGCAGATTTAATCTCTTACAAATTGCCAAACATTTCAGTATTAATACTACCAACCTCTCCCACTCGTATCAAGCTCCGTCTCCCATATTTAACAATTTTCTTAGGTATGCATTAAACCAAAGAGGTTTGTTACCCAGCAGTCTTTTGTTTATAGAATATAGTGTGCACCACATGGAGGTGAGCTAATTATAAAAAAATATATAAAGAAAAGAAGTATAGTTGTGCATGTGTGTATACACTATATATATATATATATATATATATATATATATATATATATATATATATTAGTTATAAAGTTATAGTTATATATATACATATATATGTCATATCTACATATACACGGTTCTATGTCAGATGATAGAGTTTTCAGAAACTTGAAATTCATACAGATGAGACCATATGATAGAGTTTCCAAAAAATCGATCAAAAACACCAAACCCACAAAAATCTAATTTTTTTACATTTATGCAGGGGGGCAACATCCCACCTCCTGCCAATTATATAAGCCAACTCAAGAGATCGCACTACAATGAAAAAAAGGGTAAATTTCCCAGATCCTCGCTGTACTGCGATCTCCATTCAATAGCTTTGAGTTTTCAAAAAGTTGATCATATGGTTTCGACCATGTGGATTTTGAGTTTCTGAAAACTCAATCAATTGATAGGGATGCATATATATATATATATATATATATATATATATATATATATATATATATATATATTTAATTTACAAATGTTTGTTTTTCTTTCTTTCTCTTAAGAGTCTTCTGTAATTTCAGGTAAAGCTAAGAGTAAAATATTATAGGTATTTGGGATAGAAGATGGAACAGTTTTGGCTGGGAGTTTCATAGTTTTAGAAGGCCATTATAAAATGAGAAAAAATATTCACTCGTACAATTAAGCAAAATCTATTCAGGTAGCTTCTCTGGCATGTTGGTGATGGCAAAAGTCTAGTACAGTACTTCACTGTAAAAGATTATCTAGTGCTTTCTCTGACTAAATGTACATGGGTTCAGCACTGACAGTCTGAGGTGTTCTTCTAGAGGGTCAAGACAGTGCACAGTTAATTCTCTTATTACCATACGAGTTGACGTTCAACAAATATAGTTCTATGCCCAACAGAATTTGTCATAACACAACTGCACTTTGAAACAGAGATGGTACCCATGGGTGTATGTGCAGTATATATTATGCACTTGGTCTACATGCTGAAACAAAATTGGAGGGATTCAGAAGAAGTTAAATTACACAGTCTAGAGGGTCATAAATCCTGGCCTTAACTAAGAATTGTCAACAGGAGACCCCTTCAGAGGAACTGAGAAGTGAAAAATTGCCTAAGAAAGCCAAAACATCTCCTGTGTGATCAAATATCAGAAGCTGCAGAAGATGGCCTACAAAAAGTTCATTTGAGACTGCCAACCAAAGGATGAAACCAACTCCAGAAGAAAGTCCAAAATTCTGGAGGCTCTAGTCACAGACTCCTCAAATGGTTTCCTAACAAAACTCAAGTCCTAAAGAATACAATAGTAATGGGAATGTGGCTAAGTGCAAATCCAGTCTCAGTTCAGGTCTGCCAATGTATCCACATGCGTTGCTAAAGCAAGACTGACTTGATGTAAGCAGAGCACAAAGTTCTATGCTTCAAAAGGCAAAAAGTGAGCAACACCTAGAAAAAGTATCACCTAAAATTTAACAGTCTAATGAGACCATAGAACCATGCTCCCCCCCCCAAAAAAAAAATCTCAGAGCCCGTTTCCAAAAAAGTTGCAAAGAAGTTTCATCCCAACTAGGCTTTGTCACAGAGGCCAACAGCTGGAAAAGTGCTG
Organism: Protopterus annectens; assembly: GCF_019279795.1. Taxonomy (NCBI): domain Eukaryota; kingdom Metazoa; phylum Chordata; order Ceratodontiformes; family Protopteridae; genus Protopterus; species Protopterus annectens. The sequence continues at coordinate 175,639,197 of NC_056743.1, read as the reverse complement.
GACGCTGAGTGAACCTCAAAGGCACCCCCTACTGTACTTACACACACCCCCAATTAGTACTGGAAGTGATGAACAACCAATGTAAACAAGACAGAAATTTTGAGGCCCTCTGACAATAAGCTGCAAACATGCTACGGCTAAGAAGCTGAAGAAAACACCAGTCTTATTCTGGTGAGAAGGTAGGATGATCAGGCCATACGCTCCTTTTGAAAATTAGGCTCTGTTGTCCCCTGTCCCTATTATATCCATAGAGTCTCAAACTGTCCCAAAAATCTCTAAAGTAATAAGACTTAATGTAATAATACTTACAGTGGAGGATACAACAGGTAGAGGGCCAGCAAGAAGTAGAGTGACTGAAAGCAGCCAAATTCCAATTCCTTGGACCCAAAAAGGCTGCACTCCAGCTGAGACAAACTGATGCAGCCAGCTCCACAGAAAGTGAGATCAAACCAGAGTCTCTGGTGTAAGTAAGGAGGCAGGTGGCAAAGATCCTATGGGTTCAGAAATAGCTCTGAGAAGGGAGTATGAAAGGATGCTTGGCTTTGCCCTTAGAGAAACACCAAGGCTTGATCAGCTTCCAGGAAGAATAAATGCAGGGGGACTGCTTCCTCTTAAGGAGGCCATTAATCACAGCCTGGGATGTCTGACCAAGAAGCTCTTCCTCCTTGAATTATATCCAGAATACTGCACCTCGGCTAGGCATTCAAGGGAGCATGATATGAGGCCCACGTGTAGAGCCACAGCTGCATCATCTGCACAACTTAAATTGCATATGATTACTTTGTAGTCCCTCTTGAGTAGCTGTAAGTAGGGTACAGAAGATATCCTCCCTGACCAAAAAGGCAGGGAAAACAGAACAACCTGATGCTCTCCCTGTCTACTGCTTTAAACTTCTTGTCAAGAAGCAAGCTATTGATGCACACATACCTCTGGGATTAAGGCTGGACCAAAAATAGCATGAAGGAGTTTACTCAATTTTCAAAACCACTAAGCAAGAAGAAAGCCAAGTAGAATAAAATGACCAAGACCAGTGTTTCAAGAAGCACAACTCTCTAGTGCCTCGGCATACAAGTCTTCCAGGAGATAACAACAGACATACACATCCCATACATAGTAATACCAATATATCAACCATTCAATTATTCAATAAAAGAATATACTAATTTAAAATTTCTCCATTACAAAAGAAACTTCCAGTTGCATTTCTGATTCAAACCAGTAGGTGTCATAGGTAGGTACTAGGCTATCTGCCCGAGGGCATTTATAAGCCGAGTCAGAGTGTGTCGGCTTTCGCCACCCCATTGATTAATTAACTAATCTTCTGTCAAGCAGAGCCAATAAAGTGATCCCAGGGGTTTTCTGTTACCTATCTACTCGTCAAGGTTTCTCGAAGAGTGTTAGTGAGGGGCTCTGCCTAATGTAGTTTGGAATTTTGTTCCAAAGCATGGGGAGTCTCTGTCACAGGAATCTATTCCTCCAGCATGTTCTATTTATTTTTGTGGTGAGGTTTAGCTTACTATAGCACGTTGCTCGCAGTGACTTGGATTTCTTTAGGTGGAGCATGTCCATCAGTTCTGAGTTGGACATGGCTTTGTAATTCAGGCAGAGATCACCTCTGAGTAAGCAATATGCTACTGAGTACAGCTGGAGTTTTTTCAGCCGGGCTGCATAGGACATATGTTTGAGGCCAGTAATACTCTTGGTGAGGTACTTTTTTGGTCTTTTCAGCTGCTGGAAGTGTCTTGTGAGGTACATCCCAAATGGGGCATTGTACTCTATGATGGGTCTGATGAGTGACGAGTAGAGGGGCACTATAACCTCTATTTCTAGATGCGAACCCTTTATTAATTAGATGAGCCACATAGAAGGATTTCCTAACTACTTCGGCAATATGATTGTCAAAGGAGAGATTACCATCTACCTGGGTCCCCAGATCTCTAATTACCTCTTCTGTATTAAGGGGGCTGCCACCTATGTGGTAATTCGTGGGGGGTTTGTTTTTCCCAAGTGGGATGACTATGCATTTTTTGGCATTTAGCTTGAGGTCATGACTCTGACACCAGGTGTCTGTCTCAGTAAGGCCCTTTTGGAGGATGTCCGTGTCAGCTGGAGAGTCAATTATGGCTCCCAGTTTGCAGTCATTGGCGAACTTGGTTAGCCATAGTCCTCCTGTGTTAGCCTGTACGTCTGAGAAGTATATGCCGAACAGTAGGGGTCCCAGGACCGAGCCTTGCGGGACACCACTTGTGACTGGTTTAGAGTCGGACCTGGAGCCCACTATTCTTACCATGTGAGTTCTGTCTGTAAGCCAGTTGGCAACCAATCTCGTGACGTAGGGGTTTATGTTCAGGCTGGTGAGTTTTTCTGCAATACCTGAGTGGGGAATGGTGTCAAAAGCCTTGGCAAGGTCAAGGTAGGCTGTGTGAACCACCTTTCCCTCGTCTATGGCCTTGGTGACTGTCTCGAAGAAGTCAACCAAGTTTAGTAGGCATGATCTGCCCTTAAAGCAGAACTGGGTCAGTTCAAGTGTTTGGAGGTTCCCAATGTCTTTGTTAATGAGTTCCATGATGATGTGCTCCATAGCCTTGCAGACCAGGCTAGTCAGGCTTATGGGGTGACAGTTACCAGGGTCAGTTGTGGCCCCTCCTTTGTGGAGTGGAATAACTGTTGCTGTGTGCCATTCTATGGGCTCATAGCCTGAGGACAGGCTGAGGTTGAACAGCATGTTTAAGTGGGGGGTTAGTTTGTTCTGTAGTTCGTGCAAGACGCAGCCTAGGACACCATCTGGCCCAATTGACGCTGTGTTTTTGGCTTTTGAAAGGGCTGTTTTCACCTGTGCGTCTGTGATTTCCGGGCATTACACTTTTCCGGTATTGTTGTGGGCCCTTTTAAGGGTGAGAGGGGAGTGAAGTTTGCAATGTATTATGTTTTAAAATAAAAACAGTTTCTTTATATAACAACTTATTCTTCAAACACATTTTCAGCCTTTACATATTCTAAAATACAGCCCCTTAAATCTGTATATACCCCCATGTACAGAATTAAAATGACATGCAATATGGCCTTCCTTTTTTAATGTCTCTCATATGTTCCTGCAACCTAATTTTAAAATAGCTTTTACTTTCACCAATATAAAATAGGTTGCAGAACACTTCAACACATAAACCACACGTGTTGTATTACAGAGGTATACTCTGCCACTGGATCAAATCTCCGGCATTAATTCTCTCAAAGGATTTGGTAAAGTAAGGGCAAATGGAGCAAGCCTCACATTCCCATGTTCCCAATCTACTAATGCTATTACTACAATGTTCCTTTGGCATACAAAACTTTCCATGTATTAACATGTCTTTTAAATTACATCCCCCCTTAAAAGAAACCAAGGGGACATGCCATAAATTAGTGACCCTATTTCTACCCTTCAAGAAAAATGGCCATTAATATTTTATAATATCAGTTATTTCATTAGATAATACATTAAATGGTGTTACAAAATGCAATTTCTTATTTTTATCACTATCAGAATAATTAAATATCCTTCTGTCCCCATTAAACCTTTCAACTACCTTGTTTTTCCTGAACACAAATTTTCTAAAGCCTTCCTAACAACAGCCATACTATACCCTCTTTGTTTAAACATTGCACAGCTATTAAATATTTCGCTCTCTAAAACTTCCTTATCACTACATAATCTACTAACCCTTAACAATTCTCCATAAGGAAGAGAGTTAAGTACATGAGAAGGATGGCAACTATGGCCATCTAAAAAGTGGCCTCCATCAAATTTCCTATGTATATTTGTACTTGTATTACCATTTACATGGCCTTCTAAAATTATGTCCAAGAAAATAACTGAATTACCACTCTGCATGCCATCAAATTGAAAACCAAACCAGTAACAAATGTTACTGTGTGTGTGTAGTTTACTCAGTTTTGCCTGATCACATTTTCTCACTCCACTCATACTACTGTGCACTAAATAACTGCTTTCCTGAGAGCTAAGGCAGCAGTGTGTGCCTAGGAGCTTCTGGGTTGCATGTATAGCAACTTAAAGAATGGGCTACAGCAGGACATAGCATGACCCAGGGGACCTCCCCCCAACACCTGTTCAGGCAGTTCTGGGGAAGAAGTAATGAAGACCACAGAACAATCCCTGGAGTCATCTGGAAGAGTTTTTAATCCCTCTCTTTCTCAGACAAAATGCTATTTCTAACTCTTTGGGAAGGTAAAGAGGGAAGATGAAACATTCCCTGGACCCGGCATACTCATACCCAGGAAAAGCATGTGTGTGTGTGTGTGTGTGTGTGTGTGTGTGTGTGTGTGTGTGTGTGTGCAGGTGCAGTGGGGCTGCCTACTTGCTGCAGCAGAATGGCAGCTGGCATTAGGCCATATTCTCTAAAGAGTATTCTTCCACACCTAAGAGGAAAGGCTGCACAGGACATAAAATTACTGCCCAAGATGCAGGGCTTCAGACTTGGCAAGAGATGACCAAGCAGGCACTCCTCACTCTCCACACAGCCATGCTGAGCCAAGAAGTCATCCTTAGTCCCAACAGTGACAATTAACACTGATTGTGGGACTCTGGATTCTCCCCTAGGTGCAGTGTAGTTGAGAGAGTTGTATGAATGAGTATTTGAAAAGGGGATAATTAAAACTTTCAAAAAAAGAAGTTATGTACTCACCATAACGTTCCATCTGAGTAGGTACTTCATTTGTCTGCAACCTGTGGGTATCGGATCCGACCTCGGATCCGAGCCGGCAGCTTTCCAAGCTACAAGATCCGAACTCCTAGCTCCTCCCCCTACCCATAATCCCCTGCTATGTGCTGTATTACCTCAGATCGGTTTTTGCCCACTACACAACTCCAAACCTCGATAGAGGGAACAACACCAGACCTACTCTCCTAACAGGAGAAAAAAAACGTAGGTGGTCAGAAGTCCCGACAAGTTTCGGGGGATGGCAGGGGGAATCGGTTGCAGACAAATGAAGTACCTACTCAGATGGAACGTTATGGTGAGTACATAACTTCTTTATCTGAAGTAGTTACTTCATTTGCTCTGCAACCTGTGGGACAGTCCCCAGCTACCTAGGAAAAACCTGGGTGGCCTTTACGGAAGGATATTCCGAAGCACCGCGGAGCCAAAGGAAGCCCTACCTCTCGATATCATATCCAGCTTATAATGAGAAATAAACGTATGAGAAGAGGACCATGTAGCTGCTGAACATATGTCATCCAAGGGAATCCTGGACCAGAAGGCTGCTGAGGTGGCCATAGACCTCGTAAAATGAGCGTCAATTCCAATAGGAGCCGGTTTGCCTGAAGATATGTACCCATGAACTTTGCACTGACAAATCCAATTTGCTACAGTCACTTTGGAAATGGCCTTACCCATGGCCGATTTAGCAAATGACACAAATAACTGGTCCGACTTGCGAAAATCTTTAGTCCTGTGCAAGTAAAAACGTAGTTGTCTGTGTACATCCAGTTTATGCAATTTGTATTCCCCTCTATTCTGAAAATTTGGGAAGAACACAGGTAAATTTACTGACTGATTGATATTTGACTCCGAAGCCACCTTAGGTAAGAACGACGGATTAGTCCTGAGGAACACCCTATCCTTGTGAAAAATGAGATAAGGATGTTTCATACACAATGCTTGAAGTTCTGAAACTCTTTTGGCTGAAGTAATGGCCACTAAAAAGCCGTTTTCCAAGACAAGAATTTTAACGGTACCGAAGCCGCGGGCTCAAAGGGTGGGCCTGTTACGGCTTGTAAGACTAAGGTCAAATCCCATGGGGGCACCACCACTTTCACAGGAGGCTTCAAAAGGAAAATGCCCCGTAAGAAAGTTTTGCATAATTTTGTAGAAGCCAAGGATCCTAATCCATCTCCTACATGGAAATGGGAGATGGCTGCTAACTGCACCTCAACTGTAGAAGCACTTGCTCCCTGCCTAAACATCAGCGGCAGGAAGTCTAGAATAGTCGGAATAGGAACTGTAAATGGATCCAGGCCCCTGTCTTTAGCCCAGACGGAGAAACGTTTCCATTTGCTGTTGTAAATTTTCCTAGTAGCCGGTTTATGAGCCGTGACTAGAATGGCCTTCACAGGAGATGAGATACTGGGAGTCCTTGCCATCAGTGGATCTGGATCAACCAAGCCGCAAGCTTGAGGTTCACCAGGTTCGGGGTTTGGAATCCTGCCAGATGTGAAATCAGGTCTGGAATGGGATCCAGTATCCATGGAGGAGTCACACTGCGAGACCGCAAGTAAGGGAACCAGATCTGGCGAGGCCAGAATGGGGCTATGAGGATAACTCTGCTCCCCAACCGACGGGCTTTCTGTATGAACTTCGTCATAAGTGGGAGGGGGGGGATAAGCATAAAGTAGACCGGGAGGCCAAGCATGGACTAGAGCATCTCTGGGATTCTCCCCTTCGGGGGGAAGTATTGCGAAGTACTCGCTGCATTTTGTGTTTAATGGAGAAGCAAAAAGATTGCAGCGAGGCAAACCCCATTTGCGGAAGATCTGCTTCGCAACTGATGGATTGAGAGACCACTCGTACGGAGTGAGAATCACTCGACTCAGTTTGTCCGCTAAAATGTTGGACCGTCCCGGAATGTGCATTGCTACCAGAAAACGGTTGGTGGATATCGCCCATTCCCAAACTCTCATAGCCTTTCGACAAAGGGGGTAAGACCTGGTTCCTCCTTGTTTGTTTATGTACCAGACTACTGACATGTTGTCCGTCTGGATTGCAACAGTCCCCAGAGGTAGAAGGTTGTGGAGAGCTTGCAATGCTAGAAGCACCGCCCTCAACTCTAGGACATTGATGTGCAAAGCGGTCTCTAGGGGAGTCCACGTGCCTTGGATGGTTCTTCCCGAACAATGCCCCCACCACCCGAGGCGAGAAGCATCTGTGGTCAGCATGGCTTGGGGGGGGGAGGAACAACAAAGGGTCTCCCTTCCTTCAGTTCTGGAGCGTGGAGCCACCAAAGAAGGGAGTCCTTGCAAACTCTGCTCAGTGGAATCGGAGTGCTCAACGGACGGAGTAGTAGAGACCACTGAACTTGAAGGGTCCACTGCAGAACCCTCATCCGCAGAAGAGCATGGAGGGAGAGACCGATCGCTGCTGCCATAGATCCTAGTGCCCTCAGGACTAATTGCGCCGCCGGCGGCGGACTCTGAAGAAGGGTTAGTACTTGAAACGACAAGCTGCTCAGCCTGTCCGCAGTTAGCATAGCACGAGAGATGCGGGTATCTAACTTGGCCCCTATGAACTCCAGGACCTGCGCGGGGCAAAGAAAGGACTTCTGTAGGTTCACTGAGATGCCTAAGCTCTGGACAAGAGTCAGAGCATAATCTCTTGCCACGCAGAGCTGATGCCTGTTGGTGACGGTAAGGAGCCAGTCGTCTAGGTACGGAAAGACCTGAATGCCCTGAAGTCTCAGGTGGGCTGCAACCACTGCCATAACTTTGGTGAACACCCTGGGGGCTGAGGTGAGGCCGAACGGAAGAACCCTGAACTGATAATGACTGGCTCCCAGCCGGAAGCGGAAAAACCTTCTGGATCGTCTGTCCATCAATATGTGGTAGTACGCATCCTTGAGGTCTATACAGCACATCCAGTCGTTCTGCCGCAGGAGGGGTAGAATTGATTGGAGAGTGACCATCCGGAATTTTTCCTTGGGAATGAACAGGTTCAAAGCGGAAAGGTCTAGTATGGGTCTTAGGTCCCCCGTCTTTTTTGGCACCAAAAGAACCTGGAATAATACCCAATCCGGACTGGTCTGGGGGGGGACGGGCTGGATGGCTCTTTTTTCTAGCAACTTCAGGACCTGTGAAGCCGCTGCCTCCCTCTGATCGGGTGGAACATCGGGGAGGCGTCTGGTCTTGGGGGGGTGGGTTTATGAAGGGGATGGAATAACCTCTGGATATGATCCGGAGCATCCATCGATCTGTCGTAATGGACTCCCAATTTGACAGATGCTCCGACAACCGCCCCCCGATTGCCTCCAGAGAGGGACAGCCGGGTAAGCCCTTAGGGCTGCTGCACGGGTCTGTCCGGGAAAGGTTCCCTCGACCCGAAGTTACGCGGTCCCCCTCTGCCTCTGGGCCGGCGTCCACCTTGTCCTCCTCTGCCTCTAGAGAACGAGGGGTCCGAAGCTGGATGGGATTGTTGAGACTTACAGAACCACAGCTTCTTTTGTCCCCTCTGATTCCTTGAAAAGGATCGTTGGGGATTAGAGAAGCGGACTCCGACAGCAGACAGCGTCTTCAAGTCCTTCTCGCTTTGGACCAGCGTCTCGCGAACGGTCTTGCCGAAGAGCGAAGACCCGTCAAAGGGTGCATTCGCGAAGGACGCCTTGAAGGCGTCTGCGAAATCGCAAAGACGGAGCCAGGAGTGACGTCGCAATACGACCCCGGCTCCGCTGGCCCTAGCGGCTCCCTCCGTAGCATGGGAGAGTAGCCGCATGGACGTGTTAGAAATGGATTTCAGAGTGGCCATACGAGTCGAGAAACCTTTCTTGTCCTCGACCGACATGGACTCCGGGGGGGCTGCAGCGTATTCCTTAATCAAGTCTCGCTGTAGTCTAATGGTATGTGCCATATAGTTCAGCACCCTTATCGAAAAGGTCACTGAAGCAAACATCCGCTTCCCAATGTGGTCCAGCGCTCGAGATTCCTTATCCGGCAGGTGAACCGAAGAACTCTCCTGCGCGAGTTCCTTCTTGGTGGCAGCCGCCACCAACATGGCATCCACAGGAGATCCCTTGGCCCAACACTGTCTATCCACTGGGGGGCTAAGGATCTTGTCGGGTCGTTTCAGGATAGGCTCCATGGTGTCGGGCTCCTTCCACGCCCTGGTAGTAATTAGGTCTACCGGGGGGTCAGCTGGAGGGGACACCCAGGAGGTAGAAGGGCCTGCCTCAAACGCCTCCAGGAACACAGATTCATCCGCGGAAGGTTTTTGGGCAGACCATCCCCCTCTAATACGCAACATCTCCATGATGTCTCCAAAGGAGACATCCTCAGGGGGTGACCTTGGGGAACCTTCCCCATCATCTAAATCCGTGTCGGTGGTGACCGACTCAGAGGAGTCCAGGTGCCTCCTCTTGCACCGTTTACGAGGGACCTCCTCGGTGGGACTATCCGAAGTGGGCTCGTCAACAGGGTCCTGTTCCTCCAAGGGAACCAACTGGAGGGCTTGAGCAGGCTGTCCCGATGGTCGGATGATGGAGGATAGACCCATATGCAGCGGGGGTATGGGAGGATCCGAAGCCCGAACCGGGGACCTGGAGGTCCTCGACAGTACCCTCTCCACTACCTCAAAAGCCGAAGGAGAACTACTCTCGCCAGGCTCCGAGAGCAATCTCCTCGGCTCCGAGGTAGGGATCGGGGTCGGAGCCGATGCAGCCGGAGCAGAGAGAAAGGTGTGCTCTGAACCCAATGGAGCCGAAGACACACCAGCTCCCCCGGATCCGACGCTCAGCCCTCAGCCCCGAGAGCTCGGATCCGACAAACTCGAAGGCACAGTCGGCGTTGAAGCTACCGGAGCTATCAGCGCCGACAAATCCCCGGCTCCGAAAGAGCCCAGATCCGATGACTCTGAGACCCAAAGGCGGGTCGGAGAAGGAGTGATCGGAGCAAACATGGGGGCTGCACTCCCCCCCCAGAGGGGGGGGGGAGGCAAGAGCACCCCCCCATCTGCATCTGGGTCTGGATGAATCGGCGCATCATCCGATCCATGTCCGCTTCGGTGAGGCTTCTGGTGGACCTTGAAGAAGTCGTCGAGGCGGGCCGGGAGGGCCGCCTCGACCTCGAGGGAGACAGATACTCCTCCGGCGAAAAGCAAGGTGAACGGAGCCGAGAGGGGGAGGATCCGGAGACCCTCGAGGGAGACTTAGCCAGCTTAGACGGCGGGGCTGAGGGCAGCCCGCCTTTTGTGAGACCCATGTCCCTTGTCCTTGTGCCTCTTCTCCTTAGAAGAAGAGGTACCAGAGTCCCCCGAACTCAGAACCAAAGAGGGAGGTTGAGTCCCAGGTTGAGTCGGAGGCACAGAAGGCACGGGGGCTGCCGAGGCAGCCTGCGCCTGAGAGGGGGAGGAAGAAGAAGCCGATTCCTGAGGCAACAAGCCTGCCAGGATCAGCTTGTTCTTCCTGTCCCTGAGAGCTCGAGGGTTATGTGCAGGCCGATGATAAGTGGGCCGCCCCCAAGCATAAAACGCACGGAGTGTGGCCATCAGCCAGTGAAAGCTTATGGCCACACAGTACACTTTGAGAAAACGGCTTTAGGCCCTTCCGCCATGACACCACTCACACAAACACACCCAAACACTAAGGGGGGGGAGGGTGATACACGGGAACTACAATAAACTAGTTAGAGATAAACAAAAACTGTATTCTAATTACACCAGGGAACTGCACACTCTCTCAACAAGAAAAAATAAAATAAGAAATTTTATCTCAAAAATCACAAAAAAGCTTCGATCTCACCAATAGCCAAGGAGCTCTTCAAAGGTAGCTGCTTCAGCCGCGGCAAAAAAACGATCTGAGGTAATACAGCACATAGCAGGGGATTATGGGTAGGGGGAGGAGCTAGGAGCTCAGATCTTGTAGCTTGGAAAGCTGCCGGCTCGGATCCGATACCCACAGGTTGCAGAGCAAATGAAGTAACTACTTCAGATTAAGATGTTTACTTATAGCTTGAATTGTAGAGATGCACTTCTGAAGGACCTCTTCACTGCTTACTTATGTCAAAGATAGGCATGACCCTAAACCTTCGACACTGTAGGGTAAAGACAATGGAAGGGAACTATGACGCCACCTTGAAGATGGAATTGTCTAAGGGAATGTGTAATCACTGCCTCTCCCAAGCTTCTTTTTCCTTTGACTGTGTTCCAGCAAAGGCCTGGGGCTGAGAAAGATGCCCTCTTGCTTACCTGAGTTACTACTATCCATTGAGCAAGTCAGATGGGGTAGGAGTTTTTCCTCCTGTAACTTCATGTGGCTGGCCTGAAACAGTGACATTTATGGCAATACTTCATGTTTTGCTCCTTTCCCAAGCAGCAATACAGACAATGCTGGTGCAAGTCTTAGCTTATGATCTGGCACACACAAATGTTTGATAGCGCACATCCTTATGTACTAAATGAAGGAATGTTTCAAAGCATTGGGATCAAGCTTTAAACCGTGTTATCAGCAGAAATCAGCTTTAAGACCCCTGGTCTACGTGTGCCTCAGTGGAATGTGCTCATGCTTCAGAGCAAAGAAACTGGCACAAAGAATTCAGAAAGGATAGAAATCTCAAAGACCAACTGAAGAGCACCCAAACATCAGAACTGTCAAGGAGGATTCAAACATTTTAGGCCTTTGTTAGAAGTGAACTCACACCAATGTGCACAATGACAAAATCAGCAAAAATGTATTCCATTTTACCTTACCATTAGTTTCTCTCATATCTTTATCCACATACATGCAACTGACAGACAGACTGGACTTCATATATTTCAAGTGTCCTTTTTTCAGAGCCATCCTGGACTTCGGCTCAAAAAGTTGTTCTGTCCCTCAAAATAGGGACTATTTGCAAAAAGGTGGTAGTTTACAGTCAGTAATAGCAATCTTTAAGTCTACATTTATTTGACTGACTTTTGACATTTGATTAAGGGGAAGTCTAAATGGGTAGGAGCCAATTTTCCACAGAGGCCCAGGGAAGAAAAGCTCCACTGTATTACAAAACATTTTAATAATAATAATTTTGCAGTCTTTAAAAATAATACAAAAAAACATAGTTTAAATAATTACACCAAATTGGGCATAATATGAAAAGCCAAGGGACAGAAATTGATAGAAGTAAGGAAGCAAGTGAAGAAGGGTGAATATAAGGAGATATAAGGTATGAATAGGTATTTGCCCACATTTAGGGATACAGTTTATCCTGGTGTTGAGCAAGAACAGAGCCAGACTCTGACTAGGATGTATTTTAGAATGGTTTTGATCGATGGGAGGGAGTGTACTGACCTGATGGGTAGAGATAAGGAGTTTCGTGCCGCAGCAACATGGTATGAATACAGACAATGCCCAGCAGATCTGACAGGTTTGTGAACAGCGAGGAATTTTTGGTCATTGGATCATAATCACCGACTGCTTAGTGTCAGACAAGCACATGGATTCTGGATAATTTTGTAGGTAGTAAGAAGCTGTGTATGTTAGCCAATGGGATAGTGCTAATCAAGTCAGGTTTTTTAGTGATATACAGTGGTGGGTTCCGAAATTGGTATTTGCTGCAAATTTAGGGGCTTTGTTATAGCATTTCCTAAGTTTTGATTTTTGTGATACCTGAAGGTTACTAAGGAAGGCAGCACCATAAAGAAGTGTTAGAAGGAGATGAGTAGTGGCAAGTATAGTTTTAGTTGTGTCAGTGAGAAAGTTTTTGGATCTATTAAGCATCCCTAGTTTTTGATGAGTTTTTCTTCTGTAATTTTGTATATGCAGGTTGAATTTAAGATCATCCAGCGTCAACCCAAATAATTTGCTATCAGAAGTGACTTTAATGGTTGTATTATCAACAGAGAGGACTTGAAATTTTCTTTTTCATTGGCGAGGGATTTGGGGAGAAAAGTAGTAGTTTGTTTTGTTTAGGGCTGAGCATGAGTTCTGACTTACAAAGCCATGTTTCAGTTGCTGTTAAAGCTTCCTGAGTAATGTTTTTTGGAGGCACCACATTGTCAGTTTTGCAAATGAGTGCAGTTGTCTAAGTACTGTAGTAGGGAGGTCTGTTGTGTGGATGTGTGGAGGGTGTTGTTGAGAATGTTAAAGAGGAGGGGATCAAGGATACAACCTTGTGGCACACCGGTGGTGACTGGAAGGTACGGAGAGAAGGTGGAGTGCCATTTTACTGACTGATACCTACTGGACAGGTAGATTTTGAACCATAGAAGGGTGGGCCGAGAGAGACCTTTCAAAGTAGAAGTTTGCTGTGACAAACTGTGTCGAAGACTTTAGCCAAGTCTAGAAATAAGGAGGAGACTACCTTGCCATTTTCTCTACCTTAACTAGCAGAATCTATACAGGTTAGAAGTGCGGTGTTAGTATTATGGGAAGGATGGAAGCTCTGTTGTGTGGGGGACAAGAGTTCCTCCTGCAGGAGATAGTTTAGCAATTGTTTTTGAATACGTTTTTCAAGTATTTTGGACAGGGGGATAATATTACTATAGGTCTAACGTTAGTAATTGATAAATTTCCACCGTTGTGCAGAGGGAAAATGTGTGACTTTTTCCAGGGAGAGGGAATGTGAAATTCCTGGACTGACCTATTTATAAGGATTGAGACAGGGTAGGAAATGCTATTGGCTGCTATTATAAGGTATTCACTTGGAAGATCATCAGCTGAAGTAGAGTATGGCTTGAGTTAATTAGTAGTTTTATATAGGATATGGGCACAGGGTTGAAGGTGAAAGTGGATGTGGTGATATGTGGCTGCTGAGCAGGATTAGGGTTAGATGGTGGGGAATCCTAGGTTAGAGATGCTATACTAGCTATGAAATAAGAGATGAATTGCATTGTGGTTTTGAGTGACGAGTTACTAGGAGAGTGGTTAGAGGTGAATTTATGTCCGGGATACACGATTTCTTTAATGGCTGCCCAGAATTTTTTTTAGGGTTGTATTTCCTATTTATTCTGAAAATTATTATAGTAAGGTTTTTTGGCTTCATAATTTGCGTTTTAGTAAGATAGTGAAACATCCTGAAGTTTAAGATATTGTGGGGTTTTACATTTCTGCCACTCTTTCAATGCTTTTTCTCTAAACTGCTTTAGCACCCTACACTTTTTTGGACAGCTAAATTGCATTGTTTATAGTCTCTTCTTTCTAGGAGGTGGCAAGGCTATTTATGTCATTCAGGAAAGTTGTACTGAATTCATTTAAAGAATCATCTATGGAGAAGGAGTTGCATTGTGTTTTTGTAGACTTAGAGAAAGCATATGACAGGGTGCCTAGAGAGGAGTTGTGGTATTGTATGAGGAAGTCGGAAGTGTCAGAGAAGTACGTAAGAGTGGTACAGGATATGTACGAGGGTAGTGTGACAGCGGTGAGGTCTGCGGTGGCAGTGACGGATGCATTTAAGGTGGAGGTGGGATTACATCAAGGATCAGCTCTGAGCCCTTTCTTATTTGCAACGGTGATAGACAGGTTGACAGACGAGATCAGGTAGGAGTCCCTGTGGACTATGACGTTTGCAGATGACATTGTGATCTGTAGTGAGAGTAGGGAACAGGTGGAGGAGACCCTGGAGATATGCTCTAGAGAGAAGAGGAATGAAGGTCAGCAGGACTAAGACAGAATATATGTGTGTGAATGAGAGGGAGTATAGAGGAATGGTGAGGATGTAAGGAGTAGAGGTGGCGAAGGTGGATGAGCTTAAATACTTGGGATCAATAGTTCAGAGTAATGGTGAGTGTGGAAGAGAGGTGAAGAAGAGTACAGGCAGGATGGAGTGGGTGGAGAAGAGTGTCAGGAATGATTTGTGACAGACAAGTACCAGCAAGAGTGAAAAGGAAGGTCTACAAGAGGGTAGTGAGACCAGCTATGTTATATGGGTTGGAGACAGTGGCACTGACAAAAAGGCAGGAGTTAGAGCTGGATGTGGCAGAGTTAAAGATGTTGCGATTTGCACTGGGTGTGACGAGGGTGGACAAGATTAGGAATAAGTATATTAGCAGGTCAGCCCAGGTTGGAAGAGGTTTGGAGACAAAGCCAGAGAGGCAAGATCATGCTGGTTTGGACATGTGCTGAGGAGGGATGCTGAGTATATTGGGAAAAAGATGCTAAGGATGAAGCTACCAGGTAACAGGAAAAGAGGAAGGCCAAAGATAAGGTTTATGGATGTGGTGAGAGAGGACATGCAGGTGGTTGGTGTGAGAGAACAAGATGCAGAGGACAGGAATAAATGGAAACAGATGATCTGCTGTGGTGACCCCTAACAGGAACAGCTGAAAGATGATGATCTATGGAGAGGATTTTTAGGAAGTTCCAGTTAATAGATAAGTTAAGTATTGAACTTTTCTAGGTTAAACTTGAAAAGATTGCATTTTGTTTTATAAACATGCTGTTTAAGTGAATGTGTGAGATGTCTGGTTATACAGACTGTGAGATAATCATGGAGATGGTCAGACTGTATCTGAGGTGGTGTATTTGTTGTGGTCTGATACTAGATCCAGTCTAATAGGGAATTTGATGTCTTGCTATAATGTGTGGTGCTATTAGTCGTGTGAAACCAAACATGTTCAAGCTAGATGTAGGGGAGTTAAGTTTATGTCCAACTAATTGACATTTACATCATCTAGTTATTAGCATTTCTTGTGGAATTGTCATGGCTATACAATCCAGGATATCTTCCAGTATAACTGTACTGTCACCAGGATGGATATAAGGAGTAATACATATTTGTTTATAGTTGTTTAATTTCAGAAAAGTAATAAGAAACTGCTGAACTGAATTTTGGTATTGGTTTGTTGCAGGGAAAATGTAATCGTTGTTAGGAAATATTAAAGCAATACCACTACTGTTCCTCTTTATATGCATTATGGATATTATAGCTGGGAATTGTAATTTTGAAGTCATTTATGCTGGGTTTAAGCCAAGTTTCAGTTACACTAAGAATATCAGGTTTATGTTAGGTAATCCATGCATGTAGTTCAACAACTGCATTTCTTATACTTCTGACATTTATGGCAGCAAAAGTTAGATTACTGGGGTTGGGGATCGACTGTTGTAAGGTTAGTGTGGTGGAAGAGATCTGTCTTGATGTTCATTATGATAGGTGGAGCCAGGATTAGGGTGAATGCCTCCTCCTTGAAGGTTTTTACTATATTGGGGAATTACTAATACTTTTTTTTGGAGAGTATTTTCCCACCAAATTTTGTTTTGGTTTGAGTCGAAAAGGAGTTAAACAGTCAATATTTGGAGTAAAGGTGAGGGGTATAATTAAATAGGTTTGGTGTGATGTGTGGAGAATCAAGGGAGGAAGTATAACAGAGTCATGATAAGATAAAGAATGGCCCAGTAGTAGGAGAACAACAGAGGATAAGCTGAGGAGTAGCATGATTATGTAAAGGGATCTGCATGATATAGTTGGCAGGTAGTGGGAAAGTAGGGATCAAGAACAAAAAAGAAGTTGCAGGGTAGAAGGATATTTAGTGGTGGTGGAGTCTTGAAGCGGATTGTAGTTAAGTAGGAAATAAGTATTTTTTTTGAAGGATGAGACTTAGGTTGTCCTAGTATCTTCTCTGAAATGTAAGGAATAGGGGATTGTCCAGACTTCTTTTAATTCCGAAAAATACATTAATGGAAGTCATTTTGTCAACTTTTATGTCTGAGCAGTACTAAAATGTGTCACTGATTTGGGAACTTAATTTTTTGTTTTGCTCCTAATTTTGCTGGAAACGGCTTGAGAGCTTTAGACCTCAGTTTAACGTCTCATCTGAAGAATGGCATCTCTGGAGTACAGCAGGAACACAGTAGTTACAGAAACACAGGCTTTAATGAAGCTTTCGGGCTCTCAACCCTTCATCAGCATATAACATTATACATTTCAATCCATTTAAATAGAGGAAACAGTTAAAATCACATGATCAAACCAGCCAATAAAACATACTAAAAGGAAAAAAGGAATCAAGTACATCAAATTCTGTAAGGAAATATGTGTGAGTCCCTTTATTCTAAAAACCATCATGGTAATATACTTAAGATTATTTGTTATACTACAAAATTAATTGTGTATTATAAATTACTCATTTGGCGCTTCACTAATACTGGTTTAATAGTAAAAGTACCATTCAAACCAGGTAAAGTGTCAGCTTGTAGTCTTATTATCCATTCTAGCTCTCTCATGTCTAAAAAGTTGTTAATATCACCCCCCCTCACACCCACTTGCACTACATCTATACATCTAAACTTAAAAGTGTGGTTGCTGAATTCATATATATGCTTAAATAAAGCATATGTCTGTATTTGTCTATTTTTCTCTGATCTATGTTCGATTATACGATCTTTGAGCCTACGTATAGTCTTTCCTACATAAAAAGCCTGACATTGCATGCAGGTGGCGAGGTAGACTAATTTCATAGTATTACAATTAGCACTACAGTAAAATTGAAATTTTTTATGTGTGACAGGATGTTTAAAGGTACTATCTGTATCTAAAATGTCAATGCAACAGCTACAATTGTAACATTTATAAGTCCCTATCTTACTATGTATGGTATTATGTTGTTCCACAAAATCTTTATAGCACAACATATTCTTTAAACATTGACTATTCCTATAGGAGAAGCTGGGTTTGGGGCCCACTATTGAGCTGAATTCAGGCATTGCCATTAAAATTGGCCAATTTTTCTTGATTATTTCACATATTTGGTTAGAGTAGCCAGAGTATGTGGTAATGTATCTCAGAGTATTTTCTTTCTTTTTATTAACTATCGATAAGCTATAATTAACATCTATCTCATCTTCTATGAAAATGGGTTTATAATCAGTTTTTCTGCCCTCTGTTGTTATTTTAATAGTTTTATCAATAATACTTTCAGCATATCCACTTCTCAAAAACTCTGTTTTCATATTTGTTATTTCATTAATGTATATTTGTTCATCTGTTGTTAATCTACTTATTCTTATAAACTGTGATTTCATTATACTTTTAAATACATGTGAAGGATGCATACTAGTACTATCCAAATATCTTATTGTATGGACGTGTTTGTATGGACTGTGTTTCTGTAACTACTGTGTTCCTGCTGAGATTTTGTTCTATCTACGTGTTCAGTTCGATCTCTGGAGTACAACCAGCGTCAACAGCAAGTTTGCCATCCACTGAGGTAATGACAGCAACAAATTTGTTCTTAATTACTCTATTCAGATCTTATAGTGCACTACAAATGTAAAGCATGTCTTTATAATAGTGGCCAAGCTGTCCTCATCCATTCTGCTGGCTCTAATTACTTCTTAAAAACACCTAAGCATTCCATTCTCTTCAGTTGCTGTTCAACTTCAAGTTCAACTTTAAACATACTTTTCAGGGAAAATACACTACTGGAACAGTGCCAGGCCTTATTTGCAGATGATATTTTCCTAACAAATTTAATAAGCCTGTAAACAAATTGGCCCAGCTCTGCGAGGATATTAATGTTATGGTTTCTCTCAGTTTAATACGCACTTTTGGGCTTTTAATGTAATGATGGGAATGGAACACATCCTTAAATTAGTGTAAAATTAGAGTTCGTAAAATAAGTATTGTTTTAGCCAAGAGTGCTCTTCTCAGCATCCACAATGTGTCCAGAACTGCCTCTTCCTGTAATTCATACAGGGTTACATGTATTAGTAACATATCTAAGTATGACCGTAAATTCTTCTTTTTTTTTTCACTTGACTCATTGCTCCTACTACAGCTGGAAATGTCCGAGTATCGTTCTTTCACATTTCTCTCATTTCTACCTACTCTCTCTCTATATACATAAGACACGGGTCTATACTGAAAGAGCAAACGCTTAAGTTGTCGAATATGGCATGATCGACACAAACGAACGCTCAATTTACTGAAAGCTTAGAACGTGGAAAATCATTTCATTGAATTGTTTTGGTTGGCCAACACCGTTCCACACAGTGCCAAAAAGAAAACACTGACTAAATTATTAACGGTGTGACTACACTATATAGTGAAATGTGCTAAACTCACACTGCATTAATTTACACTACACTATGAAAGAAAATAATGTTATAATAGTGACTGTGAGTTTTATATAAAGAAAAATTCACCATATTTAAATCCCATTTGTGAAACACGCATGTTCTGCACTACACTTTCAGCAGCATTGCAATAGCTCGGAGAAAGTTGGGGAAGGGGAAGTCCAGACATTAATTGTATTAGGGTCTCATTTACTTTGTTCTGCTCTCTTATTAAAACAAGTAGCACAGAGGAGATATCACAGATATGTCTCCCCAACAAACAGTGAATCCTCCTGTGCCATCCTTTTATATGGTTTTGTCTGCGAGGTAAAATACAGAAACATTCCAGAAGTCGATTGGAAACATAGGTGGAAATCTTGCAATAGAACATAACCTTGTTTGCAGCTATGCCCTAAGACATAAATATCAGAAAAATAAGACACTAACTCTTTCCCTGCAACAGGAAAATTCTTTGACAATGTCTGAAATGCTGGCATAACCTCTGCTTCATCTAAGAAAGACAGAGCAATAAGTTTCTTGACAAACAGTTGAAAAGACAATGATTTTTCCATATAAAGTAGCTAACCCCAACGATTGCACCTTTCGCCATACAGCCTGTGCAAAGTGGAATAAACATCAGTTACATGTTACATCAAAAAAGTTGTTCTTCACACTTTTCATAACTGCCATTTCAAAATCACACAATATGAACTTGACACTGACATGTAAATTTGCTTCATTTAATACATCGATGATACACTCCCACATAAAATTGTAGGATTTGTACGATTTTTTTTTACATGAGGCAAAACACCTAAGGAAGACGCTTTGTATTCTCTGCTACTTTAACCATTGCATGTATGCCATACAGTTGTCTACACAAGCATCCTTTGGTCAGGAAAACTCCATCCATTAGCCAGATGTTTGCTTCACTCAAATCATATACATTTTCAATGGTTGAAAACACCAAAACATGTGCATTATTATGCAAATCAACCATTCGCTTCTGTATGAATGTACCCTCTTTCAAACTACAAGTACTAGGATCTACACTATCTAAAGTTGTGGAAAAGTACAGTTGTGTACCTACCATAAATGTAGATGTTTGAAAGTATTCACTGTTGCAGTCATTACACTTGGGTTATCCTGCTGGCAGGCTACCCGCAGTCGGCCTGAATTTCTTTCTTTCAGAAAGACTGAGCAACTCTTAGTGGCATATACTGCGGGATCGCAAGGGAAAGCTATTTCAAAGCAGACTATTTCAAAATGGATAGGCCACTGCATTCATTTCTGCTATTCACAACATGGCAAATCAGTGCCTAAGGGCATTAGGCCACATTCTACCAGAGCAGTAGCCACTTCAGCAGCCTTCCTCAGAGGAGTACCAACCAAGGATATTTTGGAGGCTGCAACCTGGACTTCAGTGCACACCTTCACAAAGCACTACCACTTACCTCTTTACTCTAAATCCAGAGCAGGCTTTGCCACTGCAGTTCTGCAGGGCCTCATAGCCACTCCTATTTCTACTTAGGCCCAGCCACCCAACCTCAGCTTTGGGATTCAACCCAAGTGTAATGACTGCAACAGTGAAACACGATGAACATAGTACAGTTGTGTACCAACCATAAATGTAGATGTTCAAGTGTACCCTCCCACCATCCCCCTTTCATGGCTAGGACTCATCTGTACTCCTCTATTCTTTACAACCTATGTGGTGTATTTGCTTGTAGATGAAGTTTATGTGCATGCTTTTTTATGATCAGAATTTTTTAGCCTACCCTTTTGGAGGCACCTGACATCTGGGGCAAGAAGGACTGAAAAAAAATGGCATCGGGTGCATCTTTTATACCCCTGGTGCACTGACGTCAGGGAAGAGGCGACAGCAACCGACGCCGGACAAGGACTTTGGAATTCAGGCCAACTGTGGGTAGCCTGCCAGCAGGATAACCCAAGTGTAATGACTGTAACAGTGAAACACGATGAATATCTGTCCTGTAATTTAAAATTTCTTTACATCTGACCCTATTAACTTGTTGAAGCATTGATCTAGAAGGTAAAGAAAGTATAGCTTCTGTTGAAATACTGGCAATGATGTCACTGACAACTAAAGCAGGTGTGTTTCTAGTTAAACGTGAACTCTGCTTCGCAAGCTACACATTTCTCCACCTCTGTAGCATCTGGAGTGTGGTGATGTGCTGAACATTTTAACAGTAATTCTCCCTGAACTTCCTTTGCAGTTATTGCTCTACCTTTACACTTTTCCTTTAGCTTAAGTCTGCAGCACCAATACCTTTTGTCTTTCATAGTTTTTTCTAGATTGAAAAGGTATACATCCACATGCAACATATTCTTACTTTTCTGGGATTTAACTGTATGGTAGTATTGCCCCTCAACTCCGGGGGAAAACTGTGTTGCTTTAGACGTAGTTGAAAACAGAGCAAGTGTATCATGACATGTTACGTAAAAACTTGGTATTTATACTTGCACAACACGAGTATTATATAACTTACTTAAATATAACTTATGCAAAGATTCAGTGTACATTTTAGTTGACAACCCTTTAAATATTTCAATAACTACTGCTATTTAACAGTACATTTAAATTATATTTCTATATGAATAATATTCAAATTACGTTGGTTTACACTAATGTAGTCATGTCAGTCGCCTTGTACATTGTTTGGCCAACTAAAACATTTCGAAATATGGTGTTTCGATCTTTCAGGTGTTCAACTTTTAGCGTGTTCACTTAATATGCGTCGATCATGCTATATTCGACAACCTAAGCATTCACACTTTCAATATAGACCCTAAGACAGTGTGATCACGGGGTATAGCAAGTTCAATGCTCAATGCTACTTTTGACTTTTTTTCGTAGATTCCTCAACTGGTTTTCTCAGTTATTTTCTGAATTGTTAGTAATGGGCGATCCCATGTGATATACATTTCATCATTCTCTATAATGCTTTGTGGTTCACGTTACAAATGCTTCTCAGCTATTTCTATATTGCAGTGTTTGCACAATCCTTATTGCAACAGTCTTCCCACATTACTGCGGCTTTTGGTATATAGGCCCTCTGCCATGAGTATATCATACCCAACAAGATCCCAGGCTTTTTCCTTTTTTTTTGTTAATACAGAGCCTGCATTCTTCAGTTTCTCACAACTTTTTGGATTTTGTAAACAAGTGTGTACATAATCTACTATCCTGGGTTACCATTATTAACCTTTCATCTTTTGGTTTCATTTGACCTCTACTTAACCATTTCAATGTCAAATGTTAGTCAACATGAGGCTGTTTCAGTATATCTCTGTACCTGCCACTATATTTAAGGATTTTTCCACATTTTTATGGTTTTGCTCGGTTTAATTTCTCCAAGACTTTTGGGTTTCTAATACCGTGATGGGAATGGACCTCATTACAAAGTCAGGGTATAATTATAGTTTATGAAATTAGTACTGTTTCAATCTTCAATGTTAGCCAAAAGTGCTCTTGTCAGCACTTGCAATGTGCCCAGAATTGACTCCTCCTGCAATTCATACAGAGTTACATATAATGGTAGCATATCTAAATACTTTTTTCATGAGAACCATTGCTCCTACTACTACTACTACTACTACTGTAACTGTCTGGGTATCTCATGTGATGCATACTTCACCATTCTCTAAAATACTTCATGGTTAATGGTTACAATGCTTTTCAGCTACTTCTATATGTAGTGTTTGCACAATCACCAATGCAACAACCTTGTCACATTACTGTGCTTCTCACAGTACAGGCACTCTACCATGAGAATATCACAACCAACAAGATGTGCTACCATTTCCAATTTGTTTTTAATTCTACGCGTGTCTGTTTCTCACACATGTTCAATGGACTTTGCAAACCAATGTGTTTGTAGTCCACTATCCTGTGCTGCCATTAACCTTTCATTCTTTTGTTTCACTTCACTTCTCCTTAATTCCTGTCAAATCCTGATCAACATGAGGTTGTTGCAGGAGATATTTCAATACTTGCCACTATATTTATGGCTTTTCCACACTTCTTCCCTTCTCATCGGATACATATCTTCTTATACTCTCTTTTGTTTTTCAGCATATTCAGTTACTGTCTGATTTTTGACTACTTCTGGTTTGATTTCCATTCCCATTTGCCACCTGAATCCTTCTACTAATTAAGTAAAGTGATCATCTCAGACTTCCTCTCCTCATGTTGTAAAACGTTCAATATGTTTGAACCAACAAGGTTGGCAGATGCATGCTGTCCCATGATTGCATATCTATACACGTAATCAATTTCAATGAGGCCCATTCCCCCTTTAGAAGGTGGAATAATCTTGGTATACACTGATTTTTATACAGCATTTGAAAAGCGTGAAGCATTTTTCTTGTTTTTCTGTCCAACTGATCCAACATCTTTTGCGGACAGTCAATCATACCAAAACTATAAGTTAAAAGAGGAACAGCAAATTGGATTTTAGTCTATGCTTTATTCCTTGATATCAAGACTGTTTTCAATATTAGAGTCTTCTGAAGTATTTCTTACTAGGTTTTAATCATTTGTTCATGTTTTATTGCTGATTCTTCATCAGTTCCCAAATATTTAGAGACTCCTTCCTGCTCAAGCTCATTTATATCACATTCCTGTCTTAGACTGATATTTTCTTGGTACTGCAACTTTCCTGCTTTAAATGTAATCTTGCTTTTGCACATTTATCAAGACCGAATGTCATTTTTTTATGAGAAAATTTTTACCACCTGAAGTTGTGCCATCAGTTCCTCATCTGATGAACTATACAGTTTTAAGTCATCCACAAAAGTAGCTGAAAAATCTTTAAGCAATGTTATTTTCCGGGACAGAACTGTAACCAAGACCTAAGCTTAATGGATTAAATAAAACAGTCATGGTGACAAAAAACATCCTGGAAAATGCTCTTTTGAATTTTTATCCTCGGAATAATAATTTGCCCTTTGTCATGACTTAATTACAAAGTGATTTGCCACTGTTTTATGGTCACAGCAATGTTATTGATCAATGTAGGCTGTATCTTATATATCTGTAAGCACTCCTTTATCCATGAATGTGGGATACTGTCAAATGCTTTTTCCAATCTATCCATGCCATACTTGGATTCTTCCCCTTTTTATTATCCATTATGGCTTTATTTAGCAACACATGATCCTTTGCTCCACATGACTTTCTTTTGTTATCCTTTTGTTCTACTGCTATGAATGAATTTTCTTCTAAATTACTATTAACTCTGTCTGCATCAATTCCAGTAGTTTGTACAATGTAAAACAAGTTATTGGTCTATAGTTTTAGGATGGCTTACAGGTTCACTCGAGTATTGTTTTTCCTGTTGCTAACCACGTTGATGTTTAGGATGCGCATAAAAGCAGTTCCTTCTCAAGGATAAATCTCTGTGTAAAGATGTTAATACTTTTATCAACACAGAACCAAAGTAACAAACTTAAAATAAACGCATCTTGGCAAACGAAGTAGCGAAGTACAAAAAGTTGATTTAATGAAGTAAAATAAGGTAAACCACAAAATATTACAAAAGCTCTTTTCGTCCAGTACTGTGACTGGACCTCCTCAGATACCAACAAATAATTAATGATAATGTTAAATACTTGTTCCACTTAGTCACATGACTACTGCATTAGTGCATTACAATTAACTGATTAACTATGTAATTACTCCAAAAACTAGCAAGTCCTAGAACTAAGTTAAAACTAAAACAAACTTGAACGTTGACTATACATAGATGGAATGTTAAAAATACATATGTAATGCTACTTACACTCACATAAAATATTACATATTAAATGTTAAATATTGGGTAACTTTTCTTAAAACTTCAAAATGTTATAAATAATATTGAAAATAAAACTAAGATGTTTTTAGTGTAATAAACTTCTCGGTGTCAAAAAAGGTAAAATAGTACAATTTTCATTAATTCCTGGAAATTGATTAGCGTTCAAACGCAGGTGCCATAATAATTCAAGATTTTCTAAAAATAATGAAGCAGGTCCCCCTTGAATGTTTTCACTCATTTGATCAATGACCCTAAACTTGAATTTATGATTGGCACAATATAGGATGCGTCTGGCTAGTGCGTTCTCTGTTTTAATTCTCCGAATGGCATACAAATGCTCGTAAATCCTTTCTTTAAGTTTTCTATCTGTTTTTCCAATGTAGAAAACTGGACAGGGAACGCACTGAGCCAGGTACACTACCATCCTACTATTACAATTGTAACAACCATTAGAAGTGAACTTCTGGTTGCTGAAGTCAAAAAAATGTCCGACTGCAATAGAACTGCAGTAGTTACAATTTTCACAACGATACATACCTGGTGTTGTAATGTAGGTTACCAAAGGGGTGCCTATAAGTTTCTTTAAATTCTTACCCCTTCTATATATAATGACTGGTTTATTACCTAATTTGTTCATTAATTCAAAATCACTTCTGAATAAAACCCAGTTCTTATTAATAATCCTCTTGATGCCAGTTGAATCTACACTGAACGTCATTATACAGTTCATCCTATATTTTTGAACGTTGTTTACGACTAAATTTATGTTATCACCTATGGGTGATTTTGTTAGGGATGTCCTTTCTGTGTCCTCACAATTAAGTCCACTTGAACTAAGTATCGGTTTGTATAAACCTACTTCATGTTTATGTGAAACCTCTGTGACCAACTCGTCAATGAACTTGTCGGGATACCCTCTCTTAATAAACATGTGTTGAAGATTGTTAACTTCAGCTAAAAAATCCTCGTCAGTAGTTACCATTCAGGCAGCTCTTACGAGCTGCCCCTTTACTACTGATGTTTTTGTGCACGATGGATGAGCACTTGTGTAATGCAAAAAGGTATTACAATACGTTGGTTTATGGTAAAGCAATGCAGTGTAAGCATTAAGTGTGACATCTTTTGTTAACATGACATCCAAATATGCTACATTGTGTTATTGCTATAGTTAGATGTAAATTTAAAAAAATTAGAGCTAGCATTAAGTTCTTTCAGGATAAATTCAGCTGCACTTTCGTTTCCCTTAAGGATTATAAAAATATCGTCCAGGAAACGTGTATAATATACAATCAAGTTCATGACGTTGGTGTTATTCAACAAGTGGACATGTTCAAGTTTGTTTTAGTTTTAACTTAGTTCTAGGACTTGCTAGTTTTTGGAGTAATTACGTAGTTAATCAGTTAATTGTAATGCACTAATGCAGTAGTCATGTGACTAAGTGGAACAAGTATTTAACATTATCATTAATTATTTGTTGGTATCTGAGGAAGTCCAGTCACAGTAGTAATCTTTTGTGGTTTACCTTATTTTACTTCCTTAAATCAAGTTTTTGTACTTCGCTACTTCGTTTGCCATCTTCTGCATTTATGTTAATACTTTTAACCAGATGTTAAGTACTGCATCTTGGCCTGATGTTTTCCAGTTAGATGATCTTAATTCTGTTTCACATTTTCTGGCGGTTAAGGTTCTATACAGTACATGAAATGTCCTTGTGACACCTTGATATTTGTAGAGCTACAGTCCTTGTTTTCACAGTATGAATTATGTTTACCACCCCTAGCTTCTTACAAGCCATGTGACCAAAAATATATTTCCAACAAGGCAACAAATACAGCACATTCTGTCCAATAATCCTCAGTACTTTTCTATCAAATCTATTTTCACATCTGTTTTGCTCTCTGATGTTTTTTCACATTTCACAGTACCAAGTCTTTTCACTTCTGTACATATCAGTAGTCCGTTTATTTCCATATTTTTGCCACAGATGCAAATTCAATCTTTTTTTTTTTCCTTTTAAGGACTTTTGAAAAAAAAGTCACTTTTTTTAGTAAAAAAATTTGAAAGCTTCATTAAGAGCTTGGCAAGGTTTCCTGTCATGCTTACAACACTGTTGCAAATCTGAATTTCAGCAAGGTGATACCCATTACATTTTTCAAAACAACATGCCCTTATCTCATTCACTGCCTTATTGTTTGACTCAGTGTTACCTTACAAAATGCTTTTGTCAATTATTTCTTTTTAACTGTGCACTAGTAATTTCACCTGCTCTCTTGGCATTTGCAGCGTTTGATATGGTTAAGTACGGTTCTCTCAACAGCATGCCCCTTGTTTTATTTCTCATACCACAAATTCTCCTTCGTCAAACAAAAAACTCAGTGTTCGCCAAATTCACATTTTTCAATTAATTCACATATAAAATCTAAACTTCCACAAGACGTTGCATTCTAAATAAATGTCTAATACATGGCAAATTACTTAGGAGCTCACTTAAATTGAATTTACTTTGCCTCTCCCTTCATTAAAAATGTAGCTTGATAGCTCTTTGGCTTCTACCTCAGCATATGTAGGAAACAGCACAATGAACATCTTCATATTTCTCTACCAAGCCCAAGCCACTTCCAGTGAATAAGTCAAATTTCTAAATCCAAAGTTTCCAACCTTATTTAGTTTCCTTTCTTAAAAAAAGGGGGAAAAACAAGTATTACAGCAGGGTTTAATGGAGCCACACTTCCACTATGAACTGTACTTTTATAGTTTCGAAGACAGAGGCTACTAAAAAGCAATATACTCTACTACTGTTATGGTAGATACTTCACCCACTCTGACATGATGTCATGGTCATAGGTTTAATAAATTATACACAAAGTAGACATAGTATAGCTTCTACGTGGACTACAGGGCAGAATGAATTTTATGGAATTTTTGTATATCATATAACATTGATAATCACAGTAGCTAGCTTATAAACTTTTAAACGTACACACCCCATATTTAACAAATGCGACCAGATCTACAACCAAGCTGCCTTTTGTAATGGCTCTCCAAGCCATGACAAGGGTATGGTATAGTCTATCAAGTTCAGATTGACAAACTAACCATTTCTGTGAAAATAGTTTAAAGACTCAATAAAAATTACAGCCTTGGAAGAAGTAGGGATTCAAGCCCCAACACCCTAAGCAGGGAGCTGCACCCTCCGCACCTGGTACTTAGTACATTCTTAAAATTCACA
Source organism: Protopterus annectens (assembly GCF_019279795.1). Classification (NCBI taxonomy): domain Eukaryota; kingdom Metazoa; phylum Chordata; order Ceratodontiformes; family Protopteridae; genus Protopterus; species Protopterus annectens. Next base: position 175,611,429 of record NC_056743.1, on the reverse strand, counting down.
CAACCTCAGAGAAAGTTTAAAAGTACCACTGAAATGAATGATCTGAACAAATGGAAATCAATGTACCATATAAATAACTTAGACGCACTCAGAACTGCCCTACCTACAGTAACTTCACACAGTAATCAAGAATGCAAATGTTGGACCAATGAGTTGCCCTTTAATAGAAGGAGGTGGCAATGGGCAGAATACTGAAGTGGTGTTCTTAGTCTGCAAGGACAAACCTAAATTATGTACTTAACAGAACATGGATTTAGCTGGCCTTTGTACAAACACTAGAACAGCTGGACTGGTCACCTTTGCAACCTTCTTGTCCAGCAACAAAGTTCCTTAAAAGCTTGTGCTCCTTCCTTGTCCCATAATCCCCTGCTCTAAGGAGATACACCAGACTGAGTAAAGGAATTACAAGCCTTAGCTATACACACAACACACACACTATATATATATATATATATATATATATATATATATATATATATATATATATACATATACACATACACACACATATATATATATATATATATATATATATATATATATACACACATATATACACATACATACACACACACACACACACACACACACACACACACACAATAGGAAACAAGCAGAAATAATGTACACACTGAATCCTGAAAAAGGACAGCTGGTTTGGAATGTCACTTGAATCAAATTTTATTATAAAAAATAAAAAACACAAAAGTTGTGCCCTTTCATCCTTAATCAGAAAAACAGACTTCATCAGAACTAAATAATCAAATGACTTCATCGCTATTGTATACTACTCACCAAATAATCAACACCTTCTTAAAGGAACAAAATGTTGATATTACCTATGCTATTAATAAATAAACATAAAAAGGATAACAAATAATTGAGTATATACAATTTTAAATCATGTTAACAACACTTTTCACCCTCTTATAATTTAGCAGCCAGCAATTTTAAGACAGAGTTAATCGAAATGTGTTCATTTAGACCAAGTGGGGCAATAACATTCAATTTTATTTGCCAAAACAAGTCCCAATACTCCAATCTCGTCTCCCAAGTGCCACCCCCAGGTCTGGAGTTACAATTTCTAAAATAGCAAACAAAAGGTTTGTACATTGCTCACTATGTTTAAACAGAGTATTGTTTGGGGTTATTTATTTTCACATCATAATTATGTTCATAAATTTGTTTTCTTAAAGTTCTCTCTGTTTTACCAACATAAAAACTAAGACATATGGAACAAATAGTAATATATACCAAACCTTGACTTCCACAAAGCCCTGTTTGTAACTTCAAAGTAGGTTTGGAAGTGCTTGGCAAGGTAACCATTCTTCAGTCAGAATGCTAGCACACTGGTTACAGTACACAAATTTATGGGTACCTTTGATGTTTGTCCTCCCATCACTATTGCATAACTTTCCTTTTTTTCCAGGTTATTCGCTGTTTTATAAACAAACTTTGGAAATTCACCCAGACATTTATAAATCAAGAGCTATCAACTCTGAAAATATTACAATTTTAATAATGTCTTTCATGCAAGTTGGACCTTTACTAAACTGTAAAACAAAGGCTTTTTCAAAATGTGTCCACCCTTAAATTGACAGATGCCTGAATTATCCATTAACAAACCTGTCCCTAGGACAGTTTAAACCTAACATCCCTTACCTTCATTATCTCTTTGCAAATAGCCTCCACAAATTTTTTAGGGTACCCTCTATCATAAAACATTATTTTCAACTTCTCTTTTTCTTTACAATAAATCTCACCATTAGAGACCATTCCTGCAAACTGTATAAACCGGCCCTTAATAAGACCTTTCGTAAAAGATACAGGATGAAAACTCTTACAATGGAAGCAAGCATTATTGAATGTAGGTTTATATATATATATATATATATCTATATATATATATTCATATAAAGCACCATCTTTCTTTGTTAAAGTTGTATTCAAGTAGTTAATCTTATTGATATAAACATGAGAAAGTCTGCTGTTGCTGTCAAATCTATAAATTTCGGTACGGTTTTCTGGTGGTCCATTCCATACAATGAACACATTATCCAAAAAATGTAAATATAAATCAGAGTTTTTAAACTGAGATGGAAACACTTACTTCCTTTCTCAAATTAACAAGATTTGCAAATACTAGGGAGCATGCTGCACCCATTGCCACTCCTTTCTCCTGGCATAAAATTTTCCCTTCAAAAATATACTGTAACCATTGTGCCAGTTTTCTGGCTGAAGAATACGTTACCTTGCAAAACACTTCCAATCCTGCTTTGAGGTTGCAAACAGGACACTGTAGAAGTAAAGATTTGGAATATACTGCTATTTGTTCCATATGCCCTAGTTTTTATATTGGTAAAACAGACCAAACTTTGAGAAAGTGAATTTATGAACATAATTGTGATGTGAAAAGAAAGAACCCCCCAACTATGTGCAAATCCGCACAGCCTCATCCAGGCACGTCTCCCGAGTGCTGTGCTTGAACTAGCTGCTCGACCGGTGCCTTCCACAGCATGGGAAATTAAACTCATCAAGGAATTTGCAATGGAGGACACAGTGGTCATTTGGGGAGAAACCTTCTTGAGGTCCTCCTCTGACAATGACTGAATCAGAGAGGTTGAGATTTCCTTAATCAGGTTTCTCTGAAGGTGCGTAAAGTGCACCAAGTAATTCAATGCTCTCAGTGTAAAGGTGGCTGAGGCATACACGCACTTCCCATGCCTGTCCAAAGCCCGACACTCCTTGTATGGTAGATGAACTGTGGAGCACTGCTCAGCTAGCTCCTTAGAGGCTGCCGGCACCACAATGGCATCAACTGGGACACCCTTACTCCAGAATGGGCAGTCACTGGGGGACGAAGGTATTTATCCCCTTGCTTGGGGATGGGATCCATGGCATCAGGCTCCTTCCAAGCTCAGCAGGTGTAAGGTCAATCAGCTCATCTGCTGTTGGGGTCACCCAGAACATACATGGGCCCGCCCTGAATGCCTCCAGGAACACTGACTCATCACAGGAAAGGGATGGAATGACAAGCCACCTTTTTGTTTCAGAATTCCTAATGTATCTCCGAAGGAGATACAGTCGAGTGGAGATTGGGGGTACCCTTCCCCCCCATCAAAATCAGTGTCTCCTGTCGAAGACTCCAAAGGGGAATCTAGGTGCTTTCTCTTGCATCATCGCTTCTGAGGAGCTTCCTCCGCGGGGTACTTGAGAAAGGACTCAGAAGACAGGGGACCCCTTGTTGAGGGGGTAGTCTGAAGGCCCTCCAGGATGGGCTGACTGTGGACAGGAAGGATGGGAGCAAATCTCTGATCTGCAGGGGATTGGGTAGAACTTGACGGAAGAGGGACTGCATCTCATGGTGTGGAGAAAGCCCTCTCTGCCACCTGGAAGGCAGATATTGCCAGGATGGCTTGACCTCCCACCCTAGGAGCCAAAGCTGACAACGGAATGAAGGACGAGGACACTCTAGATCAGACAGCTGCAGAAGGCACCGATCCCAAACTATCGAAGGTCAAGGCCCCCAGGGGAAGGGACAGAGTTGGCACCAACATCTTTGGTCCAGAACCCACTCTGCTCCAAAGGTATTGGAGTCGGGCTAGTCTGGGGACACTACCGGAGTCGAAGAAAGACATTCCACGGTCCGACAATGGTCCACTCAGGAATGTCAGGCCCTGCAACTCCAAAACTAAGGGATGGATCAGAGGAGGAGGCTGTAGTATCAGGGTTGGTATTCTCACGGATCCAGCATGGGTCGTAGAAGGCAAGATTGCCAGTTGGATCTGGGCTTTGAGAAAATTCTGCATCATCCTATCCATATTAGAGTGGGATGGCAGAGAGGATCTAGAGGAGACTGATGTGTGGACATGACCAGAGACAGGCTGGTCTGAATAGTCAGGACAGGGGTGGGAGACTTACTCCGATGCGGAGTATGGCTCTAGGACCTCCAATCCGGGCGTGTCTGACTCAAAGGAGTTTGCTACGGAGATGAAGAGCTGTGGATCTGAAGTACTTCCATGGGATCTGACAGACTGCTCGAACCCAAGGTCTGAGGATCTGACAAACAGGAAGTCTTGGTAAGTGCTGGCTCTACAGGATCCGAAGAACTTCTCAGATATGGAGAGAAGTCGGAACAGGAGGGATCCGACAGTTTCCTGCGCTTTTTAGAAGCAGAAGCAGTGGTTCCTGGAGTAGCTAAGAGGACATGCTTCTTAGGGATAGGCATCTGAGCTCCAGAGGATGGGAGAAGGCCTCTTAAGATCAGCTTGTTTTGCTGATCAGTAAATGCTCGAGGATTGAAAGCAGAGCAGATATTGCATGGAACCTCCAAGTGCCCCTGCCCAAGACAATACACTCACCTCTTTTGGGCATCCATTTAGGGAATCTTATGCCTACAAGAGGCACACCTTTTAAAACAAGAAGGTTTTTCCGACACACTAAAAAAAAGCACACAAGCACACACAGAGAACACACACACACACACACACACACACACACACACACACACACACACACACACACACACACACACACACAGAACACACACACACACAAACAGAGAACACACACACACACAGAGAACACACACACACACAAACAGAGAACACACACACACACAAACAGAGAACACACACAAGCACACAACACACACACAAGCACACAACACACGCACGCAACACACGCACGCAACACACGCACGCAACACACACACGCAACACACACACGCAACACACACACGCAACACACACACGCAACACACACACGCAACACACACACGCAACACACACACGCAACACACACACGCAACACACACACTAACTCTATACTAAGAATTGAACAAACAACCTACAGATATGGGGAATTTTTTTTTTTTTTAATATATAAAGGAAGAAGAGAAAGGAGCAAATAAGAAGGTGGAAGGTGGGGAAAAACCCTGACACCAACGACAAACTCCAAAAACGGGAGATAGCTATCTATGAAGGGAGGGGGAAGTACCAACTAACAGCGACAGAAAACACCTAAACCACTTAGAAGCAACAAAAGAGCTAGTAATACAAGTAAATGAAAACCATTTAAATGAAACGGAGGCTTGGAAATGCGTCTGTGCTGGGAGGTGGCAAACAAGATCTGAGTGGTTGTAGAGGAGTGAGCCATTATGGAAGAGGGAGGAGTTTGAGGCTCCGATCGTATGTCTGGAAGAAATGGCAGAGTCGGATCACAGGACGGATCCAAAGACCCATATCGTGATGCACAATGAAATGGACATCAGATTGTACGGTTTCAAATTGGTTTTGTGCACCCACTCAAAGCATAAAGGTCAGATTAGTTCTAAGTGTCACCCTATATGGATGAAAAATCAAGGCTGGTATTTGGAGGAAAAGGCATGAATTTCTGAAACCCTTCTCACAGAAGTAGTGGCTACCAAAAAGATGGTCTTCCAAGTGAGAAATTTTAAGTTAGTAGAACAAGCTTGTTCAAAAGGGGATTTTGTTAGCTTTTCCAGTACAAAATTTAAATCGCAGCAGAAGGCAGGCCTTACTAAGGGGGTCTGGAATGAAACACCCCTTTCAAAATGACTTTGAGCTTCATGTGTGATGCCAAAGAGTATGATGAACCAGAGTGGAAAGATGAAACAGTTGCCAGATGTACCTTAAGAGAGGAACTAGCCCCTTTTTGAAAGAGATATGCCAAAATGACAAGTACTTGTTAGAGGTAACTGATTTAGAGAGACTGTCCTTAAGGCAAACATTTTCCATTCTCCTTTATACATTCATGTCAAAGGTTTTTGAGAGGCAAATAATAGTAACCTGACAATCTCTTTAGGAAATGCTGGACCCAGGCCATCACTGAAGTGTAGAAACAACATGGGTACATAAACAGAATTATTTTATTTTTTTTTTTATTTTACATTTGTTGACCGGGCTAGTCTAGCTGGATACATATCCTTTTTCAGTAGAGGCCCGGGGAGAAAAGCTCCCAAACATAAGAACAGTTAGGCACTACAATTTGATAGAAGTCTTACATTGTAAGGAATAACAAAACAGTAAAACAAACATTATTTACATACTTGTAGAGACAATACATGTAGAGACAAAACATAGGTTAAATAGGTCAGAAAACATAGGTAGATAAGGAGGAAGTAAATTGATTGTAAATAGTTTGAAAGAGAGAAGAGAGCTGTATGATGTTAAAGCTATGGGTATTAATCTGGGGTTGGACAAGGGCATAACCAGTGGGACTTGAAATATTCTCTAAGATTGTTTTTGAATGGAGTGAGTGACGTCATGAGTCTAAGGTTATTGGGAAGGGAATTCCATTGCTTGCCAATAGAGTTAGCATAAAGAGCATCGCCACCTATGTTGTTAGATTTGATGGTTAATACTTGAATACTATTTGATGACCGAAGGGAACTAAGATTGGTGTATGGGGTCAGGATTTTGGACAGTGAGGGGGTTTTGGCAGGTTGATGAATTATTTTGAAGGCTTCCGTGAGTTGATTAAATTTAAGAAGATTGGGCAGTTCTAACCAGCCGAGTTTATTGAGGTTATGGCAATGGTGGGTACGATAAGGTGTTCCTGTTATGAATTTGGCTATGTGGTGGTAGGTGGTAGAAAGGTTGTTGATCTCACGTTTATTCAGGAAGGAAAATACCGGGGAGGCATATAGTAACGTGGAAAGAAGATGCGTTCGGGCAATGGTTAATTTTGCATGGGGAGTAAGAAAGTTCCTGATTCTGTACATTGAACCTAGTTTCTTGTTAACAGATTTAATGGTTTGGGAAGTGTGGAGATCGAATTTAAGCTTGTGGTCTATAGTAACGCCTAGTAGCTTGGTGTGGAAGACAGGTTCTATGATGGTTCCATTAGAGGATTCCACACGGAAGGAGCTAGGATTAGACGGTTGCGACGTTAGGGTTAAGGAAATGGAAGACGAGGGGAAGAATAATAGTAACTTGGTTTTAGTTGGGTTGAGAATAAGTTTCAGGTCAGAGAACCATTTTTCAACTCTAGCGAAACATTGTTGGGTGGCTACTTGAAGCTTCTGGAGAGAAAGATCAGAGCAGATCAGGGTAGAGTCGTCTGCATATTGGATGCAGGTGGCATTGGGGATGATAGCGTAAAGATCATTTATAAAAACAGAGAAAAGAAGGGGACCAAGTATGGAGCCTTGGGGGACGCCTATGTTGTTAGGGAGTAGTTGAGATAAACTATTTTGCCATTGGACTGCTTGTTGCCGGCCAGAAAGGTAATCCTTGAACCAGTTTAGGCTTAAGTTGTCCAGATGAAGGGTTTGGAGGGTGCGGAGTAATAGTTGGTGGTTGACCATGTCAAAAGCTTTTGATAGATCAAGAAAGAGTGCAGAGGATATAAGTTTTTTGTTACGGTTGCTATTTACTGAGTCGACAAAGGAGAGGAGGGCAGTGGTAGTACTATGATGGGGGCGAAAGCCATGCTGGGTACTAGACAGTAGATTATTGTTGGTGAGGTAGTGTAGAAGTTGTTTGTGAATACACCGTTCCAGAATTTTAGCTATTGGAGATAGTATAGCGATAGGCCTATAATTAGATGTTTCGGTGGAAGGGCCTCCTTTATGTAATGGAATGATGTACGAAGTTTTCCAAATGGAGAGGATGGTGGCCTCAGTTATGGATCTATTGATCAAGATTGATATGGGGTAGGCAATGACATCAGAGGCTAGTTGGAGGTATTCCGCTGGGAGACGATCGGCCGCGAGAGTGGACGGTTTTAGTTTTTTTATTAGGGTACGAATATAGGAGGTGGATACTGTTTGAAGGGTAAAGGAGCGAGGGGATGAGTCATGGGGAATAGTTAAAAGATGGGGAGGAAGTGGGTAGCTGGTTGGCTAGGGATTGGATGGTCTCTGTAAAAAAATGTTAAAGGCGTTGGCTATTTCTTCTGGTTTTTTACTTATGAGTTTCTCAGGTGTTGGGGTAGAAGATTTACCAGGATGAAGAAGGTTGTTAAATCCAGCCCAAAACTTTTTTGGATTAGACTGATGTTTATCCTGAAGGTGACAGAAATACTGTTTTTTATCTCTAGTAATGTCAGATTTTGTGGAGTTTCTAAGCTGCTGGAATTTGATGCGATCTAGGGGAGTTTTAGTAGCTCTCCATTTATTCCAGGCTTGGTCGCGGAGTTTAATTTTTGTTTTGGTTTCTTTTGTTAGCCAGGGAGCTATACGGTCTTTGGTTCTAACAAGGCGATTTGGGGCATGGGAGTTGAGAATATTTAGGAAAGTGTCATTGAAGTATGACACACTCTCGGCTAGGGGAAGAGTAGTAAGGGTGTACCAGTTACAGGATTTTAGTTCCGCTAGAAATAGTTCTAGGATGAATTTTTTCTTGTTTCTAATAAGTTTATATAGGGGTGGGTATGAAGAGCAGAGTTTGTGCTTTATAATATAAGTGACAAGGTGGTCGCTAAGGCTGTTGGGGAGGGTACCGGTGGTGTAATTATTAGCATCTTTATTAGTGAGAATCCAGTCAATCGTGCTCTCCTTTTGCTGTGCATTACCAAGTCTGGTAGGAGTTGTGATATTTTGGGAGAAGCCATAAAGATTGATTGGGTGGGGATTAGCCTTTGCGGAGCAGTGGGACCAGTCAATATTAAAGTCTCCTAGTATAATGGTTTCTTGGGGATAGTGCGCGGCTAGCCAACTTAAAGTTTGTTCAAGGTTTTCAAGATTTTTCCCTGGTGGGATATAGATCACTACAAGATTGATACATTTTTGGGAGTTTAGACAAATCTTTATTGGAATGAGTTCTATATTGGAGACCTGGGAGGGGTGCAAAGTGTTTCTAATTATGTTAAGTCTGTTTTTAAACATTACCGCTATTCCCCCACCCTTTTTGGTTATTCGATCATTCCTCAGGATATTATAGCCAGGTAGAAGAATCTCTTCGTCCTTTGTGGCAGGTTTGAGCCATGTTTCTGAAAGACACATAATGTCTGGGGAATGTGTGGCTATCAGAGCATGTAAGCTGGGTACTTTATTGTTTATACTTCTAAGGTTGAGGTGAAGAATGAGGAGGGAGGTATTAGGAGTATGGGGTAGCGTTGAGGTGGCAGGGTCTAGGTGAGAGGCAGGGCCTGGATTAGGGTGGATGTCCCCATGTTGAGTAATACATTGTTTTAGGTGATCTAAGAATCTTTGAAGTTTATAAAGTATTTTGAGGTTAGATTTATTAGAGGTTGATCTAGGGTAGTGGAGGGTTAGATGCGTATTATTAAAGGTTGGAGTTTTTTCTGGGTGAGGAGAAGAAACTATAAGGTTAGATGGAGGGTGTGTGTATATAGAAGTATGGGCCTTGGGAAGAGAAGTACCTGTTAGTGTTTGGTGTTCATAGCGTGTTAAAAGGTAAGGAATCAGAAGAAATAGTGAAAGTGAAGGGATGATGGAATACATGGTTTTTACCATGATAGAGAGTAGGTGGTAGTTGGTGGGAAGGGAGGAATAGGAGGGCTTACTGAAATTGGAGGGAGTGGCTAATTAATATGGAGGGGGGAGTTAGTTAATCAGAGATAAGTCATGAATGGAGGAGAGGAGGGTGGGTTGGGCTTGATCTCTCTATATATTTAGAGGTAGTGGGGGCGGGTGGGATATGGGGGCAGGGTGGGGAGCGGAGCGGGGAATACACCTGCCTGGAGGTTGCAGGGCCTTAAAGGCAGCTGGGTATAGTATGGATTGCTAGTGAAATATTATGACCTTCCAATTTCAAGAGCCTGAAAGGTACAAGTGGTATCCTGACTACAGAGCTCTACCGAAGTAGGTAAAACTTAGATATAGGTATTACTTTTACCCTGATAGTCACTTTTTCAATTAGAGCTGGTGCTGGGTATTAGGGTGTGCATTCGCACAGTAGCAGGATACAACGGAGTCGACGCCAATATCCTGGGAGCCACGTGATGGAAGCTTGGTGGGGGGGGGGGTGCCTAGGATAAGATAGAGGAGATAATCACTGTTAACGGCACGATAGAATACACATGCTTGAGGTTAGGCAAAGCAAACAATTTATAGGTGGTTACAGTAGTATGAGCTATGTAGTGTAAAGTAGTGGGAGTGAGGCATAAACAAATCAACAGTGCTACGCACCAAGCAAATTACACTTACTAACTAGCAGATACAGTAAATAAAATAGACAATTACAGTGATGTTAGCAGCCTGGTTACTATATAGAAAACACATGTGCTAGCTACTGCCTCTGGTATCGGTAGGTTGGTCAATGTGCTCGAGTATAATACAGCCACTTATTAAAATCTTGAGCAATATCTAAGCTGAGGTTAGCTCGTCACTCATTCATGCACAAGAAAGGCAGACTTTTAACATTAGTAAAAGGGAGACGATGCATCCCATTAATCAACAGTATGAGTCAGCGTGGCATGTTACAGATACAGACATTAGATATGGGTACTTTGCGAGTGCTCAGGACTGACTTGCACAGAGAACTTAAACGAACCTTAGAACAGTTATAAACCAAGGAACACAGACATTACTGTGAACAGTAGTACTATTCAACTATACTAGGCTGAGCGTTAGTTAAACCAAGAGTGGCAGCTATGTTTAAATACATGTAAACAACAGGTTTGTCTGGATTACAGTAAGAACATCAGATACTCATTTAGTGGTGAAATAGGTTAAGAACAAGACAAATTGCCTAAAGAGACACAGGTCTACAGATATTCACGTTGTTTAAACATGAGGTGCTAGTTAGAACGGCTACTTATGAGCATTTCAGTTGAAATTATCGTACTTGCAGAGTAGCGATAATTGTGCTAACAACACAATGATATAAACTAGTTTAAACAGTTTCTAACAAGTCAATGTGTACCTTTGGTAAAGGAGTCACCCAGGCAGGAGGACCGAGCGATGCCAGCAAATGATGTAGTAAGTAAAAAAAATGGCGGAATCTGGCGGGGAATATGAAAACTCCCTGACGTCAGAAAACCTGCCTGGAGGTTGCAGGGCCTTAAAGGCAGCTGGGTATAGTATGGATTGCTAGTGAAATATTATGACCTTCCAATTTCAAGAGCCTGAAAGGTACAAGTGGTATCCTGACTACAGAGCTCTACCGAAGTAGGTAAAACTTAGATATAGGTATTACTTTTACCCTGATAGTCACTTTTTCAATTAGAGCTGGTGCTGGGTATTAGGGTGTGCATTCGCACAGTAGCAGGATACAACGGAGTCGACGCCAATATCCTGGGAGCCACGTGATGGAAGCTTGGTGGGGGGGGGGGTGCCTAGGATAAGATAGAGGAGATAATCACTGTTAACGGCACGATAGAATACACATGCTTGAGGTTAGGCAAAGCAAACAATTTATAGGTGGTTACAGTAGTATGAGCTATGTAGTGTAAAGTAGTGGGAGTGAGGCATAAACAAATCAACAGTGCTACGCACCAAGCAAATTACACTTACTAACTAGCAGATACAGTAAATAACATAGAAAATTACAGTGATGTTAGCAGCCTGGTTACTATATAGAAAACACATGTGCTAGCTACTGCCTCTGGTATCGGTAGGTTGGTCAATGTGCTCGAGTATAATACAGCCACTTATTAAAATCTTGAGCAATATCTAAGCTGAGGTTAGCTCGTCACTCATTCATGCACAAGAAAGGCAGACTTTTAACATTAGTAAAAGGAGACGATGCATCCCATTAATCAACAGTATGAGTCAGCGTGGCATGTTACAGATACAGACATTAGATATGGATACTTTGCGAGTGCTCAGGACTGACTTGCACAGAGAACTTAAACGAACCTTAGAACAGTTATAAACCAAGGAACACAGACATTACTGTGAACAGTAGTACTATTCAACTATACTAGGCTGAGCGTTAGTTAAACCAAGAGTGGCAGCTATGTTTAAATACATGTAAACAACAGGTTTGTCTGGATTACAGTAAGAACATCAGATACTCATTTAGTGGTGAAATAGGTTAAGAACAAGACAAATTGCCTAAAGAGACACAGGTCTACAGATATTCACGTTGTTTAAACATGAGGTGCTAGTTAGAACGGCTACTTATGAGCATTTCAGTTGAAATTATCGTACTTGCAGAGTAGCGATAATTGTGCTAACAACACAATGATATAAACTAGTTTAAACAGTTTCTAACAAGTCAATGTGTACCTTTGGTAAAGGAGTCGCCCAGGCAGGAGGACCGAGCGATGCCAGCAAATGATGTAGTAAGTAAAAAAAATGGCGGAATCTGGCGGGGAATATGAAAACTCCCTGACGTCAGAAAACCTGCCTGGAGGTTGCAGGGCCTTAAAGGCAGCTGGGTATAGTATGGATTGCTAGAGAAATATTATGACCTTCCAATTTCAAGAGCCTGAAAGGTACAAGTGGTATCCTGACTACAGAGCTCTACAAGTAGGTAAAACTTAGATATAGGTATTACTTTTACCCTGATAGTCACTTTTTCAATTAGAGCTGGTGCTGGGTATTAGGGTGTGCATTCGCACAGTAGCAGGATACAACGGAGTCGACGCCAATATCCTGGGAGCCACGCGATGGAAGCTTGGTGGGGGGGGGGGGTGCCTAGGATAAGATAGAGGAGATAATCACTGTTAACGGCACGATAGAATACACATGCTTGAGGTTAGGCAAAGCAAACAATTTATAGGTGGTTACAGTAGTATGAGCTATGTAGTGTAAAGTAGTGGGAGTGAGGCATAAACAAATCAACAGTGCTACGCACCAAGCAAATTACACTTACTAACTAGCAGATACAGTAAATAACATAGAAAATTACAGTGATGTTAGCAGCCTGGTTACTATATAGAAAACACATGTGCTAGCTACTGCCTCTGGTATCGGTAGGTTGGTCAATGTGCTCGAGTATAATACAGCCACTTATTAAAATCTTGAGCAATATCTAAGCTGAGGTTAGCTCGTCACTCATTCATGCACAAGAAAGGCAGACTTTTAACATTACTAAAGGGGAGACGATGCATCCCATTAATCAACAGTGAGTCAGCGTGGCATGTTACAGATACAGACATTAGATATGGATACTTTGCGAGTGCTCAGGACTGACTTGCACAGAGAACTTAAACGAACCTTAGAACAGTTATAAACCAAGGAACACAGACATTACTGTGAACAGTAGTACTATTCAACTATACTAGGCTGAGCGTTAGTTAAACCAAGAGTGGCAGCTATGTTTAAATACATGTAAACAACAGGTTTGTCTGGATTACAGTAAGAACATCAGATACTCATTTAGTGGTGAAATAGGTTAAGAACAAGACAAATTGCCTAAAGAGACACAGGTCTACAGATATTCACGTTGTTTAAACATGAGGTGCTAGTTAGAACGGCTACTTATGAGCATTTCAGTTGAAATTATCGTACTTGCAGAGTAGCGATAATTGTGCTAACAACACAATGATATAAACTAGTTTAAACAGTTTCTAACAAGTCAATGTGTACCTTTGGTAAAGGAGTCGCCCAGGCAGGAGGACCGAGCGATGCCAGCAAATGATGTAGTAAGTAAAAAAAATGGCGGAATCTGGCGGGGGAATATGAAAACTCCCTGACGTCAGAAAACCTGCCTGGAGGTTGCAGGGCCTTAAAGGCAGCTGGGTATAGTATGGATTGCTAGAGAAATATTATGACCTTCCAATTTCAAGAGCCTGAAAGGTACAAGTGGTATCCTGACTACAGAGCTCTACCGAAGTAGGTAAAACTTAGATATAGGTATTACTTTTACCCTGATAGTCACTTTTTCAATTAGAGCTGGTGCTGGTATTGGGGTGTGCATTCGCACAGTAGCAGGATACAACGGAGTCGACGCCAAGATCCTGGGAGCCACGCGATGGAAGCTTGGTGGGGGGGGGGTGCCTAGGATAAGATAGAGGAGATAATCACTGTTAACGCACGATAGAATACACATGCTTGAGGTTAGGCAAAGCAAACAATTTATAGGTGGTTACAGTAGTATGAGCTATGTAGTGTAAAGTAGTGGGAGTGAGGCATAAACAAATCAACAGTGCTACGCACCAAGCAAATTACACTTACTAACTAGCAGATACAGTAAATAACATAGAAAATTACAGTGATGTTAGCAGCCTGGTTACTATATAGAAAACACATGTGCTAGCTACTGCCTCTGGTATCGGTAGGTTGGTCAATGTGCTCGAGTATAATACAGCCACTTATTAAAATCTTGAGCAATATCTAAGCTGAGGTTAGCTCGTCACTCATTCATGCACAAGAAAGGCAGACTTTTAACATTAGTAAAAGGGAGACGATGCATCCCATTAATCAACAGTGAGTCAGCGTGGCATGTTACAGATACAGACATTAGATATGGATACTTTGAGTGCTCAGGACTGACTTGCACAGAGAACTTAAACGAACCTTAGAACAGTTATAAACCAAGGAACACAGACATTACTGTGAACAGTAGTACTATTCAACTATACTAGGCTGAGCGTTAGTTAAACCAAGAGTGGCAGCTATGTTTAAATACATGTAAACAACAGGTTTGTCTGGATTACAGTAAGAACATCAGATACTCATTTAGTGGTGAAATAGGTTAAGAACAAGACAAATTGCCTAAAGAGACACAGGTCTACAGATATTCACGTTGTTTAAACATGAGGTGCTAGTTAGAACGGCTACTTATGAGCATTTCAGTTGAAATTATCGTACTTGCAGAGTAGCGATAATTGTGCTAACACAATGATATAAACTAGTTTTAAACAGTTTCTAACAAGTCAATGTGTACCTTTGGTAAAGGAGTCGCCCAGGCAGGAGGACCGAGCGATGCCAGCAAATGATGTAGTAAGTAAAAAAAATGGCGGAATCTGGCGGGGAATATGAAAACTCCCTGACGTCAGAAAACCTGCCTGGAGGTTGCAGGGCCTTAAAGGCAGCTGGGTATAGTATGGATTGCTAGAGAAATATTATGACCTTCCAATTTCAAGAGCCTGAAAGGTACAAGTGGTATCCTGACTACAGAGCTCTACCGAAGTAGGTAAAACTTAGATATAGGTATTACTTTTACCCTGATAGTCACTTTTTCAATTAGAGCTGGTGCTGGGTATTAGGGTGTGCATTCGCACAGTAGCAGGATACAACGGAGTCGACGCCAATATCCTGGGAGCCACGCGATGGAAGCTTGGTGGGGGGGGGGTGCCTAGGATAAGATAGAGGAGATAATCACTGTTAACGGCACGATAGAATACACATGCTTGAGGTTAGGCAAAGCAAACAATTTATAGGTGGTTACAGTAGTATGAGCTATGTAGTGTAAAGTAGTGGGAGTGAGGCATAAACAAATCAACAGTGCTACGCACCAAGCAAATTACACTTACTAACTAGCAGATACAGTAAATAACATAGAAAATTACAGTGATGTTAGCAGCCTGGTTACTATATAGAAAACACATGTGCTAGCTACTGCCTCTGGTATCGGTAGGTTGGTCAATGTGCTCGAGTATAATACAGCCACTTATTAAAATCTTGAGCAATATCTAAGCTGAGGTTAGCTCGTCACTCATTCATGCACAAGAAAGGCAGACTTTTAACATTAGTAAAAGGGAGACGATGCATCCCATTAATCAACAGTGAGTCAGCGTGGCATGTTACAGATACAGACATTAGATATGGATACTTTGCGAGTGCTCAGGACTGACTTGCACAGAGAACTTAAACGAACCTTAGAACAGTTATAAACCAAGGAACACAGACATTACTGTGAACAGTAGTACTATTCAACTATACTAGGCTGAGCGTTAGTTAAACCAAGAGTGGCAGCTATGTTTAAATACATGTAAACAACAGGTTTGTCTGGATTACAGTAAGAACATCAGATACTCATTTAGTGGTGAAATAGGTTAAGAACAAGACAAATTGCCTAAAGAGACACAGGTCTACAGATATTCACGTTGTTTAAACATGAGGCGCTAGTTAGAACGGCTACTTATGAGCATTTCAGTTGAAATTATCGTACTTGCAGAGTAGCGATAATTGTGCTAACAACAAAATGATATAAACTAGTTTAAACAGTTTCTAACAAGTCAATGTGTACCTTTGGTAAAGGAGTCGCCCAGGCAGGAGGACCGAGCGATGCCAGCAAATGATGTAGTAAGTAAAAAAAATGGCGGAATCTGGCGGGGAATATGAAAACTCCCTGATGTCAGAAAACCTGCCTGGAGGTTGCAGGGCCTTAAAGGCAGCTGGGTATAGTATGGATTGCTAGAGAAATATTATGACCTTCCAATTTCAAGAGCCTGAAAGGTACAAGTGGTATCCTGACTACAGAGCTCTACCGAAGTAGGTAAAACTTAGATATAGGTATTACTTTTACCCTGATAGTCACTTTTTCAATTAGAGCTGGTGCTGGGTATTAGGGTGTGCATTCGCACAGTAGCAGGATACAACGGAGTCGACGCCAATATCCTGGGAGCCACGCGATGGAAGCTTGGTGGGGGGGGGGTGCCTAGGATAAGATAGAGGAGATAATCACTGTTAATCGGCACGATAGAATACACATGCTTGAGGTTAGGCAAAGCAAACAATTTATAGGTGGTTACAGTAGTATGAGCTATGTAGTGTAAAGTAGTGGGAGTGAGGCATAAACAAATCAACAGTGCTACGCACCAAGCAAATTACACTTACTAACTAGCAGATACAGTAAATAACATAGAAAATTACAGTGATGTTAGCAGCCTGGTTACTATATAGAAAACACATGTGCTAGCTACTGCCTCTGGTATCAGTAGGTTGGTCAATGTGCTCGAGTATAATACAGCCACTTATTAAAATCTTGAGCAATATCTAAGCTGAGGTTAGCTCGTCACTCATTCATGCACAAGAAAGGCAGACTTTTAACATTAGTAAAAGGGAGACGATGCATCCCATTAATCAACAGTATGAGTCAGCGTGGCATGTTACAGATACAGACATTAGATATGGGTACTTTGCGAGTGCTCAGGACTGACTTGCACAGAGAACT
Organism: Protopterus annectens; assembly: GCF_019279795.1. Classification (NCBI taxonomy): domain Eukaryota; kingdom Metazoa; phylum Chordata; order Ceratodontiformes; family Protopteridae; genus Protopterus; species Protopterus annectens. Next base: position 175,594,432 of record NC_056743.1, on the reverse strand, counting down.
TAAACGAACCTTAGAACAGTTATAAACCAAGGAACACAGACATTACTGTGAACAGTAGTACTATTCAACTATACTAGGCTGAGCGTTAGTTAAACCAAGAGTGGCAGCTATGTTTAAATACATGTAAACAACAGGTTTGTCTGGATTACAGTAAGAACATCAGATACTCATTTAGTGGTGAAATAGGTTAAGAACAAGACAAATTGCCTAAAGAGACACAGGTCTACAGATATTCACGTTGTTTAAACATGAGGCACTAGTTAGAACGGCTGCTTTTGAGCATTTCTGTTGAAATTATCGTACTTGCAGATTAGCGATAATTGTGCTAGTAACACAATGATATAGACTAGGTTAAACAGTTTCCAACAAGTCAGTGTTTACCTTTGGTAAAGGAGTCACCCAGGCAGGAGGACCGAGCGATGCAACCAAATGATGTAGCAAGTAAAAAAATGGCGGAATCTGGCGGGGAATATGAAAACTCCCTGACGTCAGACCACCCGCCTGGAGGTTGCAGGGCCTTAAAGGCAGTTAGGTATGGTATGGGTTACTAGTAAAATATTGTGACCTTCCGATTTCAAGAGCCTGAAAGGTACAAGTGGTATCCTGACTACAGAGCTCTACCGAAGTAGGTAAAACTTAGATATAGGTATTACTTTTACCCTGATAGTCACTTTTTCAATTACAGCTGGTGCTGGGTATTAGGGTGTGCATTCGCACAGCAGCAGGATACAACGGAGTCGACGCCAAGATCCTGGGAGCCATGCGATGGAAGCTTGGTGGGGGGGGGGTGCCTTTGGTAAAGGAGTCACCCAGGCAGGAGGACCGAGCGATGCCAGCAAATGATGTAGTAAGTAAAAAAAATGGCGGAATCTGGCGGGGAATATGAAAACTCCCTGACGTCAGAAAACCTGCCTGGAGGTTGCAGGGCCTTAAAGGCAGCTGGGTATAGTATGGATTGCTAGTGAAATATTATGACCTTCCAATTTCAAGAGCCTGAAAGGTACAAGTGGTATCCTGACTACAGAGCTCTACCGAAGTAGGTAAAACTTAGATATAGGTATTACTTTTACACTGATAGTCACTTTTTCAATTAGAGCTGGTGCTGGGTATTAGGGTGTGCATTCGCACAGTAGCAGGATACAACGGAGTCGACGCCAAGATCCTGGGAGCCATGCGATGGAAGCTTGGTGGGGGGGGGTGCCTTTGGTAAAGGAGTCACCCAGGCAGGAGGACTAGCTGAGGTGACCTGGAGGGATGTGGCAGCTGACGGAGGTATTACTGCAAGAATAATGGTTTTCTCTTTAGATGAAGCTACAACAAGGGAAACCATTTCTAATGTGGCCAGAATGGGATGATCTTTGCTTAGGAGATTTTGGCTTTTTGAATGAAAGTGGTTATGATAGGAAACAGAGCAAATGGATATAGGAGACATTGGGGTTGCTGCCCTTTTTCAAGGACAATGTTGAATGGAAAAGTGAAGATACTGCAAAAGGATTTTCCACACCTCCAAAATCTGTTCCTTGCTAATTTATTACTAAGAAACCATTCATGTGGAAGGAGGATCTGTCTGCTCAACCTGTCTGCAACCACAGTGGATGTTCCTGGTGTCTACATTGCTACAAGCAAACAATGCAACCTTAAGACTCATTCCCATACATTCATGGCTTCTATGAAAAGGGGATAAGATCATGTTCTGTCTTGTTTATGTAATGTTCCAATACCACTGTCATGTTGTCTGTGTAGATGGCAATTGGACTCTGGTGGGGAGCTAATCCTGAATTGTCTGTAGTGCTAGGACGACTCTCTCCAGCACTTTGAAGTGATATCTAGTCTCTGAGGAGTCTTTTACCCTGGACCAACCAGTGCAGATACACACACGCACACACACACACACAGGACATGTCTGTCATTGTGGCACAGGACCAAACACAGGCTGGTCCTGCTGAAACACACTGCAGTGTTGCACACCAAGAGAGACTCTAAGCATACTTTTGAAAGCTTGACTATTGTCTGTCACAGGTGGTGAAAACTACTGAAAATTGTCGGAGTAGATGAGACTTTGACAGAGTGAACATGATCCCCAAAGATGTACAGTCTTTCCATAGGAGTAATTCCATAACAGGAGCCACTTATAAGCCATTCATCCAGGTTCAGGGAAAACCGTTACTCCTAGAAGTTACATGTCAGCCATGACTAGGAACATGTACTTGGTTAACACCTTGGAGGCTGTGGTGAATACAAATGGCAGTGTGTTCTGATTGGATGATAATGCTCTGTAGCACTGACGGTTCTGACCACCTCTACCTCTGGGGTGGGGGCTAGACTGGAAGTCCCCTCTACTAACCGAACAGCTGTACTGCTACAAATTCTGAGGCTGTTGAAATTTTTGGGACCGTAAATTCTTGAGATCATTTTGATTCCTGTGAAAAGGTCTCTGAAGTATGGAGAACATGACTCCAGCAGTTTTAAGTGTCTTGCCCTCGACCACACTGCAGCAATTTCTCTTTCATCTTTTGCACAAAGAGGAACCATCAAAAAGTTGTCTGCAAAACCTGTCAGATGAAGCCAAGCCAGTCTCCTCATCGCTAGGCCAGGGCACGCCACTCAAGTTTTGCCATCCATAGTGTTGTGAGTCAGATGTATGCTGAGGGAAGATAATGAAGATATTGCAGCATTTGTATTTCAAGCTAAATCCTAACATAACCAGTAGGCAGTTTCAGAGAGTCTACCATTTTTTTCAGCCAAATACCTCTAAAAGCTGTTCATATGCACCATGTACTTTGAGCTCTGTTGGGAATGTACTTGATGCATAAACATGCTTCCTCGGTCTATCTGTCATCTCAGACTCTCTACTAAGAGGATGAAAAGCCTGAACATCCTCTGGAATAAACATCTTGGTAGCAGATGACACCACAACAGAATCCACAAGAGGTCCTGTTCTCAAAGGTTGTCTATTTCTGAGAGTTTGTTGCACTCTATCTAACCTTCCAGGGTATGGGCTCAGCCATATTCAGCTCCTTTCAAGCATTACTGCACATCATATCAACTAGCTTGTCTAGGGGTGGCACAACCCAGGTCACTAGGGGAGAAAAATTATAAGCCTAAAATGACATTTTCCTCTGGGGAGGTGGGGTCAATGACTTATGATCCTCTTCTGTCATCTACAAAACTTTGCTAAAGGCGGTGTCATTTAAAAAGGATTTGGGAGAAACTACCTCTTCATCAAGATCTGTCTCTGGGGAGAAGGGACTCCATTGGGGAGTCGAGGTGCTTAATCTTACACAGCCTTTTACTGGGGAAGAGGGGGTGAGTCATTAGAACACATCTGTGAAGTAGATACCCATATTTATGCAACATGGGCATATGGAATTCTCTGTCCATGGGAAGCACAGATGGTTAAGCAGTCGACTGTCCTAACTCCAATGGCATCCCATCTACCTAACCTTACAAAGAACCCTGGAAGTGGTCTGCTCTGTGCTGACAAGTCAACAGAAGCAACCAAAGCCCACAACACCAGATGATAAACATATTGACACATATATCACAAAGGCAGTGCAGGAGTTGACTGTCAGTAACAAAAGCACCAGGGCCAAAGCAGTCTCTGAAGAATTTGGCACTAAACAGTAAAACACCAAACTCCTTGACATGGACAATGCTTCCTGCAACTTTGGGGTGGAGTCTGTACAGAGTCATCAGCACCAAGCTCGATCCTAGTGGCCCCCAATTTTGACTCCAAGGGTGATGCCAAGCAACCATCAATGTTAAGGGCACCTGTGAGGATGACTAAATATTCACCAGTGCTGATGGAATAGTTACAGGAATAAGAGTCCATTACATTGCTACCAGTACCAAAACAGGTCAGAGGAGGAATCGAAGAAAAGGAAGGGAGCGAGTCTTCCTGAGCCACCATATGAACAGAGGAGCATGAGATGACATAGTATTGAAGCTGTGCCTTCATGAAGGTTTGACATCATATGTTCCCAGTTTAAGGGAGTGGGTCTTCTGTGGGACCTGCAGATCTAAAAGATGTTGATGCAACCTTCACATTTCTTTTTTTTTAAATGAGAACCTTCTACTGCTGCTTTTTGGTAGTGAGGCAGGGTGTTGGATGAGGAGGAGGAGAAGTAGATCTGGTGGACTTCACCACAGATGATGTTCCTGGCTGAGATGGGGAGATAGAGAGTCTGTGGACTTTACCAAGAGATCATCTTCTTCTACTTTCGGCTTTTCCCAGTTAGGGGTCGCCACAGCGGATCACCTGTCCGCTCATGATATTATCTCCAAAATAGAGACTTCAGATTCTCATTTTCTCTCCCTTTTTCCAGCTTTATCCCCTTGGAAGACTTTTTTTTTAATCCTCCAAAGTCGCTTTTTCCATTGACATTGACTCAGAACACAGTAACCCTTTTAAGTTCAAGCTTGTTCTTAGTATATGACTATTCGTTTTTACAAATATTACAATCACTGTCCAAATGCCCCACACTGTGACAAATACATCATAAGGGTCCTGCAGGGGGTTTTGAAGCCACATTGTCTGCATTTTTTTAAACTCTATCTTCGGTTTCTTCTGCAAAGTTGGGCTTGTACAACAAATGTAACAATCACCACAACAATGATTTAAACAACCATTATACAACAAGCTGAGAATTTATATCTAAATAAAAGGAAAAAAACACAGGCGTTTTAACCACAAAGAAAATTGTATACATATATTTTTAAAGATAGAAAATTAGGGAATGAGAGACAGCAAGAGATAATTTAGCTGATGACCACATGAACTGCAGAAGAAAAATGAGTTTGTTACAGCATTCCCCACAAGAAATTCTCCCACTCTCCCTATACATATATCTATGCATCTTTCTATACAATTTATACACACATACACAAAGAAAACATACTTATCTGAATAAAACACTATAAAAAAAATCTTAGACTCTTGGGTTGGTTTTGGAGATGGTGAAGCAAAGGCACTATTAAAATCTGGAGTACTTCCTTAGAGCAGAGATTAAAGGACAGGGGAGAAACTTGAGTTTGAGATTAGACTGCCAAAAAAGGAGTCAAAGGTGATCAGCCCTGGCTGTTAGTTTCCAGACAGGACCAGATTAAATCTACTTCAGAGAGAGACAGGTGGCTGGAGGGGAATCTCATCCTCTGCAGTCATTTCAGTCTATTTCCTCTTAAAGAGGTTATCCACCAGGTCCTGAGGAAGCCACCAAAATATGAAACTCCCCCTTTAAAGAGGTATTCAGGAGGGAATTTCTGAGCTGCTCCTTGAAGTGGGATAGCAACTATGAGGCCATCTTGTGCAGTCACCGGTTCTAATCAGAATGTCAATACAAATTGTAGCTAAATGAAAACCTGCTCTAAGCACAAGACCGTCTTCACAACTGTCACCTCACTAAGTGCAGATTTATAACAAAGAAAAACTTCTGTGCCTGTTCTAGTAGAAATTACTGAAATTCATACAGAATAGATCAGCAACTAAGGGCTGATCTAAGCTCCAATGTGGCAGAAAATATTCTTACCTCTTTGTAGAAGGCTTTGGACTCCTTGTCCAGTAGCAAGATCTAAATCGAAAAAATCATGTGTATTTAGCCTAGTAATAGCTAGTCAGGGTCTGGGGTTCACTAAGCCAGAGGTTTATAGAGCATTCCTATCTTTTTAGGGGCATCATTTGTCAGGCTACATTTACTGCATCCTTGATAACCGACTCCGCAGAAGGGATTACCCAAAGCACCTTCTTCTTCTTCTAGTAACTTCAATGTTGTTTCCAGGGAGAAAATTAAGGAATGTGGGGGCATACACTGGGTCCATGGTGAAATTTGCCAGCCTTAACATTTTTTTCCAAAGATGGGGTCATTCTGTGCGAGTGTGAGTCTGGGCTGGGGGTGGGGGAGTCACTAAATCCACCAGCTCTAGAAGGGATAACTTCATGAAGTTGCATTGATTGAGAGCACATCTGCCATATGTGCTCTGGGGATACGAGAGCTCTACCTCATGCTTAGTGCTATAAAGTTTTTTTCCTGTGCTCACAAATCCTGTTCCTAACAAACTTTAAACATCAAGGTTTAGGCCTTGAAATGTAAGTACAAGTGCAGGAATACCCCATGAATTTTGGAACCTGGTGGGCCCAGAGGAGATCCTGAGAAACGATGTCAGTGTGTTCCATTTGATCAACCAGGATATGGGTGACGCCAATATCCTGGGAAATTCCCACCTCTCTTTAGGATGAGTGCATAAGGTGCATTTTCTCTGCTTTCTTCACTGTCTGCCAAAGGGGAAGAAAAGTGCGAGATTTCAGCCCTCACCACTTAAGGATAACACAAAACAAAAGACGACTACTTCAGAAATGAATTTACTATTAAGGGGGCTTTGACAAAGATTTTCCTTTCATTCCTCTGAACTTCAGATTGCACCAGAAGATGGCTGGGGATATGCATGGGATCCCTTACCTGATCTCCCACCTAGAAACTTTTAACTGCTGTTATCACTGTGGTAGAGAGGAAGAGTTTTACCATCCAGTATCTACAGATGATTTGCTTGAAATCCTGACATTTATAGCAGTGCTTTACAGTCTGCTCCTCTCTGACATACAGAGGATGCTGACATTGTCCCTCACTCAATTTCCTAGCTACAGAGACAATTAAGATTTAGTTTTAGGTAGTGAAAGTTTCAGTGATGTCAATACGGACTGTGATCTGTACTACAAGAGCAGTAGAAAAATACTGGTGAGTAGAGGGGTCAGGAGTACTCAGATGATGAGGCATGAGTTCAAAGCCTGCTTTCAGAGAAATTTTGTACCTGAACTCAAGGATAAGCCAAACTACAGAGGCATCACTGAAGGTCCCAAAATTAAATCTGTCAATGTGTGCTGTCCACACTAAACCTTAGGAAATCTATGAAATGTTCTAATTATAATAAAGTAAGCATCCTACATATCCAGTCTGCATACCTAGCAAGGCAATCGGAGGTTGCAGAGCAAGCACCCTTACCTTCTTGCAAATTATGCTCTGATTCAAACTGCTGAAATAAAGAACCAGTCCCATATGCACAAAGAAATGTGAGAAAAAGCAATACTTTTCCCATATGTGTTTCACAACTGAATTAAATGCCCTTTCATGAAAGAAATTTCTGATCTTTTACTGGATGCAAGTTTTTTTTGGGTAGGGTAGTGTAGATCTGACTGAGAATGATACTAATGTTTGTGCTAAACTTAGAAAGTACCAATCCTTGACTATCTCTAGAATCCAACTGCTTACTATGATATTTTGCCATACTTGCACTCTTTTCTCTGTGAAATGAGACAGTGGCACACAAGAAATGGGACCACACATGGGATTCTTTACACTATTTCATAGCTTCATCGTGGTATCTAGATGATCCCTTTTCATGAAAAGGCTGCTGCTGGTTTATGCAAACAGTATTTTTCTGCTGTGTGATGATAAGCAAGCTGAATATAAAAAAGTATTAAAAAGGACATTTTAAAATGGAGTTACCATACAGTGGACAGTGAATGGCACGCAGTCTACCCCATACCATGAAACTCACAGCCAGGACAGTCAGACATCCATTGCCACATTAAACACAGGGCTTTCAGGTGAAAGAGATTTACAATAATGCTAGTGGGAAGGTTAGAATTTTGATTTTTTTTTCTACCTTGAATGAACAAAAGCATTTTTTTTTAATATCCTCACAATAAAATTTCACTGGGAAAAGAAGTTACACTTGCAGCTACTCCAGTTTCAAAACCTGATTAGGACATATTACTGTCTCAAAACATACACACAAGACATTCTCTTCTGCAGCACTCACTCGCTTTGAAATACATACAAAACTTACTTTTTTTTTTTTGCAGTTTTTAATATCAGACATTAAACAAAAAACATTGATGAGTGCTAAATTCACACACTTTAGTAAATGCCAGAGAAATATGGATGGGTTGTCCTACTACACAGAGGGTGATGGATAGGAGATAGCAGGATGTGCACTGCTGTTATATTATGTACGGTATACGGAAGGTCATCATTAATTGAAAGAGCACATTTTTGTGGGGATAAGTTCTTTCTTGACAAAGAATAGAGTTTGCTTTTGTTTAACTTAGCCACCAAGGTGACCATTTTGTTACAGGACCTAAACTGGGACACTTGAGGGCCACCCCGGGAAGCCAGGTCTGCAATCCCATTCTCCCAGCCCCAATGAGAGTGGAGATAGGGCAGCCATGTCATCTCACACTGGGCAGGCAGTTTGGGTTCCCGTCCTTCACCAGGCACTGTGGGGATACCACTCTGTGAACAGCACCACTCAGAAGGTAAGAGGCCACATGCCAGGAGGCATGAAGCGATGCACATTCGTTGGTGCCTGGCATCATGGGTGTGAGAGACTGAGGTGTGCCGCAAAAAGTGCAGAGATGGGAGGACCGAGGGCCATCTCCTCTGCGACTTTGAAAACCCTAGGTGCAAGGCAAAGCGGAGAACTGGTGTCACAGAAGTCTGGATGAGGGACTGTGAGGCTTTGTGACCCAGCAGAGTTCCATGAGGCTAGAAAGATCCCCTGAGAGGCTCCAAGAGAACGCATGAGACTGCATGATTTGGCCGCAGTCAGGAGATATGTAACCCTGGAAAAGAGCTAGCTCTCCTGGGTAGAACTGGAACCACAGAGGGGGTCAGACCTGATGGAAATCTCAAAGGGAGAGAGAGGTGGAAAGTGACTGGTACATGACAGCTCCTGCCTGGGTAAAGGGGGTATGGATCATGTCCCCTCTGGGACGGAAGTCTGCAAGGGGAGAGAGGCAGATAGTGGCAGGCCTGGGTGAGCTCCTGCCTGGGTGAGGGGGGGTCAGGTACAGCTCCCCACAATGAAAGTCCTTAAGGGAGCGCTAGGGCAGACAGCAGCAGGGCCTGGAGAGCTCCTGCCTGATTAGTGGGGTCAGGCCACAGCCCCACCATGATGGAAGTCCTTAAGGGAGCAACTGGTGGACAGTGGTGTGGCCTGGAGAGCTCCTGCCTGGATGAGTGGGGTCAGGCAGAGCTCCCCCATGATGGAAGTCCTTGAGGAAGTGCCAGGGTGGATGGCAGAGGGGCCTGGAGAGGTCCTGCTGGGGCGAAGGCATCCAACTTCAGCCCATAACTGACAGCATCCTTGAAAAATCTCAAAGTCCCCAGAGCTGCTCTGGGTTGGAAAGCAGGGCGACTCTGAAGCCTTCATGAAAGCGGATCCGCCCCTCAGCAGCCAAGGGGAGTTCTGGAGGAGCGGACTGGATCCGAGGGAAGCTCCCCTGAGAGGGTCTGAGGGCATGCGCAATCCGGCACAATTTGGCATCCTGCAAGAGACATGCAGGCGGCGGAGTCCCCTGACATGGGGGGCTGCGGCTGGGGAAGGTCTCTCGGCCAGATCAAAGGGGAGGACTGTAGGGTTTGGCCTTGACAGAAGTCAGTATGTGAGCACCAGGCAGATGGGTGTAGGGCCTGGAGAGCTCCTGCCTGGGTGAGTGGGGTCAAGCAGAAAGTACAGTTTTGTACCTACCATAAATGTAGATGTCCGAGAGGAATGCATCTGCAGTCTTAACAAATGGGTTGTCCTGTCGTCAGGCAGCCCTTCGGTCGGCCGGATTCCAAAGTCTGGGTCTGGCTTCGGCTGGTGTCGCACTTCACCCGACGTCATTGCGGCAGTTATTCGGGTATAAAGGCATCAGCCAACGCCATTTTCCTCAGTGTTTCTTGTCCCAGATGCCCTCTTGGATGGCTAAATTTGGATAAATGCCAAAGTTTCCAAATAGTAGAGAGCAAACACATAAAATAAGCATGTATGTACATATATACAAACAAATACACCATAATAGATCCCCCCCAAGCTAGCTGAAGATTGGCAAATACCCTAGGAGTACCTCAGAGGGGAAGGAGGGTGGGTAATCCTGACTGCAGATGCATTCCTCTCGGACATCTACATTTATGGTAGGTACAAAACTGTACTATGTCCTTCAAGGATGCATCTGCAGTCTTAACAAATGGGTAGAATACCATAGCTAAACTAGGGGAGGAGGAAATGAGAAGAGATTATGGTGTAGTTAGGATCCCTTGCAAAACAGCAGTGGCAAAGCCAGCACGGGATCTAGAGTATAAAGGTAAGTTATAATGCTTGGCAAATGTATGCACGGAGGTCCAAGTAGCAGCCTCTACAATGTCCTTGGTAGCCACTCCTCGTAAGAAAGCTGTGGTAGTGGCTGTAGCCCTTGTGGAGTGAGGCCTGATGTTCTCTGGAGTTTTCTTTCCATGGTAGGAGTAACAAAATCTAATGCAATTTCCTATCCATTTGGAGATTGTCTGTTTAGAAATAGGTTTTCCTTCCTTTCCTGCTGCATATGCTACCAGAAGCTGGTCAGTTTTTCTATTGTTTTTTGTCCTGTCCAGGTAGTAGCGTAATTGCCTGTGTACATCCAAGGTATGTAAGAGTCTTTCTCCCCTGTTCTGTGGGTTGGGGAAGAATGTAGGAAGGTGGATAGCCTGATTTAAAGATACTCTGGATACCACCTTAGGCATAAATGTAGGATTTGTTCTCATGGACACTCTGTCTTGATGGAAGATTAGGAAGGGTTGCACTGCCATTAATGCCTGTAGTTCAGAGACCCTTCTTGCTGATGTTATTGCCAGCAGGAAAGCAGTTTTCCAGGATAAGTATTGTAGTTCTGCTGTTGCTGCTGGTTCGAAAGGGGGTAGAGTCAGCTTTTCTAGCACAAAGTTCAAGTCCCATGCGGGCAATGGAGGTTTCCTGGGAGGTTTTACATTTTTGATTCCTCTCAGAAACTGTCTGAGCAGAGGGTGCGAGAAGACAGGAGGATCCAAGCTGTACTCTGCTGAAATAGCTGATGCATGTATCTTGATGGAGGAATAGGACAGGCCTGTATGAAAGAGCTCCGCCAAGTACTCCAGGATGTTGGATATGTTCACCAGTGTCACATCTTGCCCCTTTGCAGTACTCCAGATGAGATATCTTTTCCATTTTGCTGCATAATTCTTTCTTGTTGAAGGTCTACGAGCCTCCAGGATTATGTCTTTAACCCTTTGGGATAAATTCGGGTTAATTGCCGTTATGTAATGTTCCAGGCAGTTAGCTGCAGAGTTTTTAAGTTTGGATGCAGAATGTTGTTGTAGTTCTGTGTCAGTAGTAATGGGATCAGGGGCAGTGTCCATATTTGTCCCCGGGACATGCTCCTCAGAAGTGGATACCGATGTTGTCTTGGCCAGGTTGGGGCTATCAGAATGATCCTCGGACGTTCCTCTTTGATCTTGAGAAGCACCTTGTGCATCAAAGGAAGTGGTGGGAATGCGTATGCTGTCAGGCTTTTCCAACTGAAGGATAGGGAGTCCACCTTCCAAGCAAGTGGGTGGTAAGTCCTTGTGCAGAATTTCTTCAACTGGTGATTGAGAGGGGATGCAAACAAGTCTATTTGTGGTAATCCCCATTTTCTTGTGATGGTTTTGAAGATGTCCGGATGTAGCATCCATTCGTGGGCATCTGTTGTAGTTCTGCTTAATATGTCTGCTAGAATGTTTTCCTTCCCTGGTACATAAATTGCCTGTAACTGAATGTTGTAGCTCAGAGCCACATTCCATAGGTCCAGTGCCAACCGGCATAGAGGGTATGAGTGCGTGCCTCCCTGCTTGTTGATGTACCACATAACTGTGGTGTTGTCTGTCCTTATCATCAACTGGCCTTCTTGGAGAAAAGGTCTGAATGCCTGGATTGCCAATTTTACTGCCATCATTTCTTTTAGATTTATGTGCAGATGCAGCTGGTCTTGAGTCCATAGGCCTTGAAGGCACTTGTCCATCATGTGTGCCCCCCAACCGAGGTCTGAGGCATCTGTCGTGATGGTTTGTCTTGGTTGACTTTTGCAGAAGGGCAGTCCTGTGTTTGATTGACAGGCCTGAGCCCACCATAAGAACTCTTGTTTCAGGCATGGGATTATTGGAATTTTGGTTTCTAGGCTGTGCTTGTGCTGAGACCACAAATTCTTTAGGTACCACTGTAGCTTTCTCATATGCAGCCTGGCATGAGGTACCAGAATTATGCAGGATGCCATGAAGCCTAGAGCTTGTAGCACTTTTCTTGCAGTTAGATGGCTCTGCTTTGTTAATGCCAAGAAGTAGAGAGGAAGTTGCTCTTTCTTTTCTGTAGTTAGAAATGCCATTTGTTTTGATGTGTCCAGTTCTGCACCCAGAAAGGTTATTCTTTGGGATGGAATCAGCCTTGACTTTTTTGTATTGACTGTATATCCCAGGGCCTGCAGCAGGTAGATGACTCTTTGTAAATCTTCTGTGAGCTTGTTTTTGTTGTCCGCTTGTATCAGGCAGTCGTCCAGGTAGGGATAAATTTGAATTCCCTGAAGTCTGCAATGAGCGATTACTGATGCCAGGCATTTCGTGAACACTCTGGGCGCAGTAGATAAGCCAAAGGGCAATGCTGAGAATTGATAATGCTCTGATCCTGCAAGAAATCTGAGGTATCTTCTGCAAATTGGTCTTATGGGGACGTGCAGGTATGCCTCCTTGAGATCTAGAGTTACCAGCCAAGACTCCTTGCCCAGCATGGGAAGAAGCTGCTGTAGAGTCAGCATTTTGAATTTTGGGACAATGAGGAATGTGTTTAAAGCAGACAGGTCTAGAATAGGTCTCCATTTGTTTTCTTTTCTTGGTACCAGGAAGAGCCTGGAGTAAAATCCCTTCCCTTGCTCCAGAAATGGTACCTTTTCCACAGCTCTCATTCTTAATAATTGAGATATTTGTTTTAGAGCTTCTGCCCTTTGAGAAGGTGGTAGGTTTGGCATTCCTCTCTTTCCTGGAAGTGTATGGAAATGGAACCTGTAGCCTTTGTCTATAGTCTGCAAAATCCATTTTTCTGTTGTAATGCAGTGCCAGTTTTTTGAAAATAATGTTAGCTTTCCGCCCAAGGGTGCTTCTAGTTGTTCCCTGGTAGGCAGTGCCACCGCCAAGTCACTGTGATTGAGTTGTTGTAGTGGTGGTGGCTGTATCCGTGCCTCGCTGGTTGTTACCCTGCCACTGGCGACCCCTGTAGGCACCCCTGGATTGGTTTCTGCCTCTAGAGCGCCTGTTCCTGCCTCTTTGTGCCTTAGAGGTGTCCGGAAAAGACCAATTTTTGGAGGGCCAGTTCCTGCTAAACCTTGGAGGTTGAACTTGTAAGAAATCTTTCACTGTTTGCACAGATTTTGCTTTCTCTTCCATCTTTTTTAGAATCTGCTGTGCGGGGGCACCAAATAAATTGACCTTGCCCATAGGTGCATCCAAAAGCTTAGATTTGACATGGTCTGGTAATGCCTGTTCTTTCAACCATGCATGCCTCCTGATAACTGTGCCAGTCATGGCTGATCTAAAGGAAGCCTCCAGTGCATCATAGCCACATTTTAAAGAATGGTTACTAACCTGCTGTATGTTATGTAACATTTCTTGAACATACTTTTTATCTATAGATTCTTCTGAGGACAGTTTCTTAGTCAACTGGTCAAGCATAAACTCTTGATATTGAATCATATGAAATTGGCAGTTCAAAGCTCTAGCTGACAAAGTAGCAGAGGTGTAAACTTTTATACCCCATCTCTCTAAGGACCTGGAATCCCTTTCAGAGGGGAGGGGGTTTTTAGAAGAAGTAGCTGCTACAGCTTTAGGGCCCTGGGAGATAGTCTCTGGATCTGCAAAAGGAGCCTTATATAAGTGGTGATGAGTGTCCGGGACCCTGTAGTACCTATCGGGCTTAGCAGGGGCCGGAGGTAAAGTATCAGGAGCAGTGCAAACATCATTAAATGCATCATCAACAACAGATAGGACTGGAGGTATAGCTAAAGGCCTATGCTGTGGCAAGTGTAGAAAGGTCCTAAGCCTTTTCCTAGAGTCTGAGAAATCCTGGCCCTGCCACTGAAAATGTTCCCTCATAGCATGCAAGGTTTCCCCAAAGGAAAATTCCTCAGGAGGAGAGGCTGAAGGGATGGACTCCTCAGCATCAGAGTCTTCGTAAGGAGAATAAGAAGCCTCAGGAGGATCTGAATGATCTGAGTCATCCGAGGAATCATCTGTGGCTACTGGCTCAGGGGGCTCTGCCCTAGGCCTTTTTTCTGGAGGAGGGAGAGAGGTCCTGTCTGGATGAGGCTGGGCTCCACGAATTAAGGAGATGAGATCCTCTGCCAAAGAAAGCATATGGGAGCTGGTGCTGGGCCTGTGAGAGGGGGGCTTGGCAGGCACAGGTTTTGATGCTTTGGCTGCCTTAGCCCTGGCAAAGGCCTTAATAGACATAGCTGGAGGAGGCCTAGCAGCTCCACGTGCAGGGGTAGAAATATCTAGGGGAATGGTGTCTGACAAAATCCTGTGAAATTGCAACAGAAGGCTGGATTTCAGAAGCCGTTTCTACCAGGTTAGAAGAGGCCTCGGTAGAAGGCAAGTTTTCGGCTGAAGAAAGAACCGCTTGCTCGGTTTCGGCCGAAACCGAGACACTCGTGGTTTGCTTAACCGTGGTTTCGGCCGAAACTGCGGACCGCGAGTGTCGGTCCTTTTCTTTGCGTTTTTTGGTTATTTGCGTAGTCGGAGGAGCCGACGGCATAATGTAGGCAAAATCAGAGCCAAAAATCTGTTCAGCAAAGTCTGAGCGACGTCTAAGTGTCCGTCGGTTAAAAGAAGCACAGGCTAGACAAGCTGCTACGTCGTGGTCTGGGCCTAAACAATGTATGCAATAGGAGTGGAAATCCTTATGAGGTATTTGTTTCCCACAAGATAAACAGTTATTAACTTTCTCTGACATCCGCTGAGGCAAGAAAGAGTCCCCAACGGGGTACTTAGCTTTATAGAAGTCTTCGAAGTAGTATTCGGTAGAAGTAATCTCTGGATCTGACCGACCGGCACTTGCGAACAGCTTCTGCTTCGGGCGCCACGCGGCAAGAAAGACTGGGGAAAATGGCGTCGGCTGATGCCTTTATACCCGAATAACTGCCGCAATGACGTCGGGTGAAGTGCGACACCAGCCGAAGCCAGACCCAGACTTTGGAATCCGGCCGACCGAAGGGCTGCCTGACGACAGGACAACCCATTTGTTAAGACTGCAGATGCATCCTTGAAGGACATCACCCCTCCATAACAGAAGTCCTGGAGGGAGTAAAGTACAGTTGTGTACACTTACCATAAATGTAGATGTGAGAGTGTATTCACTGTTGCAGTCATCACATTTGAGTTATCCTGCCAGGGGTAGCCCTCAGTCGGCTTGAATACCAGATGCTTAGTATTTCTGCATCAGTTCTGTCACTCCAGGACTGATGTCATGTTGTCAGTGGTATAAAATCAGGCAGCAGATGCCATTACATCAGTTTTTCTTGCCCTGTCAGGAGCCCCCAAATAGGGAGCTAGGTTATGGTGGAAGAACAGCACCAGTAGAAAGTAAATACCAAAAATTCCCTGTAAGGAGAGGGGGAGAGAGAGACAAGGGGGATGGAGGGGGGATACCTGGACCTGCAACAGTGAATACACTGGAACATCTACATTTATGGTAAGTGTACACAACTCTACTATGTTCTTCGTGTTTCACTGTTGCAATCATCACATTTGGGTTAATTCCCAAAGCTGAAGAAAAGGGTGGAGGCAGTCAAGAAGACTGGGGGCTGGCTAGGATGCCCTGCAAGACTGCAGTGACAAAGCCTGCCCTGGATTTGGAGAAGATAGGTAGGTGGTAATGCTTGGTGACGGTATGAACAGATGTCCATGTTGCAGCCTCCAGGATGTCCCAGGTGGGAAGCCCTCTGAGAAAAATTGCAGAGGTGGAGGTTGCCCTGGTGGAATGTGTCCTGACCCCCTTTGGGGATGGTTTCCCGTGCTGTTTGTAGCAGGAATGGCTGCAGTATGCTATTCATTTGCAGATTGTTTGTTTGTATATGGCCTTCCCCTCTGTCCCTGCTTGAAGCTGACTAGCAATTGATCAGTTTTTCTAAAAGATTTAGTCCTGTCCAAACAGAATCTGAGCCATCTGTGCACATCTAGAAAGTGCAGAATCCTTTCCCCCTTGTTTCACAGGTTCATAGATTAGTACTAGGTTAACTGCCCTTGCGAGCCATTTTAAGCCTAGCCAATTATCCCTTGTGAGACTCAAACCCTGCACCTTGTGTTTGTAAGGCAACACCTTAACCATTAGGCCACCTTCCCTGGGTTAGGGGAAAAAGGAGTGCAAATGAATGTACTGGTTAAGAGCCACACTGGACACCACTTTGGGCATGAAGGATGGGTTAGTACTGAGGGAGACCTTATCAGCTCTGATACTCTTCTAGCTGAAGTGATGGCCAGAAGCAATGCTGTCTTCCAAGAGAGGAATTTTAACTCTGCTGAAGCTGCAGGTTCAAAGGGGGGTAGGGTGAGCTTTTCCAACACAAAGTTACGATCCCAAGCTGGGGTAGGAGCTCTTCTGGGTGGCCTTAAGTTGTTATCCCCTCTTAGGAACTGTTTGATGAAAGGGTGTAAGAAGAGAAGTGGCTCTGTGCTGTAATGAGCAGAGATGGCAGAGGCATGAATTTTAACAGAACAGAAGGGTAGACACCCCGTGTAGTAGGTCTGGCTAGGTAATCCAGTATGAGAGGTAGGGAGGGCTGTGCCGTTCCGGCTCCCTTAGCCTGTATCCAGGTGAAAAACCTTTTCCACTTGTCAGCATAGGATTTTCTAGTGCTGGGGCGTCTGGCCTCGTGTATAACATCTAGGACTTGTTTGCTTAGGCTAGCAGCTTGAGGAGAGGTCAGGGAATAAGCCAGGCTGCCAGGTTGAGGGTCTGCAATTGGGGATGCATGAATTCTCCATTCACCTGGGTCAGGATTGTTGGGATCTGAGGTAGGTGCCATGGTGGCAGGGGTGACAGGCTGCGCAGCAGTGAGTACCAGTGCTGGAGTGGCCAGTCTGGGGCAATCAGGATTTCCCTCAGTTTTTCCTCCATTATTTTGAGCAGTACCCTTGAAATGAGTGGTAGAGGGGGAAATGCATAGACCGAGAGGTTTACCTACTGGAAGGATAGAGCATCCACTTTCCAGGCCTTGCTGTGAGGTTCCCTGGTGCAGAATTTGCTGAGGTGATGACTGGAGTGGGAGACAAAGAGGTCCACCATCCGGCTGCCCCATTTCTGGGTAACAAGGGTGAAGGGTTCTGTGGTCTAGCTGCCACTCGTGTGGATCTAGCAGGTTTCTGCTTAAGTTGTCTGCCAGAGAGTTTAGGGAGCCTGGCAGGAATTGTGCTAACAGGTGTAGTTGCATGGCTGAGGCCATGTGCCAAAGGTCATGGCGAGCTTGCAGAGAGGATAAGAGTGAGTCCCTCCCTGCTTGTTGATGTACCACATCACTGTGGTGGTGTCTGTTTTGATCAGTAGAGGCCCCAGGGAGAGTAGGGGTCTGAAAGCTGTCAGGGCATGCTGAACAGCTAGCATTTAGTTTTGGTTGATGTGCAGATGTATTTGATTTGGGCTCCAATGGCCCTGAATGCACCTGTCGTCCAGGTGTGCACCCCAGGAATAGTCTGATGCATCAGTGGTGAGGGTCTGTGCGGCGTGGGGTTGTGAGAAGAGAAGTCCCTTGTTGTGGTTGCATGCTTCTGCCCACCAAAGAAAATCTTTTCTTAGACAAGGTATCATTGGTATGACAGTTTCTAGGTCTTGAGAGTGTTGACACCAAAGGCTTTTTAGGTACCACTGTGGTTTCCTCCTATGCAGTCTGGCATATAGAATGAGTAGAATGCAGGAGGCCATGAACCCTAGAGCTTGCAGGATTTTCCTTGCGGATAACTGGGTATTGGTGGCTAGTTGAGAGTAGTAGTTATCAGGTAGGCTTGTTTTTCTGGAGTAAGGAATGCCATCTGGGATGCTAGGTCAACACAACTTTTTGTGTGGGGACTAGTTTTGATTTCTTTTTATTGACAGTATACCCCAAGGAGGTCAGTAGCTCCTTTACAAAGGTCAGGTGCTGTAACAGCTTTTCCTGACTGTCTGCCTGAATCAGGCAGTCTAAGTAGGGGTAAATTTTAATATTTCTTTGTCTGCAAAAGGCAATGGCTGGAGCCAGGCATTTTGTGAAAACTCTGTGAGCAGTGGATAAGCCCAAGGAAGCGCAGAGAACTGAAAGTGCATAGATTCTGCCACAAAACGTATATATTTCCTGCAAGATTCCCTGAATGGGATGTGTAGGTAGGCCTCTTTTAAGGTCTAGGGTGGTTAACCAAGCATCCTTGGAAAGCAAAGGAAGAAGCTGCTGTAGGGTGAGCATTTTGAATTTTGGCATCACCATAAAGTTGTTTAGAATGGATAGATCGAGGATTGGGCGCCAGGTGCCCTCTTTTCTGGCTACCAGGAAGAGTCTGGAATAGAAACCTTGGCCTATCTGTTCTGCAGAAACATGCTGTATTGCCCTCATAGAGAGCAGGGAGAGGACTTGTTTTTTGGCCTCTGTCCATTGGTGTGGAGGCAGATCTGGGAACCCTTTTGGGGTTGGCAGAGTGTGGAAATAAAGTATGTATCCCTGGAACATTATGTTGAGGACCCATCGGTCATTGCTAATAGAGGCCCAGTTGCTTCCATGGAAGGAGAGTTTTCCTCCTAGAGGCACAAGCAGGTGGGCAGAGGTAAGGGGTGGGGGTATAAAGTCATTGTGAGTTCTTCCATAAGGAGGTGGCTTTGCACTCCCTGTTTTTAAAGAGGAGGAACTCCATTGCTTAGATCTCTGCATTCCCAGAGGCTGCTGTCTGAGGGGGTCTGCTTCCCCTGGGTCTGGGCTGAGCTGGCCTGGAGGGGGCAGGAAAGGACCAGTGCTTGGAGGGGCAATGTCTACTGAACCTTGGAGGATGGACCTGTAAGAAGTCTAACTGCCTGCATAGATTTAACTTTTTCTTCCATCTCTTTTGCCTTGGTGCCAAATAAATAGTCTTTGTTCAATGGTGTGGCCAATAATTTGGATTTGACATGGTCTGGCAAGGTCTGTTCCTCAAGCCAAGCATTCCTTCTAAGGACAGAACCAGTGACTGCTGCCCTGCAAGATGCTTCTAGGGCATCAAAGCCACATTGCAAGTGTGCTTAGTAACTTGACTTGCAGAACGCATAAACTCTTGTAATTCTTTATTTTCTGTACAAGCAGGAAAGGAAGATATTTTTTGTTTGAGGAGTTTCATGGTATGCTACTGATATTTCAGCATGAGGAACTGACAATCTAATGCTCTAATAACAAGAGTAGCAGAGGTGTATACTTTTTTACCCCATCTGTCTAAAGCTCAGGAATCCCTGTCTGAGGGGGTGGGATTCTTAGCTGAGGTTGCTTTAATTCCTTTAGGTCTTTGAGAGATGACCTTGGGGTCAGCAGCAGGATTTTTGAAAATGAATTTGTGAAAGTCAGGGACTCTGTAGTACCCATCAGGTTTCCTGGGAGCAGGAGGAAGGGTGTCAGGAGTCAAACTGGATTCCATAAAAAAAATCATCCACAACATTCAGGACAGGAGGAATGGCCAAAGGTCTGTGCTGTGGTAAACCTAAGAATTCCCTGAGTCTCCTTTTTGACTGAGGATAGTCTTGATATTCTCACTGGAAATGCTCCCTTAAAGTATGAAGGGTTTCCCCCCAAATGAAAAACCCTTGGGTGGAGAGGCAGAAGGAAAGGATTCCTCTGCATCAGAATCCTCATAAGCAGAGAGGGGTTGCATGTCTTCATATTCAGAAGCATCAGAGTCATCAGACTCCTGTTCAGATAAAACTACTGGGAACAAGTCTCTTTTTGTTTAGGAAGGGGTAGCCTGACTTCCCCATATAAGCATAATAAGGTCCTCTGACATTTTAAGCATCTGAGATGGAGGCAAGGAAGCAAGTGCCTGAGCCTGGGTCATCGTTTTTTTGGGTGCAGTTCATACCCTGGGCCTTAGAAACTCAGTAGTTTTAGAAAGAACTGAAGATGCGAAAGAAGTCATCAGTCTCTGTCGAGTATCGGTAGTGTAAAGTACTTCCTCGGAAGTCATTGCCTGCTCAGCGGCTCCAGACCCATCCTAGTTAGAGACATCCACAGGATCCTTAGTCAAAGATGAGTCTAGCGGCATACCAGACTCCGAAAGGGTCTCTGTAGCGGCCTGCGAATCCACAGAAGTGGGCATCAGGGGCTGCGAAAGTGCCTCACTGATGACCAGAGAACTGACGACTAGCATAGAGGAAGCATCATCGGCAGTTTTGGACCTGTGCGGTCCGTCTCTGTCTTTATCCATATGTTTTTCAGAAGATCGGTAGTCGGAGGGCTTACCGAAGCCATATTGAATTTGAGGACAGAGGGAAAATATCTAGCTACAATAAGGGCCTGACGACGTATAGTTCTGGCGTTGAACAAAGCACAAAAGCGACAGCGAGGGACGTCGTGGTCTGGGCCTATACAGATGACACAGTAAGAATGGAAGTCTCGGTGTGGTATTTACTTTCCACAGGCGAGACTATTGTTAACTTTTTCTGACATCGATTAGAACAAGAAAAAAGTATCCCCAACGGGGTATTTAGCTTTAGAAGAATTCAACTTCAATTTGGAAATGAAAACACAGGTAGTGGCCGACCGGCACTCGTGTGAACTGCTTCTGCTTCGGGCTCCTCAGCAAGAAAGATTGATGTAATGGCGTCAGCTGCCTGATTTTATACCACTGATGACCTGAAGTCAGTCCTGAAGCGACAGCAACAGATGCAGAAATACTAAGCCTCTGGTATTCAGGCTGACTGACAGCTACCCCTGGCAGGATAACCCAAATGTGATGACTGCAACAGTGAAACACGAAGACCATCTGACTGATGACGGCAGAGCCTGGAAGGCTCCTACCAGGGCGAAGGCATCCGACCTTACCCCATGCCCAGTGGCATCCCCGAAAAATTACAAAGTCCCCAGAGCTGCTTAGGATGAGAAATCAGGGGGACTGGCCACCCTGGGAAGCCAAGTCACCATTCAGACTGAGCGGTCTAAACTGGGACATTTCTGTGTCCCAAAGACAATGTTTGGGATTCCGGGAAATAGGCTTCCAAACTGGGACTGTCCCGGAAAAACTGGGACCGTTGGTCACCTTGTTAGCCACACTCACAATGTCAATTACCCAGTTTACTGCTTCAAACCTGCAGTACTAAATTGTGCACAGTCTGCCTTATCTCAAATTCTGGGGTGCTTTTTTTTCACTACAACTTAGTTGCAGAACAAAACCTGCAGTATGTAGTGCCACGTGTAAGTAGTTTATATATGAAAATGACTTTTAACTTAACATGCAAGGCAAAAAGCTGACGCATTTGCCGAGTTGAAAAGTCTTTTCTTACATTTAAACTTTTTCTGTTCAGCCTGCCAGAAGTCAGGAATGTGAAAACTCATTAGTAACTACTGGCAGGTGTTAACCAATTAAAAGAAACTACTTACCCCCCCCTGACATCTGAAACTTTGACATTTCCAGATTTGGGGGCTGGATGGTTTACAGTCAGAAAAGCATCAGGGAAAAAGTTCCAAAAGATGTCAAGACTATACCCTGACTGCAAATGAAGACTGAAAGGAACATTTCTGAAATTCAGAAATGCAAACATGCCTAATCTTAGATTTTGTAAGTAAAATAAATACAGCAGCTTATTTCTCTCTACTTAACACATTTCTAACACTCTGCATGCATATGGTTTGGTTAGCATTAACACTAAGACTTCAACATACCTGTTCTAAATTGTCGAGGTCATCATCATTATATACCCTTGCGTCTGTACCTTGTGTTCCTTTCTGAGAACTGCTGCTTGTTTGCAAGCCCAGCTCCATTGGGCAAATGTACTCTTCTGTATCATCCTGCTTCTTTCTCCTCAGGCTTCCAAAATTACTAAACACAAGTTTCTTTGGCTAAACAAAATAATTCACATATGCAAGTTTTAAGTATACAGACAGCAAACACTATAAAGAATTACATAATGCATTACTGCTCAGTAAAATCAAATGCAGCTCATCTTACGTTTTTATAATATCTCAGCTGGCTACAAAGCACTGTTTGCCACTGCCAGCCTTAAACTCCTAATGGTTTGCTTACCCATTCAATGACAACACTTCCATTCTATGGCACACTTTACTGCATGCATTGCATACGGATTACTAATATACATCATTTCATAAGACCATGAGAAAGCAAATTCACATGCATTATTAAAATAAACTAAAAATCTTATAAGTGCTCTAACAAGAATATGTATATGAAAGTATAGTTTTGTAAGACAGAATAGTTGTGTAAAATCTTACCATAACCATAGATGTCCTTCTCTTCTGTCTTGCAGTATTCTTTACATATGGGTTGTATTCCGCACAGCAACCTGATGTCCACCCTGTATACAAAAGGTTACAGCCACTGCCTGTACATGGGATGTCACATGAAGGCACAGACAACATCAGCAATAAAAGGGATGTCCGCACGTAAAATCTGCAGAATAAGAAAGTCCCATAAGGAAAGTAGTCCAAAGAGATCATCATCCTAGGAAAGAGCAAGTTGTAAGGGGAAGGCAGGAAGGAATACTGCAACACAGAAGAGAAGGACATCTATGGTAATAGTAAAATTTTACACAACTATTCTATGTCCTTCTATTCAATGTTGCAGTATTCTTCACATATGAGTGAGTGCATAAGCTGAAAGGGAACCCATGGAGGTGGAAGCATTTTCCAGGAATCCATGCAGAACCGCCCTGGCAAAACCTGCCCTGGATCTAGAAACAGTGTCCAATTTGTAATGTTTCATAAAAGTATGAACAGATGACCAGGTGGCAGCTTCTAGGATGGAATGAACATCTAGACCTTTAAAGAAGGCCCTTGAGGATGCCACTGACCTAGTGGAATGGGCCTTGACAGATGCAAAGAACAACTTCCCATGGAATTCGTAGCAATACACAATAGCCTTAGAGATCCATGTGAAAATAGTTTGCTTGGAAACAGGCAAACCCAGAGTCCTGGGATGAAAAGAAACAAAAAGTTGGTCAGACCTCCTAATGGACGTAGTTTTGTCAAGGTAAAATCTGACTTATCTATGCACATCTAAGGTATGCAAAATCCTCTTACTGGTGGACTGAGGAGAAGGGAAGAAGCCAGGCAGTTGGATGGACTGATTAAGAGGCAACTCAATTACCACTTTGGGCATGAAGGTTGGATTAGTTCTCAAGGATACTCTGTCCCTATGAAAAACTAGGAAAGGGGGGAAGCCATCAATGCCAGAATCTCAGAGACCCTTCTAGCAGAAGTTTAGGCAACTAGAAGCACAGTTTTCCATGTCCAAAACTTAGAGAGGCAGAAACTGCTGGCTCAAGAGGGGCCTGAGTACGCTTTTCTAACACACAGTTAAGATCCCAAGGAGGAGGAACTGGTTTCCTGGGAGGTCTTAAATGTAGGAAGCCTTTAAGACAAAGCTTAATGTCTAACCTGGAAGCTAAGGGGGGAGTTAAAGGCAAACAGGGAGGCAAGGCAGAACAGTGGACTTTAACTGAGGAGTACGAAAGACCACTGTTGACCAACTCACACAGGTAAGAAAGTACTAAAGGAATCTCCTCACCAGAGGGATCCTCTTTCTTTTTTGGCACCAAATGGAAAATCATCTCCACTTGAAAATGTAATATTTTCTAGTATTTGGTTTCCTGGCCTCCTGCAAAACCCTTAGGATGTCCTTAGAAAACAGAAGTCCGAAAGGGATCAAAAATTGATCACCCACAAAGTCAGAT
This sequence comes from Protopterus annectens, assembly GCF_019279795.1. Taxonomy (NCBI): domain Eukaryota; kingdom Metazoa; phylum Chordata; order Ceratodontiformes; family Protopteridae; genus Protopterus; species Protopterus annectens. The sequence continues at coordinate 175,570,699 of NC_056743.1, read as the reverse complement.
AGGGGTGGATTAATGATCCCTTATCCTGAGTGAGCAGGCCCATTCAGTGAGGTAACTTGTAGTGATGACCCTTGGCTAACTGCAGAAGAGGGGACCAGTGCTGCCTTTGCCAAATGGGAGTGACTAGCAAGATTTTGGGTATGTCCTGTAGAATTTTCAACAGGACTTTCTGAATTAAGGAGAAAGGGAGGAATGCATAGAAAAACATCCCCTTCCATGAAAAAGAGAGCATTCACCTTCCACACGAGGGTGAGGGACCCTGGCACAAGAGCAAGGAAGTTGTCTGTTCATAGGGGAGGCAAAAAAGTCCAGTTCTGGAGTACCCCCACCAGTAAATTAGATCCAGGAATACATCCCTGTAAAGTATTCACGCATAATATTGTGTCATAGATCGGCTTAATGCGTCTGCCACAGAATTCTGAGCCGTGGGAAGGTACACAGCATGCAGAGTCACTTTGTACTGAGTAGCCAATTCCCAAGCTTTGATGGCTAGGTGACAGAGAAAATAAGATTTTGTGCCCCCCCCCTGCTTGTTTATGTACCTAAGGACCGTGGTATTGTCTGTGAGGATCCTGTGGGGGCCTAGCAAGAATACCGTGTTAAAGATCTCTAGGGCTAGAATTAGAGCCCTCATTTCCTTGATGATGATATGTTGCTTCCTTTGAGAAGGGGACCAAAGACCCCAAACTTTCCTGGAAGCAAAGGTTGCTACCCAACCAACAACCAAAGTCTGAGGCATCTGTGAAGAGTTGCCAAACTGGATGAGGTACCTGAAGAGGTAGGCCAGGGTTCTGACTGAGTTGCTGCATCCGCCAATGTAACTTCGTTTTCAGACAGGGGAGAAGGGGAATCAAGACATCCAAGGGATGAGCATGCTGGGACCAAACTATCTTTAAAAAACACTAGAACCTCATGTGTACCTTTACAAAGGGTAACATGGGAATAGAGGAGGCCATGAACCCCAGCAATCTCAGAAACTCCCTGGCCGTGATGGAAGGAAGAGGCAGAACAGCGTCCATGATTGCCTTGAGATAGGTTGCTTTCTCCACACGAGGATAAAGTATCAAGTCTGTGTAGAACCTGCACCCCAGGAATATAAGATCCTGAATTGTTGTGAGGCATGATTTTTTGAAATTTATTGAGAAACCCAGGGCCTGCAGAAAGGGAATAGCTAGGTTCAGATGTTGGGTTAAGAAGTCTGGACTGTTAGCCAGAAACAGCAGATCGTCCAAGTATGGGTAAACTTGAAGGTCGTTTAGCCTTAAATAGGTAAAAGCTGGGGGACCAGGTACTTTGTGAATACCCCTGGAACAGTAGAAAGACCAAAGGGCAAGGCAGTAGACTGAAAGTGCAAAGAACCCACCGAGAAACACAAAAGCTTCCTGAAGTGAGAATGAATACTAATATGCAGGTATGTATCCTTGAGCTCCAGATAAGCTAAAAAAGCTTGAGGAGGGACCAGGGGAAGGACAGCATTCTGAAAGAAGGCACTACCAGGAAAGTGTTTAACAAGGAAAGATCTAATATAGGCCTCCAAGGACCATCTTTCCTTGGAACTAGAAACATCCTGGAGTAGAATCCCCTCCCCAGTTGGACTGGGAGGACAGACTGAATGGTGCCAGATCAGAAAGTTGAGCAAGAATCGAGGGGAACAGATGCAGTAGGCTGAGGAGGATTGAGATATACCGTGAAAGGGAGGGACTGTCTTCGAAGTCATAAAGTATCCTCTTTGGATAACTGAAATCACCCAGGAGTCCTGAGTGATTTCCATCCAACCAGAAAGGGAAAGAAAGGTAAAGAGACAAAGGGGTATGACTCGGAAGAGGGGGCAGAGCATCATAGAGGACTTTGTCTGGGCTGAAAGGGCTGCCAAGGAGGGGCAACAGAAACAGAAGTAACAGCCTTAGCCTGTGGGTGTCTCCTGGGAGAGTTACGTGCCCTAGTTCCCAAAGGAGCAGAAGTGGAGGGGTGAGCAGGTTTCCTGACAAAAGGAGTCATGGCAGGAAAGTTCCTATGAAATTTTGGAACTGAAGAAACAAACGTGTCAAATCCTGAAGCTCCTTACCTTTTTCCTGCAGTGATTTAAACAATACCACAGCTGCTTGAGCATTAAGCAATTTTGCCTTTATGTCATCTGGGAGTGTCTGGAGATGTAACCATGAATGCCTTCTGAGAACAGATGCAGGGGCTGCTGCTTTGGAAGAGGCCTCAACTGCATCATAACTTTTACTTGACTGAGTGTCTAGCTACCTGGGAGAAGGCTGATAAAAGTGAGAGAGATAATGACTTAGCCTCTGAGTTAGGCAATGGGGAAAGAGCCTGGGTAGCCTGAGAGAGCAAGGCCAAAGCATACCTACACGTGTGTTTGGTAATTTAAAGCCCTGTTAGCCAGCGTGGAAGAGGTATAGACCTTCTTACCCAATCTTTCCAAAATTTTACTTTCTTTATCAGAAGGAAGCAGTTTAGTAGAGGGAGATAGTTGTGAAGATTTATCTGAAGTAATGGAAACCACAACTGGGTCAGTTGAGAGGCATTTAAAAAGAAACTTGAAATCCTCAGGGACCCAATAGAGGCAATCAGGTCTTTTAGGGGCAGGGCTTGGGAGTCAGGGGTCTTAGATGCTGCTTTAAAGGCATCTAAGTTGGCAGGACTGAAGGAACTGCTGAAGGAGCAGGGGCCTCCAAATGGAATAGCTCATAATCTCTCTCTTGTTCTTCTGAGATTTGAGAAGAATTCCACTTAAAGAATTTCCTCATTTTATTAATAGTTTCCCAAAGGAAAGCTCTTCTGTGGGAGAATCTACCCCTCTTCTTCTGGGGAGCATATTCCAGTGAAGTGATTTGGGTGGAGTATACTAAGGAATTTTCATCTGAGGAAGATTCCTCAATCATAGGTTGGTACTAGGCTATCGGCCCTAGGGCCTATACAAGCCTAGCCATAACAATTCCCTGGATATTTGTTCCCACAATATTTACTTCCCTGGACCCCTGTCTAGCAGGGCGACTGACGTGATCCCTGGGGTGAATTTCCTATCTCCCATTCAATCGTCAATGTTCCTTTTGAAGAGGGCCAAGGAGGTGCTCTGCTTGACATGTATGGGCAGTCTATTCCAGAGTATGGGGAGAGTCTCTGGGTCAGGAACCTATCCCTCTCCCCTTCCAGTGTCATGAATTTGTAATTCTCCAGGCTGCCCTGAAGGCGGCCCCTAAGACCCTGACAGCAACACCAGAGAGGAAGAGAAGGCCAGGCTGGCTACAAGAGAAGCCGGAACCACAGCCTTCAAAGCCATCACAGTCTTATTTAGACCATGTGAAAAAACATCCCAGTCTGACATAGGGGTAGTGCCTAGTTTTTTGCTTCTTTTTAACATGCTTAGCCTGTTGGGGGAGAAATGGTGGACGTAGGCCTCAACTCCGATGCTGGAACAGTCCCAGAGTCTTCTGCAATAACTAACCACAGTTCCCTCAAGTCATGTGAGCTAGACACCTGCATAGCCTTGGAAGTGCTAGGATCTGCACTCCTGACTGCTTCCATACTGGTACCCGCCGAGGGAGCAGAGCCTACCTCCAGTCGCACCACCAGGTTTTCATCAACCTCAAAGGGTACGTCAGAGGGAGTAGGCACATATGAAGAGGATTTGGGCCTAGCTTTGCTAACCTTCCTCTTTACAGATGGCTCAGAAGCACTCGTGGAACCTTCCACATATTATTTCATACTTAGCCAGATGTTTGAGTCTTTGGTTTTCCAAAAGACTCAAGGCCGACAGACAACTGTGCAATGTTTTAGGAACACAGGCCTGACAAATACAGCAGGACCGGTGGTCGTGAGTAGGCCCTAAACAAAACAAGCAAAGTTTGTGACTGTCTTTATGTGGAATTTTGCCTTCCACACCTACACTTGCCCTCCCTGGATGACATTAACAAAAACAAAAGGCAGTAGCAATATATTAAATTCCTTATGGGTACTTATCTGAAGCTGGAAGATGACACCAACAGTATCCAATGGCAGACCAAATGTACAAGTTAACCTTTCCGAATGGCGGCAGAAAAGTTCTGAAGATTGGACGAGCAGACGTCCCATTTATGGCTGACGTTGTTTGTGTCTTTGTGCGATGTCCCGTGTACAGGCAGTGGCTCTAAGCTTTTATATACAGGCCGGACGTCTGGTCAATGAGCGGAATACAACCCACATGTAAAGAATACTGCAAAACTGAATAGAAGGACATCTTACTACGACAGTAGATGTTCAAACTGATTACTGCTGACCTACTGGAGTACCCTGCCAAGGACTCAGTGCATCCTGCCAGAATACTAAAGCTTGAGTACCTTCTTTCTCACCCTGGACATCTGTCTCATGACCCAAGCCAAGACAGAGCGTGCTGGTATATAAGGGCCGTATGGGTATGAAATTCTTCAAACCTTCTTGCCCCAGACAGGTCAGAATCATAAAAGGTTAAGGAAGAAGACTCATGTCAGCAAAGAGAGAGGTCCATCTCATCCAAAAGGATGTGGGGAGGGGGAGATACTGCAAGATCAGTTCGGACATCTTCTGTTAAGGTAAGTTCTTACATAACTGTACTCTACTCTTCATATGATCACTGTTACAGTATTGCTAACAGATGGAGAGATTCCCAAACTTTTAGATTATCTGACAGAAGGACTGAGGCATGGAAGTAGAGTCTAACATCCCTTGAAGAACAGACCTCGCAAAAGCCAATTCTTGTCCTGGACATTACACTTATTTTATAATGTTTAATGAATTTGTGAATGGAAGTCCATGTGGCTGTTTGTAAAATATTTTTTTAATCCAAGCCCTAGAAAAAAAAAACAAAAATAGCCAACTAAACAAGCTTTGATTTGGCCTGGAACATATCTGTCATGAAAGGAACAGAAACATTCAATGAAATCCACATGAAGGTAGTCTATTTGGAAATAGGACAACCCAGCTTTTCACCCTGATATAGATAAACAGCAGATTAGATTTTCTAAAAGCCATAGTTTTTGCTAGAAAGAATCTAAACTGTCCATTAACATCCAGCAAAATTTTTTATCTCTTATTTCGAAAAAGTAAGGAACAAATTAGGCAAGTTAATAGACTGATTTAAGGATATTTCATTGACAACCTTAGGCATAAAGGAAAGGTTAGTCCTCAAGAACACACTGTCCTTGGAGAAAAAATCTCTAGAAGGTATTGTAATTCAAACTCTTTTGGATGAAGTAAGGATCACTTGTAAAACAGTCTTCCAAATACAGAATTTTAGAAAAGTGGAAGGGGATGGTTGAAAGGAAAAAAGTCAACTTCTCTAACTTCACTTGTCATTCCTTATATTTATTTTACTTTAACACATATATATGTCTTCATTATCTAGCAACAATGTATATATACATTTTCATACATACTTTATACATATTGACATATATGCGAACACATATGTTGAGGTTATGATGGGTGTCACCACCCCCATCCATTCCATTTCTCAATTATCTACCCATTATGCAGGTTCTTTATGAGAAATAGAGCTTAGTTCCTTACATTTAACATTTGGATTAATAAGATGATTAATTTTATGAATTATGTGTATATAATAATTTATTTCTGTCTCTGCATTTTTACTTTATATTATGAGTATTTAGAATGACCATCCATCTATAATATAATATGATATGATCTTAGGGAAGTTCAGAATAATATAATAGAACTGTTAACACCTATCTGTATGGTTCCAGATGCAGATACAACATATATTTATAATGATACTGTTATGTATATATATCTTGTTGATGCATCCCAGATATATTCATATATTGTTTATTTTTATATTTAGGCTTTTTTATATATAGATAGGATTTTTGCACATGATTAAATTTGCACATGACCATTTGATATTTACTTATTTTATTCAAGAAATTAATGTTTACTCCAAATTTTGATATGAGCACTTATGCACTTTAGAAAGAAAAACATGATAAATATTTATTTTTTATATATACAAGATATATATATTTTTTAAAAAATATTTTAATTATACCATGCAGTTCAGTCCCCCTTTATTTATACATAAAATTATTTATAAATATTCCATATTGGTGCTAGAATATTTTATTTGGTATGTGAGACAAGGTTTACAACAAGATTAGGGTTCTATTTTGACTATATTTCCTTTATATTGTATTATATTGTTTCATTGTTTTATTCACATATGGTTCTTGTAAGAGTTAAGAGAATGTCAATAAAAAATATTTATTATTTATTTATTTTTTCATAACAAAATGTATATAATAGCTGCTTTCATTTCAGTATTAAGCATTACAGCTTCATAACCTATGCGGCATAGCTTTAAATGATTTTTGATGCTTTTAAAGGGAATGAATGATATAATTGAGTAATTATTCAATTGATCAATTAGTTAAGCTATACTGCTATCAGATATATAAGACATGGGTTACTATACTGTTTTAAACTTGTCTGAAGAAGCGTGCATTGGCAGCACGCGAAAGCGCTTACTTTTTTGGATTTTATGTAATAAAGCTGTTACATCGTTCGTGGTGGTGGTCTACCTTCTTCTTTGATTGATAACTTCTCTAAGATACAATTCACATTCAAAGGAGGTGGAATGGGTTTGTTTGGTAGCCTGATGTGAATGATGCCTTTTAAAAAAGGTATGACCTTATAACGTGTGAAAGAAGTGGATCTGTTGGTAAACAGCTGGATATGTCTGACAAATGTGCTTTAAGAGAAGAATACATCAGTCCTAAATTGAGTAGCTCACACAGATAGGAAAGAATAGTGGGAATACCAATTTAACAAGGCTTTTGTTGACACTAAACAGAAAACTTTTTTTCTATTTGGAGGCCTGAGATTTTCTTGGCACAGTTTTTTCCAGCATTCTGTAATACACAAAGCATACCCTCAACAAACAGGTGCCTGAATGTTATCAAAATATTACCATTCGAACATAGATTTAGGGGGTGTATATCTTTGGATGAAATACAGCCCCTTTGTGAGCAAGTTCTTTCTGTGGGGTAAGCTGTGGTGACTATCCTTGAATACATGAAAAGAGGAGGACCAAAGTTATATGGGCCAAAGGGGATCACCAACAGCAACTCTGGATTGCCCTTGATTTTGAGAAGGCCTTTGGAATCAGGGGAAAGAGAGGAAGAGCATAAAGGATTTCCCTTTCCATGAGACTGATAAGGAACTCATTCTTCTAGCCTCTGGGCATGAACTCTTTGGAACCAAACAGATCTGGGGAGTTCCTTCACTGATGGACAACCTGTAGGAAGACCTCTCTGTTGAGCTTCCATTTATGAATGTCTGCCTTGGATCTGCTCTAGTAATCCACCACAGAGTTTACCTCTGAAAAAATACAGATTGGTATTTGTCACCATCTCATCTTTCAGCAAGCTCCCAGGTTGTCCTAGCAAGTCTGCAGGGATAAGATTTTGTTCCTGACTGTTAGTTGATGTACCACAACCGTGGTATTGCCTATGAGGCTTCAAAAAGCTCTGGGATCCCGTTCACCATAAGTAATTGAACAGACTACAGAGCCAGGATCAGGACTTTTGCTCCTTTGACATTTATGTGGCTGCTCTTGTCTTGACTATATGCCTTGGACGGGTCTATGTCAGACGATTGAGTTTTCTGAAATTCGAAATTTATACGGTCCAGATGTAGCAACCATATGATCAAGTTTCCGAAAACTCAAACATAAAAACACAAAAATCTACCTTTTCACATTTTTGCAGGGGCAAACCCCCAAACCTCCTACAAATTATATATACCAACTCAGAGATTACACTACAGTGAGGAAAAGGGTAAATTTCCCAATCCGCACTGTACTGCGATCTTCACTCAAAAGCTTTGAGTTTTCAAAAACTCGATCATATGGTCTCAACCATATGAATTTAGAGTTTCTGAAAAATGCTATCAACTGATAGGGACCCCCTTGGACTTATGCTCACTGAATATGCCACTCAAGCCAGATCTGAAGCATCCATGAAGATTTCTAGGTGGAAAAAGGAGACTGTAAAGGGCACTCCTGATTTGAGTGACGTCTGGTTGACTCCTTCATGAAGGGTAGCAAAAGAATCGGGAAGTTCAGGGAGTACCAGTGTTGTGGCCAAACTGACTTGAGGTTCTACTGAATACTCATACATTACATGACAAATGAAATCATGCTTTTTGAATTTCTCCAAATCTTTTGGGTTTCTAATACCATGACAGGAACGGACCCCATTCCCAAGTCAAAGTATGATTAAAGTTCATGAAATTAGTATTGTTTCAATCTTTGTTGTCACCGAGAAGTGCTCTTTGCAGCACCTGCAATGTGCCTAGTAACGACAACTCCTGCAATTTGTATGGAGTTACATGTATTGGTAACCTATCTAAATACGACTGCAGATTCTTTTTTTATAAGACCCATTGCTCCTACTACTATTGGAACTGTCTGGGTATCTTTCTTCCACATTGCTCTCGTTTTTGCCTGCAAATCCTGATATTTTAAGACTTTGCATCTCTGTAAGTAAGACACTGTAATCACTGGGTGTAGCAATTTCAATGATTAATGAAACTTTTGTCTTCTTTTCATGGACCACTATATCTGTTTTTCTTGCATCTATCTTTTGAACTGTTGGTAATGGGTGATCCCATGTGACACAGACCTACTTTTCTATGAAGCTTTGTGGCTCATATTTCTAATGTTTTTCAGCCACTTCAGTATTACAATGTTTGCACAATCCCCAGTACAGCAGTCTTGCCACATTATTATGCCTTTCATTATACTCCTTCTGTCATTAATATATCACAACCAGCAACGAGGCATGTGACTGTTTCCAATTTTGTTTTAGAAAACCTACATTTATCGGTTTCTCCCACATGTTCAATGGACTTTGTAAACCAATGTTTATGTAGCCCACTATCGTGAGTCACCAATATTAACCTTTCATCTTTTGGTTTGAATTCGCCTCTGCTTAACCATTCCTATATTCGATCCTGATCAACATGAGGTTCTTATAGGTTCATAGGTGTGTACTAGGCTAATGGTCTAGCCCATAGAAGTGCCCTGACATCATGCCGCCTGACATTAGTTCCCACTGCTTCTATCAAGTAGAGCCACTGGAGTGATCCCCAGGGTGAAATTTCTATTTCCCATCCACTCAAGGTTTCTCTTCCAGGAGTTTTCTATACTTGCAACTATATTTATGCATTTTCCACATTTCTTGCCTTCTCATCTGATCCTTCACCATATATTCTATCTTTTGTTTTTTGGCACATTCAGTTGTTGCCTGATTTATAGCTACTTCTGATTTGATTTCCATTCCTGCTTGACGCCAACATGCGTCTGGTAAACTAAGCAGGGAAGTCATCTTAAATTTACTCTCCTCCTGTTTCAAAACTTTCACTATATTTGGGTTTTGTGAGGTCAGCAGATACGTGTGTAGTTCCACAATTGCAGATCTATACATGTAATCAATTTCAAGGATGCCCATACCTCCTCCTGAATGGGGAATATATAATCTTGGTATGCACTGATTTTTATGAATCTCATAAGCATGAAGCATCCTCCTCCTTTTCCTATCTAATCTATCCAACACCTTTTGGGGCCAGTCAATCGTTCCAAAACTGTAAGTTAGGACAGGAAGAGCAAATTGGTTTACAGCTTGAATTTTGTTTCTAGATGTCAACACTGTTTTCAGGATTAATTTAATTCTTCTAAAATATTCCTTACTGAATTTTGTTTGCATTTGGTCACATTTTATTGCTGATCCTTCATCAATTCCCAAATATTTATATACTCCCTCTTGCTCAAGTTCTTTTATATCACATTCCTGTCCCAGGCTGATGTTTTCTTGGTGCTGCAGCTTTCCTGCTTTAAAAGTTGCTTTTGCACATTTATCAAGACCAAATGACATTCTTATATCATCTGAAAAAGTTTTGACTATACTTGCAGTTGTGCTTTCAATTCCTCATCTGATGAGCTATACAGTTTTAAATCGACAAAGAGAAGATGAGAAGTCTTTACACTTTGTTGTTTTCTAGGAGTCAAATTACAGCCATGACCTAATCTGTTACGTAGACAGCTTAATGGGTTAAGGGCAAGACAGAACAGCAGCGGTGACAAGAGTGTCACATTGGAATACCCCCGCCTTTTAGATTTTTAAGCCTGGAATAATAATTTGTCCTTTACCATGGCTTAATTGCAAAGTGGTCTGCCACTGATTTATGGTCACTGTGATGTAATCGATCAGTGTAGGATGTTACCTTATACATTTTTAAGCACTCTTTTATCCATGAATGTGGGATACTGTAAAATGCTTTTTTTGTAGTCAATCCATGCCACACTTAAGACTCTTCCCCTTTTTATAGTTCTCCACTATGACTTTATTTAGCAACAGATGATCCTTCATTCCATATGACTTTCTTTTATTTCCCTTTTGTTCTATTGCTATAATTGAGTTTTCTTCTAAATGACTATAAACTCTGTCGTTATCAAATCCAGTGTACAGTTTATACGTCGGAAGGCAAGTTATAGGTCTAGAATTTTTAGCGTAGCTTGTAGGTCCATTCAAGTAGGAGCATTGTTTTTCCTCTTGTTAACCAGGTTGGTGTCTGTTTGGGATTTCTTTACTCACGGTTAAATCTTCGTGCAAAGATGTTAACACTTTCAACCAGAAGTTAGGTACTGCATCTGGGCCTTGGGTTTTCCAATCAGAGGCTTTTTTTTAACTTTTTTCAATCTCTCTGGCTGCTACTTCATCCCATTTTATATCTTGTACCTTTGAACTTCTTATTCTTTCTTTTACCTTTTCTACCCATTTAGCATCTCTGTTACACTCCTCATAAATACGTCTCCAAAATATATCTATTTCTTCTTTTTTGGTGGTCTTTCAATTTCTTTTACCTTGTTCCCCAGCGCTCTATAAAATTTTTTGGGTCATCAATAAGTTGCTTATTTTGTACTTTTCCTTTATATTTATCTGCATACCTTCGAAGTTTCCACCTGTACTGAGATTTTTAGTTTATTTGCGATAGTGCATCATAGATCCTGATCTGTTCTAATACTGTGCACTGCTTTTATCACATCTATTTCTGAATATTTTTTGTTGCTCTGTTCCCTCTTCTACACTCTTCTAACAGTGACACTTCTTGTCTTAATTGCTTTATAGTTTTTGTTCTATTCGATATTTCCATGATGGTATTCAATTCCTCCCCTTCCTTTCCCTCATTACCCTATGTTCTTGTGGTAGAGCTTTATCTGTTATTAACTTAGCTGCACTGCAATATATCCTGTTTAATTCTGTTACATCGCAATGGATCTCTATGGACAGTCCTAATCACTGTAAACAAAAAGCTGTAATGACAAAACGGCAAACCGAACTGCTAAAACTGGAGTTTAATAATGTAAAGCGCTTTTCGTTTGCCGTCTTAGGCAAACTTCTTCAGACAATGATACATTGTGAAAAATAATCCTCATTAAGTAACACAAAACAATTAAGAACTGCTGTTAGCAATTAAAAAGCAAACTAACCTTTTCTGGGGTCTGCATTGACTTTAAATGACATCAAGGCTCCTAAAACCACATTCAAATCCCATGGCAAAACAGGTTGTGACACCGGGGGGCAAAGCAACCAAGCTCCCTTGAGAAAGGCCTTAGACAATTTATGACTCATGAGTAAAGGCTCAAAGGCAACATGATAATTACAAATTGCTGCCAATTGGACTTTAAGCGTGGAGACAGCGGAACCCTGTCTAAAAAGAGTTGCCAAAAAATCTAATACTGCCAACACCGGAGCTGTCAGAAGGTCAAGGTTGTGCCGCTGGGCCCAAATGGCAAACCTTTTCCATTTATTAGAATATATCTCCTTAGTGGAAGCTCTGTGGGAAGAAGACAGAATCCAGACCACCTCAGGCAAAAGGATATGCTGTCTGACTATGGTCGGAAGTGGAGCAGCCAAGCCGCTAGCTTGAGAGTTCGCAGTGATGGATGGGCCTGACCCGACTGAAGAGTCAGGAGGACTGGAACTGGGTCCAGAATCCAAGGACCCTCCACTGCATACTTCCGAAGGAAGGGAAAGCAAACTTGGTGGGGCCAGTGTGGTGCGATCAAAATCATACTGCTTCCCAAGCAGATCGCCTTCTGAATCACCTTTGGCAGTAGAGGGACCGGAGGGAAGGCGTAGAGCAGACCGGAGAGCCAATTGTGGACTAGAGCGTCCCTGGGTGACTCCCTCTGGGGGGGGAATCAGGGAGAAGAAATTGCTGCACTTCGCATTCCAGGGGCTGGCGAAAAGGTCGCAGCAGGGAAACCCCCACTTGGAGAAGATCCAAGCTGCTACTTGGTCGTTCAGAGACCACTCATAAGGCATCCGAATAACTCTGCTCAGCCTGTCTGCTATCACATTGGACTTCCCCGGAATGTGCATTGCCACTAAAAATCTCTGGGAAGCGATCGCCCAATTCCACACTCTCATGGCTTCTTTGCAAAGAGGATAAGACCTGGTTCCTCCCTGCTTGTTCAGGTACCATACCACCACCATATTGTCTGAGAAGATTGCGATGGTACCCTTGGGAAGAGAGCTGTGAAGTGCCTGCAACGCTAGAAGCGCTGCCCTCATTTCCAGAACATTGATATGCAAGTGGGTTTTGTGATCTTGCCACGTGCCTTGAACCGTCCTGCCCAGATAATGCCCCCCCACCCTATCTGGGAGGCGTCCGTGGTCACTGTAGCAATGGGGGAGGGGGGGCAGAAGAATCTCCCCTGGTTCAGGTTGGAGGAGAGGAGCCACCAACGAAGATCTCGCCGGCACATTTCCGTGATGAGAATCGGGTAGGACAATGGCAGTTCTTGGTATGACCACTGGGTCGACAGGAGCCATTGAAGACTTCGCATGTGCAATCTTGCCAGAGGGACCAGAAGAATGGAGGCCGCCATCGATCCCAAAAGCTGAAGGACCATCCTGGCTGTGGCTTTCCGTCGGGGCAGTAAGGCTAGGACTTGGTCCTGTATTATCTTTATCCTCTCTGTTGGAAGGAATGCTCGCATCTCTACAGAGTCTAGCTCTGCGCCTATAAAGGCAACACGCTGTGATGGCAGCAATGCAGACTTTTCCCAGTTGAATGTAATTCCTAATAGATGTCCCAACTCGATGGTAGCACTCACGGCTAGAGTAAGAAGATGCCTGGTGGGGGCGCTGAGGAGCCAGTCATCTAGATACGGAAACACCTGGAATCCCAGACGTCTCAGGTGAGCCGTCACTACTGCCAGACATTTGGTGAACACCCTGGGGGCTGTGGTGAGACCAAAGGGCAGGGCCCGGAACTGGAAGTGACTGGCTCCTAGGCGGAAGCGTAAATGTATCCTGGACGCTCTGTTTATCTTGATGTGATAATAGGCGTCCTTGAGATCGATGGAGCACATCCATATTCATTTTTTCAGCAATGGGAAAATGGATTGCAACGTGACCATCTGGAACTTGGACTTCTTTACGAAGCGGTTTAGGCGGCTGAGATCCAGAATGGGTCTCAAGTCCCCTGTTCTTTTCGGCACCAAAAATAACCTGAGTAAGTTCCTAATCTGGTCTGGTCTGCGGGGACTGGCTGGATGACTCCCTTTCCGAGCAGCTTTGCGACCTCTATTAGCTGCTTGATCCCGTTGACTGGGTGGCACGTCTGGGATTTTCCTAGACGGTGGAGGGGGACGGATAAAGGGGATGGTGTAACCTCCGGCGATGATACGAAGCACCCACTGATCCTGAGTGATGGAACCCCAGGCCCTTGGATGCTCTGAGAATCGACCCCCGACTGGCTCCGGAGACGCACAGTCGGGCAGTCCCTCAGGGATGCTGGAAGGAGGAACCACAAAAGGACTCGCGGTCTCCTGAGTTGCGGGGGCCTCCGCCGCCTCTAGGGCGACGTCTTCCAGAATAATTCCCCCCTCTGCCTCTGGAAGGGGGGTCACTCTGATGGGCAGGGAAAGACTTTTGGGACTTTCTGAACCACATCTTTCCTCCCCTCTGAGCCTTGGGATAAGGTCTAAAGGGAAGTGAAAAACGGGCCCCAACGGCAGACAAAGTCTTACCCTCCTGCTCACATCTAGTGAGTGTGTCTTTCACCTTGGGTCCAAAGAGAGAGGACACATCGAATGGAGTGTCTGTGAAGGAAGACTTGAATGCCTCCGCAAAGTGACACAAGCGCATCCAGGCTTGCCTCCTAAGGGCTACGCCCGAACTCGCTGCCCTACCCGCCCCTTCAGCTGCATACGATATGAGCCTCATGGACGAGTTAACAATCGACGAAAGGGAAGACTGCGTCAACGCCTCAGGCACGTTACCAGACCGGGTATCTCCCAACTCCTTTATGAGATCCCTTTGGAGCCTCGTAAAGTGACACAAATAATTCAGTGACTGCAGAGTAAAGGTCGCTGAAGTCAGGGTATGCTTCCCGTACCTATCCATGCTCCTGGACTCCTTCTTAGGAGGATGGATAGAAGTAGATGCCTCTGCCACATCCTGATGGGTGGCAGATGCCACCACCATAGCATCAACCGGAACTCCTTTGGTTAGAAACTCCTTGCCAGGGGGTGCGGATAAAAACTTGATGGGGTGAGAAGGAACTGGCTCCACAGAATCAGGGTGTTCCCATACCCTTCGACAAATAAGGTCCAGCAACTCATCGAAGGGTGGCGACACCCAAGAGGCGGGGGGGTTGGGCTCCGAAGGCCTTGAGGAAGACCGACTCCTCCGCGGAAGGGGTTTTGGATGGCCAGTCGCCCCTCTGTCTCAAGATCTCCAGGATATCGGAGAATGAGACATCATCAGAGGACGACTTAGGGGACCCTTCCGCATCATCAAGGTCGGTGTCCGAGGTGACAGACTCATCTGGGGAGTCTATGTGCTTCCTCTTGCACAACTTTTTCCTGGGGGGCTCTTCAGGCACGGACTCTGAAGGCCCCTCGGAAAACAGGGGACCACACAAGGAGGAATCCTCAGGCCTAGGAGCCGCGCTGTCCGAAGACCGGGGGGAGGGGGGCACCAGAAGCTCTAGTCGCCGCGTCTAGGGAAGGAGTCGCAGATTCAGGTGAAGTCACTAGAGACTTGGCCAGCACGCTCCTCATAGCCTCGAAGGCGGGCCCACCAGAATCTGAAGAAAGGCCTGTCTCCGAGACCATGACCGTGGTCGGGGTTCCCCTAGCCGAGGCGCCAAGTGGGAGACTCGGGGGCCAAAACCAGAACCCCCGACAAATCCCGTTCGGGCCCAGCTGATGACACCCGAGAACCGAAACCTCTGGAAGGAACAGAAAGGGTTGGAGCCGAAGTCGGTGCCGACAGACTAGCAGTGGGTCTCGGAACTGACTCAAGGACTTCACCCGACTCTACGAACTCCGGCTCCGATGACACCAAGGTTGTCGGAGGAGGAAGAAACGGTATCAAAAGGGCTGGCTCTGGAGCCGACTGGGCCGGAGACGAAAATAATTTAGATAAGACAGGTGACTAGAGGAGCCTCTGGACCACCCTATCTAAATCCGAATCTGATAGCCTGGAGGATCTGGAGGAAACAGAAGGGGGCCGAGAAACTTTTTCTATCGGCTCTGAGACAAAGCTAGGTGGCCGGCTCCGAATCGGCTCCAAAAGAATAGGAGCCGAAGCAGACTCGACCATAACAGAGACCCCTTTCGGCGCCGACGGTTCCGGAGCCGACAAAACCGACCCCAGAGCAGACACGCTCTCCTGAGGCTCCGAGACCAATGGAGCCAAGGAAAGAGACCCAGATTTAGATCCTCTATCCTGTGGCTCCGAGACCAGTGGAGCCGAGGAAGGGGACAGAGTACCTGATCTCTCATCCCAAGACTCCAAGACCAGTGGAGCCGAGGATGAAGACAAAGATTTAGCTCTTTTTGCAGGCGGCTCCGATGGACTTGTCTGAACCGAAGACTTAATTTCCTTCGATTTTGAGGTGGGAGAAGAAGACAAAGCTTCCTCGAAGGCTGGCTTGATCAAACCCTTCAGGATAGCTTATTTTTTCTCTCCTGTAGGACACGAGAGGAGAAAGCATGGCAAACACTGCAAGATTCTTGCAAGTATTTAGCCCCTAGACAATAAACACAGATGGTGTGGCCATCTGTCAATGACATCTTGTAACTGCATTTTGTACATTTTTTTAAAGCCCGATGGCTTATGTTCCTTTTCTTTGCCAGACATACTAACACTCTAAACACACAAGGAGGGAAGGGAGGGAAGAGCTCTAACTTAAACGCTCGCAGACAAGAAATAGGGCAAAGGCCCTCTAACTTAAACGGGCCTAGCCCGCCAAACAGAAGGAATCACCACAACAATCCAAAAACAAAACACAGTCAATCACAAGGGTACTAAACAACAAGATCGCTATTAAAATAGCTGTTTGGGTATAAAATTTAAGCTAACTGCAAAAAAAACGACCAAAAAGGCCAAAATAGAAGGGTACTTAGCCACAGCCAAGTCGAGACCACGTCGTTACTCTAGGAGCGGCAAACGAGATCTGGGGGTTTGGGCGTGGTGCATCCTGGGATAAGGGGTTGGCCCAGCCAATGGGAGACTTCGTGCTAGTTTATCGGCCGAGTCGGAGCCGATTCTCGGCTCCGAGCCCATCAGTTATTAATGTAGGCGAGATAGGATCGCATTACATCTTTAGCTTCCATTTTTTTTAACTTCTATTTGACTAATCTTCTATTCTACATTCTCTCTTTGTGATCTTATTTTTTTTATTGTGAAATTTTCCATATCTGGATGCCTTTACCTAGAATTCTCTTTGAATATCTTTGGAGCTGTTTTTTTGTGTTAATTTGGCCTTCTCCTTTGCATAAATATTGTACCACATCAGAGCTGCTTTTTTCGTGTTAATTTGGCCTTCTCCTTTTCATAAATATTGTACCACATCAGAGCTGCTTTTTTTGTGTTAATTTGGCCTTCTCATTTGCATAAATATTGTACCACATCAGATCTCTCTCTCTTTCCCATGTCCATATTTCTTTTTTACACCCTTCGAACATCTCTAAATTTTGTTCTTTAAATTTTCGCACTTCCTCAGTCACTTCTTTTTCTAAACGGCACAAGGTTTCTTGGTCTTTATAGTGTTTTTCATGGATATGTTGCATTAATGAATACTACCACAAGAAACTAAAGCTTCAAATAACAGCATCATTTGTATATTTGAAGCAATGTACCCTAGGGTGCTCAGAATCTCTCTTACCAAGGTCAATTTCAGAGGCAGGAAATTAGAAACTGCACTTTGACTTGAGGAAGAAATACTGTCAAGGAAAATTCGCCTAGGCAGACCACACCTCAAGAAAGTTGGACAGATAGGTCTACGTTTAGGTGAAAGTCAGATGAGGTAAGATATCCATGGTATACTTGACATAATAAAGAAGCTTGTCCTCTGAATAAGCCTAAAGAAGAAAACAGTCTACGTAAGAGAATATGTGGATACTCTGGATCCTGCAGAACGCCATAATAGGGTCTATGCATTTGGTAAACACCTCCTGAGCTGTAGAAAGAGCAAAGGAGAAAGAAAAACATGAAATTGTGATGCCCGCAATCTTAATAAGCTTCTATGATTTGGATGAAGGGAAATATATGCATAGGCATCCTTCAGGTCCAGGGTTACCAGAAAGCCTGTGGAAGGATCAATGGAAGAAGAGTTTGCAGGGACAACATCCTGAATTTTGACACAGTTAAAAATGTGTTGAGGACTGGTGAATTCAGAATGTGCCCTAAGTGCCAACTTTTCTTGGGAATAAGAAGCGTCTTTAATAGAAACTTTTTTCTCCTGGTGATGGGGAACTAATTCTATGAACCCTTGATTAAACAATTCCAGTAGTACATGCTAAAAACTGGTGATTTTGGTTTGGGGACACTGAGGAATTCCAGAATGGCTAGATGGAGAAGCTATTATTGATGATCTTAAGAATTCACTGATCTGAAATCATCAGTCCCCACAATGGCAGGGACTGAGAAAGGTTCTTTGAAAGAATAAGAGGGGATTGGTTAAGGTGGACTGAGTTGGGGGTGGAGGAGCTAAATGTCACAAGCTGTCTGATTTGTCAAGAAAGGAACTTTTTGAAACGTTCAAATCAGATTTGGGTTTTTCTTGGTACTACTTTTAAGACAGCTTTCTACCTTTTTCTTGAGATTTCTGGTCTTTGTGAAAAATGGTCCAGCCTTGGATGGATAGTGTCATTGAAATTTTGGGACGGGCAAAGAAAATTCTGCTTGAAATCCTGCATAATCTTTCAGCTTTCCAACAGGATTTTGAACATTTCAGCAGCTGCTGCACCAAAGACATCTTCCCTGTCCAAATAAACATCTAACAACCTAGTCTTGATATCTTCAGACAAAGACTGTAACCTTAATGAAGACGATTTTGTTAACAAAGACCCAAAAGCAGCAGCTGCAGAAGATGCATCTGTTGATTCACAAATACATTTAATAGAATGCCTAGCTGCCAGAGTGGTAGAATTTAGGAGACAAATTAAAAGATTTATTGTTTTATTCAGGTAAATTGACATTGTTTCCATTATCCAAAATAGAAAAATATATTTAATTATGGGATATTTGATAGTTAATAACTCAGAAAAACTGTAGCAGATGTGTGCACTACCTTTTCATACCTGTCCATAGCTCTACTGTACTTGTCATTAGGCAAAGCAGAGGATAGTAAAAGTTGAACAGGTTTATCAGATTCTATGGATACTACTACATCTGGATCTGAAACAGGATTTTTTATATAGGAACTTGTATTCATCTGAACTTTATAAACCTAGCAAGTTTTTCAGGTGTTGGAAGTGGAGGCTCAGGATTTACGCAAGCTGAGGAAAGGTTACCATGACAATGTTTTAAATATAAGGTGTTATTGCAGAAGGCTTAGGAACATTCACACAGAGCAAGTCATAGTACCTCTTGCACATCACAAACTTGCTTACCTTCCTTCTGAAAATGTTGCAATATTTTCAAAACTTCCTCTCTTAAAGACAGTCTCTTCCAAGAGAGAAATCAGGGGAAAGGGTACTTTTGTTCTCTAATTTAAAAATCACAGAAGAAAGGAGATGGGAGGAATAATTGAGAGATTTCTACCTTAGATTATAGCCCTCAACTGTCCATATTTTCACAAAATGTCCAGATTTTTGTCACACATTTTTGGTCTGTTCCTCATAAAATGTGTGTTTTTTCTGGCAATCATTGATGATTGAAGTCATCAAATGACATACATTCAACTTTCAAACATTATATCCTTCAGAAAATGCATGCTAACACAAATCCTGTTATTGCAGCAAGTTTCTAAGTAAAGAGAATATTTAAAATGAGTCCCTATTTATCAGCCTTTGCCCCCACCCCCCAAATTATTTTAGGCTTTGTCCAGATTTCTTGTGCTAGGAGTTTGAGAGGTTTGCCTCAAATTTAAAACCATCTTCAAAAGCATCTTTGACCATCTTGAGAGGAGGAGAAGCCACAGGGGAAGAAAAAAACTGTAAGTGCCTTAAAAAGTCCTTGAGAGAAATTATATCATTTTTTTGGGGGTCTCCTATGGGCCAAAGTAGCAGAAGAGGAGGGACATTTTGTCTTCTGCTGCTTCTTTTTGAAATTCTCAGGAGAAAAAGTGAGTCGTATCACACCCCTGATGTACCTCGATAAAGTAACTTTAAAACATCTCTGGTATGCCCTCCTGTCCCTCAAATGATCAGCCTGGATTTTACCTTTGATGCCATGCCTTGCCATCTGATTGGTCATGATATTGTGCCTACATACTTGGCCTGGTTGGCCTCCAACAGGTTGTGACAGCATGAACAGTAACCAAAGTCAAATGATCATAGGGCTCATCAAGGGCAACTGTAGAAACTTATAGGTCTTACCAGATAAATACAGTTTCCAAAGGTTTAAGCTTCTTATGCAGCTGTTAAGGGATGTCTGACTGAGAAGATTCAAAAGCCATCCTAACTCATGCAAAAATCTTTTAGTTTCTGATTTTCCCAGTTAAAATTTTGGGAAAAGCTAATCAACCCCTTATAGTTTTAAAGACAAAATATTTACAAAATAAACACTCCCAAAAGTTGTGGCCAGTTCCTAGACAAAATAAACACTTAAAATTCATGTTTTTTCTGTGACATCTGCCTCCTGCAATCACATTTCCCCCTCTTAGTTGACATAAAATAACATTTCTGTCAAAAGGTAAGGGAAACAGGAAGGGTCCTCAGTGGGAAAACTTATCTGCCCATTAGCAATAGAAAATGGCACAGACCATTCGTCTGAAAGATCAAAGTGATAGAAGCAGTCTAAATTTAGACTGGCAGCAAGAAAACTCTGAAGAACTTTGCACCCGTATATCTCTTGGGTACCAGCACGCTCTTTCATGCTTGGGTCATGAGGCAGACTGGCCAGAGTATCCTCAGTAGGACACATCCATAGGTCAGCAATACTTAAACAGTCATCATATGAAGGACATCAAAAGGTGCTGTATCAATCAATAAATCCAACAACAGGAGAAGAAAGAACTACTGTTGAAACAGACTTGCTACAAACAAACTTTCACCCTGTACATAATTTCCGCAGATAAAAATACAGTACCTCAGTCTTCCATGCACGTTTCAAATACCACTCACAGACCTGTACTATGTGTATTATCCAGTCAATCCATTTGTATACTTTGACTACTAGACCTTACATAATACACACAATTTATTGCATGACAATTTAATTATACCAGCTGACAGCTTTAAGATTATTTCATTATAATGTTGTGCATAAAAAACTGGAATATATGTATATTCAAAGAAATAGGAAACAGACATTAAAACTTGCTGTGCTATCTACAGTTCCTTTTTCCTAAAAACTTTTTCTTGAAACTGAATTTAATATAAACACTTTCACTGAAGGCTTCTTTTTTAAATTTCTCCAAAATTCTTTGGGTTTCTAAACACTGACAGTGGACCCCATTCCTAAAGTCAGGGCACAATTACAGTTCATGAAATTAGTATTACTTCACACTTTGATGTCAGCCAAGAGTGCTTATTAACTACCTCGGGCATAAGAAAAAGATTTGTGTGGACAGACACCCTGTCAATATGAAAAACCAAAAAAGGAGGAACCACCATCAATTCAGAAACTCTTCTGGTGGAGGGCAAAGCAATCAACAAAACAGTCTTCCAGGTGCAATGTTGCAAAGCAGCAGCAGGCTTGAAAGGAGTCCAAATCAGTTTTTCAAGGACAAAATTAAGATCCCAAGCTGGAAGAAATGTGTTTCTTGGGGGTCTGAAGTATAGGATGCCTTTTATAACTAGCTTGACTTCAAATCTAGGGTCCGGAGGAGGGCTCAGTGGCACACAAGCAGAAACTGCTGACAAGTGAGCTTTCATGGAATATTATGCTAAGCCGGCATGTAGCAGTTCACAAAGGTATGAAAGAACCAAGGGGAACCCTGCTCAATACAGACCCTGGTGATGTGCAATGACACCAGGCAGAAAATCTCTTCCACTTGGACATATGGAAGAGATTTTCTTAAAAAAGTTTAAAAGCCTGTGTTTGCGCTTTTCCTGCCTTTCCTGAAACTAATCTAGTCCACATACAGATTTGTTGTATCCAGGACTGTATGTAAGCTTCTGAGCCCCCAAGCCTTTCTGTATTGGAGGGAAGCCTTCTAGCTTATCGGTGGGACTGGTAAGCACTAGGTTAGCCTATCTACCACAAGAGGAGTGGTTTCTGGCCCAGAAATTGTAGTTTATTGGCCGTTTGGGCCATTTTTCCATCTCTTTCAACTTTTCGGTTTTAAAAGACCACATTTGCGCTTCTTTCCTGCCTTTCCTGTAACTAGTCTAGTCTAGATACAGACTTGCTGTATCCAGGACTGTTTGTAATCTTCTAAGCAGTGCCAAAGACTGCTCTTCAAATTTTCCCTTACATCTGCTAGTTCTCTCCTCTCCTGCACTTTTACTAGCTTATTAGTCTAGCACTTTACCAGACTTCTTGTAGCAATCATTGTAGCACACAAAAGTGCTACCAGCACTAAATGTTATACAAGGAAACAGCTCCAGTACTTATTATTAATGCCCACCCCCTACAGGCATGTCTAAAGGTCAGTTCCTTGTGCTTTCTCCTATTAACCTGGTGAACTTGGGCATTCTGAGGCAATGTAGCAACTGCCTCATGTATACCGACAACCCTCTCCTCTTACCTCCCAACACTCAGACTTGTGAGAGATGCACATATATATCCAAATTGGAAGACATGCACTCTCCAGCCAAGATCGGAATAGCTGGTCAAGAGGAGAAGGTCAGCACTTGCACCACACTACATGGAACACACAGCCCTCTTCTAGAACACACACCAGCACTGCCTTCACATAAAAACACAAACCACACACCCACCTTCGCGGAGCCTCTCAATAAAAATCTACCCCAACAGCAGAGACCTCCAAGGCAGAAACGCACTTGACCACCACAACACAACACTAATCAAGAGACACACAACTCTTCTAAACAGTGTGCCACTCAACCAAAGCCCCTAAGGCAAAACAGCACGCCCAACACACTAGTCATAGGTGACTCGATAGTGAGGCACACTGATGTCCCACTCACTAGGATGAATAAGGAGAAAGTAACAGTCAGCTGCCTGTCAGGTGCCAGGATCCACCACATAACGCATGCACTCAGGTCCAACAACAGGTACAAATATGACTCTGTCATTGTACATGTGGGTGTGAACGATCTGAGACATACCTCCCTGGACTACATGAAGAGAGACATGGAGGAGCTCTCAGATTATGTAAGCCCAGGCAGGTAGGACCCTAGCCCTGAGCAGCATCCTACCATCACTGAGAATGATACCACAGTACAAGCAGAAAATTATTGATTTCAACAACTAGCTAAGTTTCTGGTTGATTGACAGACCTCGATGCTTTGCCAGAGATGGCCTGCATCTGTCACCCCTGGGCTTCCGGACAATGGCCAAGGGTATTGCCACCCCATAGTGCTTTTTTAGGCGGTGTTCCAAAGACCAAATTACCACTGTAACAGCTACAAACAAATGCAATCTGAGGGTCATGCTGTTCAACGCTAGAAGTCTAAATCTCACAATGCACTCGCTCAAAGCACTCCTTAAAATGTAGACCATCGACATTTGTGCTGTAGCAGAGACCTGGTTCAAGGCTGCAGAAAGCACTCCTGCACTACCTGGCTATAACTCATTCCACACCTTTTGGCCCCAGAACTTGGACCAAAGCTGCAAAGGCGGTGGTGTTTCCATATTCATAAAGGATGTGCACACCTGACTGGTAGCCCAACATAACGCATCAGAGATACTTCAGGTGCAGCTAACATTGGGTAAGACAG
This sequence comes from Protopterus annectens, assembly GCF_019279795.1. Lineage (NCBI taxonomy): Eukaryota > Metazoa > Chordata > Ceratodontiformes > Protopteridae > Protopterus > Protopterus annectens. The sequence goes on along the minus strand of NC_056743.1, from coordinate 175,547,349 downwards.
CAATTCAGGTCGTAGCCTGCTATAGGTCCCCCGACCATGTCCCAAGACTCTCACTACCCATTTCTAAGCACCCTGGAGAATATTAGGTTCCAAAACACTCTCATACTGGACAACTTCAACTACTCCTCCATTAACTGGGAAAACTACTCGTGTACCAATACACTTGCCCAATGTTTCCTGGAATTCATTAATTCCAATGCCCTGGACCAACTCGTTCTTACCTCCACTAGAGGTAGCAACATCCCTGACCTGGTCAATACTAACATGGGTGACCGTTGCTCTACACAAATAGTCAACTCCTCCCTGGTTAGATCAGACCACAAACTACTCACCTTTGAAATCCACATCGCTCCCATCGCAACCCCCCACAAAGGTAACCACCAAGAGAGCCTTCTACAAAGCTAACTTTGGGCTCCTAAAAATAGAGGTGGCTAACTTCACAGCACCCATGCAAATGGAGAATAGTTGCATGACCGCCAAATCATACACCAATACACTGTACAAACACGTACACAAATGCATGGATCTCGTCATACCCAATAGAACCAAGACACTCTCCCAAAAAAAGGAAGCCAATCTGGTGCTCCCATGCCATAAACAAACGCTACAACAGGAGGAGGAAACTGATGCGGAATAAGGTGAAGTCCCAAGACTGGAAAAACTCCCTTATCAGCCTCAAAAAAAAGTTGAGATCCCTCACCAAATCCTCTAAAGCTAGCTATGAAAACAGAATTGCAGCAGATAGTAAAGACAACCACAAGGCCTTCTATAGTTATGTAAAGAATCTCCATGGTAATACCCAGATTTGCTCTAAGCTACTGCACAATGGTACCCCGTACACCGAGCCAACAGATATTGCCAATATACTGGCCGACAGATTCAGTGCCAACTTTACCCCCCCCCCCCTCCCAAAGCACCAATCACAATACCAGTAGATTGCCAGGCACCCAGTATTACTGCTGCACAGGTTAAAACAGCAATGTCCAAGGCCAAGAATACAGCTTCTATGGGACTTGGCAATACCCCTAGCTGTGTTCTACATGAACTACAGAGTGAACTGGCACCTCAACTGTGTGCCCTGTTCAATCACAGCCTCACCTCAGGCTTTGTCCCTACTGAATGGCATATTGCTACAGTCATCCCTCTCCACAGAGGAGGGGCAACTACAAACCCCATTAGCCTGATGAGTCTGATATGCAAAGCTATGGAATGCATCATCATGGACCTAATAAACAAGGATATAGGGAATCTCCAAATTCTGGATCCCACACAGTTTGGTTTTGTGAAGGGTAGATGATGCCTGCTCAACTTGGTCGACTTCTTTGAGTTGGTCATCAGAGCTGTGGATGAAGGCAAGGTGGTTCATACAGCCTACCTTAATCTGGCCAAGGCCTTTGATACCATTCCCCACTCAGGAATCATAGAAAACCTCACTAAGCTAGGCATCAACCCCTATATCACTAGGTGGGTTGCAAACTGGCTCACAGAACCCACAGTGTGAAAGTAGTTGACCAAGTCAGACTGCCGACTAGTCACGAGTGAGTCCCACAGGGTTTGGTCCTGGGTCCTTCTCCTGTTTGGTATCTACTTCTCTGAAGTCCAGGCCAACATGAAGGGACTCTGGCTAACAAAGTTCACAGATGATTGCAAGTTGGGAGCTATTATTAAATCCCCAAGTGATGCTGACATCCTACAGAATGGCATCACTGAGACCAACGACTGGTGTTAGAACCATGGCCTTAAGTTCAATGCCAAAAAATGTGTCGTCATCCCCTTTGGGAAAAACCCGGTTCCCATGAATTACCACATTGATGGTAGTTCACTGAACACAGAAGGTGTTATAAGAGATCTGGGAACACAGGTTGATAGCAACCTCTCTTTTGAACACCACATCGCCACTGTGGTCAGAAAGTCCTTCTATGTGGCACATCTCATTACTAAGGGTTTTGCACTCAGGAAGAAAGAGGTCAGTGTCTCCCTCTACTCTTCCCTCATTAGGCCAGTCATTGAGTACAATGCCCCATTTGGCATGCACCTCACTAGACACCTGCAACAACTGGCGTGGCCGCAAAAGTACCTCACAAAGAGGATCCTAGGCCTTAAACACTTGTCCTAGATGGACAGACTCAAAAAACTCCAATTATTCTCTGCCTCATATCGCCTATCACTACAGTATTTGGGTCAACGAGTTGATTGTTGAAGCAACGACATTGGACAGTGACATTAAACAACACGACCAATATGATAGATATAAGTTCGAGTATGCTCGCTGCTTCAGCAGCATAGACCAATACTTGAATAAACTGACATCAAATAAGATCAAGAAGTTAGACCGCGATCGTAAGGCCTATGAGCAGGGGACGGCTTACCCCCCTCCAGCTACTTCTCAGTTATGGCAGGCTCCTAACACTGACCACGGAGTTAATACCGTGAATAACAGTAATAACATTACTCATAGTGGCCTTTCGATGATGGACTCGGACCCGACCACTGATGAGACACAATTGGATCCAGTAATTAGGAGGAGTGAGAGGTTACAGAACCGTAGAGGCCAACATGTAAATGGAGGCCAACCTGCTGGTACACGCCCAGAACAGGGTTTTCACGACCCCAACCGTTTAGGGGCCATCCCAAAGCAACGGAACAAACCCTATCAGAACCAGGGAAACTACTCAAGATCCAAACAACGCAGACCCAGATAGAACCTTTAGATAGAGTTCAAAACATTGACTATACTTACAATGTTGATTCTGTTACTAGTGCCACCATTAACAATGGGATATCTTATACTGAACATTTGTCTTTTAGTGGTGACACTTCTTGTGACTAATTTGGACTGCAGTTTTAGTAGTGTTGTCCTAGAAAGTGATGTGGCCACTACCTTTAAGAAACCAGTAATAACCACCAATAGTACTGGTGATTTCAGTATTTATAACTTTTCTGATATACCAATAGGTAGTGACCTGGCCAACTTTTTGGCCAAAGGATACACTTATGTACCGCAACAGAAACTTGATTTTGTGAACTCCATACTTGATCTTAAACTCTACACTCATAAGCTCAATTTTAACATCATGTTTGGTCACGACCATCATAATCCGAATAATGGCACACTCAGGGTACCCAGTACATTCAACCCCCCATTGCATCCTTCTATACAGTGTTTTGAGAACATGTGTGAATTGGATTTAAGGAAAGCTTTTCCTTCTCCATTCACACTAGAGAAGGATGAAACTACTCAGCAAGAACTTGAACTTATTGATTTTGTGAAAAATCATAATATACGAATATGCAAACCTGACAAAGGGGGAGGTGTCGTCGTATTCGATAATGTAGAATACTTCGAACGTATGTCTAGGCTGTTGGATAGTGAGGCTTATGAACTAAGTTCCAAATTTGAAACAAAGAGAGCTTATCGTATCATTAAGGATAGTCTTGATGATATGTACACTGAAGGCCGCATTCAACAAGACCAACACAAATATTTAACTATAATGTATCCTAAGTTCCCCTGTATTTTTGGGATTCCCAAAATACATAAAGACTTAGAGAATCCACCGATGCGGCCTTTAGTGGATGGACGTGGTTCTCCCACCTACACCTGTGCGAAGCTGGTGGATGTAACTTTACAAAAATATCTGAGTCAAGAACATCAGATATGTAAAGACACCTGGGCATTTTTGGCAAAAATAGGAGAACTTAACTTTGACCCTAATTTCAATTTTTTAACGGTCGACGTTAAAGACCTATATACCTGCATTCCACTAAATATAGCTATAGATTGGGTAGGAATTTTCTTGAAAAGCCATAACGCTACTGTTAGCGAAATTGAATTGGTTATGGAATTATTAGAACTGATTCTATATAACAACTACTTCATGCTAGGTGATAACTTCTATCTCCAAAAGGTGGGAGTGGCTATGGGCTCACCTTGTGGAGCCAGCATAGCCAACATAGTCATGGCCCACTGGGAGAATGAGTACATATTTGGTAATAAGACACTGATGGAGAGAATCAAATATTATACTCGCTATTTGGATGATATTTTTATCCTCTTTGAAGGGGTTGAACTTGATAGTCTAGCCATGTTGAACTCGTTCAATTCCTCTACTGACTTTTTGAAATTCACCTCCTCGTTCAGTACCATCGCCATTGCTTATTTAGATATATGGTTGGTTAAGAACTACGAGCTTAAAGCTTACGTAGCAAGTATATATAGGAAAACTACATATTCCAACTCTTTCCTGCATTATAGCAGCTGTCACCCTTACTACCAGAAAAGATCGGTAGTTAAGGGCCAGCTGGTAAGAGCTGCTAGAATTACCACCATAGATGCAGCCTTTCATAGTGAGTGTGATCTTTTAACCAATATGTTTACACATAGGGGCTACCCCCTTCTTTACTTAACGAACTGGTTAAAGAAGTGATTAGTAAAAGGGTGCAAGGTACCTATCAGCCTATCCTAAAAATTACTACCAACAATGAGAACAACATCTCACCCACTCCACTCACTAACATCAACAATACAGTACAGAATTCATTACCAAACATTAACTCTACACTAATTTTAACTTACCATGTGAATAGTGGTTTTGTTATTGACATTATTAAGAAGAACTGGGAGATATTTAAAAACAATCCCACTGTTTATGGTAAATTGGGTGTTAGTCCTGAAATAACTTTCAGGAAGGCTAAGAACTTAAAATTACTGTTTGAACGCACGACTTGTAACTTTACACGAACCCCAGGCATGTACAAATGTCAAAATTGCAATTATTGCAAATTTATATATGAATCTAATAGATTCTATATAAACAAAAGAGGGTTCGACATGCGTTGTAGAGCCAACTGTAATACTTGTATGGTGGTGATTCTAGCCCAGTGCCAAAAATGCCCGGGATTTTATGTGGGTAAGACCGAACGAAAGTTCCGTGAACGCATTTATGAACATCTTTATGCAATCAAAAAAGGAAAACAGGACAACGCTCTAGCTAAACACATTTCAACACATAGTGACCATAATTTTAAATTTATGGTCATTGACCACCTACTGGAACCCAAAAGAGGTGCACCACTCCAGTTGCTCCTTCAAGAACTGGAACTTAAATGGCAGATCAGATTAAATGCGTATTCTTATCCAGGTTTGAACGACAACTGTTCTATCAGTTGCATATTGAAACTAAAAAGTCTCACTAGATAGAGTAATCTCCTATCTAGTGTTTAACATATAAACTTCAAGATATGTTAATTTTATTTACTTGTGCGGTTTGAGACTACATAGGGTTTGACACTCCTGTCTAAAGTCCATGCAGCATTTATTATAATACCTATCCTATGTTTAAAATATAGTTCAGTACACATTTTTGCATCAAACGAGTGTACTCTGGATGGGTATATATACCTAGTTTAAAGGTAGTGTTTAATTTAATTTTTAACACCAGAATATATTAGAGTTTACCTGGTTTAATTTATTTGATTTGATTTTAACATTCTTTATTTGTTTTAAAGTATATATTGTATTTTGAATGATGTCTTCACTAGGCTTTGTGGGGTAAGCCTTAGTGTATTAACAATTGCTAGCCAATTGAGTTTCAATTGGAAGAATTAACTGATTTACTAATTAGTGATGCTTTTTGCACTTGAGTATAAATATGCCTGCTTGTTTTTTATACTTTGTCTGATGAAGTCTGCTGCTTAAGCAGACGAAAAGCGCTTCACATTAAAGTCCTGTGGTTCGTGGCTATTTCTTCTTTTTGTGGTGAAAGCTGTGTACTCCTGTTCCTCTGTTTTTCCTGGTTTGCTGCTTTTGAATTTTAGAAGATTCAGTGCCAACTTTACCCCCCCCCCTCCCAAAGCACCAATCACAATACCAGTAGATTGCCAGGCACCCAGTATTACTGCTGCACAGGTTAAAACAGCAATGTCCAAGGCCAAGAATACAGCTTCTATGGGACTTGGCAATACCCCTAGCTGTGTTCTACATGAACTACAGAGTGAACTGGCACCTCAACTGTGTGCCCTGTTCAATCACAGCCTCGCCTCAGGCTTTGTCCCTACTGAATGGCATATTGCTACAGTCATCCCTCTCCACAGAGGAGGGGCAACTACAAACCCCATTAGCCTGATGAGTCTGATATGCAAAGCTATGGAATGCATCATCATGGACCTAATAAACAAGGATATAGGGAATCTCCAAATTCTGGATCCCACACAGTTTGGTTTTGTGAAGGGTAGATGATGCCTGCTCAACTTGGTCGACTTCTTTGAGTTGGTCATCAGAGCTGTGGATGAAGGCAAGGTGGTTCATACAGCCTACCTTAATCTGGCCAAGGCCTTTGATACCATTCCCCACTCAGGAATCATAGAAAACCTCACTAAGCTAGGCATCAACCCCTATATCACTAGGTGGGTTGCAAACTGGCTCACAGAACCCACAGTGTGAAAGTAGTTGACCAAGTCAGACTGCCGACTAGTCACGAGTGAGTCCCACAGGGTTTGGTCCTGGGTCCTTCTCCTGTTTGGTATCTACTTCTCTGAAGTCCAGGCCAACACGAAGGGACTCTGGCTAACAAAGTTCACAGATGATTGCAAGTTGGGAGCTATTATTAAATCCCCAAGTGATGCTGACATCCTACAGAATGGCATCACTGAGACCAACGACTGGTGTTAGAACCATGGCCTTAAGTTCAATGCCAAAAAATGTGTCGTCATCCCCTTTGGGAAAAACCCGGTTCCCATGAATTACCACATTGATGGTAGTTCACTGAACACAGAAGGTGTTATAAGAGATCTGGGAACACAGGTTGATAGCAACCTCTCTTTTGAACACCATATCGCCACTGTGGTCAGAAAGTCCTTCTATGTGGCACATCTCATTACTAAGGGTTTTGCACCCAGGAAGAAAGAGGTCAGTGTCTCCCTCTACTCTTCCCTCATTAGGCCAGTCATTGAGTACAATGCCCCATTTGGCATGCACCTCACTAGACACCTGCAACAACTGGCGTGGCCGCAAAAGTACCTCACAAAGAGGATCCTAGGCCTTAAACACTTGTCCTAGATGGACAGACTCAAAAAACTCCAATTATTCTCTGCCTCATATCGCCTACTTAGAGGCGATCTCGGCTTGGCTTACAAAGCTATGTCTGACCCAGCTCTGCCAGAAATGCTACATCTAAAGAAATCCCAATCCTGGCGCACCACAAGCTCCAGACACCTCAACCTCATTACCACAATCAACAGAACATACTGGAGGGACAGGTTCATAACCCAGAGACTGTCCATGCTATGGAATAGATTTCCCATACATGTCAAGCAGAGCACCTTGCTGACCCTCTTCAAGAGAGATCCTGATGAGTGGAAGGGAAAATTCACCCTGGGGATAACTCCAGTGGCTCTACTCGATAGAGGCACTGGGAACTAAGGTCGGTTGGCACGATGTCAGGTTAATCCTATGGCTAGGCTTGTAAAGGCCCCAGGGCTATTAGCCTAGTACACACCTATGAACCTATATATGACTTTCTGGCATTGCATTTCCTGGCTTCATGCAGGCCCCTAAGGATGTCCTCGCAAAATTTGTGTCATAAAGGAATCAAAACCCTATCACTCAAAGTATCAGTTGAAGAGCAGACAAGTGAGGGTGGAGGAGAGATCCACTGTCCTGTGTGAGAAGGTCCATGCAGTGAGGTAAGCTGTGATGACTGCCCCTGGACAGATGGAATAAGAAGGGGAACCAGTGTTTTCTGGTCAAAAAGGGAGTCACCAGCAAGACTTTTACATTGTGTCTCTTGATCCTGGGAAGAAGAGGAAGGGCAGGAAAGGCATGCAGGAATATTCCCCTCCAAAAGACAGACGTGGTGTCCACTTTCCAAGCCAAAGGACTTGCATCTCTGGAACAAAACAGAGGGAGCTGCCTGTTCAGAGGGGAAGCACAGAAATCCACTTAAACCCCACTGATGAACTATGTCCAGAAACACATCTTTGTAAGGCATTCATTCTTCAGGCTGTGTCCTGGACTTGCTGAGATAATCTGCCATATTACTACCCTTTGAAGGTATGTAGACTGCCTGCAGGTTCACCTGCCGATTTATGGCCATTTCCCAGGCTTAAAGAGCTAGTCTGTAAAGAATGTAAGACCTTGTGTTGCTTTAATTATTGATGTACCACATAACCATGGTACTGTCTGTAAAATCCTGCCAAGGACCTGGCACCCAGAACGAGTGGAAAGTTTGAAGAGCCAGAATAGGAGCCCTCATTTCCTTGAAGTTGATGTGATTTGCCCTCTGTTGAGGGGGACCAAAGGCACTGAACCTTCAGGGTGCCTAGACAGCAAAGTGCAGGGCATTCAGATGGACATACAATAATGGCATTCAGATTGGCAATTTTGAAGTTCTGGATTGAAAGCGTATGCATGTCACCTTTAAACCGTACGCTTGTGAGGGAAGCATATGTCTGATGTATGATGCTCCTAGGTAAAGGATTTGGTATACTGGCCAGACTTTGGGCTATTCTCAGCAGGAGATCCCAAAGGTGATGAATACTGCAACAGTGATATAGAAGGACATCAAATATTAGCTTGTTGCTGTAACAGAGTGCACTTATATGGCAATAGGTAATAAAGGAAAAAAGTATGTATGTGCATCTACTACAAAAGCCAAGGTGCAATCATCAACTGTGTGTGTGTGTGTTTTTAGGAAAATAAGTTGTCCACATCCCATGGCTTTAATAGGTTTCATTAATAGTCTGTATTCTCCTTCATGCCATAGATAGTACCCCATAAATAAAGCACAAATTCACGCAGGAGGAAAATGTTTGCCATTTAAGCAGCAGAGGAAATATGTTTTCAGCATCAAGCAACATACATATAGCATCCATTCAGTGGAGGCAGTTCAACTGGGAACCTCCACTGGAGGAATGAACAGGTATAGCGTTAGCAAATAAACAGCTGACAAGAAGAAATAAAATGGATACATTAACCAAAGAACAAATACTGGTAAAACACAGGGATGGCAGCACAGTTTCCCAAAGTACATACATACAATTGAGCATGCTCACAGGTCACAAGTCAGAAATGTAAGTTATGCATACTGGTACATACCACTATGGGCATTTATCTTGTAAAATATATTTACTTAAACTGAAATGTATGAAAAACTCTGAAAATAGCTTCAAGGTAGCAACAATTAATATATTACCTTTCTGCTCACTGACTTAAGAGTGCATATATGAATAGTAAAACCACACATTTTAGCATAGCAACTGATGTAAAATAAGACCAAATAAAACAGCAGATCATAAAACCCAAGCTATACCTTGAAAGCAAAATCCAGGAAATGGAAAGAGAAAAGTCACTTACACAGAGAAGTCATACAGAATACGTTCCTTGGAGCATTAAAGATGGGCCCATCCGGAACAAGTTTCATGGATGAAACTATACTTTTGTCAATGGTAGAGAATTAAATGGTGAAAGTACCTCAGCATCTGAAGCACCAGGAAGTGCTGGAATAAAATTGCGTAGGACCACAGGAGGTTACTAGGCTAATGTCCCTAGAGACTTTTTAAGCCTAGATATTCATGCCCCATGTTCTCCAATTATCAATGCCCATGGACTATAATGGCTTTGGTATATGCCTGTGCTTTAGGACATCCACAAGCTGCCCTTGACTGTAAGGGACACAGGCAACAAGCCAGGGTTGAACTTGCGATTTCTTATCCACTGATCCAAACTGCATTTCAACGGACTTAGGGAAGAACTCTGCTTCACATGAATGGGGAGTTTGTTCCATAGAAGGGGTAATCTGAGATGCACTTTTTGTGTCACAGATGAGGTTTAGAACCTTTGAGTAATTCTAGTGCCATTTGTTTTGCAAATGTGTAGCATTTCCATCAGGGCTAAATCAGAAAATGACATGTAGGTTACACACAGCCCCTCAGTAGTCTGCAAGAGACTGAGTAGACGGACAGGGGCTTTGAGGCAGTCCTCATTGCACAACCTGCATTCTTTTAGTGAAGAACTTCTGAGGCCGAGACAGCTGTTGCATATGATTGGTCAGGTGCATCCAAGGGTTCATATTTTACATCAGCTGCTATGTTAAAGGTGTATTTTTTTTAAATTTAGTAATATGAAAGTGTTGTTTTATATGTACAAAGTTTATTTATGTACTCAGTTTCATCGGGGAAGGTTTTAGACACAACTGTGCTACAAAGGATTTGTCACTGTCTATGACAACACTGGCTGGGAATCTATCCAAATGTTTTGATGTACTGTTAACACAGACTCTTTTGGAGGAAAACAATACAAGTTTGTGTAAGTATATTTACCATAACAGAAAATCATTGAGAAGAGGTCAGTAACAGTAGATCATAAATTTGTTCCCAACTTTGATGTCTTCATTCCTTGCCAGAAATTTCATCAATTCTGCCTCTTTTGAACTATGTTAAAAGTGCATGAGGCTCCCATGCAAGGTCTTCACTTCCTTGAGCACTATATGGCCTACAAAGTGACTTATGATTGTAGAAGGCTATTCCTTTAAAACACTCATTAGTGAGTACAACAATAAAAAATATACATCTGTTTAAAAGTTCGATAAAATTAATCAAACTTTAAAGAATGTAGTTAGGGGGATGGAGCGAAAGTAGCTTTGCCAGGTGGCAACTTTAAATTTATGCAGATACATCCTAAGAAACGGCTGCTGCCTTGGTGGAGTTGATCCTTACCATCCATGCAAAATATTTACACGGTTATTACAGCAAAAAGAAATTATGCAGCAAACCCAACCAGGTTAAATGTTTTTTGTCAGCATTAATACCATCTTACCCTCTGACCAAAAAGAAGACTGAAGGTCTTCCTGACAGAAGCCACATTTTGCAAATATAGCAGATTAAAGCATACAGAAGACTCACCCCCTAGTGCTCCTGCTTTAAAAAACAGGAAGCTAAATAAACTCATTTAAAGTGTTTTTCCATTATTCACATATGGATCATGCTGCAATGCTTTCAACCCCTATTGTTCCCTACACATTTGGACAATTTCTTAATAAAAAGCTTTATTAAGACATGATCTAAAACATTTATTGAATCCCTCGGGGAAGTCACAGAGTTAGCATGTGAGGTGCCCATATACTTCAATAGATACACCCTTGCGATAGGTGGTCCTTACTTTCATTAAAGTCTATGGATGCATTACCATGCCACCTTTACACTGATGTCAACAAGGCTAAAAAGTAAATAAATGTCTTGGTGATGTCAGTGTAGCAAAAAATGGTACTTCATGGAGGGTTTTAATAAAAAAAATATTTGGGACACAATAGATGCTGGGGCAAATTACATTACAAGGCTGCAGTCATTAAATCCTGTAGTGTAAAATGTTAAGAAAATATCAGCAAAGCCCTATTAATTCCTCTCACATACTACTTAGGATCATAGGTAGGTACTAGGCTATCTGCCCGAGGGCATTTATAAGCCTAGCCAGTGTGTATTGATTAATTAACTGATCCTCTGTCAAGCAGAGCCAATGAAGTGATCCAGGGGTGTATTTCTCGTTACCAATCCACTTGTCAAGGTTTCTCTTGAAGAGTGTTAGGGAGGGGCTCTGCCTGATGTAATTTGGAATTTTGTTCCAAAGCATGGGGAGTCTCTGAGACAGGAATCTATCCCTCCAGCATGTTCTATTTATTGTTGTGGTGAGGTTTAGCTCACTAGAGAGCATGGCTCACAGTGACTTGTATTTTTTAGGTGTCCATCAATTCTGAGTTGGACATGGCTTTGTAAGTCAGGCAGAGATCACCTCTGAGTAAGTGATATGTCACAGAGTACAGCCGGAGCTTTTTCAGTTGGGCTGCATAGGACATATGTTTGAGAACAGTAATCTTCTTGGTGAGGTACTTTTGTGGTCTTTCGAGCTGTTGGAAGTGTCTTGTGAGGTACATCCCAAATGGGGCATTGTACTCTATGATGGGTCTAACGAGTGACGAGTAGAGGGGCACTATAACCTCTTTATCTCTAGATGCAAACCCTTTAGTAATTAGATGGGCCACTAGGATTTTCTAACTACTTTGGCAATATGATTGTCAAAGGAGAGATTGCTAAATACCTGGATCCCCAGATCTCTTATTACCTCTTCTGTATTAAGGGGGCTGCCACCTATGTGGTAATTCGTGGGGGGTTTTTTTCTCCCAAACGGGATGACTATGCATTTTTTGGAATTTAGCTTGAGGCCATGACTCCGACACCAGGTGTCCATCTCAGTAAGGCCCTTTTGGAGGATGTCTGTGTCAGCCGGAGAGTCAATTATGGCTCCCAGTTTGCAGTCATCAGCGAACTTGGTTAGCCATAGTCCTCCTGTGTTTGCCTGTACTTCTGAGAAGTATATGCCGAACAGTAGTGGTCCCAGGACCGAGCCTTGAGGGACACCATTTGTGACTGGTTTAGAGTCAGACCTGGAGCCCACTATTCTTACCATGTGAGTTCTGTCTGTAAGCCAGTTGGCAAACCATCTCGTGACGTAGGGGTTTATGTTCAGGCTGGTGAGTTTTTCTGTAATACCCGAGTGGGGAATGGTGTCTAAAGCCTTGGCGAGGTCAAGGTAGGCTGTGTGAACCACCTTTCCCTCATCTATAGCCTTAGTGACTGTCTCGAAGAAGTCAACCAGGTTTAGTAGGCATGATCTGCCCTTAACAAAGCCGAACTGGGTCGGGTCAAGTGTTTGGAGGTTCCCAATGTCTTTTTTAATGAGTTCCATGATGATGCACTCCACAGCCTTGCAGAGCAGGCTAGTCAGGCTTATGGGGCGATTGTTACCAGGGTCAGTTGTGGCCCCCTCCTTTGCTGAGAGGAATAACCATTGCTGTGCACCATTCTATGGCCACGTAGCCTGTGGAGAGGCTGAGGTTGAACAGCGTGTTTAGGTGGGGGATTAGTTCGTTCTGTAGTTCGTGCAAGATGCAGCCTGGGACAACATCTGGTCCAATTGACGCTGTGTTTTTGGCTTTTGAAAGGGCTGTTTTCACCTGGGCGTCTGTGATTTTTGAGATACTACACTTTTCCAGTATTGTTGTGGGCCCTTTTGGAGGTGAGAGGGGGGTGAAGTTTGCACTGAATCTATCTGCCAGGATGTTGGCAATATCAGTAGGTTCAGTATATTTTGTGCTATTTTGCACTAGTTCAGTGCATATCTGCGAGTTGCCACTTAGATTCTTAACATAGCTAAAGAAGGCTTTGTGGTTATCTTTTGAATCTTTGGCTATTTTTCTTTCAAAGTTAGCCTTGGATGATTTCATGAGGGACCTCAGTTTCTTACTTATACTGATCAGGGATGTCTTTCCTTCTTGGGATTTGCTTTTTTTCTGAACTAGTTTTCTCCTTCTATTGTATAGCGTGTTTATTGCAGGGGTCCACCAAACTAGTTTCCTTCTCTTAGAGTAGTAAGTCTTGGTTTTGCTAGGGATGGCACAATCCATGCATCCTTGTAGGTGTTCATAGAGTGCATTTGTAAAGGTTTCTGCATCTTGGTCAGCATTATCCTTTAGCGTGGGGGCTGTGAAACTTACCACCTCTGTCTTAAGTAAGGTGAAGTTTGCTTTAGAAATTTTTTTTACTGTGGTTTCCTTTGTTGGGGGTGGTTGTGTGGTGTGGACATCCAGAGTGATTAGTTTATGGTCTGATCTAACCAGTGACGGGTTGTCCTCTAGTGTGGAACACCTGTCGCCCATGTTGGTGATGACCAGGTCCAATATGTTTTTCACCTCTGGTAGGGAACTTTACCAGCTGATCCAGGGCATCTGAGTTGATGAATTCCAGGAAGCGTTGGGCCTGGGAATTTGTACTCGAGTAGTTTTCCCAGTGAATGGTAGGGTAATTGAAATCGCCCAATATCAGGGTGTTTGGTAGGACCTTCATGTTTTCCAGTGTCTCCAGAAAGGTGGAGTGGTGGTTCTGGGTCATGGAGGGTGATCTGTAGCAGGCCAAAATTCGCATCGCAGATTTACCCGATGTTAGCTGCACATGGATGATCTCAGAGGTATCATGCTGCGCCACTAACCTAGAGGTGTAGGTATCCTTGATGAATATGGATACACCCCCTTCCTTTTTTGTTTTATGGCCGAAATGTGTGGTATGAGTTGTAGCCTGGTAATGCTGGGGTGCTCTCTGGAGCCTTGAACCAGGTTTCAGTTACTGCACAGATGTCAACGTTCTCCATACTGAGGAGTGCTTCGAGTGCATGCATTTTGAAATTTAAACTCCTGGTGCTGAGTAGCATAACCCTCATTTTTTTTGTTAATTGTGCCGTTTACAATGGTGGGTTTGACTTTTGAGCCTTGCCTAAAAAAGGCACTATGGGGGCAGCAAGAGCCTTGGCCAGTATTCGAAAGCCTAGGGTGACAGGTGCAAGCCGTCTCTTGCGAAGCAATGTGGCTTGTCGAGCATGTCGTCCCAGGCTGACAGACACTGGATCCCCTTTGAATGACACCAGAAGCTTATCCAATTGTTGAAATTGATAATTTTTTCTTTATACTGAGGTATCATTCTTGGTGAGGGCAGGATGCTACTCAGGGTCAGGGTCATGCCAGCCTGGGCTACATGATCAAAGAAGCTTTTCCATGTCTCTTTTCATGTAGTCCAGGGAGGTACGTCTCAGGTCATTCACACCAACATGAACAATGACAAAGTCATATTTGTACTTCTTCTGGAGTGACCTGAGTGCTTGTGTTATGTGGCGGATTCTGGCTCCCGACAGGCAGCTAACAGTAACCTTCTGCTTGTCCAGCCTAGTGAGTGGGACGTCAGTGTGCCTGACTATAGAGTCACCTATTACTAGTGTGTTAGGTATGTTATTTCGCCTTAAGGGCTGTGATTGTGCGGTACACTGATTTTGTGTTTTATGTGTTGTCTGGTTTGTGACGGGAAGTGCAGGTTGTTTCGGTGTCTGCTTTGGAGGTCTCTGATGCTTTTGCAGGTTTTTATTTAGAGTCTCTGAGTATGATTTTGTGTATTTATGTGCATTTTTTGCCAGTGCTGTTTCAGTAGATCTGTGTGCGGCTGGAGTTGTGGTGCAAGTGTTAACCTTCTTCTCTTGACTGTTCAGGCATAAATACTTTTTCCCACAATACACTTTCTGGAAAACAAGAAAAGATGGTCAGGATAAAAACTTAATGAGATCAGACTGCAATGGTTTAAAGGGCTGAAGCTACACTATCAAGGTACGCAACAGAATTCACACGCCATGTTGGTGACACACTTCCAACTGAAGCATCTTCAGTGTAAAATGATTCAGGAAAAGCTACACAAGCAGGGCAAGGCAAAATGCTGCTAAAGTTGATAAATGCATTTTGAAAGATGAATATGCAAATGTCTGAATCAAAAAGAATACAAATACTCCAGCAAAAAAGAAAACTGACTAGGCTTAAAATGGTTTGCAAGGGCAGCTAGTACTTACTATGAACCTAAAAAAGTACTCTCATCCTTTTTAGTAATATGGATAACAGAATGGTAGAAAAGACTGGTTCAATATTGGTGAAACAAGTTTTGGCATGAAGAATTTCCAGTAGGCTACACATGAAAGTTCATCTCTGAAATTGTTCTGCCTGAGGTAACAGCAAGATATTTTATACCAGGTGTACCTGCTGGTTCAAAGGAAAATAAAAATGGCTTGAAGATCAAGTCCCAAGGAGAGACTGTCTTGGTGATCTTAACCGATAAACAAAGGTATTAACTGATGAATTTGCTTCAGTGTGTATTTAAGTTGGCACACAGGCAGAAAAAGGCAACAAACATCCATATTAATAGAAAACTAAGCCAAATTTAACAGAATTAACTAAATGATGTAATTTTTTCATATAGAGCAGTTCATAAGGTCCTAACCATATAATGCAGTCAGTGCAAATGACAAATCTCTCAGAGTAAAGTAGGATTTTCAAGTACGCCTCCTTGGGACATTCAAAATAAGGGTAGAAATGAGGTCACCACCAAAAAATAAAATGCTACCCTCCACACTGGCAGGTTGAGTGTTTGGAGATTAGGTTAGCACATCTTGCACTACTGCCATGTCAATGAAGACTACGGGAAAGGAAAGATGCATGAAGAAGAGTAGCCAGGATATTGAGAGAGAAATTCATAGTATGGTATGATCCCAGTTTCTAGCATTAGGGGTAATATACGGTTATCAACCAAGGGATGGTGGCTGATGTCTTTTTGGAGGTTAAAAAAATTCCTACAAAGATGACAATGATCTCATCTTACTTTGCTTTAAGCGGACTTTGAATTAGAGGAAATGAAGGGCAGGCACACATTGAGTTCTGAATCCAGAGAAAGGAACATGCATCTGCCTTTCAAAGTCTCACGAAAGGAGCAAAAATATTTGAGTCAACTGCTAAAGCACATGGCAAAGAGATCAACGTCTGGAATACTCTTTTTCTGAATTCTATTTCAACTCATGAGCCAGTGCTATCACACTGCTTAAACAATCTGCTGACTGACAACACCGAATTAGGAGTCGTACTGCTCACAGCTACATGATGCATTGCAAAGTCTTATCCCAACCAAACCCAAGGTGTTTACTTCGGATTTTCTTCTTGTTTAAGTACTGCATTTATATCATGCTAGTTGTAATCATAGATGTTTGGGGTACAAGTTAATCTTGGAAAACTGTTAAGGCCTTTTACAACATCCTCATCTGTTTCATGCTGATGTGAAGAGACCTTTCTGGTGGCTACAGTTGCTCGACTGTTGTACTGCTGAAAAAGGCTTGTAGTAGGACTTGAAACAGATACTGCACTGGTGCTAGAGGGAGATTAGCTATTATTATGGAAAGGTTGTTTAAAAATGTTCATTAAAGAGATTCTTAATATATTTGGAAGAAAGACTCATCACAAAGGAATCCACAGACTGCTTCCATATACTTTTGAAGACGTACTGTACTTACTCGAAGTACCAGGAAGATACACGATGATATATACACCAAAGCTCTCAGAAACAGCCTTACTCTGACGTTTTGATATCTTTACTATAACAAGACTTCAGAAGGCTTAGATCAGTGTACACAAGCCTGAATAAGGTCAACTTTAGACCTCATTTCACAGCAAAAAAGCAGGAAACTATAGTTTATTTCTTCTGTGTATATTACCTGTAGTTTTTAGTGTTTCTGTGTTCACAGCTGCCTGACTGGTTTAAGTGCTGTACTATTTCTCCTCTTTTAAATCTAGTGTTTTCCCCCTTCACTCTTATCAACGTCAACACAATGCTGTTTGTACAATCATATGACTGTTTATTAACTGCTGTATTGCTTCCTGTGTTAAATCTTCTGCTTTTCCCTCCAGTTCTGGTGAAGCACCTGGGCAGTCTGAGACAGTAGTTGTTATTCTGTGGGGGAGGATAAGCTGCTGCTTTTTCAGGAAGCTAGCATTATTGTCTGAAGCCAAATGTTGTTTTTCATTCTTCACTCACCGATACTGAGCTACACTTTGGTACTTTCACAAACAGGTTAAGTGAGGAAAGATCTAGAACTGGTCTCCATGAAAGTTCTTTCTCTGAAACCAGGCAAATTCTGGATAGAAACCTCTCTCCTTTTGATCTAAAGACACTAGTTCTCAGACTCCTAGGGCATATGTCCTAAAAACTGTAGCAGTGGGCCTAGACACAATATCTACACATTCATACACACAGTTTAAAGCAAGTGTAGATAACTGAGCCAGATTACAAATAATAGGACACGGATAGCAGCTACCATGTGAAGGTCGTGTGGCAGGGTATTTCCTCAAACTGTATACACAACTAAGAATACACTTATGTACTTGGCAATTAAGAATTCTACATACTACGGTAGAAAAGGAGAACATTATTTTATGAAATCTGACCCATAAAAAGTTTGAATATTTCAGACAGAAATACGCAAAAAACTGTTTTCGTACCCTTAAACTAGCCAGTCTTCTAGTTTTAGCACTGATAACTGTTCTGGTGCTCTGCACTTGTCCAACTCTCGCTGCAAGTACTAAATAATTTGCAAATTACAGCAGCACTCAACTTTCCTCACTAATGAAGAGGAAATCAGATCCCAGTACTTAAATTAATAAGCACTAACCAGGCATGTCCAAGGGTCAGCTCCTGTTTTTTTCTCCTGTCCACCTGATGAATATGGGCATCTTGGGGCAATGTAGCAATTGCCTCATGTACATTGACAACCCTCTCCTTCTACCATGCAACACTACAACCTGTGAGAGATGCACTTATATAGCCAAACTGGAAGCCACGCTCTCTCAATCCAAGACTGGACTAGACAGTCAAGAGGAGAAGGTTAACACCACAGCGCACTCAACACATAGTCCATCAAAACCTGCACCTCCCAAACCCACACATAGTAATGCAAAACACACACCTACATTCACAGAGGTTCTCAATAAAAATCTGCTCAAACAACAGAGACCTCCAAAGCTGAAACGCAAGCAACCAGCACCCCCCAACACTACCCAAACGACACACAGCCCACAAAATCAGTGTGCCACTAAACCTCAGCCCATAAGGCAAAACAACTACCCAGCACACTAGTCATTGGCGAGACTACAGTCAGGCACACTGACGTCCCCCTGACCAGGCTGTCGGGTGCCAGGATCCGCCATATAATGCATGCACTCAGGTCACCCCACGAGTATGACTGTCATTGCCCATGTTGGAGTGAATGACCTGAGATGTACCTTCCTGGACTACATGAAGAGAGACATGGAGGAGCTCTCTGACCATGTTGCCCAGGCAGGTATGACACTAGCCCAGAGTAGCATCCTGTCATTGCCCAGAATGATGCCACAGTACAAGGACAAAATGATTGACTTCAACAATTGGCTAAGATTCTGGTGTCATTCCAAGGGGATCCAGTATCTGTCTGCTTGGGATGACACGATCAACAAGCCACGATGCTTTGCCAGAGATGGCCTGCACCTGTCACTGCTGGGATTCCGGATACTGGTTAAGGCTCTTGCTGCCCCTACAGTGCCTTTTTAGGCAAGGCTCAAACATCAAACACACCACCACAGTAGACATAAACAAGCGAAATCTAAGGCTAATGCTACTCAATGCTAGAGGTCTAAACCTCAAAATGCACACACTTGAGGCGCTCCTTAAGATGGAGAGCATAGACATCTGTGCAGTGACAGAGACCTGGTTTAAGGCTCCAGAGAGCATCCCTGCATTAACAGGCTACAATTCTTACCACTCCTTTTGGCCACACAACCCAGATCGAAATACTAAAGGAGAAGGCGTGTCCATATTCATAATGGATATCCACACCTCCAGGCTAGTTGCTCAACATAATGCCTCCGAAATTATCCAAGTACAATTAACACTGGGCAAGACTGCAATTCAGGTTGTACCATGTTACAGATCTCCACCATGCCCCGGGATGCCCACTCCATGTTTACCAATATACTGGATAATATTAAGATACAGCCCAATACCCTAATTTTGGGAGGTTTCAACTACCCCTCCATCAACTGGGAAAACTACTCATGTACTACCTCATTTGCCCAGTGTTTTCTGGAATTCATCAATTCCAACACTCTGGACCAGGTTGTCCATACCCCTACCAGGGGTAGCAACATCCTAGACCTGGTCATTACCAATATGGGTAACAGATGCTCCACACCAGAGGTCAACTCCTCACTGGTCAGGTCAGACCACAATCTAATCACCCTAGACATCCATATCCCCCCCCCCTCCTTCCCATTAAGGAAACCACCATAAAAAACTTCTCCAAAGCCAACTTCATGCTTCTTAAGTCAGACGTGGCAAACTTCATTACATCCACACAGATGGAAAATAGTGGCACAACTGCTGAATCATATACAAATGCACTGTATAAGCACATACACGAATGCATGGACCGTGCCATCTCCAACAGAGCCAAGACACTATCCTCCAGAAAAAGGAAGCCAATCTGGTGGCCCCCTTCCATAAATAAGCTCCACAACAGAAGGAAGAAACTGTTGCAGAAAAGAGTAAAATCCCATGACTGCAGGAAATCCCTTGGTCAGCTTCAGCAAGAAGGTGAGATCCCTCTTAAAATCCTCCAAAGCTAGTTATGAAAATAAAATCATCTTGGATTCTAAAGACAACCACAAAGTCTTCTACAGCTATGTCAAGAATATCAATGGCAACACTCAGATCTGCTCTGAACTACAGCACAATGGCACTACATTTACCGAACCAACTGATATTGCCAACATCCTGGCAGACAGGTTCAGTGCTAACTTCACTCCCCCCACTCACCCCCCAAAGGGCCCATCCCCATACCGGATGACTTCAAACCCCCTGAAATAACAGCCACACAGGTGAAGACCGCACTCTCCAAAGCCAAGAACACAGCATCTATGGGACCGGACAACATACCAGGCTGCGTCCTGCATGAACTATAGAACGAACTGGCACCCCGTTCATGTTCAACCATAACCTCACTTCAGGCTTTGTGCCTAAGGAGTAGCACACAGCAACAGTTATCCCACTCCACAAAGGGGGGGTGCCACCACATACCCTAGGAACTACTGCCCCATTAGCCTGACGAGCCTGGTCTGCAAGGCCATGGAACACATCATCCTAGAGCTTATAAACAAAGACATAGGTAACCTCCAACCTCTGGACCCCACTCAGTTTGCGTTTGTAAAGGGTAGATCATGCCTCCTAAACCTGACTGACTTCTTCAAAGCAGTCACTAGAGCCATAGATGAGGGTAAGGTAGTGCACACTGCCTATCTTGACCTCACCAAGGCTTTTGACCATCCCCCACTCTGGTATTATAGATAAACTCACTGGATTAGGCATAAATCCCTATGTCACAATTGGGTGGCCAACTGGCTCACTGACAGAACCCACACAGTGAAAGTAGCCAACTCCAACTCCGACTTCAGACCAGTGACAAGTGGAGTACCACAGGGTTCAGTCCTGGGTCCTCTCCTGTTCGGTATCTACTTTTCTGAAGTCCAAGCAAATACAGCTGGTCTCTGGCTAATGAAATTCACAGATGACTGCAAACTAGGAGCCATAATCTATTCACCTAAGGATGTAGACATTCTACAAAGAGGCCTCACTGAGACTGATGCTTGGTGTCAAAGTCATGACCTAAAGCTCAATGCCAAGAAGTGCATTGTCATCCCCTTTGGGAAAAATACCATACCCAAGAACTACCACATAGGTGGTAACCTATTAAACACTGAAAGTGTGATGAGACCTTGGGACACAGGTGGACAGTAGTCTCTCCTTTGATAATCACGTTGTCACAGTAGTCAGGAAATACTTCTACGTGGCACACCTCATCACAAAGGGGTTCTCCTCCAGAAAGAGAGGGGTCATCGTTCTTCTCTACTCATCCCTTATTAGACCCATCATAGAGTACAGTGCCCTGTTTGGCATGTACCTCGTAACACATCTGCAATAGCTGGAAAGGCCATAGAAATACCTCACTAAGAGGACTACTGGCCTCAAACAGATGCCATATGCTGACCTTCTCAAAAAACTCCAGCTCTACTCCATCACATATCATCTACTCAGAGGCGACTTCTGCCCAACATACAAAGCCATGTCTAACCCAGACCTGATGGACATGCTACACTTAAAGAAATCCCAATCTCTCCGAGCCACATGCTCCGGGGACCAAAACCTTGTCACCACAATAAACAGAACATGCTGGAGGGATAGATTTCTGTCCCAGAGACTTCCCCTGCTCTGGAATAGGCTGCTCATTCATGTCAAGCAGAGCTCATTAGCCCTCTAAGAGGAATCTTGACAATTGGATGGGTAATAGGAAATTCACCCCCGGAATCACTGCTGTGGCTCTACTCGACAGAGGCGCAGGAAAATCATTTTCTTGGGTGGCGAAAGCCAGGGAACTCGTTTGGCTAGGCTTGTACAGGCCCTAGGGCCGATAGCCTAGTACTTACCTATGAACCTATAAAAAAAGAACTGATCAATTTCTGACCAAAAACTACCAAAACGTTTAAAAAGTTGGACAAGAAATTAGGAGCTTTGGGAGCTGAATGAACCAGCCATTGGCAAATATAAAAAATGAAGATGTTTCAAGAAAAATACTGGCTGTGAATGCATTGTTTATGAGATTCATGGACACCAGAGCTGAATGATGAGTAGTACTTAAACTGCTTTGAGGAATTCAACTAGTGGTTTGGCTGCTTGATGATGAAAGCAGGAAAGACAGGTGTGCCCATCAAAGAGGGGTTTGGATAGTGGCTCAAGGCTAGGTCATGCTGTTGTTCTGATGACAGGACCTTTGCTGAAGAGTGGAGATCTGCCATAATGTGGGCAACTGATGCCAGAAAGACATGGGCAAGGCCACTCAAGCTAGTGACCGAGCCCCTGTGGTGCATATTGGAGAGCACGCATGCAAGGGATGGAGGATACAGATGGCCCTTGCAGTAACACGTGCTCACTCCACCACCAGGGGCAGAACTCGACCATAAAAAAAGGATAACACTCTCAATGGTCAAATGCCAGCAACAGCACAAAGCATCCACATGGCTGCCTAGATGCTGGTCCTCCATAGACAATGTACGTATAATCAAAGGAAGCTTTGATGGTTGGCACACACATGGGGAAAAGTGACAAAAAACCCACAGTAATGATGAAGGGACCAATGAAGGTTAAAAACACCCATGTTATGTAAAACACACCATAACAGTACACCTTGAAGAAGGAATCTCTAACAGAAAATAACATCTGGGTATAAATATCAGTGAAGCTAGTTTGGTCAACCTATTTCTTCTATGGTACATTTTCTTTTCTGAGAAGTTAAACATGAATAACACCAGCAGAGATAATGCATGTAGTGGGGGGATTCCTATATAAATAAGTCACTACCATGCCCCCTCTTCAGTTTCTTTGATGCTAAAAACTTTGTGGAAAGAATACGTTTGTGGTAGACAAAAATATGTGCACGTGTAGTTTAATAATGAGCAAGCAACAAAAACATCACAAAGCTGACAATATGAACAGACAATTAAACCTATTCGCCACTGTTACTCTGACACGTCTTTGAAGATCTACTTTCATGATAAGAATCGCATATACATTTACTATCAATCTGAGAGGGTTACAGACAGTAACTGATAATATTTTGGTATAGTCACAAGCAATAAAAGTTCCACTGAGAGTTGGACAGGTAAAGAATCCCTAGTAGCAGCCAGCAGTATTTTATGAATTCGGAGATTAATACATGCTGCTGCTTCTAAAAATTCCTTAGTGGAATTGTTTCCAAAGTATTCTGCACACTCACTCACCCGCTGCAGTAATAGAACAAGACTTGCCAAGACCTTACAAAGGTTTGCTGTATTTATCATCTCAAAAGGCAAAACAATATACCAGGCACTTTGAAAAGGTTTGTTTTGAGATAAAAGACTTTTCTTAATTTTCAGAAAGATACAAAACGTTGATCGATTTTAGTGAAAGAATAAGTCCTTCTGATGTAATATCTTAATTATATGTGGACATCTAAGGTATGCAAACAGACATTTCTCCAAGATTTTGGTAGTGCGAGTAAAACTACGCAGCTGGAAACACAGAACCCATGAATCAGAGGATACTAACTTTGGCATAAAACAAGGACTGGTCTCAGGCACGTTTTCTCACTGTCGAAGGGTTGGAGGTGATATGCACATTAATACTTGCAATAAGAAATGGTTTTCCCCGCACTGTTTACACTCAAAGACTACACAGGTTTCCAGGAAACTAAGGTCAACATAATTTTTGTGATCAGCTAGTGAATAAAAGTCACAACTGTCACCTCAGAAATGTCAGAATTACTTGGCTGCAAACTTCAGCCAAACTTTAAAAAAAAAAAGTACTGCATGTATTTTTTTCAGGAGAACAAGCCCCCTGTACCATCCATACCCCCTATTATTTATATGCAACAATTCTAAGATCATTCTACCTCAGGAAAGAGAAAGAAACCCTGAAGATACTGCAATCTCATTGTGTTTGAATACAAAACCCTGGAACCACAGACTAGTAATCATACATTAGATTGTGCATTGCTCATTTTGGCAACAAGCCTGACACCTTCTGGTTCAAATGGATGTAACAACAACTTTCCAGCATAACATTCAAGTTTCAAAGGTGAGTGAGATTTGTGTTTTTTGGCGGTTTCAATAGTGGAATCCCCTTTAAACAGACCCTTAACTTAAGGGCTTGATATATCAGAGAAAACAGTGCTCCTGAATGATGCAGCAGTTAAAAACTGTTGCCTCACAACACTTTGTTCTCCACCGCTTTTCTAGACTACAATGCCTTCTACGCCTATTGTACGTTATCCCTGGGCTCAAATTGACTTTTGAGATCAACCATTTTCTCTCTGATCCTAAAGACATGCCAAAAGGTGAACTACATAACTCTTTAATTGCCTGTATTTTATATATATATATATATATATATATATATATATATATATATAAATAATTATACACACACACACACACACACACATTTGTGATGGACTGGCTGTCTACTTTATATCTATTGAGTGTCAAGACAAGATTCATAGACAGAAGGAATCCTAACCCTGTTAAAAGATGCCTAAATTACAAAACTTCCATTTATGTGGACATTAGTTTCTAGTACTTGTTTTAACCTCTGACAGCATTTAATATTTCTGAAGAAAACAAGCTATTCAGAATATACTATTCTCCAAGCTGAACTTCCGAGAGACTTAAAAGTGGGATGGAAAACTTATCCCTACTGCTGAGGCAGTAGTGGACTCTTGTGTACTGAACACTGTCAAGGTGGCTGAGTAGTGATTTACGTAAACAGAGAAAACAATGGATGTTTTGGCCAAATGAAAGTTATACAATAATCCAATCTACCCCTGTCCTCCTTGGTTTTAAAAAAGGTTTCTGAATGAAAAAAGATTGATTTTAAGGCATGCATTAGATCCTAATTCCAAGGAAGAGAAAAAAGCATTCAGTCTCCAAGTGGACTGGTGCAAAACACTGAACTTAAGTATTCAGACAGATGGCAAACAGCTCTCTCTTTTAAATATCCCGGTATTACTAATTGATTTAAAACTTGCATGACTCAATTGCCATTTGTGATCTAATGGCAGCTGCCTACTTAAGGAATACAACATGAAATTCTATTAGACCAGGAGATAAACTACAGAAGAAAAATTATGAGCTGAATTTGAGGCACTCCTGTGCAAAACCGAGAGGACTTTGTGCCTCCCTGTCTGATGATGTAGCACATCACTTTGGTATTGTTTGTCTTGAAGTGGTCATAGAAGTAAATTGCAATGAAAATCTTAAGTGCACCTCTACAACAGCCTTACCTCCTTCACGGAGATGTGTCAGAAAAAACAGCTGAATATCCCAAAATAATCAACTTGGGACTCATTACTTATCTTAATTTACAGATCTGTCTTCACTAGCTTACTCTACTTCCATGAAGAAAATCCAGACCACAATGAAGAATTCAAAGCCCATTACTGATTATTCTGAGTGCTTTTTATCTTACAGCTTTCAAAAGAAACGGACATTCCCTTTATCAAGTTGAAAGGATCCTGCCACTAAATAAACCCCTCTGAAAAGCTACTAACTGATTCTGTGTGTCTTCAAAAACCACTGAGAAGCTTTGCCATGGGAAAGGTGACATTGTACTGCCCTGCTGTGAATGGTGGCAGTAAAGACTATTTACTTACTTACTTAATTTATTTCAGTTTGATGACCATGGAAGTCCATTGGGCAAAGGAGAACCCGTTTTCAGTGGAGGACCAGGGAGAAAAGCTCCATAACAATAGCAAACATGCATAACAGACAGAGCATATTACATATGCAAAGAGTACAATTAACAAATCTGAAGAGAATGACATTATATACAAAGTAGTTGCAGTGACAGTGGACATTCTTGAGAAGGATGAGAACATTATATACAGAGTAGTTGTAGTGACAGTAGACATTCTTGAGAATGATGAGAAAACATTATATACAGAGTAGTTGTAGTGACAGTGGACATTCTTAAGAATGATGAGAAAACATTACATACAGAGTAGAGTAGTTGTAGTGACAGTGGACATTCTTGAGAATGATGAGATAACATTATATACAGAGTAGTTGTAGTGACAGCGGACATTCTTGAGAATGATGAGATAACATTATATACAGAGTAGTTATAGTGACAGTGGACATTCTTGAGAATGATGAGATAACATTATATACAGAGTAGTTGTAGTGACAGTGGACATTCTTGAGAATGATGAGATAAAATAACATACACGAGAATGATGAGATAACATTATATACAGAGTAGTTGTAGTGACAGTGGACATTCTTGAGAATGATGAGATAACATTATATACAGAGTAGTTGTAGTGACAGTAGACATTCTTGGGAATGATGAGAACATTATATACAGAGTAGTTATAGTGACAGTGGACATTCTTGAGAATGATGAGAAAACATTATATACAGAGTAGTTATAGTGACAGTGGACATTCTTGAGAATGATGAGATAACATTATATACAGAGTAGAGTAGTTGTAGTGACAGTGGACATTCTTGAGAATGATGAGATAACATTATATACGGAGTAGTTGTAGTGACAGTAGACATTCTTGAGAATGATGAGAACATTACATACAGAGTAGTTGTCGTGACAGTAAACATTCTTGAGAATGATGAGATAACATTATATACAGAGTAGTTGTAGTGACAGTGGACATTCTTGAGAATGATGAGAAAACATTATATACAGAGTAGTTGTAGTGACAGTAGACATTCTTGGGAATGATGAGAACATTATATACAGAGTAGTTACAGTGACAGTGGACATTGTTGAGAATGATGAGAAAACATTATATACAGAGTAGTTATAGTGACAGTGGACATTCTTGAGAATGATGAGATAACATTATATACAGAGTAGAGTAGTTGTAGTGACAGTGGACATTCTTGAGAATGATGAGAACATTATATACGGAGTAGTTGTAGTGACAGTAGACATTCTTGAGAATGATGAGAACATTACATACAGAGTAGTTGTAGTGACAGCGGACATTCTTGAGAAGGATGAGATAACATTATATACAGAGTAGTTATAATGACAGTGGACATTCTTGAGAATGATGAGATAACATTATATACAGAGTAGTTACAATGACAGTGGACATTCTTGAGATTGATGAGATAACATTACATACAGAGTAGTTGTAGTGACAGTGGACATTCTTGAGAATGATGAGAAAACATTATATACAGAGTAGTTATAGTGACAGTGGACATTCTTGAGAATGATGACATAACATTATATATAGAGTAGTTGTAGTGACAGTGGACATTCTTGAGAATGATGAGAAAACATTATATACGGAGTAGTTATAGTGACAGTGGACATTCTTGAGAATGATGACGTAACATTATATATAGAGTAGTTGTAGTGACAGTGGACATTCTTGAGAATGATGACGTAACATTATATACAGAGTAGTTATAGTGACAGTGGACATTCTTGAGAAGGATGAGAAAACATTATATACAGAGTAGTTATAGTGACAGTGGACATTCTTGAGAAGGATGAGATAACAT
Source organism: Protopterus annectens (assembly GCF_019279795.1). Classification (NCBI taxonomy): domain Eukaryota; kingdom Metazoa; phylum Chordata; order Ceratodontiformes; family Protopteridae; genus Protopterus; species Protopterus annectens. Next base: position 175,519,798 of record NC_056743.1, on the reverse strand, counting down.
TATATACAGAGTAGTTATAGTGACAGTGGACATTCTTGAGAATGATGAGATAACATTATATACAGAGTAGTTATAGTGACAGTGGACATTCTTGAGAATGATGAGAACATTATATACAGAGTAGTTGTAGTGACAGTGGACATTCTTGAGAATGATGAGATAACATTATATACAGAGTAGTTATAGTGACAGTGGACATTCTTGAGAATGATGAGAAAACATTATATACGGAGTAGTTATAGTGACAGTGGACATTCTTGAGAATGATGACGTAACATTATATATAGAGTAGTTGTAGTGACAGTGGACATTCTTGAGAATGATGACGTAACATTATATACAGAGTAGTTATAGTGACAGTGGACATTCTTGAGAATGAGGAGATAACATTATATTCCAAAATGTCTAAAACTGGAGGAATTGCAAGGGGTCTATGCTGTGGAAGAAGAAGAAACTCACGGAGTCTTTTCTTAGAGTCAGAGTAATCTTGGCCTTCCCAGTGGAAGTGTTCCCTCATGGTGTGTAAAGTTTCCCCAAAAGAGTAGTCTTCAGGGGGGAGACAGAGGGAATGGACTCTTCAGCATCTGAGTCTTCATAAGGAGGGAAGGAATAATCCTGGTCCTCAGAGTTAGCTGAGGAAATGGATGCTTGGTCAGAGGAAGGATAATCTTCCTCCAGTCTAGGCCTTTTGTCAGGAGGGGGTTGGGAACCCCTGATAAGGGTAATTAAATCCTCAGCCATCTTGAGCATCTGTGTTTTAGGCATAGGGGCCTGTGGGGGGGGGGGGTCTATGGACCCGGTTTCCTAACTTTTAAGGGGGCTTTAAGTTTAGTATAAGACTTAACAGAAATAGCTGTCGGTTTGAAGACACCTTCAGAAACCGAAGGCCTGTCCAAAATCTCCGGATCACCGTCAGGGTTGGCGTCCGAGGGGTGAGATGGAACTGGCTCCTGAGGCCCAGCTGATTCGGTCTGGGAGGCCATCAGAATTTCTACATCAGTGGTAGTCAGGGGCTGCGTAGGCGCCTCGCTGAAAACCGGAGAACCGGCGGCAGGCCTTGCTGAGGCCTCGGTATCTGGTCTTGGCCTTGGTTGCCTGTCCTTATCCTTGCGTTTTTTAGTCATTGCTGATGTCAGTTGCGCCGACGACATGCTACAGTTAAATTTTCTGCCAAAATAATGTCGGGCGAAATCTGCCCGATGCTTGATTGTACGTTTGTTGAACCTAGCACAAAACAGACAACCAGAGACGTCGTGGTCTGGGCCTAGGCAAGGGATACAATAAGAATGAAAATCTTTATGAGGTATTTGCTTCCCACAAAAAATGCAATTATTAACTTTGACATCGGTCTGAGGCAAGAAAAGTTTCCCCAACGGAGTACTTAGCTTTAGAGAAGACTTCGGGCTGAAATTCGATTTGAAAATCTCAGGAGCTAGCCGACCGGCACTTGCGAACTGCTTCTGCTTCGGGCACCGCACGGCAAGAAAGACTGGGGAAAATGGCGTTGGCTGCCTCTTTTATACCCCTGTCACACTGACATCAGGGAAGAAGCGACGACAACCGACGCCGGACCAAGACTTTGGGATTCGGCCGACTGCGGGACCGCCTGATGGCAGGATAACCCAAGTGTGATGACTGCAGCAGTATAACACGATGAACATCCCTGGTTACACTGACCCCCTTCTGCCCCGAAAAGGGCATCTTCCCTGTGAGTTTCCCCCTCTGCCTCTAGGGGAGAACTCGGCCTGTGTGTCACAGAAAGGACCCTGAGACTTTTTGTACCATATCTTCCCACTCCTTCTGGTTTCTGGAAAAAGCCCGTTGAGTGGAAGAATAACGGACACCCACGGCAGAAAGGGTCTTACCATCCTGTTCACATCTGGCCAGTGTGCTTTTAACCTTGGGTCCAAACAATGAAGAGGCTTTGATGGGAGCTTTGAGGAAAGGAAGCCTTGAAAGGTTCCACGAAATTACACAAGCGCATCCAGACGTGTCGTCTCAGAACAATGCCTGAACTTGCCGCTCTAGCTGCTCCTTCTGATGCGTGAGATATCAGGCGCATGGAGGAGTTAGATATAGACTCAATGGTGGCTAGCTGAGAGGCTACCTTGTCATGGACCTCATCAGACCCGGCACCAGCCAAAGTTTCAGGGAGCTCAGAAATTAAATCTCTTTGAAGCCTGGTAAAGTGTGCCATGCCATGTTAGAAAGAAAGAAAAGGAAAAACCAGAAAAAATACCAGCAATGGTACAAGAATTACCCGAAGGTAAGAAGGAAAGGGGGTTTAGCAACGATGGTAAAAAAGAAATTATCTCGCGGTAAAGAGGAGGAAAGGAATTGAAAGGATAGTCGCTAAATGCGATAAGGTAAGAGAAAACTATCTAATAACTTTTCTGTGAGAAAAGTTTGTTTTAGAATTTAGTATGACAAAAAAATTGTACTTGGCTCAAGAGAAGTAGCTTGACACGACCGAATGGCGATGCGGCAAATGAAATCTGAGGTAACAGGGAGAGGGGAATACTAGGTAAGAATTTTAGCTCGAGAGTTTGTAGCCGACACGAGCATGGAAGATGGTCGGAACCGATACCCATGCATAAGGAATGAACGAGGGTTAACAATATCAGATCTATTGTTTTCCAAGATAGGAATTTCAAAATTTACTCTACTGTTTAGGGAAAAAGTAGGAAAGTTCCATTTAAAAAGGTTTTGGAAATATTCGAGTCTATAGAAGAGTTGTTTTGGCCTACATGAAAACTAGAAATTCCTGCCAGCTACACTTTGTTAGTTGAGTAGCTAGACCCTTTGTGAAAAAGTTCTGAGAAAAACTCTAAAATGGAGGGAACAGGAGCTGAAAATGGGTCGAAACTTTGGATAATGCCCAAATGGAAATATTTTTCCATTTGCTATAGTATACCTTGGTAGTGGCACATTTTTGAGAGTCTGATAAGATATAACAAGTGACAAGGAAAGCCTGGCATCTCTGGTTAATGTTAGAATTGGAGGAAGCAAGCAGTAAATTTCATGGTTTTCTGATCAAGGAGAGAGAGTCATGACAGGAGAGAGAACAGCTCTGGATACTGATACAGTTTCCAGAGAAGATGTGCTAGACAAGACCACAGAGGAATGGAAAACATGCTTGCTGAGGCCAGAAAGGGGCAATGAGGATCACCTTGGCCTTGCACGTTCTTGCTTTCCATATAAATTTGTTCATTAGAGGTAATGTGGAAAGCATAAAATAGACCTGGGGGCCACTTGTGGACCAGAGCAACTTTCAGTGACTGTACCAGTGGAGGAGTCAGGGCAAAGTAACTACTCCACCTATGACTTGGAAGGGATGCAAAAAAGATCGCAGCAAGGTTGTGTTTAAGTGGCATCCAATCAATTCTATGAGAAGGCATAAGTTGGCTCTTGGAGATGCTGACTGTAATGTCTAGATCCTGCATCACCTGGAACAAAAAGTCCCGGTGGTGCAATAACAGACTGTCTATTGGATCCATGAGGAGCCAGTCACTGATGTATGGCAAAACCTGGATCCCTAGTAGGAACAAATGCCCTGCTACCACTGCACTAACTTTGGTGAACACCCGGGGGGCTGTGGCGAGCCCAAAGGGCAGAGGATTGAAGTGATGATGATTGGCTCCCAGATGGAAATGAAGGTACCTTCCTGAATGCTTCTCTATCTTTACATGAAAGCATGCTTCCTTGAGGTCTAATTCAGCATATCCAATCATCCAGCCTTATTAGAGACAAAATGGACTCTAGTGTGACCATTGACATACTGACTCAAACAACTCAGTTCCAGAATGGGTCAGAGGTCTCTTGTTTTCTTGGGTACTAAAAAGAACCATGAGTAGTCTCTGGATTCTATCTGGTCTATGGGAACTGGTTGGATGACTCTTTCTAGCAGCTTGGAAATTTCTGCTGCTGCAAGTTCCCACTGAGTGGGTGGAATGTTGGGAACTTTTTTCTGTTTGCAAGAGGAAAGGGAAAATTGTATATAATAAACTCTTGAGATTATGTTTACCACACAATGAATGAGTAGTTATGTTTTGCAAGGTGTGTAGATGCAAAGATAAGCACCCCTTCACTGCCTCCTGAGTGCAGAAGTAGGGTAACCCTTCAGAGATGCTGAAAGACTTTTCAGAGAATGGTCCATGAGAGTTCCATGGGAATTCTGATTATGTGGTCTGCTGCTGCCTCTGCAGCAACATATTACTTTCCCTCCCGTCACGAAGAAGTCTTTCACTAGGAATCTCTTGATAAAGGCTCTGTGACTTCCTGAACATACTCCATTTTACAGTCTGCTGATTACTACAGTAAGATCTCTAGGGTGTGGAGAAGCAGATGCCTACTGCAGAGAGTCTTACAATCCTGCAGACTCCTAGTAAGCATCTCTACCTTTAGTTCTGAAGACAGTGGATCCATCAAAGTGGGCACTGATGGAGGACGTCCAGGTGCTTTCCACAAAGTTGCAAAGGTGCATACAAGCATACCTGGTGAATGGAGATGTCAGTGCCTGTTGCCCTAGTTGCGCTGTCAGTTGTATTTGAGAGCAGATGTATGGCTACACTAGATGAAGTCTGTAGGGGGGGTGATAGATGGGAATCCACTGTCTTCTGAACATCAACTGATAGCACACCCCAGAGAGACTTGGAAATTTCCTTGGTTAAGACTCTGTGAAACCTGATGACATGGCTTAGATAATTCAGCACCCTGAAAGCAAAGGTCACTGAAATGCAACTCCATTTCACAAATCAGTCCATCACCTAGACACTCTATTAGGGGGATAGGCAGAGAAACTCTCTTCAGATAGTTCCTTCTTCACTGCTACATCAGTCACATCTACAGGAGACCCCCTTGTTCAAATGTTCCCTGTCTGTAGGGGTGGACAGAATCCTATCTGGCTTACTGGTGATTGGCTCCACCACGTCAGGGTCCTTCCATGACCATTCAGCCATGAAACCAATGAACGGGTCAATGGGTGGTACCAGCCAAGAGGAGGCTGAGCCAGATCCAAAGGCTTCCAGGAACTCTGACTTGTCAGGGGAATGACTAACTGTGGACCATCTCTGCCTCTGTTTCATCACTTTCAGGATTTCGCCAAATGTGACGTTTGGGTTAGCTAGGGTAGTAATACATAACTAAGAGAGAGAGAGAGGGTATGATGAAGGATTTGTCTGCAACAGTCTTTTATTTCCTTGTACCAAGCAAGAGGGAAAGCACACGGTCAGCAGACAGGGTAGAGGGTGGGAGCTTGAACTATAACAATGATCTACTCAAGCATCTACAATTATGGTAATTGTGACACAACTGTACTATGTTCTTCACAGTCAATGCTGCAATACTGATTTTTGCAAAAACTCCCAAAGCTAGTGGAAGGGTGAAAAGAGATCCTGTCAGTCCTTAGGAAATAAGGTTTTGCAAGATGGCTGTAGCAAGCCCTGCTCTAGCACTTGAGATGTCTAAATTGTTAGTGTTTTGTAAAGGTGTGCACTGAGTTCCAGGTGGCAGCTTTTAGGATGGCCTGTGTAGGAAGCCGTATGAAGAAGGCAATGGTAGCTGCCCCGTACCTGGTGAAATGGGTTCTGACACAACCAAGAAAATGTTTTCCATGGTGAGTTTAACAGAACTCCGTGCAAATGGATATCCATTTTGATATGGTTTGCTTGATGCCCTCTTTCCCCTCTGTGAAAGCAACCAACAGTTGCTCTGCCCTATTTGGTGTTTTTGTCCTGTCCAAGCAGTACCTGATTTGTCTGTGTACATCCAGGGAATGAAGGATCTGCTCCATGGGTTTGGAAAGAAAACTGGCAGGTGGACAGCTTGGTTTAGATAAAGTTCTGATATCACCTTAGGAATGAAAGATGGATATGGTAATCCTTAGAACTAATCTACGTGAAAGACTGTGAACGTTTTTTTTACACAACGTAATGAAGCTCAGATACCCTCATTGCAGAGGTGACAGCAATTAGTAAGGTGGTTTTCCAAGTAAGTATCTTTAACAGGGAAGATGCTTCTGGTTCAAGGGGAGGCAGGGTGAGTTTTTCTAGCATGTAATTTGAGATCCCAGGTAGAAACTAGGCTCCATCTGGGGTGCTCAATTGAATGACCCCCTTTTTACAAATGGCTTTGGGTGGGGGTGAGACTAAACAGAAAAGTAATGGGCCAAGGCAAGCTGAGTCATCAGAAGCACCCAGTTTAATGTTAGAATAAGAAAGACCCTGACTGAAGAGATGCGAAAAGTAGTCTAGGACTGAAATGATGTCTGCTTGAGGAGGGCTGGTGTTCCTGCTAATGCACCAGATGGAGACACACCCATTTTGCTAGGTATGATTTTCTGGTGGAAGGTTTCCTTGCCTCCTTAAGGACTGTTAGCACCTCAGAGGGGTAGTTGACATATTTTGGTTGTTGTTGTTGTGTCTTTCGGCTTTTCCCGGTTAGGGGTCGCCACAGCGGAACTCCGGTCCGCTAATGATTGGAAGTTGATTTTTACATGCTGAGTTGCCGGCCCTAACGTACAACCTTCAACGAAGGTACGCCCATTCACGCATGTCTCCACAGAAGACGCTCTAGCTGAGAATCGAATGGGACAATGTCTTGCTGTGATATTTTGGTGCTCAAAGCCAATCCTCCAGGCTGTGAGTTTGACTTTGGCTATGTGAACCATTTATCCTCACATATTCACTGCAATCCTCCAGTCTTGTCAGTTTGACTGTGGCTATAATAGGATGGAATACCAAGCCCTTGACCTGGCTGAGGTGGTCTAGCTCCTGTGGGAGAGGGCAGAATCTCTGCTGATGGTCAAAAGGAGGGAAAACCAGTGTTGCCTTGGCGAGTATGAGGCAATGAAATCATGCTTGGTCTGCCTGTCTTAACCTTTATCAGTCTCCTGGGAATTGGGGTAAAGGTGGAAAGGCAAACAGAAACAGGCTGGGCCCATTTGAATGTGTGTGTGTCTATTTTCCATATCCTTGCCTGCTGGGTTCTGGAGCAGAACCTCTGAAGTTGTCTTTTGATGGAGGGCAAAAAGATCTATCGACAGAATTCCCCACTGCAAGGTTAAGTCCAGGAAAGTCTCTCTCCTCAGAATCCATTTGTTGGGGTCCAGAAGATCACTGCTTAAGGAGTCTGCCAGGGTACTGTTCTGTCTTAGAATATAGGATGCTAAGAGTGTCAGTTACAGGTCTCATGCTAACAGCCAAATCTTCATAGGAAGACTGCACAAGGGGTAGAAAAGGTGCCCCTTGTTTAGGTACCATGTAAGTGTGATGTCACCCGTCTAAATCTGTGAAGTTCCTGGCATTAGGCTCTGATGAAAGGCTTTCATTGCTAGAAAGAGAGCCAACAACTTATTTTGGTTAATATGTAGCTTTCTTTGACCTGGGATCCAAATGCCCAGCACCTTCATGGTTTCCAGGTGACTCCCCAGGCTATGTCTGAACTGTCTGCAGCAATGGTCTTGTCTGCTGCTGACACAGAAAAGTTTGCGTCTGGATTCTGTAAAATTGTATTTTTCCACCATAGCAGCTCCATTTCTAGGCATGGAAGGAGAGGCAGCAGTAGTTCCAGGGGCTGAGAATGCTAGGCCCATGATTTTTTAAGGAACCATTGCTGCTTTCTCATGTGTAGCTTTGCAAGGGGAAAACAGGAGTATGTAAGATGTCATGTACTCCTAGATCCTGAGAAACTCTCTTGTAGAGATCTGTTGCTTTGGCAGGAAATTGTGTAGTTTGTCAGAAAACATATTTTTCTTGTGGAAGGAAGGCGTTTCACTGCACAGAGTCTATCAGGGCTTTAAGAAAGAAAATATTTGTCTGTGGAAGAATATGAGACTTGGAGGTTTAGGGTAAGACTTACTTTCTGGAAGCAGTCCATTGTGACTTGTAAAGTATTTAGAGTCTGTTCAGTGGATTTTCCCTGGATGAGACCAGCTTCCAGGCAAGGGTAAATGTAAACCACAGGGGTTCGGCAATGGGCTACTAGTGGAACTAAGCACTTGGTGAAAACTCTTGGAGCAGTAAACAGACCAAATGGCAAAGTACAAAAGTGGTAGTGCAAGTCTGCTGCTACAAAGTCGACACTTTTGGTTGTAGTGTGCAATACGGACACGAAGCTAAGCACCGTTTAGGTCTACAATAAACATGTATGCTTTCCAGAAGATCATGCTGAGTAATTTTTGTAAGGTGAGCATTTTGAATTTTGGAAGATAAAGGAATCTGTTTAGCAGCGACAGGTCCAAGACAGGCCTCCAGGTGCCTTCTTTTCTTGGCACTAGAAAAATCCTTGAAAAAAATCTTTTCCTTCCTGACCATAAAGAAAGTACAGTTGTGTACGCTTACCATAAATGTAGATGTTTGAGTGTATTCACTGTTGCAGTCATCACCTGTGGGTTATCCCTGCTGTGGTAGCCCTTGGCCGACCCAAATACCAGAGTCAATGTTTTTGTGCGCCGGCTGCTGTCACCTGTAGTCTGACATCAGGTCGTCAGTACTATAAAGCAAGGCAGCCGACGTCATTACATCAGTTTTTCTTGCCGTAACCCATCAAAAGCACAAGGGAAAAGAGAGAAGTGGTCCTGGTGGGGGATGGAGGGAGGGAAACCAAGACTGCAACAGTGAATATACTTGAACATAAACACTTACAGTAAGTGTACACAACTTTAATATGTTCTTCGTGTTTTACTGTTGCAGTCATCACCTGTGGGAGGATTCCCAAAGCGGAGGTAAAGGGTGGAAGGATAGGTAGAGTCCTAGGTATGGGTCAGGAGGTCCTGCAGAAGTGCAGAGGCAAACCCTGCCCTAGACTTAGAAAAGAGAGGTAGGTGGTAATGCTTTGAAAAGGTATGGACAGAAGTCCATGTGGCCACTTTTTCAATATGTCCCTGGTAGGTACTCCTCTGAGGAAGGCAGCGAAAGTGGAGGTTGCCTTAGTGGAGTGGGTACGGATCGACTTAGGGATGGGTTTCCCATGAAGTCTGTAGCAAAAATGGATAGAGTGTGAAATCCATTTGGAAATAAAGAAGTTATGTACTCACCATAACGTTCCATCTGAGTAGGTACTTCATTTGTCTGCAACCTGTGGGTATCGGATCCGACTTCGGATCCGAGCCAGCAGCTTTCCAAGCTACAAGATCCGAGCTCCTAGCTCCTCTCCCTACCCATAATCCCCTGCTACCTGCTGTATTACCTCAGATCGACTTTTTTGCCTTATCACCCAACTAATAACCTCGAGAGAGGAATACATCAGATCTAATCTCCTGACAAGAGACTTGCAGGTGACCAGAAAAATCCCGAAAAGTTTCGGGGGATGGCGGGGGGGGGGGGGGTGTTGGTTGCAGACAAATGAAGTACCTACTCAGATGGAACGTTATGGCGAGTACATAACTTCTTTATCTGAAGTAGTTACTTAATTTGCTCTGCAACCTGTGGGACAGAGTCCCCAGCTACTCAAGAAAAACCCTGGGTGGCCTTTACGGAAGGATATTCCGAAGCACCGCGGAGCCAAAAGAAGCCCTGCCTCTCGAAATTATATCCAGTTTATAATGAGAAATGAATGTATGAGAAGAGGACCAAGTGGCTGCTGAACATATGTCATCCAAGGGAACCCTGGACCAAAAGGCTACTGAGGTGGCTACAGACCTTGTAGAATGAGCATGGATTCCAATAGGGGCTGGTTTGTCTGACGATATGTACCCATGAATAATGCACTGACAGATCCAATTTGCTACGGTCACTTTGGAAATGGCTTTACCCATGGCTGATTTTGCAAAAGATACAAACAACTGGTCTGACTTGAGAAAATCTTTAGTTCTGTGCAAGTAGAAACGTAGTCGTCTGTGTACATCCAGTTTGTGTAACTTGTATTCTCCTTTGTTCTGAAAGTTTGGGAAGAACACTGGTAAATTTATTGACTGATTAATACTTGACTCTGAAGCCACCTTAGGTAAGAAAGACGGGTTAGTCCTGAGGGACACACTATCTTTGTGAAAGATAAGGTAAGGAGTTTTCATACACAAAGCTTGAAGTTCCGAAACCCTCTTGGCCGAAGTTATAGCCACCAAGAAGGCCGTTTTCCACAACAAGAACTTTAAGGGAACCGAGGCCGCAGGCTCAAAGGGTGGACTTGTCAGGGCTTGTAAGACTAAGGTCAGATCCCATGGGGGCACCACCTTCTTCACAGGCGGCTTCAACCGAAAGATGCCCCGCAAGAAGGTTTTGCATAATTTTGCAGACGCCAAGGACCCTAAGCCATCACCTACATGAAAATGGGAGATGGCTGCCAACTGCACTTTGACCATAGAAGCACTTGCTCCCTGCCAAAAGATCAGTGACAGGAAGTCCAGAATAGTCGGAATAGGGACTGTAAATGGGTCCAGGCCCTTGTCTTTAGCCCAGATGGAGAAACGTTTCCATTTACTATTGTAAAGTTTTCTGGTAGACGGCTTATGAGCCGCGACCAGTATGGCCTTAACAGGAGATGAGATACCGGGATTCCTAGCCATCATTGGAACTGGATCAACCAAGCCGTAAGCTTGAGATTGACTAGGTTCGGGGTTTGGCAACCCTCCGGATACGAGATCAGGTCTGGAATGGGATCCAGAATCCATGGAGGAGCCACACTGCGAGACCGCAGATAAGGGAACCGGATCTGACGAGGCCAGAATGGGGCTATGAGGATAACTCTGCTCCCCAACCGACAGGCTTTCTGTATGAACTTAGTCATAAGCGGGAGGGGGGGATAAGCATAAAGGAGACCAGGAGGCCAAGCATGAACTACAGCATCTCTGGGATTCTCCCCTTTGGGGGGCAGTATTGCGAAGTATTCGCTGCATTTTGTGTTTAAATGAGAAGCAAAAAGATCGCAGCGAGGCCAACCCCACTTGCAGAAGATCTGCTTCGCAACAGATGGATTTAGAAACCACTCGTACGGAGTGAGAAGTACCCGACTCAGTTTGTCCACTAATATGTTGGACCTTCACGGAATGTGCGTTGCTACCAGAAAATGGTTGGTGGATATCGCCCATTTCCAAACTCTCATGGCCTCTCGACAAAGGGGATAAGATCTGGTCCATCCCTGTTTGTTTATATACCAGACTACTGACATATTGTCCGTCTGGATTGCAATAGTCCCCAGAGGGAGAAGGTCGTGGAGAGCTTGCAACGCCAAAAGCACTGCCCTCATCTCTAGGACATTGATATGCAAAGTGGTCACTAGGGACGTCCACGTGCCTTGGACGGATCTGCCTGAACTATGCCCCCCCCCACCCGAGGCGAGAAGCGTCCGTGGTCAACGTGGCTTGGGGCGGGGGGATCACAAAGAGCCTCCCTTCTCTGAGATCCCATGCATGGAGCCACCAGAGAAGGGAGTCCTTGCAAACTCTGCTCAGTGGTATCGGCGTGTTCAACGGGTGGAGTGATAGGGACCACTGAACTTGCAGGGTCCACTGTAATATCCTCATTCGCAGGCGTGCATGAAGGGAGAGACCGATCACTGCCGCCATAGACCCTAGTGCCCTCAAGACTAACTCCGCCGGAGGAGCAGGACTCTGAAGAAGGGCTAATACCTGATATGACAGGCTGCTCAGCCTGTCCGAAATTAGGGTAGCTCAAGAGATACGGGTATTCAACCTGGCCCCTATGAACTCCAGGGCCTGAATGGGGCACAGAGAGGATTTCTGCAGGTTCACTGAGATGCCTAAGTTGAGGGCAAGAGTCAGAGCGTAATCCCTTGCCACGCAGAGCTGATGCCTGTTGGTGGAGGTAAGGAGCCAGTCGTCTAGGTACGGGAAGACCTGAATGCCCTGAAGTCTCAGGTGGGCTGCAACCACTGCCATGACTTTGGTGAATACCCTGGGGGCTGAGGTGAGGCCGAACGGAAGAACCCTGAACTGATAATGACTGGCCCCTAGCCGGAAGCGGAGGAACCTTCTGGATCGTCTGTCCATCAAAATGTGGTAGTACGCATCCTTGAGGTCTATAGAGCACATCCAGTCGTTCTCCCACAGAAGGGGGAGAATTGATTGGAGGGTGACCATCCGGAATTTTTCCTTGGGAATGAAAAGGTTCAGAGCGGAAAGGTCTAAGATGGGTCTTAGGTCCCCTGTTTTCTTTGGCACCAAAAAGAACCTGGAGTAATAACCCAATCCGGACTGATCTGGGGGGACAGGCTGGATGGCTCTTTTTTTTAGCCGCTGCCTCCCTCTGATCGGGTGGTACATCGGGGAGGCATCTGGTCTTGGGGGGAAGGTTTATGAAGGGGATGGAATAACCTCTGGATATAATATGGAGCACCCATCGATCTGTTGTAAGGGACTCCCAAGTTGACAGGTGCTCCGTCAACCGCCCCCCCCGACTGCCTCCAGAGAGGGACAGTCGGGCAAGCCCTCAGGGCTGTTGCGCGGGTCTGTCCGAGAAAGGTTCTCTAGACCCGAAGTTACGCGGCCCCCCTCTGCCTCTGGGCCGGCGCCCACCTTGTCCTCCTCTGCCTCTAGAGGACGAGGAGTCCGAAGCTGGATGGGATTGCTGAGACTTGCGGAACCACAGCTTCTTTTGACCCCTCTGATTCCTGGATAAGGATCGTTGGGGATTAGAGACGTGGACTCCGATGGCAGACAGCGTCTTCCCATCCTTTTCGCTTTGGACTAGCGTATCGCAGTCTTGCCAAAAAGTGAAAATCCGTCAAAGGGTGCGTTCGCGAAAGAAAACCTTGAAGGGATCCACAAAGTCGCAAAGACGGAGCCAGGCGTGACGACGCAAGACTACCCCGGCTCCGCTGGCCCTAGCGGCTCCCACCGTCACATGGGAGAGAAGCCACATAGACGTGTTAGAAATGGATTTTAGAGTGGCCATTCGAGTAGAAAAAACATTCTTGTCTCCGACTGACATGGACTCCGGGGGGCTGCAGCGTATTCCTTGATCAAGTCTCGCTGTAGCCTGATGGTATGTGCCATATAGTTCAGCGCCCTTCTCAAAAAGGTCACTGAAGCAAACATCCGCTTCCCAATGCGGTCCAGTGCTCGAGATAACTTATCTGGCGGGTGGACCGAAGAACTCTCCTGTGAAAGTTCTTTCTTGGTGGCAGCCGCCACCAACATGGCATCAACGGGACATCCCTTGGCCCAAGACTGCCTATCTGTAGGGGGGGCTAAGGACTTTATCAGGACGCCTAGGAATTGTCTCCACGGTGTCGGGCTCCTTCCACGCCCTGGTAGTAATTAAGTCTATCAGGAGGTCAGCCAGAGGGGACACCCAGCAGGTAGATGGGCCTGCCTCAAATGCCTCCAGGAACACGGATTCATCCATGGTAGGTTTTTGGGCAGACCACCCCGCTCTAATATGCAACATTTCCATGATGTCTCCGAAGGAGACATCCTCGGGGGGGGGGGGTGACCTCGGGGAACCTTCTCTTTCATCTAAATCTGTGTCTGTGGTAAGGAACTCAGGGGAGTCCAGGTGCCTCCTTTTACACCTACGTTTCCGAGGGATCTCCTCAGTGGGGCTATCCGAAGAGGGCTCGTCCACGGGTTCTTGTTCCTCCAAGAAAACTAGCTGGAGGGCTTGAGCAGGCTGTCCCGATGGTCGGATGATGGGGGATAGACCCTCATGCAGTTGGGGTACCGGAGGATCCGAAGCCCGGACCGGGGACCTGGAGGACCTCGACAGTACCCTCTCCACTACCTTAAAAGCCGAAGGAGAACTACTCTCGCCAGGCTCCGAAAGCATTCTCCTCGGCTCCGAGGTAAGGATCGGGGTAGATGTAGTCGGCGCCGAGAGAGAGGTGCACTCCGAACCCAGCGGCGCCAAAGACACACCAACTCCCCTGGATCCGACGCTCAGCCCTCGGCCCCGAGAACTCAGATCCGACAGGCTCGAGGGTATAGTCGAAGAGACCAGCGCTATCGGCGCAGACAATTCCCCGGTTCCGAAAGGGCCCAGATCTGACGACTCCGAGACCCGAAAACGAGTTGGAGAAAGTGATCGGAGCAAAAATGGGGGCCACACTCCCTCCCAGAGGGGGGGCGGCAACAGCACCCCCATCTGCATTTGGGTCTGTATGAATCGACGCATCATCCAATCCATGTCCGCTTCGGTGAGGCTTCTGGTCGATCTAGAAGTTGTCGAGGGGGGCTGGGAGGGCCACCTCGACGACCTCGAGGGAGACCGGCCCTCCTCCTCCGGCTCCGGTGAAAAGCTGGGCGAACGGAGCCAAGAGAGAGAGAGGATCCGGGGACCCTCGAGGGAGACTTAGCCAATTTAGATGGCGGGGCTGAAGGTTGTGTCTCAACTCACCTTTTATGGGATTTATGTCCCTCCTTATCCTTCTGCCTCTTCTCTCTGGTGGAAGAGGCACCAGCGTCACTCAAGCTCGAACCCAAAGAGGGAGGTTTGAGTCCCGGGCTGAGCAAGGGGCGCAGAAGGCACCGGAGCTGCCAAGGCAGCCTGAGCCTGAGAGGGAGAGGAAGAAGAAGCCGATTCCTGGGGCAGCTTGCCCGCCAGGATCAGCTTATTCTTCCTATCCCTAAGCGCCCAGGGGTTAAAGGCCGCACAAATTTGGCAGGCCACAGATAAATGGGCCACCCCCAGGCATAAAACGCACTGAGTGTGGCCATCAGCTGGTGAAAGCTTATGGCCACACTCAGTACACTTCGAAAAAATGGCTTTGGGCCCTTCAGCCATTTTTAGTCACTCACACTCTCACACCCAAACACTAAGGGGGGAGGGGTGTCACACAGAGAAAGAAAAAAAAAAAGGCTAGCTACAAGAAAAAAACTAACTACAAACTCGTAGATAAACTCAGGGGCACGACACACACGTACACTAACTATAATTTTACAAAAACGCTAGAGAAAAGGGATTTCAACAAGTTAACGATCTCACCAAGCCAGGAGCTCTTCAAAAGATAGCTACTTCAGCCGCGGGAAAAAATGATCTGAGGTAATACAGCAGGTAGCAGGGGATTATGGGTAGAGGAGGAGCTAGGAGCTCGGATCTTGTAGCTTGGAAAGCTGCCGGCTCGGATCCGAAGTCGGATCCAATACCCACAGTTTGCAGAGCAAATGAAGTAACTACTTCAGATGGTTTGTTTGGAGATGAGCTTCCCCTCTGCCCCTGGGGCAAGGCTTACAAGAAGCTGGTCAGTTTTTCTGAATGGTTTAGTGCAGTTCAGATAGTATCAGAGTTGTCTGTGCATGTCTAGTCAGTGTAGAATTCTTTCTCCCTTGTTTTGAGGGTTGGGAAAGAAGGCGGGAAAAGTGTATGGCCTGGATAAGGGTCACATCAGATACCACCTTGGGCATAAAGGAGAGATTAGTCCTCAGGGAGACAGTCTGCATGGAAAATTATGAAGGGCTCAACAGCCATGAGAGTTTGACGTTCTGAGACCCTTCTGGCTGACGTAATAGCTAGCAGGAAGGCAGTCTTCCAGGAGAGGTATTTCAATTCTGTTGACGCGGCAAGTTTGAAAGGAAGTAAGGTTAGTTTCTCTAACACATAATTCTGGTCCCAGGGAGGAGTAGGAGATCTTCTGAGAGGCCTGATATTAGAAGCCCCAATGAGGAATTGCTTAATTAAAGGGTGAGAGAAGAGTGGTGAGTCCGAATCATAATGGGCAGAGATGGCCGAGGCATGGATTTTAATAGAGGGGGAGGAGAGGCCACTATTGAGCAACTCTGCTAAGTAATCCAGGATGAAGGGGATGGAAGGTTGGGAAGTACTGGCCCCTTTTGATCGTTTCCAGGAGCAGAATCTTTTCCATTTTCTTCCATAAGATTTTCTTGTGCTGAGCCTTCTGGCCTCTGCGATGATGCCCAGGCCTCTGCGATGATGTCCAGGACCTGTTTGCTTAACAGTGACTTCTTGTTGGTTTTTAGTGTATGTGCCATGCTGAAAGTTTGAGAGTCTGTAGGTCGGGGTGCAGTACCTTCCCCCTCTCCTGGGTCAGGAGGTCTGAGCTTAGTGGAAGCAGCTTTGGGGGCTGTATGGTCAGACTGCATAGTAAGGGGTACCAATGCTGTCTGGGCCAATCTGGAGTGATGAGGATGGCCTTTGGCCTCTCCTCTCTTACTCTGATCAGAACCTTGGGAAGAAGGGGCAGAGGAGGGTATGCGTACACAAAGAGGGGGAAGGTCAAGGCATCCACCTTCCATGCTCGGAGGTGATACTCTCTGGTACAAAACTTGTGCAGCTGGTAGTTGAAGTGCGAGGCAAAGGGGTCCACCTCTGGGGTCCCCCACACCTGGGTGATTTAGAGAAAGATTTCACTTTGGAGCTGCCATTCAAGGCGGTCCAGTAAGTTTCTGCTTAGGTGGTCTGCCAGTGTGTTGTTGATCCTTGGTAAGTATTGGGCAATCAGATGTAGCCCCATGGAGGTGGCTGTAAGACATAGACTCATGGCTAACCTGCACAGGGGGTAAGATTGGGTGGCCCCCTGCTTGTTTATGTATTATATTACTATATTACTGTGGTGTTGTCTGTTTGTATAAGGAGGACCCCTAGCCTGAGTTGGGGTTAAAAGGAAGTCACAACATTTTACACTGCCATAATTTCTTTCTGATTGATGTGCAAGCGAAGTTGCTGGGCATTCCAAAGGCCTTGGGTACAACTGCCTGCTAGGTGAGCACCCCAAGCTATGTCTGAGGCGTCGGCTGTGATGGTCTGGCCGGAAGTGTGGAGCATGAAGGGAAGATCCTTGTTCATGTCACAGGCCTCTGCCCACCAAAGAAATTTGTCCCTTATGCAAGGAATCAGTGGGAGAGTGGTCTCTAGGGACTGAGAGTGCTGACACCAAAGATTCTTTAAGTACCACTGAAGCTTTCTCATGAGAAACCTGGCAAGAGGGATGAGAAGGAAGCAAGATGCCATGTTTCCCAGGGCTTGCAGGAACTTCCTCGCAGTGAAATGACTTCTGGAAGCCAGCTGGGTGAAGTAGAGAGGCAGGAAACTCTGCTTTTCTGGTGATAGGAAGGCCATTAGGGTTGCTGTGTCTAGCACAGCTCCCAGAAAAACAATTTTCCTGGTAGGGATTTGCTTTGATTTATTTTTTTGTTGATGGTGAACCCTAAGGAAGTTAGAAGTTTTTTTGACAAAGAGAAGATCCTGGAGCAATTTTTCTTTGCTGTTTGCCTGAATGAGGCAGTAGTCCCGGTAAGGGTAAATCTGTATATTTCTCTGCCTGCAGAATGCTATAGTTGGGGCCAATCATTTGGTGAATACTCTGGGAGCAGTAGATAAGCCAAAGGTCAGTGCAGAGAACTGAAAGTGCTGACAGCCTGCTCTGAAGCACAGGAATTTTCTGCACAATTCCCGGATGGGGATGTGGAGGTAGGCATCTTTTACGTCTAGTGTCACCAGTCAGGCATTTATGTGAAGATAGGCAGGAGCTGCTGCAAGGTTAGCATTTTAAATCTGGGGACCACCAAGGAGGTGTTCAGTCTGGATAGATCCAGGATAGGGAGCCAAGTGCCCTCTTTTCTGGGAACAAGGAACAGTCTGGAGTAAAAACCTTTTCCTGTTTGAGCCGGAGGGACAGGTCCTACTGCCCCCAGGGATATTAGTGTTTTTCCTTGTTTTAATGCCTCTGCCTACTGGTTTGGGAGAGGTCTGGGTACCCTCTTGTAATAGGGAGTTTGCTGAAGGAGAATTTGTATGCCTGAGAAATGATTTTTAATACCCATTGGTCCTTGGTTATAGAGACCCAAGAGCCTTCCTCCTCCTAGTTTTAGATGAGTGGAAGGAGGGTAGAGGGGGGAGAGAGTGTCATTGTGAGTGTTTACCATAGAAGCTTGGCTTAAAGCTCCCTGACTTAGAGCCGGAAGTGGTCCATTGTTTGCTTCTTTGATGGCCCTGGGATAGGGGCCTGGATGTCCTGTCCCTGTAGGGCTTACTTTGGCCTGGTCTGCTGGATACAGGGAAGGCCCAGTGCTTAGAGGGGAAGTTTCTGCTGAATGTGAAAGAAATCTTTTACTGTTTGCATAGATTTTGCTTTGTCTTCCATCTTTTTAAGCACCTCTTCTGCTTTTTCCCCAAATAGGCGTTCCTTACCTAGGGGTGCATCAATAAGTTTAGACTTGACATGATCAGGGAAAGGTTGTTCTTTCAGACATGCATGTCTTCTAATAACAGATCCTGTCACTGCTGCCCTGCTAGAGGCTTCTAGAGTGTCATATCCACAGTGCCTGGCCACTTGACCAGCAGAGTGAAGTAATTCTGCCAGCTCTTTTGAGTTGGCACTGTCAGGAGAGGTAGCAATCCTTTGTTTAATTTGTTCCAAAGTGTGTTGTTGATATTTTAATATTTGGTACTGACATTTGAGTGCTCTGACAGCTAAGGTTGCAGAGGTGTATAGTTTCTTACCCCATCTGTCCAGAGCTCTGGTGTCTTTGTCAGAAGGAAGAGGATTCTTGGCAGAATAGTCTTAGCTCCTTTGGTTCCTGTGTAATGACCTCAGGGTCTGCAGCAGGGTTCCTGTACAGGTATTTTTGAGAATCTGGGACCCTGTAGTACCTGTCAGATTTAGCTGGAGCAGGAGGCAGGGCATCAGGGGTTAAACTGGAATTAAGGAAAACATCATTCACCACTTCTAGAACAGGAGGGATGGCCAGGGGTCTGTGCTGGGGCAAGTCCAGAAAAACGCTAAGCCATTTTTAGACTGTGGGTAGTCCTGAGATTCCCATTGAAAATGTTCCCTGAGGGAGTGGAGGGTTTCCCCGAAGGAAAGGTCCTCTGGAGGGGAGGCAGAAGGGATGGACTCCTCTGCATCTAAATCCTGATAAACAATTAAGGGCTGCTGTTCCTCTTCAAAGGCAGAATAATCAGACTCCTCAGACTCTTGGTCTGTCATAATTTCTGGAGAAGGAAGCCTTTTCCTTTTTGGGGTGGGGGCTTGAGTACCTCGGATAAGGGAGATGAGAGCCTCTCTCATTTTAAACATTTGCGCTTGGGGGGGGGGGAGCAGTAGCAAGATGGTGGCTAGAGGCAGATTTCCTAGGAGTGGCCCAGCTTCGAGGCCTGAGAGAATTTGTCAGTCTCTGAGAAACGGTAGTCAGAAGAGAAGACGTCAATTTTTGTCTAGAATCGGTAGTGCGAATGGCCTCCTCGGAAGCCGGTGCCTGCGTCATGGCTCCGGACCCAAATGAAGCAGAGACAGCCAAAGGCTCGGTTGACAAAGTGGAATTCTGCAGCATGCCGGACTCCAAAAGGGTCTCGGCAGAGGATTGCGTAGAAAGCGAGTCAGGCATCAGGGGCTGCGAAAGCACCTCACTGAATTCCAGTGAACTGACGACTTGCTAGCGGTGGTGTCGTCAGAAGGCTTAGCCTTGTGTGGCCCATCGCTAGCTTTACTTTTTTTCAGAATGGCAAATGGTTCTCACATTAAAGAGGGCACAGAACTGGCAACGTGGGACGTCGTGGTCTGGGCCTAAACAAGTGATGCAGTAAGAATGAAAGTCTCGGTGTGGGATTTGTTTTCCACAGGCAAGACAATTGTTAACTTTTTCAGACATCAGTTAGAGCAAAAAAAAAAAAAAAAAGTGTCACCAATGGGGTACTTAGCTTTAGACGTTTTCTGCTGAAATTCGACTTCTGGTAGCGACCAACCAGCACTTGTGCAAACTGCTTCTGCCATGGCAGGAAAGACTGGTGTAATGACGTCGGCTGCCTTGCTTTATAGTACTGACGACCTGACATCAGACTACAGATGACAGCACCCGGCGCACAAAAACATTGACTCTGGTATTCGGGCCGGCTGAGGGCTACCACATCAATGATAACCCACAGGTGATGATTGCAACAGTGAAGCACGAAGAACATCAAGTTGACTGGATCCTTGTTGTATCAAGAGTAAAAGGGCAGATGGTAACTGATTCACTTGTTCTTTTGGTGGGTTTGACATGCCTAGTAAGAGGGTCCTTGGCAATCGTTTTCCATTCTTGTAGAAAGGAGAGTCTTTCTCCCAGTGGATAGGGTAAGAGAGATCAGGGGTCAAGGAAAGTCACAGTTGGTCTCTGTACTGGGTGAGCTCTTTGCAGCTCCCTGGTCTCTGTGTTTACTCCTTTTTCTTCCACCTAGATTGTCTGGCTTTCTTATTAGCAGACCTCTCCTCATCCGGTATGGGGGAAGGCCATGGCTTGGAAGGGTAGTTTCTATTGTCCAGCTTTTTAAACACCTTTTCAGCTAGGGGTCCAAACAGCAACTCCTTGCCTTGACCTGATCTAAGAGTGCCAGACTACTGAGCAATGCATGTCTGTGAATGACTGAGCCAGTGGCAGTTTCTCTACATGATGCATTTAGTGCACCATACCCACATTTTAACAAGTGTCTGGAAAGCTGCTATTGCTATCTCATGTATTTCCTTAGAAAAGGCTTTGTCAGTAACAGTCTGTGCCTAATTAATAATTTTGTCCTGAAAGGATTCTAAGCACTTCAGCATGTGGAATTCTCAATTAAATGCCCCCATGGAAAGGGTAGCTGAGGTATATGCCTTCTAGTCGAACCTGTTTGAAAGTTGACTTTCCCTGTCATTAGGCAGGGGATGTCTAGTTGCACTGTTTAGCATACCCTTAGTGGATTCGTTAAAAACTATTGAGGGACCGGTTTTAAAGTTTTTCTAAATGTGCTTGTGGGAGTTGAGCACTCTGTAAAACTGGTCAGGCTTTTCTGGGACAAGTGGCAGGGGAATCTAGGTGCAGAGAGATGTCTTCAAAAATGTCATGAAGCACCACATGCACTGAGGTGACAGCTACTGGATTAGGGGAAGATAAACATGGTAATTACCTACAGTGAGACTGAGCTTGAGAAAATTGTTTGCGTTCCCAATTAAAATGCTTCCTCATTTTATGAAGATTATTCCTAAAACAGAGGTCCTCTGGGGGAGAGGAAGATGAAAATTATCATTTAAGTTGGAGTCCAGATAAAGCTGGGTTGCAAGGTGCTCAGAGTAGCTGAGTAGAGTAGTAGAGGAGCTCAGAGTAGGAGAGTAGCAAATTCCTCTTTGTCCTCACAATCTGAAAATTATGAATCTTCTTGAAAGGCCACCTTCCTAGGCCTCTTTGATGGGTATGCTACAGGGGTAGTAATCTGGGGGTAGCTGGGTTCCTTGAATTTCATGAAAGCCATGAACACCTGGGAGAATTTCAAGAGGTCTTGGCCTTCAGTTTGAGCTGAAGTGACAGAGGGCTGAGGAGACAAAAGAGGAAGCCTGACTGTTCTTTTTGGTTTAAGCATCCATTTTGTTGAAGTAACCAGAGTAAACAGTCAACAGTGATGTCTGTCTGGGTTTACAAGGCTGACTTTAAAACATCACCCTCGGTGCCTGCAACATGAACATCAGAAGCTGTGGCCTGCAGAGACACCTTAGTCCTGACAGATTTTCATGCTGTGGAAGAAGTGAGCCGAGCAGTACGCCTGGAACAATGGCAGCCTCTCAAGGGGTTGAGCCAGAGAGTTCAGGCCTAGAACTCACCGGACCACAGGGTTGCAAAGGTGCCTCACCTGAGCTGTTGGTAGACATGGAAGTCTGTTGTGTCCAACGCCTCTCTTTCTTTAAATTTTTTGTCTTTGTTTTTTTTCAGCATTATAGTAGTAGAAATTAGGGGTTATGAAAACACAAAGGAGACTAAAACTATGGACTCCATATGAGCAACTAGGACTTCAGCCTGTGTACAAGGGTTTTTGCTCAGAATTTAGCAAAATTTGTACAATTAGACGTCATGATGAGGTCCCAAACAGACATACTGACTGAATCTTTATGCGAGCCTTTCTTCCCACGTTTCAAACAATTCTTCTTCTTTCGGATGCTCCCATTAGGGGTTGCCACTGCAGATCAACTGTCTCCATTTCTTCCTGTCCTCTGCATCTTGCTCTGTCACACCAACCACCTGCATGTCCTCTCTCACCACATCCATAAACCTTATCTTAGGCCTTCCTCTTTTCCTGTTACCTGGCAGCTTCATCCTTAGCATCTTTTTCCCAACATACTCTGCATCCCTCCTCAGCACATGTCCAAACCAACGTAATCTTGCCTCTCTGGCTTTGTCTCCAAACCTTCCAACCTGGGCTGACCCTCTAATATACTTATTCCTAATCCTGTCTATCCACATCACATGCAGTGCAAATCGTAACATCTTCAACTCTGCCATATCAAGCTCTGACTCCTGCCTTTTTGTCAATGCCACTGTCTCCAATACATATAACATAGCTGGTCTCACTACCCTCTTGTAGACCTTCCCTTTCACTCTTACTGGTACTCGTCGGTCACAAATCACTCCTGACACTCTTCTCCACCCACTCCATCCTGCCTGTACTCTCTTCTTCACCTCTCTTCCACACTCACCATTACTCTGAACTGTTGATCCCAAGTACTTAAACTCATCCACCTTCGCCACCTCTACTCCCTGCATCCTCACCATTCCTTTATCCTCCCTCTCATTCACACACACATATATTCTTAGTCCTGCTGACCTTCATTCCTCTTCTCTCTAGAGCATATCTCCACCTCTCCAGGGTCTCCTCCACCTGTTCTCTACTCTCACTACAGATCACAATGTCATCTGCAAATTTCATAGTCCACGGGGACTCCTGTCTGATCTTGCCTGTCAACCTGTCCATCACTATTGCAAATAAGAAAGGGCTCAGAGTTGACCCTTGATGTAATCCCACCTCCACCTTAAACGCATCCTACACTCCCACCACAGACCTCACCGCTGTCACACTACCTTCGTACATATCCTGTACCACTCTTACATACTTCTCTGACACTCCCGACTTCCTCATACAGTACCACAACTCCTCTCTATGCACCCTGTCATATGCTTTCTCTAAATCTCCAAAGACACAATGCAACTCCTTCTGACCTTCTCTGTACTTCTCCATCAACACTCTCAGAACAAACATCGCATCTGTAGTGCTCTCTCCTGGCATGAAACCATACTGCTCATCACTAATCATCACCTCCCTTCTTAACCTAGCTTCCACTACTCTTTCCCATAACTTCATGCTGTGACTGATAAGTTTAATCCCTATGTAGTTACTACAGCTCTGCACATCACCCTTATTCTTAAAAAATGGTACCTTCCTAAATATTAAATTAAGAGAGGAAAATCTCAAAGGGCACTTATCTGACTGGAGGGAAGAAGAAACTCTGTAAAACACAAGTCAATGGATGGATGTGAGCATATTGTATACATGGTGAACTGCACTGGATTGCATAACTAGAAAGAAAAAAGAAGTTATGTACTCACCATAACATTCCATGTTTGTAGTCCATCTCACCCTTCATTCTTGCATATGGGACCGGAGCTGTTCCTCGGCTCCGACTCGGCCTATTTACAAGCTGGAAGTCTTTTAGTTGGCTTGTGGCTAGGTAGGTATCCCATGGTGCACCAGTACAATCCCCAGATATTATTTGCTGCTATCTAGAAGAGATAATAACAAATATACAAAAGAAGCCAATACTAAACAGTGTCCATAAAAAAAGATATTTTTCTGTCTCCAGGTACTTCCAGGATGGGGGTAGGAGGGTGGGTTAGTAAGAATGAAGGGTGAGATAGACTACAAACATGGAACGTTATGGTGAGTACATAACTTCTTTATGTTCTGTAGTCCTATCTCACCTTCATTCTTGCATATGGGACAGCGTCCCTAGCACCTTATTCTAGGGTGGCTCAAGGAAAAATACTCCTGAGTACCGTGGAAACAAAGGATGCTCTACCCCTGGAGGTTAAATCCAATTTGTAATGAGTAATAAAAGTGTGAGGGTAGCCCACGTTGCTGCTGCACAAATATTATCAAGTGTGACCCTGGCTTGAAAGGCTGCAGAGGTAGACTGAGATCTGGTAGAATGAGCCTTGATTTTAAAAGGTAAAGGTCTACCCTAAGAACTGTAAACATGAGCTATACAGCTAGAAATTCAATTAGAGAGTGTTACTTTGGAAACTAGTAAGCCTGACCTGGATTCGGAAAAGTAAATGAATAACTGATCTGATTTCCTTAGTCCGGTGCAAATAAAAACATAATTGTCTATGGACATCCAGCTGATGAAACCTGTATTCAGCTGCGTTGGAATGACTTGGAAAGAACACCGGAAGCTCTATGGATTGATTCAAGGTGGCGTGAGAACAGACCTTGGGGACAAAAGAGGGATTAGTACGCAAGGACACCCTGTCTTTACGAAAAATCAGGTAAGGGGGTTTCACAGACGATGCTTGTAACTTTGACACCCGTCTGGCCAATGTGGATAGAAACCAGAAACAAAGTCTTCCAAGACAGGAATTTCAAGAGGGATGAATGAGAAAGCTCAAAGGGCGGAGAAGTTCATTTGGATAACACAAAATTTAAATCCCATGAGGCAACAGGTTCTTGAAAGGGAGGTCTTAAAGTGGCACCTTTAAGGAAAGTTTTGCACATCCTACGTGACATAAGATTAGAATCTTGAAAGCTTAGATGAAAATTTGAAATCGCTGCCAACTGAACTCTAACAGTGGCAGTCGCAGATCCCTGGTGAAAAAGCTTAGACAGGAATTCCAAAACCACTGGAATGGAGGCAGTGTAAGGATCAATATTTATTTTGTCCACCCAGATAGAGAATCTTCTCTATTTACTGGAATATAAGCTCCTAGTTGAAGGTTTATGAGAAGACGTAAGGATACGAGTCACGGAAGGTGAGAAGTCATGAAGCCTGTCTAGGGATGGAACTGGAGCAGCCACGCTGTCAAATTGAGGGTGTGTGTAAGGAGGGGTGAAGCGAAACTGACATGTGAATCAACAGGTCTGGAACTGGGTCCAGAATCCAAGGATCATCTAGAAGAGGCCCGAGGAAGAGGAACCAAACCTGACGAGGCCAGTAAGGAGCAATGAGGATAAGTTTGCTTCCCAGCCATTTCACTTTCTGAATAACCTTGGGAATGAGAGGAAAGGGATACAGGAGGCCCAGGGGCCAATCATGAACCAAGTGCGTCTCTCGGTGACTCCCCCGGAGGGGTGATGAGGGAGAAGAAGCTGCTGCATTTGGCATTGATTAGGCTGGCAAAGAGATCACAGCAAGGCTGTACCCATCTGCGGAAAATCTGTTCCACTGTTTCCTGTTTCAGAGACCACTCGTGAGGCATCAGGATTGCCCGGCTGAGCTTGTCAGTTATCACGTTGGTTGTCCCTGGAATGCGAGTTGCCACCAGAAAACGCTGGGAAGATATCGCCTATTTCCAAACTCGCATGGCCCCTTGACAGAGTGGGTAAGATCTGGTTCGGCCCTGCTTGTTGACATACCATACACTACTGACATGTTGTCTGATTGTATTGCAATAGTCACCAGGGGCAGAAGGTCGTGAAGTGCTTGCAATGCCAGGAGCACCGCCCTCATCTCTACAATGTTGATATGCAGGTGAGCCTCATGATCTTGCCATGTGCCTTGGACAGTCCTGCCTAGATAATGCCCCCCACCCTGATTCGTTCAATCTACTGAGGTCCAGAATGGTGCTCCAGTCCCCTGTACGTTTTGGCACTAAAAAGAATCTGGAGTAAGTTCCTGATCCTATTTGGTCTGCTGGGACAGTTTGGATGACTCTTTTTGACAGCAACTTGTTGACCTCCACAGTTGCCTGATCCCTGTGATTGGGTGGAACATCCGGGATCTTCTTGGGTACAAAAGGTGGAAGAGAAAAGGGTATGACAATCTCTGGTAATAATAATTTGTACCCACTTGTCTTGAATGATACACAGCCAGGCTTCTGGATATAAAGAAATGTGACCCCCGACTGGCCCAAGAGAAGCACAGTCGGGCCCCACATCAGGAGCGCTGGTAAGGCCGGCCCGAAAGGAATCACGACCTCTCTGGTTTTGCGGACCACCCCTGCCTCTAGGGCGACGTTTACCATTTCCTCCTCCTTCTCTGCCTCTGAAGGAGGAGTCACCCTGTGCATCCTGGAAAAACCTCTGGTAGTTCTTGAACCACATCTTACCGCCCCCTCTGACCCTTAGGGTATGGTCTAGAGGGAACAATAAAATGTACTCCCTTGGCAGAGAGTGTTTTTCTTTCTTGCTCGCACCGGGTGTGAGTGTCCTTTACCTTGGGTCCAAACAATCAGGAACCGTCGAAGGGGGCCTTGGGTAAAGGTAAACAAACGGTTTCACAAATGCATCCAGGAATGATACCTTAGGGAATTTCCTGAACCCGCTGCTCTACTCGCGCCACTGGCTGCATACGAAATAAGATGCATGGAAGAGTTGGCGATAGAGTTCAAAGTAGACAACTGGGCAGACATCTTGTCAGGGACTCCCTCAGTACATGTACCTTGTAGAGAATCTCCTAACTCTTTAAGGAGATCTCTCTGAAGCCTCGTGAAGTGAGTAAGGTAGTTCAGCGATCTAAGGGTAAATGCCGCTGGAAAAAAGATACACTTCACGTACCTGTCCATAGTTCGAGACTCCTTATTCGGCGGATAAACAGAAGAAGTCACAGCTAGCTCCTACTTAGTGGCCACCACCACCACCATGGCATCTATGGGAACATCTTTAGACAAAAATCTTTTTCTGGAGGGGCAGAAAGAAATTTGTTCAGTCTCCTGGGGACTGGCTCCACGGCATCAGGAGTATCCCACACTGAAAAAATATATTGAAGTCTCTCTGCTTACTGCTTCTTACTGCTTGCAGTGGGATTTGAAGTCTTCTTAAGACACTCAGTCTTGCTGGCTGGAATCAAAGTCTGGTTATAATTGCATTCACAGTCTGTTGCATACAGAAACTTGCAGAATATACACTGATACAGCATCTGACTTTAAGAGCAGTAACCAATAACTTTTATAATAAACCAAACCGGACAAATGTTGCAGTTTAAAGTACTATTCCAACTTTACTTCTCATATAGTACAGATGATGTGAGAGATATAACATTTACCTCAGAACACCAAATGTGTCCCTACCATACCCCTAACAACTAGATTTAATACAGACTTTTTATACATATTAACTCACACCCTCTTGGTTTTGGAAAGATACTGCCTTGATGACGCAAATGCTAACACATCTGTTCTTGTGCAAATGTTGATAAGTAAACTGTCTTCAAGAAAACGCCTCGTGGATTAGAAAAGCACATTTTTAAACTTTCTTAGAAAAGCATGTCCTGTTGTCCAGTGAAAGCAGATTACATTCTTGTCACGTCTGTAAAAAGTTCAGCTTTCTTGATGTGTGTGTAATACACTCATAAGCAAGTGTCTTATTTTTTTAAACCACAGTCATTTAGTATGGTTGCTGATCACATATTACTAAACTGTGTTTCTGTATTTAAGCAAACTTTTTCTTTCAGCATATTTAGAACATAATTAATTTAAATTCATAATATCTAACAATTCCCTCTGTTTTTAAACATACTCAAAACATTTTATACTGATATGTATTTTTTATCACATTATATAGAAAAAACAAGAAACAAACTTTTAGTCTTCTTTTGATACAACAAATCAAAAATGCAATTTTACATAGTTAATACAATGATATTAAAGCATTACTAACAAACTGAATGTATTTAACAACTTTTTCTTTTGCAGACCATTCTGTGAAAATATTTTATCAGTTATGAGCTGTCTGCTTTAGTTTAACTTGATTAATTTATTCCTTTGCAATTACAGAATTTAATTTATGACTTAGAACTGTTTCATTAACTCTTTGCAACTTGTTTAATTAACTATAAGAGACAAGAACCATGTGCTACTGCAAGCATTTATACACTGTGGTCATGTCTTTGAACTGCCCATTAACATCTTGGTAAAGTACTGAACTGGGCTTAGATAATAAATATTTGAAAGCAATTATTTTACTTGGGTAAAACCAGTGATAATACAACTTGACAAATTACTTTTAAACTTATTACAATGTATTCTGTACAATATGTATTTACACAGACTGTTTGCTATTCATGCATTTCAATCTAGCAGCTATTCTGAACCCAATTTTTTAAAACATGGTTTTTCACACATATTCATTGATAGGCATTAATTTAATTTGTACTGAATTCTTCTGTATTTGTACATACAAAGACTATAAAGTAAATTTAGTCTAATCTTACAAATTTAATATTAAGCAAAATCTTGGAAAATGTTTGTGTCTCTTTAGAAATATCTAGTGGAATTGATACCAAATCCATACGTCCTGTTATTTTCTTTTTTATACCAACATTGTTTTGTCAAAAACATATTAAAAAATAGTGACCATTCTTGCTCAATTTTTTACATATCTTTACTCTGTCTTGTATAGCTGTAATCAATTTCAAGCCATCTCTTGTTTTTTTTTTAAACCATCTCTTGTATAACTTTACAGTTTAACAGGTTGTAAATACAATTTAATACTAAACAATACAATAATAACCATTATGATAGCTATTAACAACTTGTAAAATATCTTATCCTGTCAGGTTTAATCTGTGTTTAATAGCTAGAATGACAGCTGTAAAATATTTTATCCTATCAGGTTTAATCTGTTTACCAATATTTCTAATGCACTAATACCTGTTTTTCCCTCCCCCTGAAACAGTATTGTTAAGAAGGAACTTCTGCTCTTAGCTTTATTTCAGACCCTTTTGCAACACATACTGCTCACACAGTGTGTAAAACTGATAAAGTACCCCTCCCCCTGCAGAACTGCAGTATTGTATATTTGCTTTATATTGTGAGAATAGAATGTATGTCAGCCCAACACTTTGGTTATACATTTGCTTTATTAGGTTATTAAACTATAGACCTTTGTCTGATCTGATCATCTTTTCTGTTGCCTTTGCTGTCTATTTCTACTAGTAGTAGTTATTGTACCCTCCTGTATACTTTATTTGAACTGTATGTAATCCATCTGTTGGCTATACTTGATGTAACTAAGTTTTTTTTTTTTATTATCAGTGACATATATGCACAATTGTGATGTTTTATTATAATTACCAAATAGTGTTGCATGTGAACATTTTAACAATTATGTTTTAATAACAATAAGTTTTTAGAAAAACTTAAGCCACTTGTCTAGCAGTCTTGTTTCTTATCTTATCTTTTCAACATTTCCTGTAACTATTCATCCAGTTTAGGAAGGTCTGAGCTCACATTTCAGTTAACCCTTTTTAGCATTTTTCCTTTAATCATATATATTTTTTACTTTTGATTTCAGTATTTTTTTATTTATTTAACTGTTCTGACATTCATTTTAAAAAGACTGTTTGACTAATACCATCCGTGATTTTATTTCTTTTTAAAATTCAGAACTTTAACTGTTTGGTGTTACTATATAATTATAAAAAAAATGTAAAAAACAAAATAGATATTAGCTTAATTAACACATTTATATATTTACATTATTTATATTTGCTGTTGTCTGCCTGTTATTCTTGTGTGTTGTAAACAAATGTACTCTAGATGAAAATAACATACATGCATGTCTGTCTTGTATCTGTATATCTTTATACAATCATGTCAGTTTTGTGACTTTAAATCATTATTCTTATTAACTATTTTTATTTAATTTGTATACATTAGAACTGTTTTGTTTACCTTTTGACTATGCTATGAAAATGGCAGTCATACACTCTACTTTACTTTAGTACTGATAAATATATTGCTTTAATTGAATGGAAGTTTTAAACATTTGAGAATGATTTGTATTTCACCATCCTACCATGTAAGCTTAACCATTTTCAAAACACAAACATATTATAAAATATATTTCTTTTGTACAGATCACCTGTAGTTCCCTACCCTTTCCCAATGTATGAAGGAAGTCAGTCTCTGTCAGTTCAGCTAATCTATTTTCTTCATCTTGTAACTGTTTAAGAGTCTCCTCATGGTCTGCCTGATATGTCTCAGGAACCTGTTCTGCTGAATCTGAAACTCCTATGCACTTTTGAAAAAATGTTTGTATAACTTGTCTAAACTTCCTGAACTCATTGTGTCTCTTTTTTAGACATTTACTAATTTTTTTGTAACAAAATGTACTAGTGGTTCTATCAGTAACTGACTTGACTCACATGTGGTGACAGAACATAACTGTTTAACATCTGAATATAATGGAAACACTTTAGCCTTAGTTTCTTCACAGTCTATTGTTTTAGCAACATCATGTAATACTTTTTTATGACATAATACACAAAATGCAGTTTTTGTTGAAGCACACAATAACAATTTGTCATATTTCACATGGTTTTCTTTGAGATACCAGTTAAATATTGTAATACATTTGCATAATGCCTTACTATCAACCTGCCCTACTAAGGTTTTACATTTACTAATATGCTGTATATACCAACATTGCAATTTTTTATATTTGCTTGAGTTATGCATGAAAATATCCATACTGTCTAATATCCAAACTATCGAATAGCAACCACACTAAAAAATGTGACGTAGAAAAAAGTCTTACCAGTGAGCAAGAAAACAGGTGATCAGGCTGTTGTTGCAGATGGCTGGAATTTTTCAAAGTCGCTTGAGAAGCTGGGAAAGCACAACAGGCAGTGGACTGTTGGGCTAGTGGATATCCCCCTTTTCTTTAGCGAAATTATGGCACTGCGACTGGAACTTCTGTCTCACTCCGGATGTAGACGTCTAAAAAACTTTACTACTGCAAGCTGCATAAACTGGAATACTTCTGTTCAGAATTGACACATACGTACAAATATTAGTTACTGCAATTTAACTGAAGTAACCCTCTGCAGGGCTTACCATCACTCCCCCCTGTGTTTGAATGCAGATTATAGGTTCAAATGCAGGTATTAGGTTCAAATGCAGATTTTAGGTTCAAATGCAGACTAGCTTGCCATTGAAAAATTATATGGTGCTAGTCACTCAGCTGGCTTGCCATTGAAAAAATATATTGAAGTCTCTCTGCTTACTGCTTCTTACTGCTTGCAGTGGGATTTGAAGTCTTCTTAAGACACTCAGTCTTGCTGGCTGGAATCAAAGTCTGGTTATAATTGCATTCACAGTCTGTTGCATACAGAAACTTGCAGAATATACACTGATACAGCATCTGACTTTAAGAGCAGTAACCAATAACTTTTATAATAAACCAAACCGGTCAAATGTTGCAGTTTAAAGTACTATTCCAACTTTACTTCTCATATAGTACAGATGATGTGAGAGATATAACATTTACCTCAGAACACCAAATGTGTCCCTACCATACCCCTAACAACTAGATTTAATACAGACTTTTTATACGTATTTTAGTTAAACTCACACCCTCTAGGTTTTGGAAAGATACTGCCTTGAT
The DNA here is from genome assembly GCF_019279795.1 of Protopterus annectens. Classification (NCBI taxonomy): domain Eukaryota; kingdom Metazoa; phylum Chordata; order Ceratodontiformes; family Protopteridae; genus Protopterus; species Protopterus annectens. The sequence continues at coordinate 175,488,572 of NC_056743.1, read as the reverse complement.
GACGCAAATGCTAACACATCTGTTCTTGTGCAAATGTTGATAAGTAAACTGTCTTCAAGAAAACGCCTTGTGGATTAGAAAAGCACATTTTTAAACTTTCTTAGAAAAGCATGTCCTGTTGTCCAGTGAAAGCAGATTACATTCTTGTCACGTCTGTAAGAAGTTCAGCTTTCTTGATGTGTGTGTAATACACTCATAAGCAAGTGTCTTATTTTTTTAAACCACAGTCATTTAGTATGGTTGCTGATCACATATTACTAAACTCTGTTTCTGTATTTAAGCAAACTTTTTCTTTCAGCATATTTAGAACATAATTAATTTAAATTCATAATATCTAACACACACCTTTCGACTAACTAGCTCCATCAGTTCGTCGAGGGGTGGAGCCACCCAAGAGGCTGAATGTTGAGACCCGAAAGCCTTCAGGTACACTGACTCCTCATCAGAAGGGGTGACAGTGGGCCAGCCGCACCTCTGTTTAAGGATTTCCAGGATGCCTACGAAGGAGACATCAGAGGACGACTTGGGGGACCCTTCTGACTCCTCGAGGTCAGTGCTAGAGGTCCAGAGACTCATCCTGGGAGTGTACATGCTTCCTCTTACATGTTCTCTTCTGTGGGGGCTCCTCAGAAGGATATTCTGGGGAGGTCTCGGAAGAGTGGGAGCCACCAGCCGGTGGCTCCTGAGGCTGAAGATCTCTGCTGTCCACGGAGGGAGTAGGAACTGAGACAGAAGTAGGTGCCTTAGGGGGAAGATTGTCGGTACCTCTGGTAGGAGCTGACGATTGGGACAGCACACTCATCACCTCGAATGCTGTCCTCTCCAGGTCCAAAGACCTCCCCGGCTCCGAGGAGACCGAGGATGCCATCGGCTCAGATATAGACATAGAGGTCCGAACTCACCCTCGCTGATGTACCAAGAGGAAGACTCGGAACCAAAAAAGATTGGTTCCAAGCATCCCTGTCAGGGTCGACCGGGGAGCTTCAACCCCTAGACACTACAGACGGCACCCAGAGTGTTGGAGCAGAACTCTGCTCCGAAACAGCCACAGGGGGAGCTGGAGCTGAAGGTTCCACCAGTGGTACCAAACACTCCAGCTCCGAAAGACCAGCATGGCTCAGAGAAGGAATGATCGAAGGGGGCTGAACGGACACCAGTGGCTCCGGAACAGACTGGGTTGGAGCCAACAGCAATTTAGGCAAAGCAGATGACTTCAACAGTCTCAGCATTACCCTGTCCACATCTTCTTCCGATAAACTCCTGGAAGACCTGGATGACAGAGTAAGAGTGGGATCTCTGAAGTATCGGAGATTTCAACATCGCAGAGACCGGCAGAGGATCCATAGACTAGCTCCATGGAATGGTCTCAGTGGTCGGCTCCGAAATACTTGGAACTGACCCTGTAACCACAGTAGTGCTCTCAATCGGCACCTAGCTCTGTGGAGCTGATGAGGCAGTGGACTTATCCGTTTTAGTGATTTTAGGAGGTGGCTCCGAGACACCAGCCGGTGCCGGGGAGGGCCTCAGAGGACTTTTCCTTTTTAGATCCCGGAGATCTAGATGAAGAGGAAGAGCTAGCCAGATCTTCCTCAAAAGAAGGTTTAAGACCTTTTAGGATGAGCTTATTCTTACATTCTTGCAACACCCTAGCACTGAAAGAGTGACAAAATAAGCAAGTTTCCTGTAAGTCGAAGACCACAAGACAGTAAATGCAGTTACTGTGGCCATCTGTGATGGACATCTTCTGTGAGCATTTAATACATTTCTTGAAGCCAGATGGCTTATGGTCCTTACTTTCTTTGGACATTCTCACAGAGATGGGCACACACACACAGAAAGAAGAAAAAGGGAGAGGACTAGGTCCTCTAATTTAAACGGGCCTAGCCCTGCAGGAAACAGAAACACACCACAAGGACAAGGTCCTCTAACTTAAACGGGCCTAGCCCGGACAAGGAGGGGAATGGAAAATGACTAGGTCTTCAAATCAAAACAGACCTAGATAAGAGACAAAGGCAGGAAAAGTCACACACTCAAACAGGAATACAGTGAAACTTTCAATATATTAAATAAGAAAAACAGAACCATGTTCTGACAACACCACTAATCAAACCTTATGACTAAAGAATCAAAACAGAACAGAACCTCGTTCTGTTAATGATGCTAACAATTTAGCAAGCGGGAATCTGCCAAAAACTTAGACTTATTCCTAATAACACACAGCCTAACTGAGCACAAAAGGCGCCTACAAATACTAATTTATTAATAACACGAAAACCAGCACACAGGATACCAATACGAGCAAGCCAATTTACCAAAGATTGCACACAAAGGTGCAATTATAAAGGTAACTATACTAAACTATGCTAACTATGCTAAGCAACTATGATAGAACAGATCAGACTAGAAAACACAAAAATTTTGAATAAATTCAAAAACTTAGCCAGAGCCAAAGAGAAGCACAACCAAACTCGTCGACGCGGCAAATGAGATCTGGGGATTGTACTGGTGCACCATGGGAAACCTACCTAGCCACGAGCCAACTAGTAGACTTCCAGCTTATAAATAGGCAGAGTTGTAGCAGAGGATCGGCTCCGATCCCATATGTAAGAATGAAGGTGAAATAGGACAAAAGAACATCTGAAGATGGTGCAGACAGATGACCTCCTTATACGTCTGTTGGCCATACCTCTCAACCTGGAAACATCAAAAATATGGACAAAGGCCCATGAGAAATAGGTACAAATCTGTACGCTGATTAACATAACATTTGCATATATAATTACGTAACCCCACCCACTCCAGTGGAATTGTGGGAAACCAACCTTCAAACGCAAACTGAAAAGCAAACAACCAAAATATGGCCCCAGAGTCCCCCTTCAATCATAGGAAGTTATCAGGCTAATGGCCCTAGGTCCCTTACAAGCCTAGCCAAGGGTTTATCCCCAAAAAGAAACATTAGTCAGCATCAGCATCTGTCGCCTCTGTCAATGAGGGACACAGGTGGAAAATTTGTGGTTTCCCATCCACTCAGTAAGGTTGCGCTTGAAGAGGGTCAGCGATGTGCTGTGTCTGATGTGTATTGGAAATCTATTCCAGAGATTGGGCAGCCTCTGGGAGACAAACCTGTCTCTCCAGCAGGTTTTGTTGATGTCACATATTAGATTCAGGCCTTTTGAGCTGTTAGTGCATGAGGAGTTAGACTTACGGATATGGAGCATCTCTAAGTAGGGCAGGGTCCAAGATTGCCTTGTAGGCAAGACACAGATCACCTCTGAGCAATATGTATGATACCAAGTAGAGTGATAGTGATTTGAAACTGTCTGCATAGGACAAGTTCAAATCACTGTCACACACTTTTATTCTCTGATGTAGATGTTGAAAATATAAAAAGTGATTAACATAATATGGATTTTTTTTGTCAGCTATTTGTAAATTAAATCCCAAAAGACACGTACTTAAATGATTTTAACATTAAACACATTTTAAAAGCAAACTTATTATGAATTATATTAGCACTGTTCGAATACATATTAGACTCGTACAAAATTTACTGGACAAGATTTCCCCACTACCATAAACTTCCATACACAGTTTAATCTACAATTCATCACTAAAAATGCAAAATCCTACTTTAATACAACCATTTCCACAACTACAAACTGTTTTTAATGAGATGGAGAGTTGGCATAACAGTTATGATGTTTACCTCACAAATACAAGCTACAGTGTGATTCTCACCTACATGAGCCCAAACATTTTTTCAGTATTTCTATGGCTAAAAACGCACACTCTTTTATAATAAAACTTTGCCAAGACTTCACACACACAACAGAAAGCTTAGTTATCTGCTCTAAACCATTAATTTTCCAAATTAACAGTAACATTTACTGAGCTGTTACTGCCCCATCCAAAACAGCTTAAATAACCAATTATTTATATATAAATTTACAAACAAAGCTTGCATGCGAAGGTATTTTTAAACTTAAAAAAACAAAGCGTGCATGCAAAGTTATGCCATGAGCCCAGTGACCAATAAGAATGAAGGCTGTGCTCCTTCAATCAGTGCAAGGAACGCCAACACCTAATTTATGTTACAAATAAACAATGTGGTTACCATGAACGGTCGTTTAGACATAAGCCAGCAACTGCACTGTTTTACGTGTAAAACAATATGTACTGGAATTAAAACTATCATTTCCAACTCATCAGTAATGTGAAAGTAAAGGACCCAACAATAGAAAGGGCACCCAAAACAAACTGGCAGCAATGCCAGAATGGCCTTTAGCACTTTGCAGCATTAACAAACACAGAGTTTACTGTTATATGCATACTTGGAAGTCCCTCTTGTGCTCTATAAATTAATAGAGAATGCCTCAAAGAAAGAAACACAACCATAAAAGACCATGCTGGGCCCAGGTATTAAGTCATACTAGTGAAAAAAACATGTGAAGCCATGCACACTAAGAAACAGACCCCCTACACAGCTCTTGTTTGTCACATTTTTGATTCTGATTAAATAATACAAACTTAACTCACAGGCTCATGGCCCTGGATATTGCTCTGTTTTTCATCAGAGTCAGGGGAAAGGCTCCTGTCCCTACCCATCAACTCATCTAAAAGCTGTATGGCAGACAGCATTTCCTGCTTGGTGTTCAAATGCATTACTCTATTCCGGTTAGCACTTCTATTTTAAAAGTAACACACACACTGTGACACACCACTTCAAAAGTCAACAAACTGCGACCAGAAAGAAACAAACAGCTGCCGTATCATCAAAAGAATAAGTGCGACCAGCAAGTCACACACACCACATTCAGAAAGTCATATGCAATAATATCACTTAAGGAAAGAACGGAAATCACAGTGCAATTCAAATGCATTTGCGCGTGACCAGAAATAAATGGCCCCGTACTCCAGTCCCATTCTGTATATCATCAACAGCAGCACATAATAAAATGTCTGGCTCCTAACTGCTAGAATTGTTGCTAAAACTCTGCCATCAGCTTAAATAAAATAGCTGCTGCCAATATCATTGTTTAAATAAAATAACGAACAGCTGTCAGCTGTGTAAATTCTACTTAAATTGATACGAGAGTTCCTACTCTGCTTAAATACACTGGAGCTATACACTCCGGAGCGGCACCGGTCAAGCACATTTGAATTAGAACGATACTGCGATACACCATAGCTGCCAATAACTGTTTAAATAAAATAATGAATGAACCAGCTGTGATCTGCCAATAATGAAGTACTCTATCTCTGCCATCAGCTTAATAAAAACAGCTTCTGCAATAGCTCTGTTTAATAGCTACTGCCATGCCAATAACGCCATCTAAATAAAATAACAAATGAACCAGAGGCTGTGAGCTGCTGCCAATAACTACTCTGCTTAAGCTTAAATGAAGTCCTGCTGCTAGAACCACACACAGAGTGTAAACTAGTATCAAGCAAAGCACATTTTAATTAGAAAGCTTCTGCAATAGCTCTGTTTAACAGCTGCTGCCATGCCAATAACGCCATTTAAATAAATTAACGAATGAACCACAGTGGCTCCGAGCTGCTGCCAATAACTACTCTGCTTAAGCTTAAATAAAGAGCTGCTGCCAGAACTACACATAGAGTGTAAACTAGTATCAAGCACATTTTAATTAGAATGCTACAATGGAGTGATGGAGTGGCCTATTTTCTTTTTTTCATACCTGGCAGCCCATTTCTGATCCTCACTTGCAGGTTGCGGCATGTGGGTGCGTGCTGGACGAACTGAAAGTTAAATCTGCACAGCTGCCAATGCCATTACTCCTATATTCCCTCCAAGCTGACCAAGTGCAACTAAGCTGATGTCACACGCCCCTGCAGGCTGGGTGATGCGTGATTACGTCAGCCATAAATTTAAAGTTGTAACACACAAAAAAACTAAGCAAAAAAAAAAAAAATTCAGGAATCAAAGGGGTCACTCGGGAATTCGAGGCACCCCATTATTTTGCCATAAAAATGGTAAATACCGAGGAATTCAGTATGGTTGAGAGGCATGCTGGTGGCTAGGGACGATGTAAAGACTCTAAAAAAAAATCAGGATGGTTGCAGGCTTATGCATGGCAGGAAGACCCAAGAATCAGTACTGCAACATTGACTGTGAAGAACATCTGAAGAAATGGGTGTATGTTCTGGAAATTCCTTCTGTAACAACTTATGATATATTCTGAATGACTGAAAAGAGAGACCCCCAACACACACACACACACACACACACACACACGGAGAGTCATTAAAGTACAGTTGTGTACACTTACCATAAATGTAGATGTTTGAGTATACTTACTGTTGCAGTCCTGACTTCTGGGATTTCTGAGGGAAAACCAGGTTCAAAATAGACTATCTCAAAATGGATCTCCAACTGTATCTCTTTTTGTTACAGCCATAATGGCAAAAAAATCTCCTGAGCCTGTCAGATCACACTCCACAAGACTACCGCAACCTCTGCTGCTTTCTTGAAAGGGGTCTCTACTAAGGACATCATGGAAGCTGCTACCTGGTCATCTGTGCATACCTTCACCAAACACTACCACTTAATCTTTTCTAGGTTCAAAGTAGGATTTGCCACTGCCATCTTGCAGGGCATCCTCTCCTCTATCTAATCTCCTTCCTCCCTCCCTCTTTTCAGCTTTGGGAATCTTCCAAGTCAGGACTGCAACAGTAAAACATGAAGAAAATAACAGGAAATCCCACAAAGTCAGAGCTGCAACAGTGAAATATGAAGAACATCTGGGATCTGCTCTGAGTCTGAATCAGAACTCTGACGAGAAAAACCTTTATCTGTCCCTTCATCCTCCAGTCTAGATTCAGAATTTTGAAACTCTTCAGGAGAGGAGGTATCCCTCTCTTTCTTTACCAGAAACTATCGTATGACGAGGATTAATGGCCTGCATTAAACCCAGTGCCAGACCCAATAAACTAATCTTGTCTAAGGAAATTTGAGGAGTAGATATATGCTTAGTTTTCTGTTTTTGTTTAACAGGAAAGATGAGACCAAAAGTGTTATTAATGGCGGCAGGAGCTTCCCTAGGGATGGGCACAACACTCAAAAGCAGGAAGCCTTCCATGTTCCCCGTCCCAAGACATACAAGAGTTGCCTCTCCCTTGCACATTGAGGGGACAATAACAGCCACACAGGTCATGGATCACCTCCAGCCTTTAGCGGCTGTAGGTGCAGGATCAGAGGTAAAAGATGACTGGTCTGAGGTACAGTTAATGGCCACAGCAAAGTTACCCACCTGTGGATGAGGCAAATTGCTAGTCTGCTGTGATGGTAAAGGCTGTTTACTTAACTTTCGCTTTTTGTGGCTAGAAGGATGACCAACCATGGGACTGACAAATTATTCTATGGTCAAACCAAAAATGGTGCCTCTTTCCTGGGGAAAACAAGCAGACAATGCCAGTAAAAACAAAGTCTTTAAACTTTTGTTCACAAATACAGTAAAAATCCCTATAACACACTTTGCCAGCTCCATAAAGTAAAAACAATTTCTCCATAACAAAATGGTTTTCAGTTACTTTAAACAACTTTTAAACTGAAAGGAAAAAGCACGTCTGTTTAAAAGTACAATACAGTCTCGTGACGGCCCATTAAAACACAAACTCCTAGCTTTAAAAGTATTAATAATAAACAAAAATATTGAATGGAAGGTTTTTCCCCAAAGGGAGCTTTTCTGCTCAGCAAAGGAACCGCTCAAGCTGACAGCTAATTCTCAAAAGCTTGAAAGGAGTGTACTCTTTGGCAGGCAGTAAAGCTCTGAAGGGCTTGCGCAGCTCAAGCTTGTCTTTTAGTCAGCTCAGATCGAGCTGCCAGACAGTTTAAGCTTGTGGAAGGTCCCCTGAAGGTATGGAAGCTGTCCAGTTGTTATATCATTGGCAGGATATAACCCATACAGTTAAGGCTACTGCAGCAGTGATCAATAATATAGTCATCCATGGCATCCTGACTGGACATCACTCCTACTGTGGTCTCTGCTTTACTACCTTAAAATGATTTGTCTCCTACCTGTTAGGATGGACACAGACAGCTATGTTAGATAAAGACTCCTGCTGCCTTTACATTCTGCAGTACAAATTATCACAGGGCTGTCTCTGGTCACCTACCATTTAGGGTGTTTGCGCTTCCCCCAGAAAGCCATACTAAGTGGGAGGACTGTGTTTATAGGTGTTACACTGATTGCACCCTGTTATATACTTTCTGTTTCTCATGACCATATGCAGAGTTTGTAAACCTGGAAGACCACAGAGGTGTTATTCACAAGAGGCTTTGTTACAACATGTGAAAATGAAGCCTTGACTATGCGTAGTACTCTAGGGGAGCTCTTCTGCTTTGCCATCTACTCATTCCTTACAGTAACAAAAAGTAAGGTTTGTTTCTAAGAGACTTTCCTTGTGTAATCTCCCATATACATCGGACATTTAGGGACTAGGTGATGAGCATGTTTACAGCATTTTATTTTCAGCCACAGAATATCTCCAAAATCAAGCACCTGAAACATCCCTTTGATTTTTCAGTCACTCTTCATAGTTCAGTATCTTCAAATCTTGCCGTATCTCACAGTTGTAATGCCCCTTACTAACCTTCTGGACACAGCCAGACTGTCTGCAGCTATTGCAAGACCTGCTACCCAGTTATTTAGTATTAAACACCTTTACAAGCAAATCAGCACCATGGTCTACAGAGAGCACTAGCTCCCTATCCAGGTCTGAATTACAGCTTAATTTAATATTAGTGTTTACAGCCCTACATGATTTGGATCCTTCTTATTTAAAAGGGTTACCCCCCCCCCCCACACACACACACACACACACACAACTGCAGGATCTGTACTCAACAAACTGGAGACACTTCTAATTCATTCATTGTGGTCTAACATCAGGTATCAAAGTCCTCTGTATATCGGCCTTTGCCCCACTTTAGAATCTACTACCACAGCAGCTAAGGTAATGCTCTTCTACGCCCTGCCTGGACAGCTTCTGGCTCCTACAATATTTTTTTGACCTGACTTTAATGATACCCCACAACCTACCTTAGGTGTGACTGCGAAATAAGCAAAGCATAGAGATATTACTCACCAATGGCATGATGCAGTCCCAACAACAGTCTTCCCCATAAGCAATATGATTTTCCTCCAAACAGTTTCCCCAGTCTCCATCAAAGATATGAAAGAGAGTGGCATATGCATCCCACATACCCCTAGGTAGAGATGAGCAGATGAAATTGCATCATTCCTCTTATTACACCCAGATGAAGACTCCACTGCAGGATTTGCTAATAAAATATAGGTCAGTTGGATTACAGGGTTCCCTCACTTTATTACTTTATTCCACACAGCTATTCAGAATGATTCTTTTTTTTTTTTTTTAATTCAAAACTATTTTTTTGCTTGTTCAAGATCCACTGTTACCTTTTCTCACAAATGTTCTGTTAAACCTAAAGTGTCTTTAGCCAGAAGTAATGACAGCTGCAGTACCGAAGGATGTTGAAATTCTACTGAGAAGCCATGTGAAAGGCATTGAAGTGCACTTCTGTCTACTGCAACTGTTTCCCAGGTTGCCACACAGTAATGTAGGTTGCTTCCCAAGGCAGAGAGAAAAAGGTATTGGGTAAAAATAGACTGTGGTCATTGGGATATTCTATGCTGTATCTGTCTTTGCATACTGCAGAAGTGGGGTAGTGATTACTTAACTCTTTGCAGTTAAAGGGTTTGTGTTTATGATGCACAAAAAATAAGCAGTGGGAAACTCCTAAACAAATGAGGGGGAGGGGGATGAAAAAGTGAACTTCATATCTCAACTTTTCTCTCTCTCTCCTTTATTCTCAGGATATCTCAAAAATGGTATCAACCAGTATATGTACCATTATTCTCACCATTATTCTGGGACAAGAATAAAAAATGTTTTTTAAAAAATTTGCAAAACACCACAATGGCTGCACAAAAGGGTTTTTTTTTTTCTCAAGAGCCAGTCATCCAGACAAGTGGACACCAAAATATCTCTTCTAGAAAACCTTCTCTTCGAGCATCCTAATAAGACACTCAGGGCACAGACAACAGGTCAAATGGCAGCATTCTTTAATGAATGTACTAACATCCCAGAGAAAACCAGAGTAACTTTGTGTGATGACGTCACATGATCAGCTAAAATGCAGCCCTCCTATCCACTAACACCCACTAGACATCCTACAGCAGCAGGATCACCACCATTTTGAGGTTCATGATCCAAAACTTGACATGCACTGAACATGCTCGCTTGAGCAACTGAGGTTTACAATATGAACGTGTCCCGTCTCTTCAGCATGACTAAAATGTGGACGCAGAATCTTTTACCCCTCTATACAGAAGAAACAAGCTCTACTTCTTCTGAGGCAGAATCTAGTCCTGTTCCAAAAGAAATGCGGAGACCACTACGTGACTTAATGGAGTTCTTTATGGAAGAGATCTTAAAAGGTGTAACATCTGCTCCCCTGAGGCAAAAAATAGAAACTGGGCCATGGGGTATGATTCTCTAAGCTGAATTAAACAGACAGTCAGTCCCACCATCACCACAGAGTCCTGAAGGGTAATCAGGGCTGTGGCAGACATGTCTGCAGAGTTGACATCTTCTGATAAGCTTTGACACTGGGCTCGGGATGGGTAATACTGCCTGGGGCTTGTGTTCTCACATATTAAGAACCTTCTACTTGGGGGAAAAAGAATGGACTACAAGAAAAATAAAAAGCCAAAGAAACCTACTGTGTTCAAAACCCATTTTATCTTTTGGGGAAGCCTATTCATAAAGACCAGCACCCCAGAAGAGGGTATCCAGAATAACTTGTTTCAGTTTACCTTTTAAAGAGGAAAGCCTAAACCAAACCATTGTGTGTAGGCACACTGCTGAGTATGTTGTCCCATGTGAAATTCATTTGAAGAAGCTACTTATAAAGGTTTACTTTCCAAGAACTGAATGACCCCATAATCAGGAAGCTCTGCCAACTTCTCCAAAGCATGGACAGTATGGAAGGACTGGAAATTGGACAGATACGACAGTACATTCTAACCATCTAGTCTAGTGCTAATGGATTCCTTAGCCAGCAGTAAGTCAGAACATATGCTAAAGAGAAGTCACACGGGAATCAGCTTGGGATGTTCAGGTCGAATGTTACTCCACTTTCAGGGCTTAAAGAGGCCATCAGCTTTGTCTAATGTGTGAGAAACAATCTGTATGCTTCCAGGACACACAGGTGCCAACTGTCATCTTGCATGACAGGTGTCTAAAACCACGAGGGCAGACCCCACCAGACAGTGAACAGAATGTGTCTGTGTACTGTTGCAGTTGTAGACACCCCTGGGTGCCCACCAGAAGAACTAACTAACTATGGAAGTCTCCTCATCTCTGACAAATGGCTTCTTATCCTTCTTGAATTAATTTAGCATCCTCTGGAAAGGAGGAAGAGGTGTTGCAGGCCAGGCTACAAAGGACTTTATGAGCTTAAACAGATCTCCAAACAGGGGGGTCATCGGGGGGGGGGGTGAAGGGGGAGGTCTTTGTCTTCCATCTCATCAGCAAATACCTCAGGACGTTGAGAATCTCTTACCCAAGGGTAAATGCAAGTGAAGAGTTCTCAGGTCCCAAGCCCCTTGCGCTAAAAAATGTTAAATACAACTCATCCAACATGAGAGGTACTGAGTGAACTGTTCATGGATGCTGAGTGTCAGATGATGGCACACAATGGGGAACAAGCACACCAGAGGCTACATCTGGCCATGTGGTACATGCATGGGGCTTTGCTCACACATCCAAGGACGGACCCCACCAACAACATGTGGACTGGTCAACATCAAGGAAAATAATGTGTCCAGCAAGCACTGAAGGAACCAAAAGAATCTCTTAAACTGTGGCCAATAAGCCTTACAAAACTCGAGGGAGATCAACTTTGTATGCTTATTTTCAATCAGTAAGCCTTTTGCCAGAGGACCCGAGTGCCCACTACAGTAAGTAGGACAATGGTGCTCATATGCTTCAACAGAGGATGGCTGGCAATGGAAATCAAAAGTTCACTACTAAAGGTGACTGTCTAGGGTGTCTGTGCTGGTGTGGACACAACCCCTCACATGTAGGTGGACAGCATACAGTGTGTGTATTGTGCTGAAAGTTACATCAGCGATAACCTGAAGAGAGACAGTTTCAGTTGCTACTAGAACTCTGAATCACTCACCTTCTTTCTTCAGTAAAACTGTGGCTCAGGATCATGTGAGACACCCTTCTGCTGATCGCCACTCTGACTACCCTACAAGGCCACCATCTTTTACATTTCCAAGTGCTTCCCCCACTCTGCCTTTCCTACCATCAAGCCACTCTCTATCAGACTGGACATATTTCATGTTCATCATTCTCACTACTGCAGTAGCCCTTAGTCATGGATGTTTTCCACCTAAGAAACAACAACCGGCCTGCTTCAAAAAGCTCTGACCCTCCCCCCTTCACTCTGACTGCTGACTGGGTATGACCCAGGAGGGAAATAAGCAGTCATACTGAAGCTTTCTTCAAAACTTTCTTGCAGTGTTGAAAATAATCTCCAAGACTTTACAGGAAGAGCAATCATCTAAGAGCTTCAGTTTTGGTAGATATGTCCCCAACAGGGAAAATAAATAAATAGTTATTCTCTGCTTTTTGACTAAATTAGTATTTCCCCTTTAAAAAAATAGGTACATTTTCACAGTATCAGAAGCTTCCCACCAGGGGCTGCAATTCTTGGCTTAGAGTGTTTGTTATGGTTTTTGAGGCTAATTTATGAAAAATTGTGTACTGCTCTTGTAAACATTGAATTTTGAGGCACAGAAAACTGGATGAAGGAGAAGGCAGGAAAATGCATGTCAGTGCAATGTAATGCTTATACTCACTTCATGACAACCTACCTGCTATTTTGATTCTGTCAGTGAGTGTCCGAGCATTTGAATAGTACTGGCAGAAAAATTCCATTATTTTATTTTATTTATTTTGTTTATAACCTAAGGGACTGGGGAAAGTGTTGAGAGTGTAAGTGTGCTACTTGTGGACACTCAAGTGACAACCTACTATTTGAACAACTTGCTTCAGCAACATTTAACAGTTTTGGTGCTGCTTTTTTGGTTACAACATGAATACACACTCCAGTCAAGCTAGCTCTTCTCCCGCAGTGCATAGAAAGAAAAAAAAACACTTATCAAGGAGTCTTTGCCATTGTTGTGAACTTAGTCTAGAGGGGCCTCTGCTGATAGTGGTGTTCCTCAGACCACTCACTTCTCAGCCTTTCTGTTGTAGTCTTTCTGGCTAGCATGAACCATGTGTCAGCCATATCCTCTTCGGCTGTTTCAGTGTCCAGTACTGGCATAGGAATACCATCTTCCCTGGGTCTGGGAAACACTTCAGGAAACTCTTCTCAGGGTAACATGGGCAAGAGACCATTGGACCAAGCAGACGTCCCTTCTTCAAGTTGTATCTCTTCTGCTGGAACTACTATTTAGAAAAAAAACAAAAAGTTAAATGTTCTTCTGATGAAGTTATTACTGTTAAAAAAAGAAGATGAGTTCCTTACCTTGGCTAGACAGGCATTACAGACAGTAAATCCTGGTATGTAGTGCTTTCACCAATAGGCATTCCCTGGCAAACTATTCCTGAAGAAACAAGGTCTGAGGAGTTTGACTTAGACAGATGGGGCTTGTCCTCTAGATTCCCAAGCCCAACTTTCAAATTGTAATGAAAACTTCAATTTTTATTCTCCTGTGGAAGAATTTTCTTTTAGTCAGGATGCCAGGATGAATATAGGATTTTTATGGGAACAAATAAATGTTTCCTGTTAACCGAGGAGACGATACATGTCACAAATGGATATACCGTATTCCTCTCCCATCTCTCCTACACTATCAGCCCAGTAGGATGTTTTGAATGCTGCCTGCTCTCATCTAGGAACCCAGTCATCAGTCACTAAAAAAACAGACAAGCTGTATAAGGTACCTCAGGGTAATAATTTTTTTTTCTCACCTTAGGTCAGACCCAGCTGCCATTTTAACTCTCTCTCATACTGATACAAATCCTACACCAGGTGATGAGGAGGATAAAATCCACAAAAAGCAAAAAATACACAGGAACAGGTGAAAGGTGTGGTACAAGAAAACTGTAAACTTGAAATAAAAACAAGTACTGAACCAACACGGCTAAGCAAAAGCCTCTATTTATTTAACAAAATAGAAAGTAATAAAAGTGAGCTCTTTCGCGATAACACTATCGCTTCTTCAGACTAATAAACAAGTAGAAGGACATGAGTTTAAAAAGAAAGGAAAACCAATCAGCTGTCATATGCAAATTTCATAAATTAAGTAAAAGGTGCACACACAAGCAATGCAACAGTTGTTATAAATACAAAAGAAACAATATGAATACAATCAAAGTTTAAAAACAACATTAATGTTTAAGCGGGCGTGCTTTCAAGAATGGTTTAAAGCTGTAAACGCCACTTAAACCAGGCAGTTTTCTCTGCATTCAAGAGCAAGAGCCATTTCTGTTCAGCCCTGTTTTATTAAATGTGTCACCTCCTCTAAATTTCACATCCAAAACTTGGGAGTACAAAGAACATAAAAGTGTGTTCTGAGCCATGCAAACCAATATGTTGTGCTAAGGCATTTGTGCCTTTCTGGTTCCTAATGTCACTATAGTGCTTGAGAATCCTGTCCTTCAGTGGTCTGTTAGTTTAACCTATGTATAAAGCTCCTTTGTTGATCTTAACATCTAAAAACTTCACTTCTGCAGTATAATATTTACAGGTAAATCTTAAAAAAACAGTAGTGTCATGCAAGTAATCAATAAATTCATTCAACAGTTCTGATGAGCCAATCAAAAGCAAAAACATATCAACAACAAAATGTACATACCAGGCTATGTTCTCTTCGTAAGCATTGTTATGTAACAGACAGGTTTTCTCCCACTGCACTAATGCAAGGTTGGCATAGCTAGTGGCACAAGCTCTGCCCATAGCCATGCCAGCCTTCTGTAAGAAGAACTCATTCTCGAACACAAAAACATTATTCTCAAGTGCAAGCTCAAGTAACATACAGAGCAAATTAATCTCCTCATTATTAAAACATCTGCTGTCATTTAAAAAAGCTCTGACATTCTCTACTCCCCAATCGTTGGGAATCACTGTAAATAGCGATTCTATGTTGAGCATAACCAACAAATAATCATTAGACAAAGTAGATGTTTTATCAAACAGTTTAGATAAAAAGGACTTAGTGCCTTTTTGGACTGTGTCACATTCATCTAGAAGTGGATGTACGTTTTTTTCAACAAAAACAGGTAGTGGCTCTGTGCTCCATCCCTTTCCAGAAATAATGGGTCTCATGGGCAGGCACTACAAGTTCTTGTAATGAGTAATAAAGGTACGTGGGGGGATGCCCAAATAGCCGCTGCACAGATATCATCTATAGAAGCTCTGGCATGAAAAACTGCAGAAGTGGCTATTGCTCTTGTAGAATGTGTCTTTACAGGGCCTGGTAGTTGCACTTCTTTTTTTTTTTTTTTTTTTAAATATATAAATGAAGATTATACAATCCTTTAGCCAGAGTAACTTTAGAGACTGGTTTGCCCAGAGTAGTTGGAGAAAAAGAAACAACCTGGTCAAACTTTTTGAATTCTTTTGTTCTGTGAAGGTAAAAACGTAACTGTCTATGAACATCTAGCAAATGTAGACAATAGTCACCTCTGTCTGAAAAAACTGTGAATAAATATAGGAAGCTGTATCGTCTGGTTGATATTTGTCTCAGAAACTATTTTTGGTAGAAAGGATGGATTAGTTCTCAAGAACACCCTGTCTTTTATGGAAGGTTGGGTAAGGAGACTTGCAAGACAAGGCTTGTAGTTCTGAAATTCTCCTAGCAGAAGTAATAGCAATCAAAAAAAGTTTTCCAAGATAAATACTTCAAATCACAATTTACAGCTGGCTCGAATGGAGAATATATTATGGACTGTAGCACAAGATTCAAGTCCCAAGGTGTGGAAGGATACTTGTATGGAGGTCTTAGCATTAAAGTTCTTTTCATAAAAGCTTTACAAAGTTTGTGGAACATTAAAGCTGTAACATTTAAACCATTATGAAATTTGAAAACAGCAGCTGGACGTACTCATATCGTCAAGGAGGACACTCCCATATTGAAAAGCAATTCTAAGACCTTATCTACTGGCACAGAATATGGGTCAGTATTATTCTCTGTAGCCCATTCTGAAAATGTTTGCCACTTGCTGCTGTATAATCTTCTAATCGAAGGTTTATGGAAGGTTACAATTCAATGAACTGGGGCAGTGAGACTAGTATGCCTGGCAATCATTGGAACTGGAGGAGCTACGCAGTGAGCTTGAGATTCTTAAGTTTTGGATGAACGAACCCCTCTGGATGGGACAAGGGGTCTGGAGCTGGGTCCAGGGTCCAAGGTCTCCAAATTAAGTGAGGCCAAAGAAAGGGAAACCATATCTATTGAGGCCAGAATGAAGCGATCAGAATTATCCTGTTCTTTGAAACTGGGAAATAAGAGGTATAGTGGGGGAGGAGGCATACAGAAGACTGGAGGGCCAATCATGAAGGAGAGCATCTCTTGGCATCTCCTCCCACAGGGGAAACAAGGGAAAGTAGCTGCTCCACTTGTTGTTCACGGAGGATGCAAAAAGACTGCAGCAGGGCTGGCCCCAATGGTGGAATATCCTTTCAGTCACCAAAGGATTGAGAGACCTCTCGGGAGGCATGGTGAGGGTTTCTTGGAATGCTTCCAATGCCAAAAGCACTGCCTCATCTCTAGAACACTGATGTGCAAATTGGCCTCTAACTGGGACCAAATGCCTTGGACTGTCTTTCCCAGATAATGAACCCTGACCCCCCCCCCCATATGGGATGCGTCCATGGTCACTATGGCTTGGGGTTGAAGAGAGACAAAGGATAGGTCCGACAAAATTTTGCTGGAGTGAAGCCACCAATTCAGGTTTTTCTTGCATAAACTGGTGATCAATACTTGATGGTACATTGGCTGATTCAGTAAAGACCATTCTGACACCAAGAGCAATTGTAGGATTCGCATGTGAAATCTTGCAAGGGGAACTAAAGTGATGGTGGCTACCATTGATCCTAGAGTTTGTAACAACAATCTTGCAGCCACTTTTTTGCTGTGAATAATCTGTCTGACTTGCAATTTTATTTTTTTGAAGTCTCTCTGGGGGAAGAGACGCAATACTGGTGTTTGTTTAATATCGCTCCTATAAATTCTAACTTCTGTGTTGGCTCTAGATGGGATTTTTCGTAGTTTACAGTGATCCTTCATCCAGCAGCAAGCTTGAAGAATGTAGTTCCTTGCCTGCAACAGTAGATGACTAATGGGTGGGGCAAGGAGCCAGTCGTCTTAAGTATGGAAACAAGCAGAATCCTTGCAGTCTGAATTGAAGTGCTACCACTGCCATGCATTTGAACACTCTGGAGGCTGTGGGGAGACCAAACGGCAGGTCTCTCAACTGATAATGACTGGTTCCCAGCCAGAAACACAGGAATCTTCAGGAACACTTGTTATTTTTATGTGATGATACGCATCCTGAAGATCTACTGAGCACATCCAACTGTCTTTTCCTAAAAATGAAAGTATAAACTGAACCATAACCATCCAGAATTAGGTTTGTTGAACTGACTTGTTCAATACACTGAGATCCAAAATGATCTCCAGTCCCTTGTTTTCTTTGGCATTAAAAAGAATCTTGAATAAACTCCAGATCATATTTAGATGACTCCTTTTTCAAGCAGTTTTTGAATTTCTAAGACTGCTGCATCCCTCAAACTGGGTGTGACATCTGGGATTATTTTTGGTTGTGTGTGTTTTGTTTTTAAAAGGGCATATTGCTACCTCTGGTTACAATCCTCTGCACCCAACTGTCCACTGTTATATTTAGCCAGGCAGATAGGCGCAGGGATAATTGTCCCCCGAATGCCTCCAGAGGACAGCAATCAGGAGCACTAACAGGAGTTACCAAGGAACGAATCCTTGGAACCCTGATTTTATGGGCCACCTCTGCCTCGTGCATGGCATCTTCTATTGTAACTCCCCCCTCTGCCCTGGGGGAAGTCATTGCCATGTGAGTCCTGCAAAGGTCCTTGGGACTCTCTGGTTCCTTGAGTAAGACTGTTGAGGAGTGGAAAAGCATATGCCCATGACAGAAAGGGTCTTTTCATCCTTCTCACATCTGGTGAGGGTCTCTCTGACTTTAGGACCAAAAAGAGATGTTCCATTAAAAGGAGCATTGATGAAAGAAGACTTGAATGGTTCTGCACATCCAAGCATGTCTCCTCATGGCTACACCAGAACCTGCTGCCCTAGACGTCCCTTTGGCTGCATGCACAATGAGCCTCATGGACAAATTAGATATTAATTCAAGGGTAGTCAGCTGGGAAGCTAGTTTACCCTGCACTCCCTCAGCTATGGCTCCTGTCAGAGTATCTGACAGCTACTTTATCAGATCCCGTTGGAGTCTCATAAAATGTGCCATTAAGTTCAAGGACCTGAGTGCAAAGTCAATGATGCATGTATATGTACTCCTCAAACCTATCTATCATCTTAGACTCTTTGTTAGGAGGATGGATAGTAGGACTTTCATCAGCAAGTTCCCTTTTAGTGGCTGCTGCAACCTCTGTGGCATCTACTGGTATCCCTTTAGCCCAATGTTGGTGACCCTCAGGACCTGACAAAATGCAGTCTGGTCTCCTGGGTATTGGCTCAGTGGAATCCTGCATCTTTCAAGCCTGCTGTGCAATCAATTTAATTAGATCGGCACCGGGCAGAGACATCCAAGAGCTAGATGGTTGGGCACGGAAAGCCTGCAGGAAGGCTGATGGGAAGCACAGCCAGCCCTGTTTCAGGATTTCTAATGTGTCTCCAAATGAGACATCATCCGGGGTGACCTTGGGGAACTTTCCCCTTTATTGAAATCAGGATCTTCTGTGTAAGACTCTTCAGGGGAGTCCAAGTGTTTCCACTTGCATTTTCTCTTTAAGGGCACTTCCTCAGTGGGACAAGCTGGGGAGGTGTTTGAAGAGGATATAAGGACAGTGGTTGAATCCTGAGGTTTCTGTGCTCGCTGTCCCAGGGCAGAGGATGGAGGTAGCTCTGGATGAGGGAAAAGACAGGGATGTTGGCCCAATGAGAGTGGTAATGACAGAGTCTGCAGTACACAAGGCGCTCTCCATGGCCTGAAAAGCAGCCCCCCCCCCGGGTAGAGGAGTAGCAGCCCAGAACCAAAGTAGACTCCCTTGGAACCATGGCCCCCCCCCCCCCGCACTGAGGAAGCCACCTCTGAAGCCAGAGTCGAGCTCACATGTGCCAATGAACACCAGAGTGGAACCACACTCCCTGGAACTGACAGCAAAGATTCGACCTAAGAGGTTGCCAGATCCAACAGAACCAAAGATCTCAGGGTAGTTACCAGTGCCGGAGATGAAGATCTGATTGGCATCGACACAGTTGAAACTGGGATTGTCAGAGAGAGGGACTCCTAAGGCTCAGCTGGAGTCAGAGGAGGAACAAAAACAGGTGAATAGATTGGTAAGGTTCCAGAGCTAGGGAGACTAGGAACTGGCGAAGTAGCTAATCCCCTTGCCACCAGGAGTTGGTCCATCAGCCTCAAAACATCAGACTCCATGAGGCTCTTGGTGGAATGGACCGAAGAGATCAATGGAGATCAAGGTTTTTTCAAGAAAGGGCTTGGAGGTTGGTATGGAAAAGGGTCTACAGATGGACAGTATTTTGTTAGGGGCTTGACTGTAAAGGAAAACTCCTTCGGTTCCGAAACAAATGGAACTGAGGAGTGAAGAGGCACTGAAGTCATTGTGTCCACAGCAATTGTTGGTGCAGAGACTGGCACCAAGGGTTTAAGCAATTTCCCATTAAGTTCAGTGGAAACTATGGGAACTGGGGATGTTTTGGTCATCTTAGTTGTTGATGCTGACAAGACTGTTGGAACTGACCAGCTCCTCTTCTTGAAACTGTCATGCTTACTACAACAGGAAGAAGAAGAAGGGAAGCTAATAGCAGTTTTGGATTTAGAAGAAGCAGATATGGCCTCATCGCAATCAGATTTAATAAGGCCCTTTAAAATCAACTTTTTTTTTTCCATAAGTGCCCGGGTGACTGAAGTGACAAATAGCACAGTCTTCCTGAAGGTGCACCAAGGCCCAAGCAGTAGACAATGTGTGTCCCGTCTGAATTTGGCAATTTCTTCTCACACTTCTTGCATCTTTTGAAGGCAGAAGTACCCCTAGCCTTCTCTGTCACAACAAAAGACAGACAGACAGACACACACACACACACACACACACACACACACACACACACACACAAAGGTAAGCCATGTTTTTTTTTTTTCCCCTTAATGTAAAGTTAGGCAGGAGAAAGTACCAAAAATGGTAGGGAGGGTTTATAGTAGAGGTAAATAGAAGAAAGAGAAAAAAAAAGCCTAGAGAGGAGCTGGGTAAGCGAAATAAAGCAAGAGAACTAATAAACGTTTTCAAGAAAAAATAGTTTTAAAAGACATGACTTTGCTCAAGAGCTGACAGGAAAAACGTGTCTGGCACTAAAAGCGGCAAATGAGATCTGAGCTGGAAAAACATCCGAGTCAGTTCCGAGATACGGAATTGAATCCACAGTCAAAGATTATGTGAAGACTGACAGCATCAGATCAATGGCTCTCCGTTCTTATGGAACTGGCTAAGGGCAACTCACACAAACATCCTCAAAAACCTGGATCTACTTATGCAAGACAGGGGGCATATGAAACACCCTAATATCAAAAAATGTCAACTGACTGCCTGGATGATCAAATTTTAATACCTTTTAAGCAATTATTTCATGAGGGCGTGCAACAGGCACTAAAGGAGGCAAGAAAGACAGCTTCTAGAAAATCCTATGCTGGTAAGTGGAATCAATTTTCTAGCTGATGCACAGCCATCCAGGACCAGGGGTCCATCAGGGATTTTGTACCACTGGCGCTCAAATATATGTTAATAGTTTATTTTCTCTGGCCTCACATTTCAATATAAATGTTCATCTTGCAGCCATTTCACGACGTCTGCCCATGAACACTTCTCTTTGTTTACAGTTTGTTGTCAGTTTCTAAAAGGAACTACAAACAAACGTAAACAAAGGCTGACCCAAACTTTTATTAAACACTCTCCAGCACCTCGGCTGAAAGGCCCTTCTAGAGTTAAAACCAAGCACGTACCTTCCAATTAAATACATGCTCTAAAGAAGAACAGCAAATCAAAACTTTACATTAATTAAAAGAATTCAATTTTATAACCACTCCTTACACATTCCATAAAAAAATTTTTCCAATTGCATTCTAAATTCAGTCCACCAGGTGTCAGTGTTCCACATTTTAAAATAAACTTTCCTTAAAAAGCAGCCTATGCTTCAAACCCATATTATTAAAATCTTTAACTTTATCTAAAATTGTTCCCTGCAGAAAATTACCATCACCCCCATGATGAAGAAAAAATGAATAGCTAACGAATTTCCACCTTGTTCTTAATATCCCTTAAATGTTCCAGCAGTCTAATCCTAAAAGCACTTTTACTTTCCCCCTTGTAAAAAAGGCTGCACAAACATCTCAGTGCATAAATTACACCCTCCGTACTACAACTGTAAACCTCTCTAGGAGTATAAACGCCACCATTAATTCTATCAAAAAAAAATAAAATATAGTTACAGACCGAACAATTTCCACAAGGAACTCTACCAACACTTCTAACCCCCACCCCAATTCTCACATTGGGTGTGGAATAATTTATTTAACATTTGTTTACTGGGAAAGTACGACTTGGAACGAAGCCAATTTTCAGCAGAGGGCTGGGGAGAAATGCTCCAGATGCATGTCTTTGTAACGTGGGAGGAAACCGGAGCACCCGGAGGAAACCCACATGAACACAGGGAGGACATGCAGACTCCACATAAAAGGCACCCCCAGCAGAGACAACCTGTTGTTGTGAGGTGACAATGCAACCACTGCACTGTCTTGTCCTAATGACTGTGGACCACCACATCTTTTATATTTCATCCTCTCTTTTAAGAAAAATATGGTCTTTTGGGTAAAAAAACTGAATTAAATCTTTATCTTTCAACAAAAAATCCCAGTGCTATTTATAATATCAGAAACCATCTCAGAAAAAAAGCAGTATACACTGTAACAAAATATATCTTATTTCCCTCATGCAGTTCTCCACACCTTCTAGATAAACAAGATTTATTCTGGAATGACCGATCTTCTAACAAATTACTAAGAGTTCTTTTAATATCCTGAACCTTATAACCTTTCTGTTTAAACTGTGCACAAGTTGTCAAAAATTCTCCCTCAAGTACTCTCTCATCATTACAAAGCCTCTGAATATGGAGTAACTCTCCATAGGGTAATGACATAAGGTGTGGCGGATGGCAACTCATTCTAGTCAAAAAATGACTGCCATTCTCAAATTTTCTACCAACTCTAGTTTTTATACCAACCATTCATCACACATATCCAAAAACACTACTTTTCTCCCACACTGTATACCATCAAACTGCAAACCATACATATTTTGATGCAACTCCAACAAAAAACTATTAACTAATGATTCCCCACCATCACATAAAAAATTAGGTCAATAAATCTTAAATATTTTATTACATGTTGCTTATAAAAATCCAAATTATAAAGAAATTTAATCTCAAACCCATAAACAGATTGGCATACAGTTTCTAAAAGGAATTTTACACCGAAGACCTCTTGAAAACAAGGTGCTCCTACTTGAGATCTCAGCTATGTGCTGGAAAAATCAGTGTTACTTTTTGAACCTACCCATTAAGCTGGTTAGATGCTCTTGACATGGAAAAAGAGTACTCATCACTGCTATGATATCTGCCAGAAAAGTACGAACTGCAAGCTCTCATGGTGGGTGAACCCTACCTGATTTTCCATAGAGATCGGAAACCTTTATGAACAAATCCCTCAACTCATACCCAAAGTGGTTTCAGTGTTTACTCTAACTGGAGCAATCAATTTCCCAGTTTGGGTGTGCATAAGCAGCTCATGTTCTATCTTGACAGAAAGAAGCCCTTTAAAAAAACTTTGTTTCTCATCCAGGAATAAAACAGGAAAAAACCTGCGTCTAAAAAGACCATTTCTAGCTGATTCTTCTCAGCCATCGTTTTTTGTTATTCCCACCATAGTAAATTGTTTCCAGGCAGCATCTATTCACACTCAACTACAGCCTTGTCTTCTTCAATGATATGCTAAGAAAGGGGTGGACTCTAGAAGCATTTTTTTGTTTACTTTACAAACATGTAGTCAGACTTTCAGCTTTTCCTGGTTAGGGGTCGCCACAGCGGAACTCTGGTCCGCTCATGACTGGCAGTGGATTTTTACGGGGCCGAGTTGCCAGCCTGATGCCCAACCTTCAACGAAAGCACGCCCATTCACGCTCGCACCTACTAGCATGTCTTTAACGTCACTTGACCATGGGGAGGATATGCAGACTCCACACAGAAGGCGCTCCAGCCGAGAATCGAATGGGAGAACCTCTTGCTGTGAGGCGACAACGCTAACTGTTGCACCACTGCGGCTTCACAAAGCAAACATGCAGTAATGTTCATTTATTTCATAGCAACTACACGGTCCTCTGTAAAGAACAGTCGTGTAAAATCTTACCATAAATACAGATGCCCTTCTCTTCACTGCGGCAGTATTGTTAACCTGAGGGATCTCCCAGATGAAGGCGATCAGATGTCGGCCAGTATACAAAAGTCTTACACTACTATAGGGTACGTGGCAAGTAGGCTGCTGCAGACATGGGCCATAAAGGGACGTACACGCATGTACCATCCTCATAAGTGAGTGCCCCAGGAGGAATGCTAGACTAAGGATATGCGACGTCAGTGCATCCAAGTAGAGCAACAGTCCAGGGAGGAATTAGGGAGGGATAGAACACTGCAGCAGTGAAGAGAAGGGCATCTATGGTTATGGTAAGGTTTTACACAACTATTCTACGTCCTTCTCTTCACTTGCTGCAGTATTCCTAACCTGAGGAATAGTGCCAAAGCTTAAGGAAGGAAGGAAGGGGAAAGGAACAGAGGAGCTCTCAATGAAGCCATGTAAAATGGCTCTGGCAAAGCCAACTCTGGATCTAGAAATGCCATCCAGTTTGTAGTGCTTGGTACAGGTATGGATAGAAGACAGGTGGCTGCTTCAAGGATGGCGTTATCTAGGCCCTTGAAGAATGCCTTAGAGAAAACCACAGTCCTGGTAGAGTGGGCTTTCATAGGTTCATAGATAGATAATAGGCTATTGGCCCTAGGGCCTATATAAGCCTAGGCAAAAAGGTACCCTAGCTTTCGCCACCCAAGAAAATTATTTTCCTGTGTTCCTGTCGAGCACAGCCACAGAGGTGATCCCCGGGGTGAATTTCCTATTTCCCATCCAATCAAGATTTTTCTTGAAAAGTGCTAATGAGGAGCTTTGTCTGATATAGCTAGGTAGTTTGTTCCAGAGTATGGGAAGTCTCTGGGACAGGAATCTATCCCTCCAGCATGTTCTGTTTATTGTAGCGACAAGGTTTAGGTCCCTAGAGCATGTAACTCAGAGGGGATTGGGATTTCTTTAAGTGGAGCATGTCCAATAGCTCTGGGTTTGACATAGCTTTGTATGTTAGGCAGAGATGACCTCTGAGTAGGCGATATGCAACGGTGTAAAGCTGGAGTTTTTTTGAGACTGTCTGCATAGGGCATCTGTTTGAGGCTGGTAATCCTCTTTGTAAGATATTTCTGCAGCCTTTCCTGTTTTTGTAGATGTCTTGTGAGGTACATTCCAAAAGGGGCATTGTATTCTATAATGGGTCTAATGAGTGACGCGTACAGGGGAACAATGACCTCTTTCTTTCCTGGATGAGAAACCTTTTGTGATGAGGTGTGCCACATAGAAGGATTTCCTAACTACTGTGGCGATGTGATTATCAAAGGTGAGACTACTGTCCACCTGTGTCCCAAGGTCTCTTATCACGCCTTCGGTGTTAAGTAGACTACCACCTATGTGGTAGCTCATGGGTACAGAGTTTTTACCACGGGGGATGACAATGCACTTTTTGGCATTGAGCTTGAGGCCATGGCTTTGACACCAGGCATCTGTCTCCGTGAGGCCCTTTTGTACGATGTCCGCATCGTTAGGTTTTTCGATTATGTTCCTAGTTTGCAGTCATCTGCGAACTTCATTAGCCAAAGACCTTCTGTTAGCCTGTACTTCAGAAAAGTAGATACCAAAGAGGAGAGGACCCAGGACTGAACCCTGTGGTACTCCACTTGTCACTGGTCTAAAGTCGGATTTGGAGTCTGCTACTTTCACAGTGTGGGTTCGGTCAGTGAGCCAGATGGCAACCCATCTTGTGACATAGGGATTTATACCTAGTTTAGTGAGTTTATCTATAATTCCAGAGTGGGGGGTTGTGTCAAAAGCCTTGGCGAGATCTAGATAGGCTATGTGAACTACTTTACCCTTGTCTACGGCTTTGCTGACTGCTTCAAAGAAGTCTATCAGGTTTAGGAGACATGATCTGCATTTTACACACCCGAACCTGGTGGGGTCCAGAGTTTGGAGATTACCAATGTCTGTGTACAAGATCCATGACGATGCATCCCATGGCCTTCAGACCAGGCTCGTTAGGCTAATGGGGCAGTAGTTCCTGGGGTCCGTGGTGGCTCCCCCTTTGTGAGTGGGATAACCATTGCTGTGCACTATTCAATGGCCACAAAGCCTGAGGTGAGGCTATGATTGAACATGGTGCTTAGGTGGGGTGCCAGTTCATTCTGCAGTTCTTGTAGAATGCAGCCTGGGATGGTGTCAGGTCCTATGGATGCTGTGTTCTTGGCTTTGGAGAGTGTGGTTTTTACCTGTCCAGTCGTGATTACAGGAACTTTGCATTCTTCCTGTATAGAGATGGGCCCTTTAGGGGGGTGAGAGGGGGGTAAAGTTAGCACTGAACCTATCTGCCAGGATGTTGGCAATATCAGTTGGTTCTGTATACTTAGTGCCATTGTGCTGTAACTCAGAGCAGATCTGAGTGTTGCCATTGAGATTCTTGACATAGCTATATAATGCTTTGTGGTTGTCTTTAGAATCAGTGGCAATTTTTTTTTCATAATTAGCTTTGGAGGATTTTATGAGGGATCTCAGCTTCTTACTGAGTTCCTCCAATCATGGGATTTTACTCTTTTTTGCAACTGTTTCTTTCTTCTGTTGCAGAGTTTGTTCATGGCAGGGGACCACCAAATTGGCTTCCTTTATTTGGAGGATAGCATCTTGGTTCTGTTAGGGATAGCACAATCCATGCACTCGTGTAAGTGCTTATAAAGTGCATTTGTGTAGGATTCAGCAGTCGTATCTCTATTGTCCATCTGCATGGGTGTCGTGAAGTTTGCCAATTCTGTAAGAAGCGTGAAGTTGGCTTTGGAGAAATGTTTTAGGGTGGTTTCCCTAATGGGGGGTGGGGGCGGGATGTGGATGTCTAGGGTGATTAGCCCAACAAGTAGTTCACTGGTGAAGGGAGTTTACTTCCATGGAGTGTGTAACAAAGGCAGAGAGTCTTTGAAATCCAAGAAAGAGTCTGCTTGGAAACGTGTAAACCCAGAGCCTTGGGATGAAAGTTCACAAATAGCTGATCAGATTTCATGACAGCTTTAGTCTTGTCCAGATAAAACCTAAGCTGTATGTGTACATCTAAGGAGTGTAGTACCTTTTCACTGTAGTTTTGTGGAGAAGGGAAGAAGGTAAGTAATTGGATGGACTGGTAAAGGGACAACTCATTAACCACTTTAGGCATAAAGGATTTGTTCTCAAGGATACCCTATCCTTATAAAATACTAAGAAGGGGGGCACCGTCATAAAGGCTTGATGCTCTGACACCCTTCTGACTGAGGTCAAGGCCACTAGTAAAACAGCTTTCCAAGAGCAATGTTTGAGGGACGCTGATGATGCAGGTTCAAAAGGGGCCAGGGTCAGGTTTTCTAGGACAAAATTAAGGTCCCAAGGAGCAGAAATAGGTTTCCTGAGTGGCCTAATGTGAAGAATGCCCTTAAGGAATTGTTTCACCTCAAATCTGGATGACAGAGGGTGAGAAAGAAGCAGACAAGCAGAAATAGCTGACCATGTGTGCTTCGACAGAAGAGTAAGCCAAGCCAGCAGAGAGCAATTCACACAAGTAAGACAGACCCACTGGGATTCCTACTATCAGTGAATCTTGGTTATTAGAGAGACAACAGAATGAAAATCTTTTCCACTTGGAAACAAGTTTTTCTTGTACTGGGTTTTCTAGCCTCCTGCAAAACCCTGAGCACATCCTCTGAGAATAGGTGTCTGAAGGGGATTAGAATCCTATCACCCACAGTGTTAGACATAGCATTGACAGGTGTGGATGTATTAGAGATCCTTTGTTCTGTACGAGTAGGTCCACTATGTGGGATAACTTGTGGTGATGGCCCTTGGCTAAATGTAGAAGTAGGGGGGGAACTAGTGCTCTCTTGGCCAAAAGGGAGTCACCAGCAAGATTTCTGATTGGTCTTGTCAAATCTTGAACAGGACCTTTGGTATTAAAAGAAAGGGAGGGAATACATACAGAAACATCCCCTTCCAAGAGAAGGAGAGGGCGTCTACTTTCCAAACCAGAGGACTTGGGATTCTGGCACAAAATTTTGGAAGTTGTCTGTTCAGTGGGGAGGCAAATAAGTCTATTTGAGGAATACCTCACTGGTGGACTAGCGAGGAACACATCCCTGTGAAGCATCCATCTGTGTGACTTAGTCAGGGATCTGCATACAGAGCTTACCACGAGATTCTGTTTGAAAGGAATGTACGCTGTCCGAATAGTCATGTGGTATTGGGCCAGAAATTCTTATACCAGAACAGCCAACCTGCACAGGAGATAGGATATGATCCCCCTCCCTCACTTGTTCACATACTAGAGAACTGTCATGTTGTCTGTGAACAGTTGTAGAGAGCCTGGGCAAATGAGAGAATGAAATGCTTGAATCCCCCTGATGTTTGTGTGTTCTGATTTCTGGTACGGGTTCCAAATTCCTTAAACTATGAATTTGCCCAAGGCAGCTCCCCAACCTACGTCTGATGCATCTGCGTACAGTTCTAGGACTGGGGTGAAGGGATGTAAGGGTAGACCTGGATTTAGGTCTATCTGATGTATCTACCAGAGTAATTCCCTCATAATGAGAGGGTTAGTATTCTAGCGGGTGAGAATACTGGGTTCACATTGATTTGAGGAACCAGTGGAATTTCCTCATGTGGAGGTTTGCCATTGGTACCACGAGGATAGTAGACACCATTAATCCCAGCATCCTGAGGAACTCCCTGGCCATGATGTGAGTTAAGGGGAGAAGGGAGTGAAAGGAGGACCAAAGGTCCTACACCTTCTGAGGTAGGAGTGACACACTCCATGTCTGTCTGTATTCGACAACCCAGGAAAATATGGTCCTGTGAAGGATTGAGGACTGACTTCCTGTAGTTGATGGTGAATCCCAGTTTCCCAAGGAAGGAAATGGTGGTCTCCAAGTTTTGGAGTAGAGTGTGAATTAAAAGGAGATCACACAGGTATGGGAAGATCTGAATGTCCAGAAGTCTGCAGTGTGCAATCACTGGAACCAGGCATTTTCTGAATACCCTTGGTGTTGTAGAAAGACCAAAGGGCAAGGCAGAGGACTGAAAATGAAAGGAACCCACAGAAAAATGTAAGAATTTCCTGAACTTGGGGTGAATGGAGATGTGAAGGTATGCATCTTTTATATCTAGAGAAGCCATGTACACATGTGGGAGGATAAGAGGAAATAATGTTTGGAGTGTTAACATTCTGAAGGTAGGAACCTTTAGGAAGATGTTGAGATAGGATAAATCCAGTACTGGCTTCCAGGGGCCATCCCTTTCTGAGTACCAGGAATATTCTTAAATAGAAGCCTTTTCTCCTTGAGGGCTGAGGAACCTTTTGAATGCAGCCTTGCTGCTGAAGCTCCCAAAGTTGTTTTGGTAAGAGGGGTAACTGCTTTCGGGGGGGTGCCAAACCACAAGACATCCTTTTTTTGATAATGGAAAGAACCCAAGTATCTTGGGTGATGCTTTCCCAGACCCTGTGAGCACTGGACAGATGAAAGGAAAGAGGGGAAAGGGGACCATGTGCAGGGTTGTCACAAACTCTCTGCTCTGTCAGGAAAGGGCTGCCTTTGTTGTGAAGATGGCTGAGAACTACTAGGTTTCTGTTGTCTCTTGCCTCCTTCGGAAGACTTACTGGAGGTGTACTTAGTGCGGCTATGGACAAAAACAGGCTTTGAAGGGAAATTCCTGTGAAACCTTGTTTTTTCCTGTAGGGACTTAAATAGGGAGGCTGCGCCTTACCAAATAAGGCTGAATTGTCTAATGGTGCATCCATTAACTTAGATATGAAGTCATCCTGGAGGGGCTGCAGCCTGAGCCAGGAAAATCTTCTAAGAACTGAACCAGTAGCAGCTGCCCTGGCACAAGCCTTCGCTTCAGTCTGTCTAATCCTCAAGAGAGAAATCAGCAGTCAGAGTGAAAGGTGAAAGTGTGTGTGTGTGGGGGGGTTACAGCTTTTTAAAATTGGACAGTTGCTTCCTAGGTGGCAAACAACTCATACAGCTTAAGGGCTACTGCAGCAGCGAGGAATTCAAACATCTAGTGTTGTGACTAAGTGCAAGATACACAACTGTACTTTCTCTAGGGATAAAGAATCTTTCCCTGCAATCCCCTATGGCAAAGGCTGCCTGGAGAGCTGCCAAACAGCTGAATATCAAGGTGTCTCACTAGTATTCTGGCAATACAAAGGTTTTTTTTTTTTTTTGCATGAATGGCCCAAGCTCTTCCCTCTGGGTGACTCTGATTGCATATTCATCACCACAGGAACCATATGTCCCCCCCCGCCATTATAACCATTCACATCATGTTTTCTGCTCATGGCCATGAAAAACTGCCATCACTAACTTGGGGTAACCATGCCAATATCATCCCTACACAGCCATCTGCCTTCAACTATGTCCCTGACATCCAACACAGATCGTGTTAGAAAGCTGTGGGATAGACTGTCCAAGATCCATCCTCTTCTCCCACGATGGGCATCCCCACTTTCACAGCCTGCACCATGAAGCAGTTGAGATGCAATCAAACCTGAGTCACCTGGGGACAGCCAGGGACTTCTATTCATTTACATCACCAGTCAGGCATAAGGCCACATCTTGCATGATACTGAAGTGAAGCAGGCCTCCAGCTGATCTCCTTAGAAAGGCTAGGCTCACTCTTGTGTCATGTCTATAAATTGTGTAACCCCCTCTCCTAGACAATCAAGGCGGTGATACTGCATGTTCTGACTGCAGCACACATTGAAGTTCTATACTTCCTATGCAAACCCAAGAACTTAGTAGGTATTTCCAGTAGGTTCTGCATTTTCTATTTGCTTTACAAAGCATAGCTGCTAAACAAATAACCTGTTTCACAGATCAAGTGACAAAGTTGACAATATACGACTAGCACACCAGCAGACTTAATCCAAAGTCTTTTCTGACACCAGTCAAACCCCAGCTGCTTCTCTGAAAGAAAGTGCTTAAGGTAATGAAAGCTAGTGGTGATGTACACAGTTCTTTCCCTACTTCTCATCACAATAAGTGCATTTATGTCGTATGCCAGCAGCACTGCAAAACTGAGTTAGTTGAAGAAGTTTTGTTTTGCAGATGCACCCTTTAGCATCTTTTCTCAAAGCTAAACAATGACACAATACAATAAGCAAAAGGTTCAGCTAAGAAAAAAAAATGAAGGTTCCAGGCATCAGCCACGTTCAGACAAGTCAAAAATACAATTTTTTTCCTGCAACCACAGTAATTTATGTGAAATAAAAAACGCAGACTAAAAATGGGAATCTTCTTAGACTGAAATTATGGACTTGTAAAAACAGACATGAGCAACACTGGCTCCCATGACAACAGTGGTAAACAACCAAAGCTGGACGCCAGTCCACTACTAGCGCTGAATAGCTTAAGCCAATAATAATGTGGAAGGCAAAGTAGTTAGCTCAGTGCTGACATGTCTATGAAGTTTTGCCATGTAATTACGGCACCTGGAAGCAAATACTCATAATGCTAAAAATAGTGAATGAGATATTCCAAAGTTGTTTCAGATATATTTCTGAATGGCAAAGAAAGTCTACAAGGGAAAAAGGTGAAGAAGATTACAACCAAGTTAATAAAAACATAACACAATGACATTAAAATCTGGGATAACTGTGCTCACTGTTTACCTTCACTTTAGCAGTTGCAGTCAGGAGAACGTAATCAGGACATTCCAAGGATTCACGTTTCAGTCGTTGAGCTTCCTGCCCAATTAAAAGGTTGAAATGGGTGGCCAAGTGCCTTCGCAAGAGTGTCTTGTTTGGAGGTATATTTAACAAAAGTGCCATTGTTTCCACGTTGAAGCGAGGTTCAAGCACCTTGAGAAAGAGACAGAAAATATGAAAATTACACACTAATGAGACACATAAGGTACAGAATATGACTAGGGCAGTACAGTGGCACAGTGGATAATGTTGTCGCCTCACAGCAAAAGGTTCCCTGATTCGATTCTCAGCAGGATTGCTTCCTGTGCAAAATCGAGTCAGTTTCCTCTGTGTGCTCCAGTTTCCTTCCACATTCCAAAGACAAGCAGTAGGTGGATTGGGTACTCTAAATTGGCCATATCTGTGAGTGTGCGTGCAAGTGTGTGGTGTGGAAAAACTACCATGGTAGGGCTAGCCACCCAGCAGTGTAAACCTTGGCTCTAGAGGACTGTCACTGTTAAAATGACACCCCTACCCCATGTGTAAAAATGGGAAAAAGGGGTTGTGGGTGGATGGATGGACTTTTATGACCGTGTTCACTTAACTGCTCAGTAAATGAAGAAAAATCTACAGGACTTTAACCTTGGACCAAACCATCAAGGCACAAGCTTTTTAACAAAAATAATCACAGTATTAACACGAATACTAAGCAAACACATTATTTAAACACACAGAGCTGGTTAAAGTACACAAAGGATGAGCATTCTAAAATATCTGGTATAAATGTAAGATATAGAAATTCTAGAAAAATAAAGGGCAATCATGACAGCATATCAGGCACACAAATTAAAACAGCTCACATCACTTTTGCAGCACGTCAGAAGTCAGTACCATCTGTGTCATGTGAACTACTGTAAATTCCACTACCATGCCACTAATTTGATAAAAAAAAAACTTTAAACAAGAACACACAGTTGAAATAAATTCCAATCAACCAGCAATATTTCAGTTTCATCAGCAGATAAAAATATTTTAAATACCAAGTTATTTCAAAGATATCACATTTACAAACAGTGAATTATCACAACATGGATTCAATAAACTTCACGCTAAACATTTATAATTCAACAGTAAACATAGTATTACAAACTTCATTCAAAATATTAAAACCAAGGCATGCATAACATTACTCTGTAAACATTAACTGATAATTCAACAGTAAACATAGTATTACAAACTTCATTCAAAATATTAAAACCAAGGTATGCATAACATTACTTTGCAGGAGTTACATACATATGTTTATTTGAAACTGCCCCATATAAAGATCAGTTTCCAGCCTTTGACTAGATCTGCTGCCCTGGTGAGCTGTGGCCATTAGAAGGCAGCATGGTTCTTTGGTCCCAAGGCACACAGTTTGTACCATCAAACACTTCCGCCAAATATTCCTGTGGCAAACTAAAGAAGCCATAAAAAGAAAAAGGCTTAGGAGAGAAGGCTCATACCTCTCAACTGTAAACAATTATCCAGAATATCCAAGATTTACCCTCATATATTTCCCTTATCCCTCATAAAATTTTGGGTTTCTGGTCAATCATGAGAATTGATGTCAGGTTAATACTATAGCAATAACCCACGCCTGGGTGTGGGTAATGCTAAATTTACCCACGGTTGGCGTGGTTTGGTCCCGAGGGATGTAAAACCTGTTGCTTCGCCCTCGGGACCAAACAAAGCCAACCGTGGGTAAATTTAGCATTACCCACAACCAGAAGTGGGTTATTGCTATTATACCATGACATTATTTAAGAAAAGAAACTATTACTTTTCTTAAATAATGGCATAGTATAATGCCTGTTTACTGCCCTTCCGCAGATGTCTGGCATCCGCGGCAGTTCTGATGTACTGCGCGGCTGCGCAGTACATCAGAGCTGTGGGCAAAAGCAACGGAGAAAGCAAAATCTCCGTTGCTTTTTATGTTTCGCTATGTTAAATGAGTTTAACATAGCGAGACAGTTTTAAAATAAGCAACGGACATCTCCGTTGCTTATTTTAAACTGTCTCGCTATGTTAAACTCATTTAACATAGCGAGACACTAAAAAAGCAACGGAGATCTTGCTTTCTCCGTTCTTTAAAACACTGCCTCGCTATGTTAAATGGGTTTAACATGGCGAGACAGCTTTAAAATAAGCAACGGAGATCTCCGTTGCTTATTTTAAAGCTGTCTCGCTATGTTAAACTCATTTAACATAGCGAGACAGTTTTAAAATCGAGTTATACTAATGGAAAAAAGTCCGGGCGACCGGACCTTTTTCCATTAGTATAACTCGATTTACAACGGGCACGCTGGCCAATCAGCGTGCACGTTTTGGGGGGATCATGGTATAATGGCAAAGTTTACATCTCTGCACACAATATTTTCTGTTCAGAAAATGTGTGTTGATGTAAAACCTGTTGCTCTGTTAAACTTTCTAAGTGAATTAAACTAATATTTAAAAATTTGCTCCTTATTTTGTCTCTTTGTTCCACACGTATTATTTTTGGCTTTGTACAGAATTCTTCAGTGAAGTTTCATGTGCAAACATGTGCGGGGGTGAGGGTGGCTATACATTTATCTCTGCGTGTGTATTTTAATGGAATGCAAGGTTTAATGGAAAGTCTTTCTTGAGCAAAAGTCCCATTTTTACTGGAGGTTAAGGGAGAAAAGTTCCATTTACAACACAATTTAGGAAACCAAATTACAACTACATTTAAGGATATGATGCAAAAGATATTTTAAAAATGCTTAATTTTGCACTAGGGTACCATTAAATGACAGCTATGTACTTAACATAACGATAGATCTCTGCTGTCTCTCTCCATTTTCTCTCAAATAATGGGTTTCCAGTCCAAACCTGGATCCAACTTTGGACACTTTTTCAGAGTCTAGGATCCATAGCTCAGGTTCTTCCCCTTACCCTTAATCCTTCTGTCCCTTACATTGCCTCAGATTGACTTTGCCCTAGAATCCTATAAAAAGACATTATGTCAATTGTAAATGTGTATTACTAGAAAACTACAGTACAGAGCAAACTAAAATCTGCACTGGAACTGCAGGTGTATGTAATGCTGCACCAATGACAGGCCATTGAGTCGTACCAAAAGACAGTGGAAGAATTAACTTTCCATGAGAAGGAGGGAGACAGAGAAACAGATGAAGGACCAAAACTGACCACATATCTATCATTATGGTAAGCACATAAAACTTTCTTATCTGATTATGTCTTTTCTGTCCTTTCCTCAACTGATGGGACAGAGTCTACAACTACTTAGTTCTAACGGTAGTCTCACAGAAGGACTTTCTGGAGGAAGGCAGAACCAAAAGCCACCCTATCTCTGGAAAACAAATTCAGCTTGTGATGGTAAATGAACATATGAACATTAGACCAGGTGGCAGGAACAAAAATGTCAATTTAAGCCTTACAAAAGAAGTGGATACATATCATGAGTGTGCTTTTGGTGGTCGTGGTAGGGCCAAGTCTTTTTGCTTATGAGCTACCTAATTACGGCAACCTTTCACATGCCTTGACCTATCTTGGTCTTAGAACATGAAACTGACAGTTGATGTGATGTCCAAAAGGCTGGGTTCAACATGGGTAGAAGTGCACTTTTCTATGCACATCCAATAAATGGAGCAAGTATTTTCCTTTACTTGAAAAATATGGAAAGAGGACTGGAAGATTAATACTCTGAGTGAAAACTGTGAAGTTACTTTGGGCAGAAAAGGAGGACTGGTGTGTAAAGTAACATTGTTCTTGTGGAAAATAACATAAGGCAGTTGGGCAAGATAGGGCTTGGAGCTCGACACCCTTCTGGCTGAAGTAATGGCCTCCAGGAAGAGAGTTTTCCAAGTCAGAAATTTTTAGTTCTGCCTTGGAAGCATATTTAAAAGGAGCCTGAGTCAAGGCTGGCAGCAAGACAGTCAGTCCTAAGGAGGAGTAGGGTCCCTTAAGTGGAGGTCTAAGAAAAAAGGTACCTCTGTGGAAGGCTTTGCACACTTTGAGTGAGGCTAAAGCAGCACGATTCTTACCCCACATGGAAATCTGAAATGGCCAGTAACTGAACCTTAACGGTACATTAACTAGCTCTCTACTGGAAAATGCAAGCAAGGTATTCTAACAATGCAGATTTAGGAGCAGAAAAAGGATCTAGATTTCTCTGTGAAGCCCATATGGAAAATCTTTTCCATTTACTTTTGTGAACTT
This sequence comes from Protopterus annectens, assembly GCF_019279795.1. Classification (NCBI taxonomy): domain Eukaryota; kingdom Metazoa; phylum Chordata; order Ceratodontiformes; family Protopteridae; genus Protopterus; species Protopterus annectens. The sequence continues at coordinate 175,452,922 of NC_056743.1, read as the reverse complement.
GGAAGGCTTGAGTAGTAGCAAGAATGTGGGCCACTTGGGATGAATGTCTTGGACTGACTAGCCATCACTGGAAGTGGAAAAAACATGTGGGTTAGTTTTAGGGCTAGAATATCTGTATGAGGCAGTTCAGACTGATGAGTCAGTACATCTGGATTTGGATCCAGCACCCAAGGGAGGTGTACCATATAAGGCCAGAGGTAGGGAAACCAAATCTATCAAGACAAAAAAGGGGCAATGAGGATGACCTTGATCTTCCGTTGTAAAGCCTTCTGTAAACATTTTGGAATTAAGGGAGTTGGTGGGAAGGCAGACGGCCAATTGTGGATCAAACTGTCTCTCAGGGATTACCCCTGGGGGGGGGGGGGGGGGACAGAGCAAATAATATAATGCATTTGGAATTGACGGGAGAACCAAAAAGATCACAGTATGGTTGGCCCCACTGATGAAAGATTTTTTGTCACCACTGTTGGGTTGGCAGACCAATTGTGAGGTAGAAGAATAGAGCTACTCAGCCTTTACATTATAATATTGGTCTTCCAAGGAATGTGTCTTGCCATAGGAAAGTAGTTGGATGATACTGCCCACCGCCCTACTTTGTTTCTCAACACAACAGGTAAGAGCATGTCCCCCTTATTTGCTGATATATCAGACTACTGACATGTCTTTTCTGGATAGAAATCACCCCAAGGGGAAGACATCATGAAAACCTCCAATATTAGGAGGACTGCCCTCATCTCTACATTGATGTGAAGATTGGCCTCTGATGGTGACTACATGCCTTGGACTTACTTTCCCAGGTAATGCACCTCCCCACCCTAGTTGGGAAGCATCTGTGGTCAATGTGGCTGTGGAAGAGGGAGGAACAAAAGGATGACTATGAAATACCTCTGGAGATTGAATCCACCAATTTACATGATTTCTGCAAATCCTTGTTAAGCATACAGAAAAGGTCAAGGGGTGAGATATGATGGACCACTGGACCATAAGTGTCTACTATAACACTCTCATACCTTTTAAAAGGGACCAAAATAATGCAGGCTGCCAATGAACCTAGAGGTTGAAGAACTAATCTGGCAGGCGGCGTGCGATCGGAAAGAAACTGTTGAGCCTGATTTCTTAGAGTCAGTAATATGTTTTCTAGTAACTTTGCAATATGAATGCTTGCAACCAGATGAGTCCCTATTAACTTAAGAACTTGTTTTTTGGGAAAATGATATCTGTACTGGTTCACTAACTCCCAGGCTGAAGTAAAGCTGAAGCAAATAGTTTCAGCCTGAACTACCACAGACTTAGTAGGAGTGGTAAAGAGGCAGTAATCCAGACATGGGAAGACCCCAAACATTTGTAGCCGGAGTCGAGCTGCAACCACTATTATGGATTTGGTAAACACTTGGGGGGGGGGGCTTTGAACTGGAAATAACTGGCTCCAAGCCAGAAGCAAAACAACTTCCAGGAACACCTGTCCATTTTAATGTAGTACAATCTGGAACTTTGTGTGTTTGACAAACTGGTTCCAGTGGCTGAGGTTCAAAACTGGCCTGTAGTCCCTATTGTTTTCTGGCAGTAACAAGAATCTGGAATAAGTTCCAAACCCTTGCTGTTTTTTTGGGATTTTCTGGATGCCTCAATTGCCTAGCAGCTTTTTTATTTCTAATGCTGACACTTTTCTTTGAGAGGGTGGTACATTGGCAAGTTTATTTCTTAGTGGGGTGGACACAGAAAGGGAATGAAACAGACTCTGGAAATTGCTGTCCACACCCACACATCTTGGGTGATGGACATCCAGGCTTCTGAGTGCAGAGTAAGTGTTCCACCCTCCAACTGCCTCAAAAGTGCAGCAGTTGGGCAAGCATTCAAAGGCAATGGAAAGGCCTCTCTGATAAGGGACTTCTGAATTCCTGATTCTGCAGGTCTCCTCTGCCATGAGGGCAGTGTCTACTGTTAGAATAGCCCCCCCCCCCCGTCTCAGTGGGATCCTTCTCTGGAGGAATCCTGGAAAAACCTTGAGATTTCCTAAACCATAGTTTCCTTCCACCTTCTGGTTTCTAGAGAAAGTCCTTTGAGGGTGTAGAGAACTGTATACCACCTATGGCAGAACATTTTTCCATCCTGTTAACTGCTGGAGAGTGTGTTTTTGACCTTAAAGCTGAACAATGTGGATCCATAAAACTGGGCATTGATAAAAGATGTCTTAGAGTGCTCCACAAAATCACCCAAATGCATTCAGGCATGGCTCCTAATTGTGATGCCTGTTCTTGTGGCTCTCAAAACACCTTCCATTGCATTTGGATACAATACACATGGAGGCTTTTGGCAGGGACTGAAGGGTGGCCAGCTAAGAATCTAGAATTTTTCTGAATTCTGCAGACATGGACCCAGAAGGAGACTGGGGAAGTTCCATTGTCAAGTCTCTTTGGGTCATAGCCATGTATCTCAAAATAGTTCAGCTACCTTTGCACCAAGGTCACTGAAGCATAAACACACTTACCAAACTGTTGAAAGCCCTGGATTCTTAGTTATGGGAATGGATGGAAGAGCTTTTTTCTGTGAGCTCCTCCTTAATGGTTGCCGCTACTACAACAGCATCCATTTGCTAGGCCTTTGGTCCAATGAGAGCAGTCTTTAGCAACCACAAGGTATTTATCTGGTTTCCTGGGGATTGGTTCAGCAATATCCTGTTCCTTCCATGTCTAACAGGAGATTAATTCCACTATCTCTTCCACTAGGGGAACCACCTACGAAGTAGCTGAGCAAGAACCAAAGCCTCAAGGAACAGATTCCTTCTTGGGAAGGAGCTTTGGAAGACCAACCTTTTTTCTACCTTAGTAAATCAAGGATCTCCCCAAATGAGATGTCCTCAATAAATAATCTGCAAGACCCCTCGCCTTCATCAAAATCCATGTCTTCTGTCAAGAACTCCTGGGGAGCGGAGTAAATGTGCCTAGACTTACATCTATGTTTCTGAGGAGCCTCTGCTGGAAGAAACTCCAGGGAGGAGTCAGAAGTCTCGAGGGGAATGAAGACTATCTCAAGACCAGTGTGAACCAAGTGTTCCAATGGGAAAGACTGTACAGGATCAGGACGCAGGTGCTATCAGAGTGACAAAGATGTGCGCTCTCCAGCCTTGGAGAGAGTTTTCTCCAATGCCTTGAAGACAGACACCAAGGGAAACCCTAAGACCACTTTGGTAGGCTCCAAGTTGGAAAGATTCAAACCCTGCACAGGAAGCAGCTTATTAACAGTTGTTTAGCCCTGTGCGTTAATTGACATCTAATACATTCCACAGAAATGCACACTAGTTCTGTAAGTCCAGATTTTAAAATAAGTAAACAAGACAGTAAGTTTTTCATTCAGAGCTGGCCACCACTCCCCACCCCCTTTAGCAACTGTAATCATTAATGATTTGCTATAACACCACAATTACCTTATATTTTTAATGTCTGCCTCAAAACAAAGTCAGATATTCTGTGATAATCATTGACAGTTTCAACTTTCTCTCATACAGTTGCCAGAGAATAAATATTCCACTGGTACAAATGCACCACTGGTCCTTTAAAGCCATATTTTAAAACATCATGGGGTAAGTTACTTTCATCCATGGCCAGCGGACAGTCTGTAGCTTTCAACCCAAGAATCAGAGACAAAGTCAAAAGTAAGTAGGGAAAAATGCAAATTATTGAAATTCACTTACAACATGCATTTTCTGAAAAATAAGGAATACAAAACTTTTCTGCCTAGCATTATTGATGGACTACTGAAACCCTTAGTTATTTACCAGAAAGCCAAAAGTTTATGTGGAATAATGCAAAAATACAAGGCAAAACCCAGGACATTCTGCAAAATTAAGAATTAAGAACATGAGAGGTGTGATGAGTTCCCACTAGACTTCAGTCAGTATAACACCTGGTTTCCTGCCAAGATTATAGGCTTAAGTCGAAGCAAGTCAATTAGATACCACTAGCGGGTCATCCCTGAAAAGGGATAATTTGTCTAGTGGGCTTGCTTGCTCAACAAATATGTAAAATAAAGAAGTATTCAATCTTGGCTGAGTCTTTTTCAGAAGTAAAGTTAAACTATCCCATATTTCATATAACATCCCCGACTCTGTTTCATGTTTTTTGTCCATGCCTCATATAACTTTTTTTCTGGCATACCACTGAAGTCTTCAGTCACTAAATGATGACAGGCATTTGACTTTTCAGATTTTCTATTTTTCAAAAAAATGTATGCCAATGCAAAAACTGCTATTCTACCAACTTTCTAAGTATATGGCGCAATATGTAGAATTTATCCCTGATTTGGGGGCTTTCTCTCTCATTACTGTCCCAGATTCTTGAGCAAACAGGTTGAGAAATGCTATATTTTTTCATCATAGTTAGATGAGGTTGACAAAACAAAGTGACTAACTGTACTGGGTGGGTGGTGTCTGTGGATGAAAGTTTATACAGTGGTTGCTCAGTTAAACATCTGATTTTGCAGAACTAACTGTACATTTTTTGGTGGAATAGACTGGAATTTTTGTGGCTATTTATGTAAAAAAAGAAATTATGTTCTTACCATAATGTTCCATGTGAGTTGTTCATCTCACCATTCTTCTTTACACGTGGGTTCGGAGCCGATCCATCGGCTCCAAGTCGGCCGCTTTCCAAGCTCAAGATTTGAGTTAGCTCGAGGCACAGTCCCTATCCCATGATGCTCTCCTACCAACCCCAGATCTAGTTTGCTGAACCAGCAAGAAAAAACACACTAAGCAACCAATTATAAACAATGTACAAAGTACATAACTATTTACAATAGCTAAACAATAATCTGGTTGGAAAGAAGGACATCAGCAAGACCAACCAGACCACCAGTCTTACCTGTTCTTCCATAACCTGGAGGAGGAAGGTGGGAGGGAGTGTAAGAACAAAAGCGAGATGAACTCACATGGAACGTTACGGTAAGAACATAACTTCTTTATGTGAAGTTGTTCAATCTCGCAGTTTGTTCTTTACACGTGGGTAGTGTCCCAAGCACCCTAATCCTGGGTGGCTCACGGGAGTATATTCCTGAGAATGGTGGAACCAAAGGAAGCCCTGTCCCTGGAGGCCCTGTCCACTTTGTAATGAGTGATAAACGTATGAGGTTTGGACCAAGTAGCAGCTGCACAAATGGTGTCCACAGGTAGATGGACAGTGTGGGCTAAAGATGTAGAAACAGCCCTGGTAGAATGAGCTTTCACCTCATGTTCTAAAGGTTGTTTAGCTGAAGAATATGCAAGTTTTTTACAATCAGCAATGTAACTTTGGATACTGACAAACCTTACTTATTGTCTGCATAGGAAACGAATAGTTGATCAGATTTCCTAAATTCTTTTGTTCTAAGTAAAACCTCAATTGTCTGTGAACATCAAGCTTATGTAACATGCACTCCATTCTACTAGTATGGTGTCTGAAAAAGGTAGGAAGGTCAGTAGACTGGTTCAAATTTGCCTCGAAACAGACCTTAGGAAGAAAGGTAAGATTTGTTCTTAAAGACACTCTGTCGGGGTGAAAGACTAGATATAGGGGCCTGATAGAAAGTGCTTGTAGTTCAGAAACTCTACGAGCCAAAGTAATAGCCACTAGGAAAATTGTTTTCCAAGAAGGGAACTTCAAAGGACAAGATGATGCAGGCTCAAAAGGGGGAAGCATGAGTTGAGATAGCACCAAATTCAGATTCCAGGGAGTAACAGAATGTCTGATAGGTGGCCTAAGGTGATGAGTCCCTTTCAAAAAGGCTTTACATAATCTGTGGGACATAATGTTTGAGCCGCTGCATCCCACATGCAAGTTAGATATGGCAGCTAATTGAACCCTTATTGTAGATGCTGCAGCACCATTGTGAAAGAGCGAAGTCAAGAATTCCAGAATACTATGAATAGGGGCAACATAGGGATCAATACCATGCTGAGAAGCCCAATGAACAAATCACCTCCATTTGCTATTACAAAGTTTCCTGGTGGAGACTTTGTGAGAGGAAACTAAAATATGTTGAACCACTAGAGACAAATCATGTGACCTGGCTAGATTGGGAAGTGGAGCAGCCAAGCTGTCAGTTTGAGGAAGACAAGAGAGGGGTGAAGAATTCTCGATGAATGAGTCAGAAGGTCTGGCACTGGGTCCAGAACCCAAGGTTCTTCCACTTGGTATTGCTGTTGGAAGGGGAACCGTACCTGCCAAGGCCAAAACGGGGCTATTAGAATAACAGTCCTTCCCAGGCTTTTGGCTTTCTGTAAGAATCTGGGAATCAGAGGAATTGGAGGGAAGGCATGTAGGAGACCCAAGGGCCAACTGTGTACAAGTGAGTCCCTTCGGCTGTCCCCCGGTAGGGGGTACAGGGCGAAGTAGCTTCTACATTTTGCATTCAGCGGGGATGCAAAAAGGTCGCAGAAATGCTGGTCCCATCTGTGGAATATCCTTTCCGCCACTGGTTCTTTGAGGGACCACTCATGGGGCAACAAAGTTTGTCCGCTATCACAATGGACGAACCGGGTATGTGCGTTGCTATCAGAAAGCGCCCGGTGGATGCAGCCCACTGCCAAAGTCTCAGGGCCTCTCGGCTTAAGGGGTAAGACTTGGTTCCCCCTTGCTTGTTGATGTACCAGACTACCGACATGTTGTCTGTCTGTATTGCAACAGTCTCTCGAGGTAGAGAGTTGTGAAAGTGTTGCAACGCTAGAAACACCGCTATCAACTCTAAGACATTGATGTGCAAATGAGATTCCATGTCTGACCAAGTGCCTTGGACAGCTCTTCCCTGAAATAGCCCCCCCACGCTATCAGGGAAGCATCCGTGGTCACTGTGGCTGTGGGAGGGGGAAGTATAAATGGGCGACCTGCAGTAACTTGGTGGCTGTTCAACCACCAAAGAAGGCCCTTTTTGCAAGCATTTGTCAGAATAATCTTCTGTGACATTGGAAGCTGTTGATAAGACCACTGTGTGAATAATAGCCATTGGAGTATCCTCATGTGCATTCACCCCAGAGGAACCGCTATAAGTGTAGCTGCCATGGTGCCTAGCAGCTTCATGTCCTGGAATGCCGGAACTCTCCTTTCCATTAACAACTGGGACACTTGACTTCACAATCGCAAAGATATTACTCTTCTAGAGGCAATCTGACCAGGGAGGTGGTGGTATCTAGATCTGCTCCTATAAAGGAAATATGCTGCGATGGCAATAAAGCAGATTTTTCGAAATTTAAGGTTATGCCCAACCTGGAACACAGGTTGATAGTGTAATCTCTGGCTCAAATTAGTTGATGCCTGGTGGTGGCGGTGAGAAGCCAGTCGTCGACATATGGAAACACCTGGAATCCTAAATGTCTCAGGTGAGCCGTGACCGCTGCCATACATTTGGTGAACACTCTGGAGGCTGTGGTGAGACCAAAAGGCAGAGCTCGGAATTGGTAGTGACTGGCCCTCAGCTGGAAACGCAACTGATCTCTGGATGGCCTGGCCATTTTGATGTGATAGTACGCATCCTTGAGATCTATAGAGCACATCCAATCGCCCGTATCAAGAAACGGAAGTATCGACTGAAGCGTGACCATCCAGAACTTTTCCTTTTTGACAAAGGTATTTAGTTTGCTGAGGTCTAAGATGGGCCTCCAGACCCCTGTTTTCTTTGGAACTAAAAAGAACCTGGAGTAAGTTCCAGATCCTATCTGGTCCGCCGGGACTGGCTGGATGACTTTTTTTTCTAGCAGCCTATGATTTTCTATGGTTGCTAGATTCCGCAGACTGGGTGGAATGTCTGGGATTCTTGTACGAATGGAAGGGGATTCTGAAAAGGGAATGATGTAACCTCTGGTAATTATGCTTTTTACAGCAAGAGGTTCTCCCGTTTGATTCTCGGCTGGAGTGTGGGGAGTGCCTTCTGTGTGGAGTCTGCATGCCCTCCCCGCGGATGGATAGGTGTTCGAAAGACATGTGTAAATGGGCGTGCCTTCGTTGAAGGATGGACGATGAGCTGGCACCTCAGCTTTCATGAAAATCTACTGCCAATCATTAGCGGACCGGAGTTCCACTGTGGCGACCCCTAACCGGGAAAAGCCGAAAGACAAGCAACAACAACAACTACCCAAGAATCTGATGCAATTCCTAGCCAGGCATCTGGGTAGTAAGCTAAGCGAACCCAGACTGCCTCCAGAGCAGGACGGTCGGGCCTCCTCTCAGGAACGCTGATAGGGAGCAGTTCCTTGGCAAGCCCTGACACCCTGGTTCTGCGGACCCCCTCTGCTGCCTGGGCAGCGTCTACCATTATACCCCCATCCTCTGTCCCTGGAGGGGGGTTCACTACGTGTGTTCTGGAAAGTTCCTTGGGACTTTCGGAACCACATTTTTCCGCCTTTCTATCCTTTGGGGTATGGTCTAGTGGGGGTGGAAAAACGGACTCCTACCGCACATAGAGTCTTTCCTTCCTGCTCACAACTAGTGTCTCCTTGACTTTAGGCCCAAACAAGGAATAGCCATCAAATGGGGTATTAACAAAGGAAGACTTGAAGGCTTCCACAAAGGAGCATAAGCGCATCCAGGATCGTCTCTGCAGAGCTATCGCTGAACCTGCCGCCCGGCTCGATCCATTGGCTGCATAAGAAATATGCCGTATGGATGAGTTCACAATAGAATTAAGGGTGCTAAGCTGTGCCGTTACTTTCTCTGAAACAGCATCATCTGTTTTGCCCTGTGGAGTACCTCCAAGATCTTTGAGGAGATCTCGCTGAAGACAAGTAAAGTAGGTCAAATAGTTGAGCAAACTCATTGCAAATGTCGCAGAACTAAAGATACATTTCCCGTATCTGTCCATAGTCCTAGAGTCTTTATTAAGAGGATGAACAGAAAAAGAAGTTTCTGACATCTCTTTCTTGGTGGCCGCCGCCACCACCACCATGGCATCAACGGGGACTCGCTTCGTAAGAAAAGACCTGTCTTGAGGGGAGATGATAAATTTGTTGGGCCTCCGAGGGACCGGTTCCATGGAATCAGGAGACTCCCACGCCCTTTGAGTGACCAAGTCCATTAATTCGTCAAAGGGTGGAGTAACCCAGGAGGTGGAAGGTTGAGACCCAAAGGCCTTCAGGAGCACCGACTCATCCTCAGTAGGGGTAAGGGACTGCCCGTCACCCCTCTGCCTTAATATTTCCAGGATGTCTGCAAATGAGACATCCTCAGAGGAGGACTGTGGGGACACTTCTGATTCCTCTAAGTCGGTGTCTGATGTTAAGGAATCCTGAGGGGAATCTAAATGCCTCCTCCTGCACAGTCTTTTTCTGGGGACTTTATCAGTGGGGGCATCTGGTGAAGTCTCAGTCGAACAGGGGTCACCCAATGGGGTTACCTGAGGCTCTGGGTCTCGACTTGGTGGGAACCTATGGTGTATGAACAGAACACGGCCCTTTAGGGGAGGAAGAGAAAAGATCCGAAGAGGTAAGGGTCTTAGCAGACATAACCCTCCTCATGGCATCGAAGGCACCAGTTTCCTGACCCAAGGAGTCCGCTGGTTCCGAAGAAGACGGCAACCACCCAGGGGCCAAGACCACAGGCTCCGAACCAGAGGACGGAACCGAGCTCATCTGCGTTGAAGCCCCAAGAGGGAGAGTCGGAACCGAAGCGTCTGTTCGACTCTCTCCCCCGGAACCAGTGAGAGAGTGTCGGCTCCGAGACTCTTCGATTGGAACCAAAGAAGTCAAGGTCGAAGGAGCAGAGGGCAATGGAACAGGCCTTGGCTCCGAGGGTTCCACCACTATCTGATCCTCTCTTTCTGGCTCCGAAGGCTCAACTGGCCTCGGAGGAGGAGCAGAAATCGTGGTGGGTGGGGGTCATAGGCTTCGATGCCAACTGGGTCGAAGCTGAAAGCAATTTGGCCAGGGCCGGGTTCACCAAAAGTCTCTGCACCACGCGGTCCACATCGATGTTGGAAAGGGTACCGGAAGAATGGGTCGAAGGACCTGAAGAAACCACTGACTTAAGGATCGGGGACTTTAAAACCTCCAACACCGGCTCCAACATAATGACTTGGCTCCAAGGTAAGATCTCGGGTGCACGGCTTCGAAGGTTATGGAGCCGGCGACAGAGTCTTCCCAGAGGTGCTCGGAACAGAAGACGTGCTCCGATGACACCTTAGAAGACTTTGACCCCTTCGAGGACTTGGAAGTCTGGTCAGTCTTGTCTAATGCTTCTTGGAAATCTGACTTCAACAGCTCTCTATCAACCAATTTCCTTCACCTCTCTAATAAAACCCTGCCACTGAAGGAATGGCAGATAGAGCAATCTTCTTGTAAATGTAGTGGACCCAAGCAGTACACACAAGAAACATGATTATCAGTGATGAACATGTTTTGTTCACAGTCACACCTTTTAAAACCAGATTTTTGTTTCTCCGACATTATAAGAATTACACACAAATATCAGATCCCTGATAACAATATCAAAAAATCGAAACCACAGAACTCCTTAGAAAGTTCAGATTCCTGAACTGCAATGACTATAAGAAAAATGTGACACAAAAACGTTCAAATACACTAATTCTAAGAAATATAAGGGGATAGGGAATTAAATTTGACAAAGCCCTGTCAAGTAAATGCAACTCAAGAAAGGCTAAAGGCCTAGGAGCAACCACTCCGAATTAGAAGACAAAAATATAACTTTCAATCCACTCACTAAACGACAAATAGAACTATGCGAAGTCTCACTCAATCCACTCACTAATGATAGTCTAATAAGAAATTTTAAATATAATAAAGAAGGTTACTGGTCCGAGCTTCCTCCGAAGATCATGCGATCCGTTGCAGCGGCAAACTAGATCTGGGGATGGTAGGAGAGCATCATGGGATAGGGACTGTGCCTCGAGCTAACTCAAAGATCTTGAGCTTGGAAAGCGGCCGACTCAGAGCCGATGGATCGGCTCCAAACCCACGTGTAAAGAACAAACGGCGAGATTGAACAACTTCACATCAAAGCTTTTAACTGCTCTAATTTCTCAGAATTACTCTTGTTTTTGATATGTTCCTCATGAGATCTGTGGTTTCTGGCAAATCACTGAGGACTTCACCAAAAAAAGAAAACACCAAAACTGCATAACTACAGAAAAAGCAGAAGCAGTGTCTTTGTAGAGCACACAACAAACTAAAATTTTATTAAGCGCTTTCCATCTTAAAACCAATGCCAGACTTCATCTCATAAAACCTGGCCTACAAAAATACAAAAGTCATGCTCCACCTCATAATGACATCATCTTAAAGGTATACAAAACAATAACTAAACCATGGCAAACAATTTGTTTAAATATTTACATATAAAAACCTTTTAAAATAATTATGTTTTAAACAACAATGAAAGTGTCCCTCAGTTGAAATTAAAGTAAAATTACCTTTGAAATGCTTTAAATTTGAGAAAACTAGTAATAGACAATGCTGCAATGAGCCATGGAAAGGTACCAGCATTAAAATGTACTTGCCAAAACAATTCTTTCATTTCCAGGTGTAATCCAAAAGGACCACATCTAACATTAGGAATCAGTTTCTCCAGTACTGAAAATTTAAAGTGATGACCAGGAAAAGCAGCTACATACCTAGCTAAGGCATTAGCTACATTTAATGTAGAAACAGCATAAAGATGTTCTTTTAGTCTTTCAACTTGCATTCTGTTTTCCCTACGTAATAAGCAGAACAGTATTCACATACAGCAATATAAACTACGCCCTTACTGTTACAGTTAGCTGAGCTGTGGATAGTGAAACTTTTCTCATTGACACTAATAACACTGTCAGTTTTAATCTACTTACAAACATTACATTTGGCCAATCCTTTCACAACACTGGTAGACATAGGTTTTTATTTTGTTTCAAAAACATTAAGAGAGTGCACCTGCCTATATGTGATGATGGGGTATTCAACCAGCTTTTTTACCCATTCCGGATTCTCTCTAATTATGACCCAGTTCATTTTCAAAATGCCTTCTATAATTCTACAACCCATAGAGAAGGTGGTGAAAAAATAACTTTTGTAACTAAACTGAACTTTAGAAGTGGCTAGAATCAACGAGTTAGGATTGCCTCACGTGGGGGCCATTACTACCGGTTAGAAAATGGGAAAACTGTACATCAACACACTGACTGGAGGACGAATGTTCTCCAGCAGGGTATTAATATACAAGTAATGGCTGGTGAAAAAAAGAGTCTGTCGCTTCACGGCAGCATATCACACTGCCGTGGACCTCGGACGGTTAAAAAAAAAAAAAGAGAGAGAGAGAGACTGTGTGTGTATGTGTGTGTGTATGTGTGCGAGATCGATAGGGTTGGGAGAGAAAGTGAGACCAATCATGTGTCACTGACTGCATGTATGAATGCAGAGGAGACTGTGTGTATGTGTGAGAGCTCAAGAGAGAGTAAGAGCGAGCTTATATGTGTGAATGCGTGTATGAAAGCAGAGGAGACTGTGTGTGTAATAGAGAGAGAGAGAGAGAGAGAGCGATGTTGTGTGTGTGAATGTGTGTATGGAAGCAGCGGAGACTGTGTGTGTGTGAGAGAGAGTGAGACCGATTTTGTGTGAGTGAATGTGTACAACGTGGAGGAGACTGTGTGTGTATATGTATGTGTGTGTGAAAGCAGAAGAAACTGTGTATGTGTATGAGAGAGAGAATGGGCTCAATGTAAAATTGTTGTGTTACTAGCTTATTTATTTTTTTAAGCACTACATTATTTACTTTATGTATTTTTGATGTAAAAATGCTTCTCCAACACCATTAGCATATACTACAGCAAGTTTAAAACATTAGGCGCAGGTACTATTTTACAATAAAAAAATAATAACAATATAGTACTTAAGTAAAACACAACAATTTTACAGCAAGCCCATTCTCTAAGAGCAATAATGCCCTCCAGGGTGTGTGTTAATGTGTAATTAACACCTTTCCAGTGGTGTAGAGGCCCTCCGCCTGCAAAGTCAGGCCTAATATCACCCCTGGGCGGGCATTAATTACACATTAACACACACTCTGTCAGGCATTATTGCTTGCTTATTATGCCACCATTGGTGGGCATAAATTTATGGACATGTAAAATCACTGAATACTCTACCCACTAAATGACAGAGATTTGTTTGCAGAATTCTATCCTTAAGAAAATACATGCTAATGCATAAGTGCTGATGTTCATCGTGCATACAGCTGCAGTCATAACAGATGGGGTTATCCTGCCGTCAGGCGGGTCCTCAGTCGGCCGAATTCCAAAGTCTAGGTCCGGCGTCGGTTGTCATCGCTTCTTCCCTGACGTCAGTGCGGCAGGGGTATAAAAGAGCCAGCCAACGCCATCTTCTTCAGTCTTTCTTGCCGCGTGGTGCCCGAAGCAGAAGCCGTTCGCAAGTGCCGGTCGGCCAGCTCCTGAGATTTACGAAAATATTTCAGCCGAAGTCTTCTTGAAAGCTAAGTACCCGTTAGAAACTTTTCTTGCCTCAGACCGATGTCAGACAAAGTTAATAATTGCATTTCATGTGGGAAGCAAATACCGCATAAGGATTTCCACTCTTTCTGTATTCCTTGCTTAGACCCAGACCACGACGTCTCGGCCTGCCGTTTTTGTGCTAGATTCAACAAATGCACTATTAAGCGTCGGGCGGAGTTCGCCCATCACTATTTTGGTAAAAAATGTAATTACATTATGTCGTCGGATACTCCGACTCCAGTTTTGGGTAAAAGATGCAAGGATAAGGACCGACATACGAGGTCCGCGACCTACTGACACCACGCTAAGGCCGACTACCGGTTCTCCGGTTCTCAGCGAGACGCCTATGCAGCCCCTGACTACCGATGACACTTCATTACCGGTGTCTTCTGTGCCCGAGGTCGCAGGCTCCTCGGCCCCCACTCCGACTACAGATACAGACGCCACTTTTGGCGGGAAAACCCAGAGTTTAGACAGGACTGCCATTTCTCAAGGTGTCTTCAGGCCTTCCTCCTTCTCTATTAAGGCTTTCACAAAATCTAAAGCAGCCATGAAAACTAAAAAAAACAAGGACCACTGACCCCCTTCTCAAGGCCCCATGCCTAAAAAACAGATGCTCAAAATGGCTGAGGATTTGATTACTCTTATCAGGGGTTCTCAACCCCCCTCAGACAAAAGGCCCAGATTAGAGGAAGACTACCCTTCCTTAGATCAAGCCTCTATTACCTCTGAACATTCTGAGGACCAGGAATATACATATTCTCCTTTTGAAGACTCTGATGCAGAGGAGTCTATGTCTATTCCCTCGGTCTCCCCCGCCCCCCCCCCCCGAGGACTACTCTTTTGGGGAAACCCTACATACTTTGAGGGAACACTTTCACTGGGAAGGCCAAGATTACTCAGATTCCAAGAAAAGGCTCAGGGATTTTCTCTTGCTCCCCCAGCATAGGCCTCTGGCTATCCCTCCTGTCTTAGATATATTAGATGATGTGTACACAGAAGCCAGCCTCAACCCAGATTCTTTACCTCCGGCTCCTGTTAAACCTGACAGGTATTACCAGGTTCCAGATTCACACCAGTTCCTATACAAAAGCCATACTGCTGACCCAGAAACTATTTCACAGGGTCCCAAGGGAATTAAGGCCTCTACTGCTAAAAACCCATTACCTTCAGAGAGAGATTCCAGAGCTTTAGAAAGGTGGGGGGAAAAGGTGTATACCTCAGCCACTTTAACCATGAGGGCATTAAACTGTCAGTTCCATATGTTATACTATCAACAGTTTTTATTATCAGAGTTGAAAAGCAAAATGACATAACCTGAGCAACCAGATTTAAAAGAGTTGCAGGATTTGTTGCATAGTGCAGAGCAAGTGGGCAAACATACCTTGCAATGTGGTTTTGATGCTTTAGAGGCCTCATGTAGAGCTGCTGTTACAGGGTCTGTCATACGTAGACATGCTTGGCTCAAAGAACAAGCCTTACCAGATCATGTCAAAGCTAAATTACTAGATGCACCTCTTCAAAAAGATGTATTGTTTGGTGTTAAAGCTGAGGAAGTACTAAAGAAAATGGAGGAAAAGGCGAGATCAATGCAAACAGTGAAAGATTTCCTGCAGGTACAACCTCCACGTTTCAGCAGAAACTGGCCTTCAAAAAATTGGTCCTTTCCAGCCACGGACAGACCTCAAAGAGGCAGATACAGGTGCCCGAGAGGTAGGGGGCAATCTCAAGGATCATTCAGAGCCAGGCAATGGCAAGCACCAACCCCAAGAGATGGAGAAGATAGATCACAGTCATTCAGAAAGCAGACACAATGACTTTCCCCTTTACCTGCCAAGCAAAGCTTCAATGGCAGCACCTTTAGGCGGAAAACTGGCATTATTCTCAAAAAATTGGCATATTGTCACAAAAGACAAATGGATCCTGGACATTATAGACAGAGGCTACAGATTCCACTTTCACACCCTTCCAAAAATGAGAGGCATGCCAAACCTGACACAAAATCAAAGGGCAGAGGCACAAAAACAAATTTCAGCTCTCATGGACATGAAAGCTATTCAAGAGGTACCTGCAAAAGAACAAGATCAGGGGTTTTATTCCAGACTATTCCTGGTACCAAGGAAGGACAAAGATTGGAGACCTACTTTAGATCTATCCATCCTAAACACATATTTACAGGTACCAAAATTCAAGATGCTCACATTACAGCAGCTTCTTCCCATGCTGGGCAAGGAGTCTTGGCTGGTAACACTGGACCTCAAGGAGGCATACCTGCATGTCCCTATCAGACAAGATTGCAGAAGATACCTCAGATTTATTGCAGGTTCAACCCATTATCAATTCTCTGCATTGCCCTTTGGCTTATCTACTGTGACCAGAGTGTTTACGAAATGCCTGGCATCAGTAATTGCCTTCTGCAGACTTCAAGGAATACAAATATACCCATATCTGGACGACTGCCTGATCCAAGCGGACAGCAAGGACATACTTCTGAAACACCTGGCGTTTGTAATAAGACTGTTGAACTTTCTGGAATACACAGTCAAAAAAAAGAAATCAAAACTAATGCCCTCTCAAACAATAATTTTCCTGGGTGCCAGCTTGAATACAAACACCCAGATGGCCTACCTCACGCCAGACAAACAAGGGCAACTATCTCAATACTTCAGCAAAATGGCAACCTTCACCAGGCTGACTGCAAGGAAAGTCCTGCAGGCTCTGGGATTCATGGCATCTTGCATCCTGCTGATCCCATGTGCAAAGCTGCATATGAGGAAACTTCAATGGTACCTAAAAAACTTAAGGTCTCAACACGGCCACAGTTTGGAAACAATTATACCACTCATTCCATGTCTTCAAAAGGAATTTTTGTGGTGGGCTCAAGCATGCCAAAGAAACAAAGGTCTCCCTTTCTGCATACCCCAAGCAAATCAAATCATCACAACAGACGCCTCGGACTACGCCTGGGGGGTACACATGAAAGATCAGTGCATTCAGGGAAAATGGTCCCAAAAAGAGAAGCACCTACACATCAACCAAAAGGAAATGCTAGCAGTGCAAAATGCTATTATGGCCTTCAAAGACCTACTGCATCCAGGACAGCTATTGATAAGGACAGACAACACCACAGTGATGTGGTACATAAACAAACAGGGGGGAACTCATTCATACCCCCTGTGCAGACTAACCATGACCCTTTGGAACACAGCTCTGGAATTGCAAATCCAACTTCAGGCACAATTCCTGCCAGGGAAGGAAAACACACTGGCAGACAGCCTAAGCAGAAATATGACAGATCCACACGAATGGAAGTTGCATCCTCAAGTTTTCGCAAAGATAACTCAGGCATGGGGACAGCCAGACATAGATCTCTTTGCTACCCACAGAAATTACCAACTGAAAAAATTTTGCTCAAGGACCTATCATCCACAGGCCTGGAAAGTGGACGCACTTTCCTTCAATTGGACAACATTGACAGTCTATGCCTTTCCGCCTCTCCCTCTGCTGCCCAAAGTTCTACTAAAAGCCAGAGCAGAGAGGCCAAAAATGATTCTCATTGCTCCAGACTGGCCAAGACAACACTGGTATCCACTCCTGAAGAGCCTGACGCATTCCCCACCATGGATCCTACCTCTAGTGCCTCTTCTGTTGTCCCAGCACAACTTCAAAACTATTCACAGCCAGCTCAAAACCCTAAATCTAGCTGCATGGAGAATCCCTTGATTTCACAACAGACCCTCCTCTCCAAGGAGGTGCAGGATGTCATCTTGGAGGCCAGAAGAACTTCTACTAGAAAAGCCTAGTCCGCCAAATGGAAGCGGTTTTGTGTCTGGAATCAGAAAAAGGGCCAGAATCCTTGGGTAATAAATATACCTCAAATACTACAGTACCTAGCTGAGATGTTAAACAGTGGACCTTCCTTCTCCTCCATCAAAATCCATGCTTCAGCCATTTCTGCAAAATACAACACAGATCCTCCTTTATTCTCTCATCCTCTCTTAAGACAGTTCCTCAGAGGGGCTAAGAATATAAAACCCCCAAGGAAACCACCAGTCCCTGCTTGGGACCTCAACTTCATATTGGAAAAACTGACCCTTCCTCCATTTGAGCCAGCTGCTTCAACAGAACTACAATATTTGTCATGGAAAACAGCCTTCCTTCTGGCTATCACCTCAGCACGCAGGGTTTCGGAACTACAGGCCCTCATGGCTGTGCAACCTTTCATCATTTTCCATCAGGACAGAGTTTCCTTACGAACCAACCCTACCTTTATGCCAAAGGTAGTATCCAGTGTAGCCTTGAATCAGACTATCCACTTACCTACCTTTTACCCTAACCCACAAAACAAAGGGGAAAGACTACTGCATTCCTTGGACATTCACAGACAACTACGTTATTATTTGGACAGGACAAAGCCATTCAGGAAATCCGAGCAACTCCTTGTGTCCTATGCTACAGGTGCTCAAGGAAAGGCTATCTCCAAACAGACAATCTCAAAATGGATAGCCCACTGCATAAGCTTTTGTTACTCATTTCATGGAAAAGCTGTGCCATCTAGCATCAGGTCCCACTCCACAAGGGCCACAGCTACCTCTGCAGCTTTCCTCAGGGGGGTTCCTACCCAAGGACATTTTGGAAGCAGCCACTTGGAGTTCAGTGTACACTTTCTCCAAACACTATCACCTTCCACTTTACTCAAAATCTAGAGCGTGATTTGCCACAGCTGTCTTGCAGGGCATCCTTGCTTCTCCTAGTTCCACTTAGCACCTGCCACCCCTACTTAGCTTTGGGATTCTACCCATCTGTTATGACTGCAGCTGTATGCACGATGAACATAGTACAGTTTTGTACCTACCATAAATGTAGATGTTAGAGTGCTCATACAGCTGCAGTCCAGGTTTCCCCCCCTCCATCCCCTCTTAGGACAGGCCTTATGACAAACACCTTCTCATACAACCTATTTGGGGTATTCTTTTATGGTGCATTTGCTTGTAAACTACTGTTTTTTGATTATTCTATATTGCATGATTACATAAGTTTATGTTTAGCCTTCCTTCTGGGGGCACCTGACATCTGGGGTAAGAAAAACTGAAGAAGATGGCGTCGGCTGGCTCTTTTATACCCCTGCCGCACTGACGTCAGGGAAGAAGCGACGACAACTGACGCCGGACCTAGACTTTGGAATTCGGCCGACCGAGGACCCGCCTGATGGCAGGATAACCACATCTGTTATGACTGCAGCTGTATGAGCACTCGAACATCTACATTTATGGTAGGTACAAAACTGTACTTTCTTACAGTTTATACACATGTCAAAAGACCAGCAATAAAATGGAATTAGTGAATAAGTGGGAAAACTCTAAAGAATCAAGACCACTAGATGTAGTTTAAAATGTGAACTGCGGTAATGCAAGATGTGGTGGATAAAAAAAAAAAGACAAGTTTACTGAAAATATTAAAACTGTTGGAAGAACTGTAAAGCATAAACCCCATTTTATGTCGTTAATGATTAGGACGACACTGAAGGGACTACACTTGGAAGTCAAACAGTTCTGATTCTTGCATAAAAGTATCCAGTATCCAGTCAGGGGTATTTTAAATGCAATGAATGGAGGGGGTTTCATTACTGGCTACTGTATATGCTAGTTATATTAAAGACAATACTTATTACTGGCACTGTATCCAGGCTTTATACTAACAAGAAAAGAAAGACTGTAAAGAAGCAAATCAAAGTTAACATAAAACCGCAATTGTTGGCTGCTAGGGGATTGTGGTGATATTATAGGTTCATACTAGGCTATCTACCCTAGGGCATTTATAAGCCTAGCCAGAGTATGTTTGGCTTTCGCCACCCATTTTAAATTAATTTTGCTAAGCCCTTTTTCGAGGTTAGTATACTGTGCCTCTGTCTAACAGTGACACAGAAGTGATACCCGGGGTAAACCTACGATCTCCCATCCACTCATCAAGATTCCTCTTGAAGAGAGTCAATGAGGGACTCTGCCTAACCTGGACTGGGATTTTATTCCAGAGTGAAGGGAGCCTCTGGGTTATGAATCTGTCCCTCCAGCATGTCCTATTTATTTCAGTGCTGAGGTTCAAGTCTCTCGTAGCGTAGCTTGATGGGATTTGGACTTTCTGAGGTGCAGCATGTCCATTAATTCGGGTTGGACATGGCTTTATCGTCAGGCACAGATCACCTCTGAACAGGCAGTATGCCACTGAGTAGAGCTGGAGTTTCTTTAACCGGGCAGCATATGGCATCTGTTTGAGCCCTTTGATCCTCTTGGTGAGGTACTTTTGGGGTCTTTCCAGTTGCTGCAGGTGTCTGGTAAGGTACATCCCAAAAGGGGCATTGTACTCAATTATGGGCCTGATGAGGGATGAGTAAAGAGGCACGATGACCTCCCCTGATCTAGATGTGAATCCCTTCATGATTAGGTGGGCTATATAAAATGTTTTTCTAACCACTTTGGCCACGTGGTTGTCAAATGAGAGATTGCTATCAACTTGGGTCCCCAGGTCCCTAATTACTTCTTCCATACTTAATGGATTACCACCTATGTGGTAATTTGTGGGCACTTTGTTTTTGCCACAGGGGATGACTATACACTTTTTGGCGTTTAGCTTGAGGCCATGGCTCTGGCACTAGTTGTCTGTTTCTATGAGGCCCTTTTGCAGGATGCTTGTGTCGGCTGGAGAGTCGATTATGGTGCCCAGTTTGCAGTCATCTGCGAACTTGGTCAGCCACAGTCCTTCCGTGTTGGCCTGTACCTCCGAGAAATATATACCGAACAAGAGAGGTCCCAGGACTGAGCCTTGTGGGACGCCACTTGTAACTGGTTTGGAGTCTGACATGGCTCCAGCAATTCTAAACATGTGGGTTCTGTCCTTGAGCCAGTTTGCAACCCATCTAGTGACATAGGGGTTTATATTTAAGCTAGTGAGCTTATCTATAATGCCCGAGTGGGATATTGTATCGAAGGCTTTTGCGAGGTCCAGGTAGGCTGTGTGGACCACCTTCCCCTCGTCAATGGCCTTGGTGACTGTTTCAAAGAAATTAACCAGGTTTAAGAGGCAGGATCTGCCCTTAACAAAGCCGAACTGGGTAGGATCCAGTGTCTGTAGGTCCCCAATATCTTTATTTATGAGGTCCATGATGATCCTTTCCATAGCTTTGCAGACCAAGCTAGTCAGGCTTATGGAGCGATAGTTTCCAGGATCCGTTGAGGCACCACCTTTGTGGAGAGGGACCACTGTTGCTGTACGCCACTCTTTGGGTACATATCCTGAAGTAAGGCTGAGATTGAACAGTAGTTTTATGTTTGGATTTAGCTCTTCTTGGAGTTCATGTGGGATGCAGCCCAGGACACCGTCTGGTCCCATTGATGCTGTGTTTTTTGCTTTGGAGAGGGCAGCTCTTACCTGAGCATCTGAGATGTCAGGGGGGGCAGCACTCTGCTGGGTTAGATATTTGCCCTTTTGGGGGGGGGGGGGATCTGTGGGTTCGGTGTATTTTTTGTCATTCTGGACTAATTCTGAGCATATCTGGGAATTCCCACCCAGGTTCCTAACATAACTAAAAAAAGCCTTGTGATTATCCTTAGTGTCCTGTGCAATTTTTCTCTCGAAGCTGGCCTTATGAGTGCCCGTAGTTTTTTGCTAATACTGATCAGAGATGCCTTCCCTTTTTGGGATTTTGCTCTATCATGTAGTAGCTTCCTCCTTCTATTGTATAGTTTGTTTATGGCTGGGGTCCACCAGACAGGACGTCTGCCTTTGGAGGATTGGGTCTTGGCTTTATTTGGGATTGCATGATCCATGCATTCCTGAAGGTGTTCATAGAATGCGTTTATAAAGGATTCTGCGGTCTGGGCCGTATTTTCCACAGGCCCGGGGGCTTTGAAGGATTCCACCTTGGTTTTGAGGAGTGTGAAATTTGCTTTAGAGAAGTTTTTCACTGTGGTTTTCACGGCAGGGGGTGGAGTCGGGATGTGAATATCCAGTGAGATTAGTTTATGGTCTGATCTTACCAGTGAGGGATACACTTCTGGTCTGGAGCATAGAGTCCCCATGTTGGTGATGATCAGGTCCAGTATGTTTTCCCCTCTTGTGGGAGTGGTAACAAGTTGTTCCATAGCATTTGAGTTTATAAATTCTAGGAACCTTTGGGCTAGGGTGTTGGAGCTAGAGTAATGCTCCCAGTCTATGTTTGGGTAGTTGAAGTCGCCCAATATAATGGTGTTTGGAGAGACCTTCACATTTTCCAGTATTCTCAGGAAGGCCGAGTGGGGTTCCTGGGATTGGGAGGGTGGTCTGTAGCAGGCTATAAACTGGAAGGCAGTTTTATCCACTGTTAGTTGCACATGGATAGTCTCTGATGCTTCGTGCTGTGCCACCAACCTGGAGGTGTGGGTATCTTTGACGAATATTGATACTCCCCCTCCTTTTGTGGTTCGGTCCAAGTTTTGGGGCCGAAAAGCATGGTATGAGGTATAACCTGGTAGGGCTGGGGTGCTCTCGGGAGCCTTGAACCAGGTTTCTGTTACTGCACAGATATCGATGTTCTCCATGCTAAGGAGAGTTTCGAGTGTGTGCATCTTGAGGTTTAGACTTCTGGCGTTGAGTAGCATTACTCTTAGTTTCTTATCCCTTGTGATACCTATGGAGGTGGGTTTGTCCTTTGAGCCTTGCCTAAAAAGGGCACTATGGGGGTAGCAAGAGCCTTTGCCAATATCCGAAAGCCCAGGGGTGACAGGTGCAAGCTGTACCTAGCGAAGCATCGTGGCTTGTCGAGCATGTCATCCCAGGCTGACAGGCATTGGATCCCCTTTGAATGACACCAATACTTAAGCCAATTGTTGAAATTGATCATCTTGTCTTCATATTGTGGCATCATTCTTGGTGAGGGTAAGATGCTACTCAAGGTCAGGGTCATACCAGCCTGGGCTACATGCTCAGGGAGCTCCTCTATGTCTCTTTTCATGTAGTCCAGGGAGGTACGTCTCAGGTCATTCACACCAGCATGGACAATGACTGAGTCATATTTGTACTTGCCTTGGAGTGACCTGAGTGCTTGTGTTATGTGGCGGATCCTAGCGCCCGACAGGTAGCTCACCGTGACCTTCTCCTTGTTCAGCCTGGTGAGTGAGACGTCAAGTGTGCCTGACGATAGAGTCACCTATTACAAGTGTATCAGGTGTGTTGTTTAGCCTTAAGGGCTGTGACTGTTCGGCACACTGGCTTTGTGAGCTATGTGTTGCACGTGTTTTGTTTTGGGGGTAGCGGTTGCTTGGGTGTCTGCTTTGGAGGTCTCTGCTGCTTAGGCAGATTTTTATTTAGAGCTTCCGAGTGTGTTTGGTTTGTTGTCGTGGTAGGTCTATGTGAGACTGGAATTGTAGTGAATGTGGTTTCCTTTTCCTCCTGACTGGTTTCACCAGTACTGAGTTGAGAGGGCTTAGCCTCCAGTATGGCTATATGGTTGCATCTCCCACATATGTTGGAATTTGTTGGGAGGAGGAGAGGGTTGTCTGTGTACATGAGGCAGTTGTAACATTGCCTCAAGAATCCCAGATTCACCAGCTGGACCAGAGAGGAGATTGACAACTGACCTTTGGACATGCTAGAATAGTATTGGGAATTCCTTTATAATTGAAAAAAAGGGCCAATGGGGAACGAGGTACTCAAGGGGAGTTTGTGAGGGTGTAGTGCTTTTAATATTTTAGTGCTGACTTATATAATTGCTTTAGTGAGCAAGTGTCAGGTAACTTAAATGCAATGTGTTACAAGTAACTTAAATGCAAAAACGGCAAACAGTAACTTTCTTTCAAGTGAAACAAGGAAATAAGTACAGTAAGCAATGCAGATATCGCTAGGGATCCACAGAAGCGCTGAAAAGCCATGTTTTAGGTGGAATTAGCGTTTCAGGGAAATAACAAGCAAACAAACAACAAGCATACAAATAAAGCTAGATTCAGCAGGCCTGGAGCTAGTCTATGCTACAGCAAACAACAACAGACACTGAGCCCTCAATCAGTAGTTCACAACTTAGATGGATGTAAGCTACCTGTCCTGCCACCACAGTGCAGGCCACAAACCTTCCTAATGTAAAACAACTGGTCTGAAGCCCAAGTGCTTAATCCAAAAGACTTAGAATGATAGCTACACTTTAATCAAGTTACTACCAAGCAGTAATAAATACAACTGAATACTTTAAAGAATGCCTGGATTAGTGCTCAAGTTATACAAACAAAGCTAGATTCAGCAGGCCTGGATCTAGTCTATGCTACAGCAAACAAGGTGTACCAATTTCAGTAAGAAGCAGTTTAGATATGAAGGCACTATAAGCCTTTAACCAGAAATTCCCAGCTAGAAGGGCAGAGTCCAGCCTCTCCTCCCACAAGAGTGCAGACCACTAACCCTTTTAATGTAAAATAACTGGCCTGAAGCCCAAGTGCTTAAAACAGAATTAATACACTTTTAGAATTACAGACACTGAGCCCTCAATCAGCAGTTCCCAACTTAGAAGGATGTAAGCTACCTGTCCTGCCACCACAGTGCAGACCACAAACCTTCCTAATGTAAAACAACTGGTCTGAAGCCCAAGTGCTTAAACTAAAAGGCTTAGAATGAGTTACACCAAGCAGTAATAAATACAACTGAGTACTTTTAAGATGACACAAAAGCAAACTAAAGTAGGAAGAAACACAAATACAGTAAAAACAGATAAAAAAAATTGAGTGAGCAAATGAGATGGGCCCAGGAGTTACAGGACAGAAACAAGTGCAAATGCAGGCCTTCAAATCAGAAAGTTGAGAGAGCTGGAAGACCGCCCAAACGGCCAATAACTACAAACTCTGGGCCAGAACCACTCCTTATGTGGTAGACAGGTTACCTAGTGCTTACCACTCCCACTGATAAGCTAGAAGGCTTCCTTCCAACACAGAAAGGCTTGGGGGCTCAGAAGCTTACAAATAGTCCTGGATACAGCAAATCTGTATCTGGAACACTACTTACAGGAAAGGTAGGTAACAGGCTTACAATTTTTTTTTTTTTTTTCAGAAAAGTAGCAAAAACAGTAGTAAAAACAATTCACATGCAGTGCAAGCTGGCACACTTGAGTATGTAGCAATATTAGTCCACACACAGTTTGAAAAAATGTAATTAAACTAAAAAGGACTAAAAGCAAGTGCAGAAAGGGTTTATTAGGTAGAATGCAGTAAAGAGATGGGACTGGGGGAGTGTCCTAGATCAAATCTACAGTGGGGCGGGCACTGCAAAAGCCAGCAAATTTAAACTACAACCAAGAACAAGAAGGGGGTGGGGAAACCAGTTTCAACAGAGATGTGAGGAATCAGAGTGCAAATTATAAAACCAAAAAAATATATACTGATCTCTGTATATTTGCAGAACACTAAGACAACAGATATCTAAGCAACAATTTAGCTCTATAATATAGAATAATACAGAAAAATATACTCAACTCTATATATTTGCAGATAGTCTTGTAAGGCTGTCTCTCAAAAAAATTTAAATATTTTTCCCTGGTTTACGGGAGTAGATGACTAGACTATCGTTCTTAGTTTAAACTAAATAATAATGTCTTATCCAAGAACACTTGAAAAGCAAGGGAAATGAAGAAAGGCGGTATTTTCTTTAATTTCCGAAATAACCAGCCAAGTTTTTTTTTTTTTTTTTTAAACACATGCTTTTAGATGAAGGCAAGCAGCCTGCATGTGCATGCAATTAACAGAGGTTTGAACAGTGTATTCAGAGTAAAACCTGTAAGGTACAATGTAATTAACTTTTAAAGGGATACTGCCAAATACTTCAGTGATAAGAAGAATAAAGTTTGAAAATGAGAAAAGTCAGTAGTTACACACGCAACTGCCAGCAGACTTATTACTTCACTGCATTAAATATATAGTTTAGTTTGTTTAAGATTAACTTTTAACCTGAAGTACACTGGTTAATGTTTACAGAAAGCATACCACTTGATTTTCACATCTAAGAGGGGAATACAGATAAGAAATCGGATTCCTGTGCTACAGGGTTTGATTCCTTCACCCCTCATTTGCCTACTGTGTTACCTTGACCAAATCTCTTAACCAGACCCTCCTCCCAGTTCACCTTTGAAAAGGGACTGTGTGTGTCCAGCAGGCCTACCTAATTAAATTATTAAAAGTGGGTGGCTGCCATAATGGTTAAGGTGTTTACCTCACAGACCCAAGGTAGAGGGCTTGATTCTCACCTCTGAGGGGGGAACTGTTAGGCTTAAAATGGCCCGCAAGTGCAGCAAGCCTAGTGCTTGCCTACGAATGTAAGTAATAAAAATGCATAAGTAGGAACACAGGCTCTAACGTGTGCATTAACCTCTACTTCACAGCAGGTTTTACTTACGGGTACAGCCATTGACGTGGGGCAACTGCTCCTATTTGGACAGGAAGAATTACATCTAGGAAAGTGAGTGTAGTTTTGTATGTTTGCTTCAAGTTAAGTGGAGATTTTTTTCATAACTGTTTTTATTAAAGTAAAAAAATCTGAAATTACTTGATATGGGTTCAGACAGAGATGAGAAATCATCTTGCAGGTCAGTGTGTACATGTAAGCTGCAATATGGGAACACATATTTAAGAGAGTTGTCATTTACAACATGCAAGAATGGTAGCTTTTTATAAGAATGGCTGCTTTGCTAAATTTAACATGGAATGTTACTCTGCTTACAGGTAAAGACAAAAATCACAAAGTACTAAATTACATTAAGTAGCACAGTGTGCAAATGGCAAAGTGTCAGGATTGAAATGAGAATCTGAAATTTGCAAGAAAAAAAGGATTTTAGGGTGGACATTCAACAAAATATTAGGAACAAAAATTGTGTAAAATCTTACCTTAACAGTAGATGTCCTTCCCTTAACTGTGGCAGTATTCCTTACTCTAGGGATCTCCTGCCGAGGGTAGCTTGACATCAGACAATTATACCAAAGCCTTAGGATTACTAGTATGTTTTAAGTCACACGCATGCTCCCCGCTTATATCGTGCTCCATAAAGGTGGCATAAGGACATACCTACCTCAGAACTACAAAACCCCAGGAGGAGCAACACTCCAAGGAGTAAAGGATGAACATATGCACACAGAAGAAAAAAAGAAAAATGGAGTAAAAAAGGGGGAGGATGGAGGGAGTGAATACTGTAACAGTGAAGGGAAGGACATCTACGGTCATTGTAAGATTTTACAAAACAGTACAGAGTCCTTTACATACTACTGTTAAAGTACTCCTTACTCTAGGGAGAAAAAAAAAAGCTCAAGACGAAAATTGGGAGGAGGAAGCTCCAGCAGAGCCCTCAAGAAAGCCATGCAGGAGAGCCTAGGCAAATCTGGCTCCACCTCTGGAAACCACATCCAGATTGTAACCTAGCACAAATATGCACAGAAGTCCCAAGTAGCCACCTTAAGGATGTCAGTAGTGTCCAATCCATTGAAAAAAAAGCAACAGAAGAAACCACACCCCTGGTAGAATGAGTCTTAACAGAAGTAGAAAGGCTTTTCCTATGAAAACAGCAACAAAAAAAGAAATGGCCTTTGAGATCCAAGAAGAAACTGTTTGCTTAGAAATAGCCAAACCTAGACAAAAAAGTTGCTCAGATTTACAAATGGAATTATTTTTATCTAAATAATATCTAAGTTGTCTATGCAAATCCAAGGTGTGAAGAACCTTCTCACTAGCAGACTGCATAGAAGGGAAAAAAGTGGACAATTCAGTAGACTGATTAAAAGACAACTCCATTAACCACCTTGGGCATAAAAGGATTAGTATGAAGAGGCATCCTTGTCTCTATAAAAAAACTAAAAAAGGAGGGACAGTCATAAGGGCCAGAAGCTTAGACACCCTTCTAGCTCAAAAGGAGCCCAAGTCAATTTTTCAAGAAAAAAAATAAGGTCACAGGAAGGATGAATAGGCTTCCTGGGAGGCCTAATATGAAAGACACCTTAAAGAAATAACCACAAATCTAGAGCTTAAAGGGCGAGTAAATGGCAATTCACACAAATGACAGCGAACCAAAGGAACTTCCACAGAAAGTGGATCAGAGTTACAAGAACGACACCAAACAGAAAACCTCTTCCATTTGAATAAGTAGAATTTACCAGTACTGGATTTCTTGGCCTCCTGCAGGACCCCAAGCATGTTCTCAGAAAAAAAAGGTGTTTACGTAGAATCAAAATCCTATCACCCTAAGTATCAGTTGAAGAGTGGACAGGAGGGATGGATGAGAAATCCCTCGTCTTGTGTGAGTAGGTCCACCCTGTGAGTTAACGTGTGGTGATTTCCCTTGGCTAAATGCAGAAGTAGAGGGAACCAATGCTGTCGGGGTCAAACGGGGGTCACCAGCGAGATTTTGGGAGTATTCTGCTTTATCTTGAACAGGTCTTCTGGAATGAGAGGAAGGGGAGGGAAGGCATAAAGAAACATCCCCTTCCAGGAAAAAGAGAGGATGTCCACCTTCCAGACCAGAGGACATGGGACTCTGGCACAAAAAAAGAAGTCTGTTCAGAGGGAAGGCAAATAGATCTACTTGGGAAGTACCTCACTGGTGGACAATGTCCAGACACACCTCCCTGTGAAGAAGCATACCCTCAAGGGATTGTGAATTGGACCTGCTCAGAGTCTGCCACAATGTTCTGATCTGAGGAAATGTAAACTGACTAAAATGTCACTTGATGCTGGATAGCTAGCTCCCACACTTGAAATGCTAACTGCAAATGAGAGAAGATCTTGTCCCCACTTGCTGGTTGACATACCACATCACTGTGGCATTGTCTTAAGTACCTTGAGGGGTCCTGGAGCATACCTCTCAAATGTCCAGATTTTTGCCTCATATTTTCGGTCTGTCCCACTTAAAACCTGTGATTTTGTAGTACATCACTGAGGACTGAAGTGCCAAATTTAAATTTCAGACTTCAAAGCCTTCAAAAAATGCATGGTAACACAAACCATGCTACTATAGCAACTTTCTAAGTTTGTAAGATCAATATTTAAATCTGTCACTATTTTTGGGCCTTTGTCCCCCCATTATTTTAGACTTTGTCCAGATTTCTACATGAAGAGGTTGAGAGGTATGCCATGGAGTAAAAAGAGGATGAAATGCTTGAAGAGCCAACAGAAGAGCTCTTACCTCTGACATTGATGAGGTTTTTCTTTTGTTAAAGTGACCAGAGGCCCTGCACTTTTAGAGAGCTGAAGGAAGCTCACCATCCCACATCTGAACAGTCTGTGAACAGCTCCTGAGAGGGGAGTGGAGGTTGAAAAGGAAACCCTGGATTGAGTGACAACTGCCAAATCCACCACTGAAATTCCACTTTGTGGCATGAAATCAGAGGGTCTAAAATCTAGAGGATGAGAGTGCTGAAGCCAAACTGAAACCTTTGATGCTTTATGTGGAGTTTGGCCAGAGGGAGCAAAAGAATGGTGGAGGCCATCAAACCAACTCATCGTAGAAATTCTCTGGCTTAATCGAGGCCATAGGAAGAAAGGATTGAAATAAGGCAATGAGAGTTAAGGCCTTTGAATGTATGGTGTTTCTGTATTGTGCCATGCTGGGTTTGAATAAATCTTTTGTCTTGCTGTGGTCGTCCTGGTGACTTTCCTTACAACCTTTATTATATTTATTGATTGGTTTCAAGGTTGTGGTTCGCTTCATTTTATATTTTTGGATTCCTTGTTGGTTGTTCGTGAACATGGAAAGTACCGCCTCCCTTCCTCAGTCACCGGTGGATAGGAGGGACGATATCGGTGAGACGAGAAATCTGATTGGGCAGCTTTCGCAGCTGGTAGACTTGCTCACACCAATCGGTGTCTCGTTTGCAACTTTGTTCACTCCTGGGCTTCCCGGTAATCAGGAGGCCTTCAAAAGGGGAGAGGATTCAGCGGCGGCTCTTACGAGGAGTGTGGATACTTTTTTACAGAAAGGATTGATGTCCGAAGGTCGGAATAGGCGTGATTCAGCCCAAAATGTGGATTTTCCACACCTAACTTATTTGGTGGCACTGGAGAGAATGGGTCGAGAACAAGTAATAATAGCGGCAGAATCGAAGTCAATCCTGGTTCTGCATCTCAAGGTGACTGTTCTCATAACATTAATGCTGCTAAGACAGTAAAGCCCAGAAAGTTATTTTCTGATTGGCTTAATGAAAAAGTTAAAATTAATTTGGATGTTACTAATTTTGCTAATGAAAAGGTGTGTGAACCTGCTAGTTACAGTACTAGTTTAAATAAACTAATGGATGTTTTAGGGAAGTTTAAGGCCCTGTGTATTGATAATGAATACCTCAAAGAATGTTTAAAAAGGGGTATTGTCCCAAAGGGCCTAACGGTATATAAATTTCCTGACAACATTGATACAGGCTCTGATTTATTTAATAAATTGTTAGAAGTACTTAATAAATGTGGTTTAGATGTGGTTAGGATTGTTATTAAGCAAAATGAAAGTAAAATGAATGAATTACAACATATAATTGAACATCTGAACAATACAATTACTAGTGATTTAATGTTTACAGTTGAGACTGAAAAAAGAAAATACTTTGATGTGATGGACAAAATTGATGATATGTGTTCAGCCAATATTAAACGCAAGATTAAAAAATTGAACATGGACATTTTAGAAAAAAAGGAGAAACGATGTTATCCCACCCCCAAAAGAGCTAAATTAGCTAGATATGAGGCATGTTGTGATAGTGGGGGTAACTCAGAGGCTTTTTTTGAAGTTGATATACATGGGAATGAAACTAATCAGTTGGACCCTTTAGATTATCTCCCTCTCCATCGGTCCGAGAGGTTGATGAACCAACAAACCCCTCAATATTTTCAGTTTCCCCAGAGAAGTGGGAGACTAGGAGGGTACGGAGGGGGAAATTATAGAAGTTTTAGAACCTACTTTTTCAGAACCTACTTCTGTAGGTTCAATTCCTTCAGGTATAGTCCAAGTAAATAATAAATTTGCATATGATAATTATAATACATTTAATTACAGTGGTGTTGAACTGACTGTGGATCACTTTAAGTTATTGGCTAAGGGTTTTAAGTTTATACCCCAACATAAATGTGATCTTTCTAAGGTGATTTTAGACCTTAAAATGTTTACTAGGCTCTTGAATTTTGAATGGGTGTTTCAAGGGTAAGGCAAAACACAGAGAACAGGGGGACTAAGATGTAAAAGTGAGTACAACCCCCCCCCATTGCACCCCCAAATAAAAGATTTTTAAATGGTTGTAGAAAAGGAGATTCGACAAGCCCTTCAGAACCCCACTAAATTTACGAGTAATTTAAATGAGAATGAGAGAAGGGTTTTAAAGGAACTTCAGTATGATAAGAATGTACGGGTTATGAAGACTGACAAAGGGGGAGGCTCTGTCCTTATGGACAAAGTGATTTACGATGGAAATTTTGGGGATTCCACTACTTATGTTAGGGTTTCTAGGAATGAGATAAACTTAGCCCTTAAATGATTTACTTTTGGAGGGCTTGATAGATGTGGACATTTTTAGATATTTGCATGTTGCATGGGACTCTAGATTGGAATACTTGGAATTATACTGGCAGGCTACATTGGATGTGGCTAGACCTCCAGGTTTAAATGAGAGTATTTCTATTGCTCTTTTATTGAAGCTCAGGGCAGCAAAATTGTAACAACAATATACACATGGTTTTTACATGTATTGCAATATTTATTTTGGCCACTAGAGGTTATGTATTATGTCCTTACAAATGTCCATTTATAAATATATATATATATATATATATATATATATATATATATATATATATATATTTATAAATACATATCTATATATATATATATATATATATATATATATATATATATATATATATATATATTTATTTATTTTAATAAACACATTTTTAACATATACATATTTATTTAAGGTTTTATATACATTTAAGTGTTTTAGATAATGTGTATAGTGTATTTAATATGTATGATTTTTAGTAGCTAGGGTGCAATATTAGTATGGTAGTTAAGTTTATTTGTAGTCACAGCCAATGAAAACACATATTTAAAATTAAAATAGCAAATAAACTTAACTTGGTTGTTTTTCGGCTTTTCCCAGTTAGGGGTCGCCACAGCGGAACTCCAGTCTGCTAATGATTGGCAGTTGTTTTTTATGGTGTCGAGTTGCCAGCCTGACGCTCAACCTTCAACGAAGGCACGCCCATTCAACGCATGTCTTTCGAACACCCACTCGACTGCGGGGAGGACATGCAGACTCCACACAGAAGGCACTCCCAACCCAAGCCCGTTCGATTCTCGGCTTGGGTTGGGAGTGCCTTCTGTAGTCTGCATGTCCCGTGTCAGTGGGCATTCAAAAGACATGTGTTGAATGGGCGTCGGGCTGGCAACTTGACACCATAAAAACTAACTGCCAATCATTAGCGGACCGGAGTTCCGCTGTGGCGACCCCTAACCGGGAAAAGCCGAAAGACAAACAAGTTAAGTTTATTTGCTATTTTAAATATGTGTTTTGATTGGCTGTGACTAATTAGGTGTCCTATTTAAACATGCTGTATTTTAATTTTTTTATCTGATGAAGTCTCATCTTTGATGAAAACGTACAATTAAATGGAGCGTTAACGTATGGTGTTTTCTGTATTGTGCCGTGCTGGGTTTGAATAAACCTTTTGTCTTGCTGTGGTCATCCTGGTGACTTTCCTTACAACTTTTATTATATTTATTGGTTGGTTTCAAGGTTGTGGTTCGCTTCATTTTATACTTTTGTTAAAGTGACCAGAGGCCCTGCACTTTTAGAGAGCTGAAGGAAGCTCACCATCCCACATCTGAACAGTCTGTGAACAGCTCCTGAGAGAGGAGTGGAGGTTGAAAAGGAAGCCCTGGATTGAGTGACAACTGCCAAATCCACCACTGAAATTCCAGTTTGAGGCATGGAATAAGAGGGACTACAATCTAGAGGATGAGAGTGCTGAAGCCAAACTGAAACCATTGACGCTTTCTTATGTGAAGTTTGGCCAGAGGGAGCATAAGAATGAGAGATATGAAAAAAGAAGGTAGTCTAGTGGTAGGTAAAGATCTGCAACCCCATTAGCCTGCAAAAAAGCAATCACAAGAGTGAGGCATTTTGTGAATACTTTTGGGGCAGTAGAGAGGCCAAAGGGCAAAGGAGAGAACTGAAAATGCCAGGAAGCAAAAAAACTTCCTGAAAGGGAGATGAATATGGATATGAAGATAAGCATCCTTGATGCCCAGAGAAACTAGAGAAACCTGAGGAATGAGCAGATGAAAAAGTCTGAAGGGACAAGATCCAAAAGGAGGGGACCTGCAGAAAGGTGTTTAGGTGAGGGAGAGATCTAGAATAGGTCTCCAAGTGCCATCTTTCCTGGGGACCAAGAATATTCTGGAATAAAACCCCTTCACCCTTTGAGAAACTGGAACTTCTTGAATGAGTCAAGAGACCCTACAGCAGCTCTGAAAAAAAGGCAAATTGTTCCTGAGTGGGCTAAGGAATGCCCATAAAAGGGTGAAGAGATTTCCGGAAAACATAGTACCCTTGATGGATGATGGAAAGAACCCAGGAATCTTCAGTAATCTTTAACCAAACAGGAAGGGGCAAGAAATATGAAAGGATGAAAAGAAAGAGGAATGCGGCTGAGAAGAACAGGATAGTCAGACAGCACCTGCTTTGTTAGGAAAACAAGATTTCTGAGCTAAAGGAGTCAGAGTAACCTTAGCAGGGGGAACCCTTTTACCATCCTCCTTAGCTTTAGGGGGAGGGTGAGAATGCCTACAAACAAAAGCCGGATTTTTAGGGCAATTCCTTTGGAATTTAGGCACAGGAGAAACAAAGATATACGTTTTAGATCTTGCAAGGCCTTACCCTTTACCTGTAGGGACTTAAATCTGCAGCAGCAGCATCACCAAACAAATGCTTGCTATCCAGAGGAGCATCCATCTACTTCAGCCTTATCATCATCAGGCAAAGGTTGAAGCTGAAGCCAGGAATATCTCCTCTGCACAGAACCAAAAGCAGCAGCCCTAGAAGCAGCATCTGCTGCATCATAACTGCATTTAATAGAATGGCGAGCCACCTGAGAAGTAATATCTAACAAGGAGAGAGCAGAAGTCATCCCCTCACAGTCAAGAAGGTCAGAAATAACCTGACAGGCTTGAGATAGCACAGCAAAATATATCTTTTCATAGGTGTCTGAAAATAGATAGCCCTAAAAGGTAGGGTATATGGGACATATAACTTCTTACCCAGTCTTTCCATAGCTCTGTTGTCTTTATCAGAAAGAAGCAACTTTATAGAATGCAGTAACTTTGATGACATGTCAGATGCCAAATACACCACGGAAAGGTCAAGCAGAGGGGCACTTAAAAAGGAACTTACCATCATCAGGCACCTTATAAAACCTATCAGTTTTTTTGGGAGCTGGGGGCTGACAATCAGTAGCCTGAGATGCAGTAGAAAAAGCATCCAACAAGGCAGCCAGAACAGGAGGAACAGCAGAAGGTCTAGAAGAGCCCACTTGCAGAAGTTCGTAATACCTTTTCTGAACCTCAGACACCTGGGCACAATCCCATTTGACAAATTCATTCATTCTGGAAATGGTATCCCCAAAGGAAATCTCCACAAAAGGAGTGTGTGTACTAATGGACTCCTCTTCCTCAGAACCACAGTTTAAGGGAGAAGGAATCTGGGAAGAATAGGCAAGGGATTCCTCATCCACATCCTCCACCTCCTGAGATGAATCTTGTTCCCTAGCCTCTTAAGCAGAGGAGAAGACCAAGGGGGAGTTGGAACACAAACTCCTTGAGGAGGCTTCAAAGCCATAAGGGCATTAAAGCTTGAGTGAAATTCTGCCATTCACTTTGAGGGTGCTGAGGAGCAGGAGAAACATGTTTTATTTTTTTGTTTCTTCTTTAAGGGGACGTCAGCCTTGTAAAACCTAGAAGGCTCATACCAGGTAGGAAACACTACAATGGTAGTCAGCACCTTCTTCGTAGCAGCTGTAGTTCCTACTGAACATCCGAACCAGACATCTGCAAGACCATCAGGGACATATGTGAAGCCAGATCCATGCCGGCCTCAGAAGCAGTCGTGGCAGAGGAATCCAACAAAAGAGCTGGGTGGTCTTCTGGGATTTCACTAGCCTTGAGAGACGTATCCTGTGGAGGCAGCACAGCCAATGAATCAGACCTAGCTTTCTTGGCCGCCTCCTTCACGAACAGCTGACACTCACAGCAGGACATTCTTTCCACTGCATCTTTTGCCAAAAGCTTAAGACATTGGTTTTCTAAATATATAGCCAAAGAGGAAAGCAGACTCTGCAGAGTCTTTGGGATGAAAGCCTGGCAAATAGAACAGGACATATGGTTGTGGGAAGCACCTACACAAAGCACACACTACTCATGACGGTTTTTATGGGGAATCTGTCTCCCGTACTGGCATTTACCCTTTCTGGATTACAAAAACCCCACAAGCAACAAAACAAAAGAAAAAAGATAAGAGCAAATCCTCAACGGGGCACCAATCTGAAAGACAGCTTGGTAAACCACCAAACAAAGTGAGCATTCAGAGTGACAATCGATGACAGTGTTCAGACTGGTGGCAAAGTAGGCCTGAGGATGGTACAGCCACATGTCACCTTTATGCCCTGTGTTGTACGTGGACAGCATACATGTGATGTACAGCCTACTGGCTGGATGGATACCTATTGTAAGGAATACTGCAAAAGTGAAATGGAAGGACATCTACTGTAATAATGATCTTAACGACAGTCATCATTTTAGTTACAGTGTTAAATACATTTACACAGTCAGCTGTAAGACAAGAAATACCCAAGATGATGTCTGCATTTTGAAAGTGGCTTGGATTGTGATGCTTCTTCATTGGTGTGGGAGCGTATTCCAGAATGATAATACAGAAGTGAAGAAATGAATATCTCTATACTTAAGCTTAAGTAGCAAACTGGGAAGTCTGGAATTAAATGGAAGCCATGAGGTGTCAAATGGGATTACACCAACATATCAATGACCAAAGTGGAGGGGATTTGTCTAGGCAATGCCGAAACATGTGGGCCATGGTAAGTCTATATAAAGAGCTTGGCTTGAAATTTCAACAAGTGTAGATGGAAGAATCATGTAGCTACTGCCACTCTAGTATTAAATAATTATGTAATACCACCAGTGATACAGCATTTTACGTTTGGCATAAGAAGCATTAAATGGACAGAGAAGGAAAACAAAGGCATCTGCTGTAATTTCAAGCTGGAAAGAGTTTCAGATTATTGGGTCTCTAATGGAAAAGGCATTAGCTATGCAGGACATGCGCTAGGATCCACCACATAACACAAGCACTCAGGTCACTCCAAGGCAAGTACAAATATGACTCAGTCATTGTCCATGCTGGTGTGAATGACCAGAGACGTACCCTCCCTGGACTATATGAAAAGAGACATAGAGGAGCTCTCTGAGCATGTAGCCCAGGCCGGTATGACCCTGACCTTGAGTAACATCTTACCCTGACCAAGAATGATGCCACAATATGAAGACAAGATGATCAATTTCAACAATTGGCTTAAGTATTGGTGTCATTCAAAGAGGATCCAATGCCTGTCAGCCTGGGATGACATGCTCGACAAGCCACGATGCTTCGCTAGGGACGGCTTGCACCTGTCACCCCTGGGCTTTGGATATTGGCAAAGGCTCTTGCTACCCCATAGTGCCTTTTTTAGGCAAGGCTCAAAAGACAAACCCACCTCCATAGGTATCACAAGGGATAAGAAACTAAGAGTAATACTACTCAACGCCAGAAGTCTAAACCTCAAGATGCATGCACTCGAAACTCTCCTTAGCATGGAGAACAACGATATCTGTGCAGTAACAGAAACCTGGTTCAAGGCTCCTGAGAGCACCCCAGCACTACCAGGTTATACCTCATACCATGCTTTTCGGCCCCAAAACTTGGACCGAACCACAAAAGGAGGGGGAGTATCAATATTCGTCAAAGATACCCACACTTCCAGGTTGGTGGCACAGCACGAAGCATCAGAGACTATCCATGTGCAACTAACAGTGGGTATAACTGCCTTCCAGTTTATAGCCTGCTACAGACCACCCTCCCAAACACAGGAACCCCACTTGGCCTTCCTGAGAACACTGGAAAATATGAAGGTCTCTCCAAATACCATTATATTTGGCAACTTCAACTACCCAAACATAGACTGGGAGCATTACTCTAGCTCCAACACCCTAGCCCAAAGGTTCCTAGAATTTATAAACTCAGATGCTATGGAACAACTTGTTACCACTCCCACAAGAGGGGAAAACATACTGGACCTGATCATCACCAACATGGGGACTCTATGCTCCAGACCAGAAGTGTATCCCTCACTGGTAAGATCAGACCATAAACTAATCTCACTGGATATTCACATCCCGACCCCACCCTCTGCCCAGAAAACCACAGTGAAAAACTTCTCTAAAGCAAATTTCACACTCCTCAAAACCGAGGTGGAATCCTTCAAAGCCCCCGGGCCTGTGGAAAATACGGCCCAGACCGCAGAATCCTTTATACGCATTCTATGAACACCTTCAGGAATGCATGGATCATGCAATCCCAAATAAAACCAAGACCCAATCCTCCAAAGGCAGGCGTCCTGTCTGGTGGACCCCAGCCATAAACAAACTATACAATAGAAGGAGGAAGCTACTACATGATAGAGCAAAATCCCAAAAAGGGAAGGCATCGCTGATCAGTATTAGCAAAAAAACTACGGGCACTCATAAAATCGTCCAAGGCCAGCTTCGAGAGAAAAATTGCACAGGACACTAAGGATAATCACAAGGCTTTCTTTAGTTATGTTAGGAACCTGGCTGGGAATTCCCAGATATGCTCAGAATTAGTCCAAAATGACAAAAAATACACCGAACCCACAGACATTGCCAACATCCTAGCTGACAGGTTCAGCGCAAACTTCTCCCACCAAAAGGGCAAATATCTATCCCAGCAGAGTGCTGCCCCTGACATCTCAGATGCTCAGGTAAGAGCCCTCTCCAAAGCAAAAAACACAGCATCAATGGGACCAGACAGTGTCCCGGGCTGCGTCCTACATGAACTCCAAGAAGAGCTAAACCCAAACCTAAAATAAGAAGTTATGTACCTACCATAACGTTCCATGTTAGTTGTCTTCTCTCGCCTTCTTTCTTGCTTGATGGGTTCGGAGCCGATCCTCGGCTCCGACTCGGCACTTGCTAAGCTCGAGAGTCACTTTTACCAGCTCGAGGCAGCCCCATATCCCATGATGCAAGGCGGTAAGTACCCAGATCTCGTTTGATGACAAAGGGCAATAGCACCAAGCATAAAACACTTCCAAAAGGAAGAAAGAAAACTTACAGGATGGAAGAAGGACCAGGTCTGAATGGTCTTCAGCATAATAATTTCTTATAAAAAGGTTTGTCCAGGCCTGGGGGAAGGAGGGAGGGTCGCAAGAAAGAAGGCGAGAGAAGACAACTAACATGGAACGTTATGGTAGGTACATAACTTCTTAATGTTAAGTTGTCAATCTCCTTCATTCTGCTTGATGGGACAGCGTCCTAGCACCTCTATCCTGGGTGGCTCAATGGAACAGACTCTTGAGGACTGTAGAGCCAAAACTGGCTCTGTCCCTGGAGGCCAAGTCCAATTTGTAATGGGAAACAAAAGTGTGAGGAGTGGCCCAAGTGGCCGCTGCACAAATAGTGTCTAAAGGAAGTCTAGCTTGAAAGGCTGTAGAAGTAGCTAAGCTCCTAGTTGAATGTGCTTTAGGTTTTGAGCACAGCTGTTTTCCCCTGAGCAGATAAATTTCAGAGATGACCGAAGAAAGCCATCTAGACAAGGTCACTTTAGAAACAGGAAGGCCTTTCTTATTATCCACATAGGAAACAAAAGTTGATCAGATTTCCTAAATTTTTTGTTCTGTCCAAATAATATCTGAGTTGACGGTGGACATCAAGATAATGTAGTTTTGTTCGGCTCTGTCTGAATAGTTTGGGAAAAATACAGGAGATCAATGGATTGATTCAAATTGGTCTTTGAAGCGACCTTAGGCAAAAGGTCGGATTAGTTCTCAAAGATACTCTGTCTTTGTGAAAAACCAAATAGGGGGGTCGAACCGATAGAGCATGAAGTTCAGACACCCTCCTGGCCGATGTAATAGCCACTAGGAATAAAGTTTTCCAAGAAAGAAATTTCAGGGAACAAGAAACAGCTGGCTCGAAGGGGGGAAGAATCAAGGATGTCAGCACTAAATTTAGATCCCACTGAGGAGGAGGATTCCTGATTGGAGGCTTTAGTAGGAAAATTCCTTTCAAGAAGGCCCTGCAGAGCCTATGGGACATAATATTGTGATCTGCGACCCCGACATGAAAGTTCGAGATAGCAGCCAATTGAACTCTGACTGTGGAAGAAGAGGAGCCTGCATGAAAAATCTCTGCTAAGAAGTCCAGGACTGCCTGAACAGGGGCAGTGAAAGGATCAATATTCTTGGCCTTAGCCCAATAAGAGAAACGTTTCCATTTGCTTGCATAAATCCTCCTGGTAGAGGATTTTAAAGAAGCTACTATGATGTCTCTAACTGGGTTAGAGATCAAAGGAAGCCTGGCTAAGGAAGGAAGTGGAGCAACCATGCTGTGAGGTTGACAGAAGGGATAGACCGGTGCAGCTGACCGGATTGGTGAATCAGAAGATCTGGCACTGGGTCCAGATGCCACGGCTGCACCAAAAGGTGACGATGGAGGAACGGGAACCAAACTTGTCGAGGCCAGTAAGGGGCAATGAGAATCAATTTGACTCTCAAAACGGTAGCTTTCTGGATAACTTGAGGGATCAGAGGAAATGGAGGGAAGGCATAAAGAAGTCCCTGGGGCCAATCCTGGGTCAGAGCGTCTCTGGGGGAATGGCCTGGAAGAGGGAAGAGAGAGAAGAAGTCTGGGCATTTGCTGTTTTGGGGAGTAGCAAAAAGATCGCAACATGGTCGACCCCATTCCAGAAAAATCTCTTCCGCTATAGATTGCTTGAGAGACCACTCGTGAGGCATGAGAATAGCTCTGCTCAATCTGTCCGCTACAATGTTGGTTTTCCCAGGGATATGCGTTGCTACCAGAAACCAATGAGAGGAGATTGCCCATTGCCATAGCCTGAGTGCTTCTCGACACAAGGGGTAGGACTTGGTTCCGCCCTGTTTGTTGATATACCAAACTACAGACATGTTGTCTGTGTGGACTGTAATTGTCCCTACGGGAAGAAAGTCGTTGAGGGCTTGCAACGTTAAAAGCACTGCTCTCATCTCCAGGACATTTATGTGCAGGTGGTACTCGAACGGCTGCCACGTCCCATGAACCATCTTGCCCTGATAATGACCCCCCCACCCGATCAGGGAGGCATCTGTGGTGACAGTGGCTACCGGCGGTGGGGGTACAAAGTTCTGCCTTGGTGAACCTGGGGAGATGTGATCCACCAAGCAAGATGATCTTTGCAAGTCTGTGTCACCAGAATCTGGTGACGCATTGGAAGTTGTTAGTACGACCA
Organism: Protopterus annectens; assembly: GCF_019279795.1. Lineage (NCBI taxonomy): Eukaryota > Metazoa > Chordata > Ceratodontiformes > Protopteridae > Protopterus > Protopterus annectens. The sequence goes on along the minus strand of NC_056743.1, from coordinate 175,412,864 downwards.
CTGTGTGAACAACATCCACTGAAGAAGGCGCATGTAGAAGCGAGCCAGGGGAAGAAGAGTAATGGCCGCAGCCATGAGGCCTAATACCTTTAGAACCATTCTGGCCTGTACTTTCTTGCTGGCTAGAATGATCCTGACATGACTTTGAATGTCTGAAACTCTTTGATCTGTAAGGGTAGCTGACATCCGAACAGTGTTTAAGTTTGCGCCTATGAAAGTAATAGACTGGCAGGGCGATAAGGATGATTTTTCGAAGTTTATCGAGATGCCCAAAAGAGTACAAAGCTTTATTGTGTAATCCCTGGCTTGAATAAGCTGATGCCTGGTGGTGGCTGAAAGGAGCCAGTCGTCGAGATATGGAAACACCTGGAATCCTTGGCGTCTCAGGTGAGCCGTGACCACTGCCATGCATTTGGTGAACACTCTGGGGGCTGTAGTGAGACCAAAGGGCAGGGCTCTGAACTGAAAATGACTGGACCCCAGCCGGCGGAGAAATCTCCTGGAGCGTCTGTGAATTTTGATGTGATAGTACGCATCCTGAAGATCTATTGAGCACATCCAGTTGTCCTTCTGTAAGAAGGGCAGAATTGACTGAAGAGTGACCATTGAATCTTGTCTTCCTCACAGACTTGTTGAGTCTGCTGAGATCAATATTGGTCTCCAGTCTCCCATCTTTTTGGGGACCAAAAAGAACCTTGAGTAGATTCCGGGCTCTGAATGATCTGTTGTGACTGGCTGAATGGCTCTTTTTTGCAGAAGTTTTAAGATTTCTAACTCTGCAATTTCCCTTAGACCGGGTGGTACATCTGGAAGGGAATTTGAGTGATAAAAAGGACTTTCCTCGAAAGGAATTTTGTAACCCTCGGATATGATCGACTGTACCCATCTGTCTTGAGTGAGGGAATGCCAGGCTTCTGGGTACAGCGATAGTCTTCCCCCGACTGCCTCCAAGGATGGACAGCCGGGCAACATCTCAGGGATGCTGAAAGGGCTTGTCAGAGAGGCTCTCTGTTTCCCTGGTTTTTTGGACCCCCTCTGCCTCTAGAGCGGCGTCTGTTGTTGTTACCCCCTCTGCCTCTAGGGGTAAACTGACCACGTGAATCCGGCATGACTCCTTGGGATTTACGGAACCACATTTTGCCACCTTTCTGTCCTTTGGGGTAAGGTCTAGAAGGGGTGGAAAAACGGACTCCTACGGCAGAAAGAGTCTTGCCATCCTGCTCACACCTGGTCAGAGTTTCCTTCACTTGAGGGCCAAACAAAGCTGACCCATCAAAGGGAGAATTTGTGAAGGACGCCTTAAAGGGATCTGCAAAGTCACATAGCCGCATCCAGGCTTGGCGTCTAAGAGCCACACCTGTACCTGCGGCCCTACTCGCTCCATCAGCAGCATATGATATTAGCCGCATGGAGGAGTTTGCAATGGAATTAAGGGTTCCTAGCTGCGAAGCAATTTTTTCCTGAGCTCCTGCAGCTGTAGGATCCTGTACAACATCACCTAGCTCCTTTAAGATCTCCCTTTGGAGTCTGGTGAAGTGACATAGGTAATTCAGCGAGCATAGCAAAGGTCGCTGAGGAAAACATCCGCTTACCGTACCTATCCATGGTCCTAGAGTCCTTATTAGGAGGATGGACAGTGCGGAAGGATCTGCAAGTTCCTTTTTGGTGGCAGCAGCCACCACCATGGCATCAGCGGGGACACCCTTAGTGAGGAATTGCTTATCACACGGGGCAGTAATAAATTTTGAAGGCCTCCTAGGGACTGGCTCTACAGAGTCAGGAGCAGCCCACGCCTTTCGGGCAATAACCTGCATAAGAGGGTCGAAAGGCGGAGACACCCAGGAGGTGGAGGGCCGAGATCCAAACGCCTCTAGGTATACTGACTCATCCTCAGAGGGATTATTGGTGGGCCAGTTTCCCCTCTGTCTAAGGAGTTCTAGGATGTCTGAGAAGGAGACATCCTCAGAGGGGGATCTTGGGCATCCCTCTGACTCATCAAAGTCAGTATCTGAAGTGATAGACTCGGGTAAGTCTACATGTTTCCTCTTACAAGTCCTCTTCCTAGGAGGATCTCCCGAAACATCAGGAGAATCCTCGGAAGAGGGGGATATTCCCAATGGGGAAACCTGAGGCAGAGGATCTCTGGGTCCTGTAGCAAGAGAAGTGGCAGAGATGTCAACAGGCACTATAGAGGGAGGAGCTAAGGGAACAGACTGCTGGCTGATACCAGTGGCCAGCACACTCTTCATCACCTCGAATGCTCCCCTCCCAGGCAGGTCCGAGAGAACCCGTTCCGAAGAGCTAGGAACTCCAGGGACCACCGAAAGGGAAGTCTCCGAGGCAGATGTCGGAGCCGAGCTCGCCAAGGCCGAGGCTCCAAGGGGAAGAGCGGGTTCGGACAAGGGTCCGATGCCACTCACCCCCTCGGAGGAGACCATGGAAGCCCAACCACCGAATCCCTCTAAGGAAGGTCTCGAAGAGGAGATAAGAGTAGAGGCTGAAGGAACAGAAGGGGGTATCTGTCCCTCAGCCGTAGCAGTAACCATTCCCGAAGACTCCAACTCCAAGCTCTGGTGTAGAGTTGAAGGAGGAACTGCAACGGGGTGTGGACCAATAGTCGTCTGTTGAGACGGACTATGTAACATTTGGGCCAGTGCCTGTGACTTAAGTAATCTACTGACCACTCTCTCTAAATCATGGTCAGAAAGCCTGGATGACCTTGAAGATCGGCTCCGATGGCTCCGTTCCGAGAGGAGAGGAAGTCGGAGCCGAAAGTATCGGCTCCAAGGAAGGAGACCTAGACCTCTTCCTCGAAGGAGCCATCGGAACCGATGAAACTATTGAACCTGTCGGAGCCGACAACTTATCGGAGCCGACAGGTAGCCTCGATGCATCGGCTCCAGCCAGAGCCGATACAGCCACAAAAGTAACGGTGTCAGAGCCGATCGGAGCCGACACCGATGCCTGAGCCACATGGTGGTCGGAACCGATCGGAGCCGACACCGAAGTGGTCGAACCAGAATCGGCACCGATAGCCATCGGTGCCGAAGTCTGTTAAGCCAGAATCGGCTCCAGCCGGAGCCGATCTCGACTCAGAACGAGTCGGAGCCGAGGCCGCAGGCTTGGACACAGAAGCCTGGGCCTTGGAAGACTTAGCAGTCTTGGATGGAGCCGACTTAGCCGGAGAGCCCTCCGGCTTAAGAAGGCCCCTCAAAATCAACTTATTCCTTCTTTCCTGCAGGACTCTCTGGCTGAAAGAATGACAAATAGCACAGGAGTCCTGCAGGTGAAGAGGCCCCAGGCAGTACAGGCAAGAAGTGTGACCGTCTGTCAGAGACATCTTCTGACAGCACGAGTCACACTTCTTAAAGCCTGAGACCCTTTCTTTAGACATGGTGCCAACACAGACACACACACCAGTCAAAGAAATTAAATTAAATATACCAAAAGGTATAACTAAAAAAACACACACACACCCTAACAGGGGGGGGGGATGGGATGGGAGAAAGTCTGACTAAAAAAATAAGAAAAGACAGAAAATTTTCTGTCAGAAAATGTTTAAAACTAATTTAAAACTAACAATAAAGGGTTTTTTATTTAAAAGGGGCTAAAATAGCGAAGTAGCAAATCACTTACCAGGAGCTGGTAAAAGGAGGACCTCATAAGCGAAGCGGCAAACGAGATCTGGGTACTTACCGCCTTGCATCATGGGATATGGGGCTGCCTCGAGCTGGTAAAAGTGACTCTCGAGCTTAGCAAGTGCCGAGTCGGAGCCGAGGATCGGCTCCGAACCCATCAAGCAAGAATGAAGGCGAGATTGACAACTTAACATCTACTGTTCAATCTCAGCCTTACTACAGGATATGTGCCCAAAGAGTGGTGTACAGCAACAGTGGTCCCTCTCCACAAAGGTGGTGCCTCAACAGATCCTAGAAACTATCTATATATATATCTATATATAAGCCTGACTAGCTTGGTCTGCAAAGCTATGGAAAGGATCATCATGGACCTCATAAATAAAGATATTGGGGACCTACAGACACTGGATCCTACCCAGTTCGGCTTTGTTAAGGGCAGATCCTGCCTCTTAAACCTGGTCGATTTCTTTGAAACAAAAGCCAATGACGAGGGGAAGGTGGTCCACACAGCCTACCTGGACCTTGCAAAAGCCTTCAATACAATACCCCACTCGGGCATTACAGATAAGCTCACCAGATTAAATATAAACTCCTATATCACTACATGGGTTGCAACCCACATGGTTAGAATTGCTGGAGCCAGGTCAGACTCCAAACCAGTTACAAGTGGCGTTCCACAAGGCTCAGTCCTGGGACCTCTCTTGTTCGGTATATATTTCTCGGAGGTACAGGCCAACACGGAAGGACTGTGGCTGACCAAGTTCGCAGATGACTGCAAACTGGGCGCCATAATAGACTCTCCAGCCGACACAAGCATCCTCCAAAAGGGCCTCATAGAAACAGAGAACTGGTGCCAGAGCCATGGCCTCAAGCTAAACTCCAAAAAGTGTATAGTCATCCCCTTTGGCAAAAACAAAGTGCCCACAAATTATCACATAGGTGGTATCCATTAAGTATAGAAGAAGTAATTAGGGACCTCGGGACCCAAGTTGATAGCAATCTCTCATTTGACAACCACGTGGCCAAAGTGGTTAGAAAAACATTTTATATAGCCCACCTAATCATGAAGGGATTCACATCTAGATCAGGGGAGGTCATCGTGCCTCTTTACTCATCCCTCATCAGGCCCATAATTGAGTACAATGCCCCTTTTGGGATGTACCTTACCAGACACCTGCAGCAACTGGAAAGACCCCAAAAGTACCTCACCAAGAGGGTCAAAGAGGGTCAAAGGGCTCAAACAGATGCAATATACTGCCCGGTTAAAGAAACTCCAGCTCTACTCAGTGGCATACCGCCTGCTCAGAGGCGATCTGTGCCTGACGTATAAAGCCATGTCCAACCCAGAATTAATGAACATGCTGCACCTCAGAAAATCCAAATCCCATCGAAGCTCTGGCTCGAGACTTGAACCTCAGCACTGAAATAAATAGGACATGCTGGAGGGACAGATTCATAACCCAGAGGCTCCCTTCACTCTGGAATAAAATCCCAGTCCAGGTTAGGCAGAGTCCCTCACTGACTCTCTTCAAGGGGAATCTTGATGAGTGGATGGCAGATTGTAGGTTTACCCCGGGTATCACTTCTGTGTCACTGTTAGACAGAGGCACAGTATACTAACCTCGAAAAAGGGCATAGCAAAATTAATTTAAAATGGGTGGCAAAAGCCAAACACACTCTGGCTAGGCTTATAAATGCCCTAGGGCAGATAGCCTAGTATGAACCTAAAAAATGTGATGGAAAGACTCAGATGACCACAGCGTTCTTAAGCTTTAAATGAAAACAAATGCTGTAGCGTAATGAGGTAGTCAACATTTCTTAACACGTGAAATATAGTACTAAAAAGAAAACGGGGGGGGGGTACATGAAGGGTGATAGGTAGCCACCTACATTCAGTGATAAAAAGGCACAAACTCTGCTATGTGCATTTAAAAAAATGCTGTCAATTCTGGCAGACTAAGTTATACTTATATGCATCTCCTATGACTAAAAACAGTATATTCAAGTGTAGGAGGGAGGAGAACTCCTTTTCCAACAGAATATTTAGTCTCCCGTGTATGTAAAACTGTAATATTCTTCTCAGTTTTGCATACATGAACCATAAACTTTAGTGAAGGATCCATCCAAACATATACCAAAATAATTTATAAGAATAAAGGAGGTATCCCCAATGGAGGGCTTATCCATTTTCCTTTAGCAGATATGGTACCAAAGACCACGCAAAGACCAATCTGATGAGTGGGAAAACTGTGTTTAGGCAAGATGATCTGAGCATCTGCAAACATACACCTACGCTTGCCAGCTGAGGTCATAGACGTACAATGCAGGGAAAGTTAAGCTTTGGTACCACGTCCGGATGTCAGTGGTGAAACTCTCAATCAGGACATCAACTCAGTCTTCCTATATTTATAATATTCAAAAATAAAGAGTAACTGATCAACACTACAAATAAGAGTGCTGTACATCAAAGCAGAGGTTTCCTTGTTACAATCATCGGCATATAACAGCATGTTGCAGAGGGCATGGGATATTGTGTGTTGAATAATGTAAATATTAGAGGCTCCAAATACACAGCCATGACAAACAAGAAACCCAAAATTCATCCTGTAATTAACACTGCTCAACAGTTAAATGGGAAGCATATCCATCAAAGGTACTTTGAAAATCAATTTAGAGTCACAGTAAAGGCAAAGTACAGTTGTGCAAGTAAACTAACCAGAATAGTAGATGTTTGAATGATCACTGCTGCAGTAGTATTAGCTATATGGGTGATATTCTGTCAAGGATATAAAAAGCCAGGCAGCTTTCCAAACTTCAGGGCACCTTCCACATGCCTAAACTGTCAAAAGAGTTCATGCTGAGCTAACTAAATGCCAAGTTTGGGAGCAAAGCCCTTCAGAGCTTTCCTGCCAAGAGAGACAGGGAGTCGGAGCCATGAAAGGAAAATGCTGGGAACAACAACAAATAAATGTCCACACCCTGACATAAAAAGCACACCAAAAACAAGGGCAATGGAGGGAGGGAGAGGCTACTGCAGCAGTGATCAAAAATATTCGGTTATGGAAAGTTTACTTGAAAATACTACAGCTTTGTATCATACGGATCACCGCAGTACAGTTGTTTACAAACACAACTGCACTATGTTAATTTTTTTAACACTACTGCATGGGAGGTAGAAGGAGAAGAGTCTTAGCAAAGCCTGATATGGACCTAGAGAAGGATTCAAGCTTGTGACACCTTATAAAAGTATGTACAGAGAATCAAGCAGTAACTTGAAGAATACTTCCAGAATCCAACCCTTTCCAAAAAGCCATAGATGAAACCAAAGCACTGGTAGAGTGGGCCTTGACCCTGTCTGGGATAGTTTTGTTATGCTGACTATAGCAAAATGTAATTGCCTTACACAACCATTTATAAAGTTTGTTTCAACACAGGTTGTCCCTTCTTTTCTTTCTCTAGAAATCAACGAATGATATGAAGATCTAAAAGTTTTACTTCTGTCAAAATAGTACCCAAGATGTCTGCGGACATCCAAGGTATAGAATATTCTCTCCCTCTCATTTTTAGGTTCAGGAAAGAAAACGGGGAGATGGATAGTTTGGCTTAAAGGAAACTTGGATATCACTTTAGGCCTAAAACATGGATTAGTTCTCTAAGAATTCGTCCCTATAGAAAAAGACAAGGTTGACTCACCACAAGAGATTGCAACTCAGAAACCAGTCTTGCAGACAGAGTAATGAGTAAAACTGTTCTCCATGTTAACAACCTTCTTTTTAATTTTATATTTTTAATATTACAAAAAGTCTACTTTTTAATATTTTTGCTAACCAACTTCACACTTCTTGTCCTCATTCTTCTACCATACAGTATGCTGACGATTCCACTATTATCACTTTTGTGACAATCTTATTGATCTGCTTTCCCTTACTGAAACTCTTTTAACCTCACTGAAACCTGGTTAAGTAATCACAATCTTATCCTTAACCCTAACAAGACAAAACTTCTATTCCTACTTAATTCTCTTAGTCACTTTAAATCTTCTTTTACTATCTCTTCCTTAAACAATACCATCAACTCTGCTGAACATCACACAAAGCTACTTGGCTTTATCATAAATAACCAACTTAAATTTAATCATGTACTTAACTGTGTAAAGAAAACTCACCAAAAGTTTGGCTTGCTGCATAGAAACCAAAAGTTCCTTACCCCCAAAGTCCAGAATCTCTCTTGCTCAAGCTTATCTCCTTCCTAACCTCCTGTATTGCTCTCAGGCTCTCACCAACTTACAGTCCAATCTTCTTTCCAAACATGATACCACATATAACAAAGTAACCAGATTTGCTGCAAACTTGCCTCCAAAATCTCATCACTGTCTTGCTCTCCAGTATCTCAACTAGTTAGAATTTCCTAACCAACATTTACTTTCTCAACTTCTCATAATCCACACCATTCTTAATAAACCCTCCTCCTGTCCTAGTTTATCTTCTCTCATCTCCCTTTATTACCCACCATGCCCCCTTAGAAGCTGTGACCAACATCTCTTAGATTGTTACACCTAAAAAAAACTTTTGGTCAAAACCTTTATGCCTATCTTCATACTCTCTCTTGGAGTAAGCTCCCCTTGACCATTAGAAACATCATCCATCCACAAGAGTTCAAGTCAGCTCTCAGACTTTATCTCCACATCTCTCTCAGACTTTATCGCCACATCTCCAAGATATGTCTTTGTAACAATCCCACCTAAACTTTTTTTCCCCTCCCTCCTTCCTACCCCTCCCTTTTTTCTTCTCTTCTTTTTTCCCTACCCTCTTTTTTCCTTGTCTTCTACCTCCATTCTCCTTAAACCCTCACACTATTTTTCTCTGCTAATCTTCTAAACTTGACATCCATTTTTTCAATTATATCTTGTCAAAATAATTATGCTACCTATTAACATTTGCAATCTTAACTCATTATTGCACTTTCAGATTTGATGTTTATTTTGTAACCTGTTTATATTTCTGTACCACAAAAAGTATTGTTTTTATATTACCTGTTCTCTAAATCTATTTTATTATAATTTTTGTATGAATTATTCTTTTCCACTTCGGAGATTTTCTTCCCTGGTCTCTGCTGAAAATGGGTGGAATCCCAGACAGACTAACCCGGTCAACTAATGTCAAATAAATAAGAAATAAGAACCTCAACTCAGCCAGGTTCGCTGGTTCAAATGGAGCAAATGTTAGGTTTTCTAAAATAAAAATTAAGATCCCAAGGAGGGGCCACCAGTTTTCTCAGAGGCCTCTTATGCAGAACCCCTTTCAAAAACATTTTGACATGGGCAGACATGCTGAAATAGTCAATAAATAAACCTTGATAGAGGAATAAGAAAGGCTACAGGATAACATACACAAATATTGTAAACCCAGAGCATAAATTGCCCTGAATGAGTGCTGGTTATGGTATTAGCACCAACAAGAAAACTTCCTCTATTTGGGAATATATGACTTTCTAGTAGCAGGCTTTCTTGCTTCCATTAGTACCTGCTGTATTGTCCACAGTAAACAGGTGTTTAAAAAGAATTAAGATCATCATCTAGGCAGTCACCTGAAGATGAATGGGGGTTGGGGTGTATCAAACAACACTGGTTCTTGTATGAGTAGATCCCAGTCTGTCAGGAAGCATGAGGTAATTTTCCCTGGCCATTTCAAAAAGAAGGGAGAACCACAGTTGCCTGGACCAGAAGGGTGTCAGTCACAATGATCTCTGGGGATTCTTTCTGAATCTTAAGAAGTAACCTGGACATCAGTGGAAAGGCATACAAGAACATTCCTGTCCAAGGAAAAGAAAAGGCATCTGTCTTCCAGGTCTTCTTGCATGGAGTACTGGAACAGAATCTTGAGCCAATTGTTCAGAGATGAGGCAGAGAGATCTACTTGAAGAACTCTCCACAAATGGTTCAAATCTTGGACCCCCCCAATCTAGTTTCCATTGGATCTGCCCTGATCCTGCTCATCTTGTCTGCCACTAGGATGCCTATAGATTGAGTTTGTGCTGTCAGGCTATAGCTCAAGCTAACATAGCTAGTATGCAAACAGGGCACATCCTGATTCCCCCTTGCTAGATGTACCACATGACTGTGATATTGTCTGTAATTACATCAAGAGATGCTGGGCACCAAAAATGGTTTAGAGAGTTTAGTTGCCTTGATTAGGGCAAGCATCTCTGATATTTATGTGCTAGCATCTGTCCTTGAAGTTCTACACCCCCTGCACTTTTATCCTTCCCAAAACTAGTCCCTCAAGCAAAGTCTGAGCTGTCTGTGGTGACTGACTGCTTTGGATAATGGAGGTAGAAGGGAAGACCTGGATTTAAGGGTATCTGTCATCTCCATCAAATGATTTCCCTTTTGACAAACTCCAGAATGGGGATGTAAAAAGATGAAGCATGTTGGTGCTGGGACAAAACAGATTTCAGAAACTACTGTATCTTTTCTCATATGATAATGAGAACTATAGATACAAGACACTCAAAATCCTGAAGCTCTCCCTCGCAGTGAACAGAGTTTGAGGGGAAAACCTTGGAACCAGATCTAGTTTTTCCTGTGGAAGAAAAGCTCTTTGAACTGAGGTGTCTAAGTGACATTCCAGGAACACAACGCTATGTAAAGGAGTCAAGAAAAACTTTGAAATATTCTCTTGGAATCCCAGCTTGTGTTAGAGATATCTCACACAGGAAAGAGATTCCTAATACTTTGAAAAGGACCTGCAAAGATAGGCAAGTCATCTAAATGTAGAAAAAATGGCTACCCTATAGCCTGCAATGAAGCTATAAGTGGAGCCAGACACTTTGTGAACACTCTTGGTGTAGTGCAGAGTCCAAAGGGTAAGGCAAATGACTGATAATGGCATCCATACACAAAACCTTAAGAAACACCTGAAGTCTGGATAACTAGGGATGTGATAAGCATCTTAAGTCTAATGTTACCAGAAAACTTGATAGAAGAGGAGGTAACAGGTTGTGAATGACATAACTTTGAATTTGGGCATGATCACAAATGGGTTTAGGAAAGAAAGCACCAAAACTGGTTTCCAAGCATTTTCTTTCTTTGGGACTCGGAACATCCCTGAAAAAAAAACCTTCCCTACCTGGGAAGGGGGAACTGGTTCTTCATCACATGTTGTCCCATGGAGTCATAGAATATCTGTTGTCAAAGAGAAAAATGCAAATTCAGACTTTCTGGAAGAAAAAAGGGGACAGGGTGGGAGGGGGTCACAAGGTCTCAATAAGTCATTTAGACTCGTTTGACTGTCCTTGGTTTTGGGAGGTTCTAGACTTCTTTTTTGGAACTACCTTGTCATTTCTTTTTAAATGTCTGTTTACCTGTATTTTATTGAGAGTGTTTATTCTGCTGTTTGCCAAACAGATAGAAAATCCCCTGGAAAATTTGGAAAAGGACGGCTGAGATTCCCTGGATCAGCTTGCCCCTTTCATTACCTCTGAGGCAGAAGGGCCAAACAATAAATCTTTATCCAAGGGTGAATTTAAAATCTCATTTTTAACATCACCTAGGAGGTTCTGATAATGCAACCATGCAAACGTTCTCAAAACAGTTCCAGTGGCCATAGCCTCGGAAGAAGCATCAACAGTCACACACACACACACACACACACACACACTAAACAATGAGTAGTGATTTGTGCAACAGAAGAAACTAAGTTACTTAAAGCAGATTTTCCCAAACAAGAAGAAACTGCATATAAAACATTGCTCATACTTCTACAATTAGTCAGAACAAACTTTAGTATATGATTTTCAAAATTTTTACTTGTGAAGCTCAAAATAGCAGAACTATACACTCCCCTATACCTATCAATAATGTCTCATCCATATCAGAAAGAGAAGAATTAGAATTAACTAGGTGCTTAACAGCAGTAGGATCAACTAGACTAGAGCTATAGCTGCTGGGTCAGGTTTGGGAATAGTGTATAAACGTTTACAAGACTGAGGAAGTTTACACATTTTATTTGCCTTTTTAGGGGCATGACTATCAGGACAATCGCAGGCAGTAGTGCACACATCTTCAAAAGCAGACAGAACAGGAGAAATAGGTGTAGGCTCTGGAAAATCCTTCTGTAACTATTTTCTGAGGGGCTGAGAAAACTCATTGTTCTCCCATTGAAAACATTTGCACAATTTAGCAATAATTTCAGAGAAAGAGAGACCCCCACAGGGAGAATCAGAAGCTAAGCTCTCCTCTGGGTCTGAATCAGAAATCTGAGGAAAAAAAAAAACATATCCGTCCCTGTACCTTCATGTTCATATTCAAAATCTTGAATCTCTTCAGGAAAAAAAGGAATCGCTATTTCGTTAATCAGAAATTACTTCACAAAAAAAAAAAAAAACTACTCTCTGAATTAAACCCTGAGCCAGATCCAGTAAACATCCTATCCAAAAAAGAATTGAGTAGTAGATGCATGCACATGCTTGTTTTTTTTGTTTCTTTGACAGGAGAAATGGGGCCAACTGGTTACTACTGGCAGCAACAGCGACCCCAGGGATGGTATCAGCATTCTGACACAACAGAAATTCTTCCATGTTCCCTCTCACAAGACCAACAAGAGTGTCTCTCCCTTGTCCATCAAGGGGACCCTAACAGCTACAGAGGATGTGGCTAACTCCCAGTCCATAGTGGCTATATGTGCTACATAAGAGAGATACTGGGTAAAAGAGGAGTGGTCTTAGGTACAAATAATGGCCACAACAGAGTCACCCTCCTACAGCTAAAGGAAATGGATAGCCTACTCTGGTGGCAAAGGCTGTTTGCTTAATTTTTTTTCTTTTTGTGGCTGGAAGAAGGACCAACCATGGGAACAGTAGTCATGGTCAAGGAAAAATGGTGTCTTTTCCAGGGAAGACGAGCAGCAAATGGAGGTAAACATTATCAGTCTACAGAAGTTGCATTTTTAAACAGAAAAACACAGTAAAAATAAGTTTAAAACACTATGCCAGCCCCACAAAAGTAAACTAAACAATTTCTCAGCAGAAAAAAATATTTTCAGTTACATTCTACCTCTTTTAAACTGGCATGAAAAATGAGCACTCCATTTAAAATCACATTACAATTTTATGATAGTCTATTAAAATACAACACTCCTAGCTTTAAAATAACTTTCCTGAAGAGGAAAGTGATAAAACAGCAACACAAACATAAAATGGATGGTTCTCCCTCTCCCCAAAGGGAACTCATCTGACTAGCAAAGGAACAGCACAAGCAGACAGTCAATCCTCGAAAGCCTCTGAAAAGAATATTCTTTGGCGACAGTAAAGCTCTGAATGCTTTGTGCCCAACCTTGCATTTTAGTCAGTTCAGCTTAAGCTATCTGACAGTTTGGGCGCATGGTAGGTGCCCTAAAGCTTTGGAAGTTGGCCGACTGTTATAGCCTTGGCAGGATATAACCCCATTTGGCTAAGACTACCTGCAGCAGTGATCAATATGATGAACGTCAGTGAGCTGTTCATTCACTAATGAGCAGATCACACAACAAGACGTCTTAGAAATTTCTACAAAAACACTGCAAGGAAAATGGACTAGTTTCCACTGCAAGTAACAGGCCATTTGTAAAAGTTAGGAATACAATGTTTACACTTTTCTTTTTTCTAAACCCGTATTACTTGCCTGGCAGCATACCATATGTCTCTGAGACTGTTTATGACATTAATATTACGGCTGTTGCCTTTTTAGTATTTTTTCCAAGTGTGACAGAACGCTTTTTGCCTGAAGGAGTAAGATAAGAGATAGGGGCAAAACCATGTTTGGAAATGGTTATAATGTTAAGCATTACAGCTATTATGGTTATATAGTTATATGCCCGTGTTCGAGGTGGGACAAAATGAAATCTCTGAAGAAAATGGCATAATTCAGAAAAAAAAAACATTCTGATAAAGATAAACACATGTCCTTCAAAAAATCTCATCAAACGTACAAAAAAGTTAGCTGTCATTTTGTGAAGACTGTGTGCAGTAGAAAGGCCAAAGGCAAAGATACGAACAGATATTTTTCTGACATCAATGTGAATCTTGTAAATAGAAATACACAAACAAATGTCCTTCCTGTCCAATACAAAAGTAGCTTCCTAAATATGGTGAAATTGTGACTAGCATCTCAACATTTTGAACTTTTTATTTTGCTTAATCTGAACAAAGACAGAGATCTAGGCAAGGTCTAAATTTATGCTTTTTTTGGAACTACAAAACATAGGAAAGCAAATGTTATTGTCTTCTGTGTGAGGCTCTGGATGAAATGCCTGAACTGCATTTTTGGGTAAGGACAAGTTCACCTGACCACTTGGAGTGAAAAGAGCTTTGTCCAGGAATGATGTGGTCCAAAGTGTTAAATGCCCTTTGTCACTACCTTTTTAACCCACCCATCTCCTGTGGCTTTGAACTATTACACTGCAAAATGGGAAAATCTCATCCTAGATTCAGGAGTGATGAGTGGTGGTTGGAGTAAGAATTTACTTATTTATTTATTGACATTTGTTAACCAGGTTGGTCCAGCTGCGCTTGTGGCCCATTTTCAGTGGAGACCCAAGGAGAAAATCTCCAAAAAAACAGTTTACAGAGAATCAAACATATGAGTCAAAAATATGGTAAAAATCAGTGATACAAGAATGTTAGAGAAGGGAAGGTTAGAAGGGACTAGAATCACTAATTAACTGTCCTGCTGGGTTTCTCCCCTGTTGACTATTCTCTCATTTATGCTGATATTTCTAGTAACACTTTTCTGATTGCACAAGCTGCTATTCAGTTTGCTTTCTGTAAAACGGGATGACTTTCAGGGATAGACTCCTGAATATTTTGGAAGAGGCATTTTTTTGTCCTTTTGCAATTACAATACCTGTTTTGATGGGACCAAGCAAAGACTCACCTACAGGGACATTTAAAAAGTTCCCACTCATACCTCTCAAGAACACTGCCAGGGTTGTGTTATGTCAAAGGATGCATTCACAATATCAGAACCAGACTACAAATCATTATGTGAGATCCATTGTTGCCCAATGCTTGAGAAGTATCGATATATTCTTATACTTCTCAATCTTCATTAACTGAATATATCTTATTTTAGAGAAATTTAAAATCCCACCAAAAAAAAGATTCTTTGCAGGGTTTAAGGTCTCCCGCAAAAACTTATTTGGTGGGAATCTGGAAGACAGAGGCTTATCTATACAACAGACAATGCTAAATCAGAATATACCAGATCACTACCTTCTTCCTCTATATTAGAAGATGAAGAAGGTTGTTTTACCTTTTTTTTTTTTTTTTTTTGGGGTGGGTTTGCTAATGTAGCACGTAGAGATTCATCTGGTAGTCTGGAGTGCTTTCTGTAGTCCGAACAAAAGCAGGAAAATACAGCTGTACAAGTAACAAATCACTGGTGAAGTAGCCCAAACTATTATGGTCCAATCCCCACTAACCAGCCAGGTTTTTCAAAGCTTGAGGGTACTTTCTACGTACTCTACTTGATAGGCATTCAAGCTGAGTTCCAAATAGACAGCACAAAAAAGATTCAGAAAGGCAACAGCCCTGAAAGGAAAAAAATGTTAAGAAATGGAATACAAGAGTAACTCGTACAGAAGGGCTTTTGTATCCACACTCTGGTAATACAAAAAAGTGGTGGGGGGGGGGGGCTGGATGGCAGGGACTGGTACTGCAACAATGATCAACTATTATGCTAAGTTTATTTATACAACTATACTGTGTTCATCATATTGACCACTGTTGCAGTAGCCTTAAGTTATACATGTAGATAACCCCAGCTTACTACATTTGGGAGGTGGAAGGAGAAAAGTCCAGGAGCCCCTGGAGAATGGTCCTTGCAAGGCCTGATCTAGATCTAGAGAAGGAAACAAGCCTATAGAGATTTATACATGTATGGAAAGAGAACCAAGTTACTGTCCTCTAGAATATTACTAGAGTCCACCCCTTTCTAAAAGCCTCTAAAGTCAAAGCCCTAGTGGAATGCATCCTAACCTTGCCTGGAAATAGCTCGTTATAGTGAGAATAACAAAACAAAAACTGCAAAAGAAACTGTCTGCTTTGAAACTCATTGTTCTCTCATCTTGCCTTCAAAGGAGACAAGCAGTTGGTCTGCTTTCCCGAAGGACGGACTTTTGTCTAGGTGGTATCGGAGGTGTCTGTAGACATCAAGAGAATTAATTTTTTCTCCCTTGTGCTTGGGGTGAGCAAAAAAGACACACTGAGATTAATACTCTGACTTAAGGTAAACTTTGAGACCACTTTAAGCATAAAATATATATTTAAATATTAGTTATTAAAGAAACCCTGTTACTGTGGAAAATAAGGTAAGTTTGACTCACCAGAAGAGTTTGTAACTCAGATACACTCCTAGCAGACATCAGGGCAATCAGTAAAACAGTCTTCCATGTAAAGAACAATTCAGCTAGATCAGCTTGTTCAAATGGAAAAAAGTAATCTTTTTAAGCACAAAGTTGAGATCTCAAGGAAGTATCACCTATATTTTTTTGTGCTTATTGACTTGAGAACTAATAAGGGGGCGGGGAGATCCAAGGACAGGACATATTGATATAGCCAACAAATGAGCCCTGAAAGAGTAGTAAGAGTCTCAACAGGCAGTCACAGTCTGACATTATGGACCGTCCTTGATTTTGACATACTTTCCCCTTGCTTTTTGAAGCCTCCTTGGCTTTGTTTTTTTTAAAAAACTTGTTTGCTGGCACCTTGCTGCTTGAAATGCATTTTGAAAAGGGGAGCGGAGGAGGAAATTTTATTTGCCTTAAAAAGGAATGTTGGAAAATCTTTCCCCACCCATCAAATCTCTTAAGTAAATCAACTGAAGAAGAACAAAAAATAATTTCCTTATCCAGGGGAGAATTTATAATTTCAGTTTCATCATCATCTGGAATATTTCTAGAATGTAACCAAACAAATCTTGTCATGACTGACCTAGAAGCAGCTGCTTTGCAGACAGTATCATTAGGGTCATAAGAACATTTTAAGGTATGCTTAATTACATGAGGAAACAGAAATAAAAGACACATTCAAAGTAGTTTTGGCCTCAGAAGAGGGAATGTTGACAGTTAACTTTTTCATGTTCTCAAGACAGAATTACAAACGTTTAACGTGACCCTGGCAGTGGCAGAAGAATGAGAACATCAAAACCTTTCCCATCCTTGTCAGAGGAAATGTGATTAGTATAAGCAATCTGTTTAGCAAAAGCAATTTTGGATAAGGAAATCACTACAGAGTCTGCTTTAGTATTAGAAAGCAAGGACTTTAGAGACTGAAGTACCTTAAATTACCCATCAGACTTCGTTGGTGCAAGCAGGCTGATTGTCAGAAAACATTCTCCAAAGCAGTTAAAACATGAAGTAGAGCTGTAGGTTGAGAAATATCCAGCTGTAACACATTATAATACACTTGCTGGGCAACATAAATGCCTTTCTGTCCCCAACGAAAACTTCTTTCATTTTAGACAAGGTATGAAAAAACTTTTAGTTATGTACTTACCATAACTTTAGATGTATGGGATCCATCTCGCCTACATTCTGTACTGATGGGTTCGGAGCCGAGCCTCGGCTCCGACTCGGCATGCTATACTATAGAACGAAGTCTCTTATTGGCTGAGCTATCCCACATCCCAGGATGCACCACCACTGCTTCCCCAGATCTTGTTTGTCCGCACACATGCACACACACACATAGACTGTTGATATAATATTGCCAGGTGTTTCAAGAGAGGAAACAGTTGAACTCGGACCGTCCGGTCTCTTCTGATCTCCAAGGCAGGGGGAAGGAGGGTGGGTTATTAGGAATGTAGGCGAGATGGATCCCATACATCTAAAGTTATGGTAAGTACATAACTAAAAGATGTAATGTGATCCTATCTCGCCTACATTCTGTACTGATGGGACAGCGTCCCTAGCACCTGATTCCTGGGTGGCTCACTGGAAAACACTCCTGAGAACTGTGGAACCGAAGGAAGCTCGCCCCGAGATGCCACGTCCAATTTGTAATGAGAAATAAAGGTGTGAGGAGAAGACCACGTAGCCGCCGCACAAATGTCACTAATAGCAAGCTTGGAATGAAAGGCTGCCGAAGTAGCCATAGCTCTGGTAGAATGAGCTTTCACTGTAGCTATAAGCTCTTTGTTAGAAATGAAGTAAGTATGACTGATACAGTCTCTGATCCACTTGGTAATAGTGACTTTCGTGACGGCTTTGCCCAATTTATTGTCCGAAAAGGACACAAACAACTGATCTGCTTTTCGTGCTTGGTGCGTCCTATCCAAATAGAAGCGTAATTGTCTGTGGACATCCAAGGTGTGAAAGATATACTCCGCTCTGTTTGAATACTTCGGGAAGAAAACTGGAAGTTCAAGTGATTGTTGCAGACAAAAATTAGAACAAACCTTAGGAACAAAGGATGGGTTCGGTCTGAGGGATACTCTATCCTTGTGAAAAAACAGGTATGGTGGTTTGACACATAGGGCTTGCAGTTCTGAAACTCGCCTGGCTGATGTAATTGCAACTAATAAAGCAGTCTTCCAAGAAAGAAATTTTAAGTCACAAGTTGCTGCCGGTTCAAAGGGAAAAGAGGTTAAAGCACCTAACACCACATTAAGGTCCCACGGTGGAGCGGGATGAGATATCGGGGGCCGTAGCAGCCCAGCACCTTTCATGAAGGCTTTACACAACTTGTTGCTCATCAAAGGTTGTTCTATGCTCTCGTGAAAATTGGAAATAGCCGCCAATTGAACTTTGATGGTAGAGACCGAACAACCTTGGTTGAACAGAGAAGCTAAAAACGGGGCTGTCATGGGGTCTAAACCCCGGAGTTGGGCCCAAATAGCAAATCTCTTCCATTTGCTGCTATACATTTTCTTAGTAGAAGTCTTGTGGGCCGAGGACAAGACATGTATGACTTCCGGGTCCAAAGCATGGTTCCTGACTATGGTCGGAAGAGGAGGAGCCAAGCTGCTAACTTCAACGAGTGGAGGGACTGATGTAGCTGTCCCGACTGATGGGTCAAGAGATCCGGAATTTGGTCCAGGAACCATGGACCGTCCAATGCATATTTGCGAAGAAAGGGAAACCAGACTTGACGAGGCCAGTATGGGGCAACTAGAATCATTTGCTCTCCAAGCGAATCGCCTTCTGGATCACCTTGGGAAGAAGGGGAACCGGTGGAAAGGCGTATAGCAGACCGGTGGGCCAAGCTTGGACTAGGGCGTCCTTGGGAATCTCCCCCGGAACTGGGGTGAGAGAGAAGAACTGCTGGCATTTCGTGTTGAGGGGGGTTGCGAAAAGGTCACAACAAGGAGTTCCCCATCTCCTGAAAATGTGAGTTACCACTCTGTCGTTCAGAGACCACTCGTGAGGGGAGAGAATAGTTCTACTCAGTCTGTCGGCTATCACATTGGATCTCCCTGGAATGTGTGTTGCTACCAGAAAACGTTTGGTTGCAATCGCCCATTCCCATACCTTCATGGCCTCTCTGCAAAGGGGGTAGGATCTGGTCCCTCCTTGCTTGTTCAGGTACCAGACCACCGACATGTTGTCGGACTGAATGGCAATCGTGCCCTGGGGGAGGTAAATGTGTAGTGCTTGCAACGATAGAAGCACCGCCCTCATTTCCAATATGTTGATGTGGAGGAGAGTCTTGTCGGAATGCCACTTGCCTTGGACTGACCTGCCCAGGAAATGTCCCCCCCACCCCGTCTGGGAGGCGTCCGTAGTCAATGTGGCCACTGGGGGTGGTGGAACGAAGGGTCGCCCCTGATCCAGGTTGGAGGAAAGAAGCCACCAATGAAGGTCCTGTTTGCACGTCTCTGTGATTAGAATGTGGTGACTGAGTGGGAGATCCTGATAAGACCACTGGACTGACAGGAGCCACTGGAGAATCCTCATATGTAACCTTGCTAAGGGGACTAGGAGAACGGTGGCCGACATGGAACCTAACAGCTGTAGGACCATCCTCGCTGGGGCTCGACGTCTGAGAAGCAAAGCTTGGACTTGAGACTGTAGTGTTTCTATCCTCTCTGCAGGAAGACAGACTCGCATTTGCTTTGAGTCCATCTCTGCTCCGATAAACCGAATGCGCTGAGATGGCAGCAACACGGACTTTGTCCAACTGAAGGTGATTCCTAGGGAGTTGCCTAGAGATATAGTGGCTGCTAGATTTTGCAAGAGTAGATGCCTGGAGGTGGCAGTTAGGAGCCAGTCGTCTAGGTATGGAAACACTTGGAATCCTAGACTTCTCAGGTGAGCAGTCACCACCGCCAAACATTTGGTGAACACCCTGGGGGCTGTGGTGAGACCAAAGGGCAGTGCACGGAACTGGAAATGACAGTCTCCCAGGCTGAAGCGCAAGTGTCTCCTGGACGCCTGATCTATCAGAATGTGATAATAGGCGTCCTTGAGATCTATGAAGCACATCCAAACACCTTTCTCCAGCAGCGGGAGAATGGATTGCAAGGTGACCATCTGGAACTTGGACTTTTTCACTGATCGATTTAGCTTGCTGAGATCCAAAATGGGCCTCAAGTCCCCGGTCTTTTTTGGCACCAAAAAGAATCTTGAGTAAGTCCCTAATCCAGTCTGGCCTACGGGAACAGGTTGGATGACTCCTTTTTGAAGCAGCTTTAATATTTCATTGGCTGCAAGATCCCATTGACTGGGTGGTGGGTCCGGGATTCTTTGGGATGGAGGGGGGGGTTGAGAAAAAGGGATGGTGTAACCTCCGGCGATGATTCGGAGCACCCATCGGTCCTGAGTGATACTCTCCCAGGCCTTTAGGTGCTTCGAAAAACGACCCCCGACTGGCACCGGAGCTGCACAGTTGGGCACTCCTTCAGGGATGCTGGAAGGTTGAGGAGCCACGAAAGGACTCGCGGTCTCCAGTGTTGCGGGGGCCTCCGCCGCCTCTGGGACGGCGTCTTCCGGAAAAATTTCCCCCTCCTCTGCCTCTAGAAGGGGGATCGCTCTGCTGTGAAGAGTAAGGGTTTTGAGATTTATGGAACCACATTTTCCCCCCTCTTCTAGCCTTGGGATAAGGCCTGAAGGGAGTGGAAAACCGTGCCCCTACGGCAGTTAAAGTCTTACCCTCTTGTTCGCAGCGAGTCAAGGTGTCCTTTACCTTGGGTCCAAACAGAGAGGACCCATCAAAGGGAGCGTCGGCAAAGTAAGACTTAAAGGCCTCCGCAAAATGACACAAGCAGAGCCAGGCTTGTCTCCATAGAGCAACGCCTGTTCCCGCCGCTCTGCTCGCCCCCTCGGCTGCATTTGAAATAAGCCTCATGGGCGAGTTCGATAACGATGATAGGGTAGCCAGCTGAGAGTTAACCGTCTGGGCCAACTGCTCAGGTAAGTTACCAGAGAGGGTATCTGAAAGTTCCTTGACCAGATCCCTCTGAAGTCTGGTGAAATGCGTCAAATAATTCAGAGACCTTAAAGTAAAGGTTGCTGAAGTAAGGGTGCGCTTCCTGTACCGATCCATGCTCCTAGACTCCTTATTAGGAGGATGGACGGACGTTGAAGCCTCTGCCACATCTTGTTGGGTAGCAGATGCCACCACCAGGGCATCTACAGCCACACCTTTGGAGAGAAAATCCTTTTCAGGGGGTGCTGAGATAAATTTATTGGGGCGAGCTGGCACCGGTTCCACAGAATCCGGGTGTTCCCACTCCCTTTGAGAGATCAAATCCAGAAGCTCATCAAAGGGCGGAGACACCCAGGAGGCGGAGGGCTGAGCCCCGAAGGCCTTGAGGAATACCGACTCCTCAGCAGAAGGGGGTTTGGACTGCCAGTCGCCTCGTTGCTTCGGGATCTCCAAAATGTCCGCAAAGGAGACATCATCCGAGGACGACTTGGGGGCCCCTCCGCATCATCGAGGTCGGTGTCCGAGGTGAGAGACTCGTCAGGGGAGTCGACGTGCTTCCTCTTGCACTGTCTCTTCCTCGGAGGTTCCTCCGAAGACGCTTCGGAGGGACCTTCAGGAAGGAGGGAACCCCCGATGGGGGTGGCCTCAGGCCCCAAGGCTCCGCTGTCTTGAGACAGGGGGACTACAAAGGAACCAGTCTCCGTGCCAAGGGAAGGTGACGGTGAGATGGTGGAGGTGGCCAAAGAAGATTTGGCCAAAGCACTCCTCATGGCCCTGAAGGCGGGACCCCCCAGAGTCCTGGGAAGGTCCAACCCCCGAGGCCACAACAGTAGACGGCACTCCCGCAGCCGACGCACTGAGAGGGAGGCTCGGAACCGAAAGCATCGGTCCCGAAGCGTCACCCCCTGGGCCGACAGAGGAGGTCCGTGTACCGAACTCCGACCCGAAGGGCGGGGTTGGAGTAAGGTTCGGAACTGACCCGAAAACCTCCACCGGCTCCACCAGCACCGACTCCAATGGTGCAGAGGCTGTTGGAGGAGGAACCAAGAGAACAGGGTGGGCAACCGGCTCCGGAGCCAACTGGGCTGTAGCCGAAACCAACTTTTGAAAGACCGGAGACTCAAACAGCCTTTGAAGCACCCTATGTCCGAATCTGACATTCTCGAAGACCTAGAAGAGATCGAACGAGTTCGAGTCGACTTCTCCGCCGGTTCCAAAGGACTTTGGGACCGGCTCCGAATAGTCTCGATAAATATCGGTGCCGAGGGAGACTGCACAACCATTGCAATTTCCCTCGGAGCCGAAGTGGCCTTCGGCGCCGAAGGGGAAGAGTCTGAGCGGGCAACTCTCATCGGCTCCGAAGACAGTGGAGCCGATGAAGGTGACCCGCCTCTCGAAGCCCTAGCCGTCAACTCCGAAGCCAGAGGAGTCGAGGTTGGAGGCATCGAGGCAGACCGTTCCGCCCTCGGCTCCGAAGTCCGTGGAGCCGACGGAGAAGCCTGCCGAGATTTCTTTGTAGCCGGTTCCAACGGGCTGGTCAGAGCAGACGATTTCTTTTTCTTTGAAGGTGAAGAGGAAGAACATAAAGCCTCCTCAAAGGAAGGGGTGATAAGCCCTTTTAAAATCAATTTATTTTTCCTCTCTTGGAGGACACGGGAGGAAAAAGCGTGACAAACGCTGCATGACTCTTGAAGATGCTTAGGGCCTAAACAATAAACGCACAAAGAGTGGTCGTCCGTAATGGACATTTTGTAACTGCATTTAGAGCATTTTTTGAATCCTGATGGTCTGTGCTCTTTCGACATGTTGACACACAAATCACTACCACAGAAATATTCTTTTAAATACACTAATAAAAGAATAACTTGAAGAAATACGTAAACTGAGGACAAGGCCCCTCTAACTTAAACGGGGTCGCTTGACCCAAATCTAGACAACTCTACCACAGAAAAGACTCACACTAAGAAGCTTAAACAACGCACGAGGGCAAGGCCCCTCTAACTTAAACGGGATCCTTTCCCTCAAACTAAGACAATTTTACCACAAGAAAGACTCAAATCTCACAGTCACACAACAACGAATAGCTGTTAAAACAGCTTTTGGGTAGATTAGAAAAAATTTCTGACAGAAATTTTCAAGTAATAAGCACTTAGCTCAGCCAAGTCCGAGACCACGTCTTTGCTGTAGAAGCGGCAAACGAGATCTGGGGAAGCAGTGGTGGTGCATCCTGGGATGTGGGATAGCTCAGCCAATAAGAGACTTCGTTCTATAGTATAGCGTGCCGAGTCGGAGCCGAGGATCGGCTCCGAACCCATCAGTACAGAATGTAGGCGAGATAGGATCACATTACATCAGATGTTTTCTGGAGGGAAATCTGATCCCACACGCTTCAGAATCAGAATCTTCAGGTTGTGAAGAGAGCCCGGAACCTTTTCCTCCAATCCCTGTTCTTCTAACTGAAAATCAGTGTCAGAAAGAGGGGGATACATCTTATCTGAAGGGCAAACAGGCACTGTAAAAGCAGAAATGAGAAGAGGAGCTGGCTTGACAATTGTTTTCTTCCTGTGGACGAGGGAAGGAAGAATGAGGACAATAATAACTGCTCCACAGCTCCAGCCACAAAGGAAGTGGAGCCTGCAAGAATCTGCAAATTCAGCACCAGGTAAAAAAGGAAGTTTTGAGGTAAGAAATTACTTTGCCAAACCCCAAAACCACCAGTCCTGCCCCTAACATCAATTATATATAATTAAAATAAAGTTCAACAGATTTAAACATAAAATGTTTCCACAAGCATTCACCATACTCAACTCCAATAACAAAATGGCAGTTCAAACAAAAGTTTCCTAATGTAAATAAAACTACCTTCAGAGAAACAACACTAGAAAAATAAAATATTTGAATGTTTTCCCACATAAGGGACTTGCCTTAGCCCTGAAGGCTTGCTAGCTGACTAACAGTTTTTACAAAGCCTGCAATAGGACTGCACTTTGGCAGCAGGAAAGCTCTGAAGCTTTTCGCAGTCATCTTTACATGGAACTGATCAAGCTCCTGACAGTTGGTTATGTGGAAGGGTAGGTCACCTTAAGCTTTAACAGCTGGCCAGTTAGCAGGGATAGGATTCAAACAGCTTAGACTGCTGCAAGAGTGAGACAGAATGTCGAACAACTTTACATGCAGGGCTGGCCAGCATCTGACCTAAGGCCTGATCCATGGAACATCTGGTCTCAGTATACAAAACGGTTTAGAAATGGGCATCCACTAAACTGACATCTGACCTAGATACCCCACAACCACAGCTGTTGAGGAAAAACAGCTGATGAAGGAGCAACACAAACAGTCTTAAACTAAGAAAATGCAGTAAGAGGACCCACCTCAAACATGTGAGAACTGATGTTATGAAGGAATGGGCTCTTTTCAGCTAACTGAAAAGATCTGCAATGGAAGCATCTAATCCTTTTAATACCTTTACTGAATTATCACTTGTGACATGGGTAAAAATAATCATACCATATTAAGTTCATATTTACAAACATTACAAATAACATACATTGTTTTATATATATATATATATATATATATATATATATATATATATATATATATAAAACACACACACATCATAAAATCTAAACATTACATAAATTGCTCAGTTCATGTCCTCTCAAACCTCAATCCTCCTCCAAAACATGTCTGCATGTATTGTTCTCACAATTTCCATTTTTTTCTATGCAATTTAAACCTACCCTTTCTAAAGATCCCAATTCCTGTTACTTTTATCTCTGTTACAATGTTTTATAATTGAAGTATAGTTGGTTGAGATTTAGATTTCCATTTTATAGGAACTGCTTTTTTTTGTCAGTCATCAGAACTAAATTTAACAAGGCCTTACTATGTTTTAGGCAATTTAGATCCTGTATCTCAACTCAAAAACAAAAAACTCCTTAATTACTCTCATTTGCTCACCCAGTATTCTTGACAGAGTACTCCTCACCCAGTATTCTTGACAGAGTACTCCTCAGGGAATTTTTAAAGTCTGTCAACTCATTACACTCCCAAAATATACCTTCCCATTTACCTCTTTCTTCCTTATCACAACTCCAACACTTGCCATCTACCCAAGGAAAAGTTCTTTGGAGTCTGCTTAGGACAGAAAAGTAACTATGCCAACATTTCCAGGCAAAAATCTTCTAGATTTTGTTGCATATTTGGGTGCCATACACATCCTCCCATTGCTTCTGAGTTGCATATCTAATATCTCTTCACAATTTTTTCTGACCTCTTCTGATTTATATGCCCTATTTTACAGTAGTTTCTAGATTTGACTAAAAATTCAACCAGTGCAGGTCTTTCATCTAGGATTCCCCCTATCCCTTGCTCTTTGTCTACACTCCTATTTCAATCCCCAACAGGGAAGGCAATCACTAGCCTGCAATCCAAATATCTTCTTGGTTTCTTCCTATTCTATTAACTTTCCTTCTCTAATTATATCTTCCCAATACTCGGGTTCCTTTGACATCTTACTCCAGTAAAGTCCTGCTCCCTCTTCTGTATACCTCTATTTGCAGTCAACCCCATTAGCAGAATCTCTCTTCTCCACTCATGTGTAGTTGTTTGTATACTTTCTGCTACTTCATGAATATAATATTCTATATGACTGCTGCTACACTCCTTGTTTCTCAAATTACCCCCCCCCCAATCATCATCATCCCTTTCCACTTTGAATTGTAGCTTTCTGCTTGATTTGTGTAGAAGAGCTTTAAATGTGCAGCTCTAAAATATCCCTTCAAATCTGGTAACCTTAAACCTGCTTGTTCTATTGGGAAGATCAATTTATCCCACTTGACTCTTGCCCTCTTCCCCTCCCAAATAAAATCCTTCAGCTCTATTAATTGCCATCTAGAGCTTCTCTTGTTGATAAAAATATATATATTCTTCACCTGTGTATAAAACTAAAGGTACTAAAAGCATTTCACTACTTGTATCTTGTTATCCTTATTCATAGGCAAGAGCTTCCAGAGTTTCAGTTTTTGTATTATCTTTTTAGTATCTTTCTACATATCTTTAGCTGGCATAACCAAATCATTTTAATCCATATTCCTAACTACTTCATTATATCATGTCCCACAAATATGGGTTTTACTAGACAAATTCATGTGTGGGTACATTAGCCTTTGTTTTATCTTCATTCAATTTATATTGCAAAAAAGACAGAACTGTTTCAGAATATTCCACAACACTGAAATGCCCTTTTCTGGTTCCATCAGGTACAAAACAATATCTACAAATAAAGCCAACTTTTCTTGAACATACCAATTGTATCCTTGAATTCCTGAGTCCCTTATTTTCTTTGCCAATGGTTCTAATTACATTTAAAACAAGGGGAAAAAGGACGCCCCTGCCTGGTTCCTATGTTCAGACACAACTTACCAGAGAGGAACCCTCACAGTTTATATACCATTCTAATTAACATTATTATTGTATCAGAAAATCCAAATGCTTCTATTGCCCTACTCCTGAAATTCCAGCTTATTCTGTCAAATGCTTTCTTTGCATCAAGACCCACTAATAACAGTGATATTTTCTTACATTGTGCTTCCCTATGTTCTATTAGTATTACTAAATGTTTGCCTCCCCTGCACAAAACCACATTGGTCATATGTGTCTCAATTTTGGCATCACTTTTGCAATTCTTTTAGCCACTACAGACAAATGCTTTATATTCACAGTTTAAAATTGAAATGGGCCTATATAAACTTGGAGCAGATGGGTCTTTACTCTCTTTAGGTATTACAGCCACCACAGTTTTTTTTCAAGGATGTTGGTGCCTTCCCTTCCTTTTAAAATACTGCTAAGCAAAATTTTCCTGAGCTTTATCACTTTCTTCCCTCCTAGCTTCCACACTTTCACAGAACTACCATCTATTCTTGGGAGATTTTTCTGCAAATTGGTTACATATCACCATTTTTATCTCATCTCCTATATTAAACTTTGGCATATTTAAAGTCTTCAATAAATATTTCCATTTGTGTTTTTTCTTGAATTTCCCTACTTCATACACATTTTCATAAAAGTTCCTAAATATGTCTAATACCTCCACAGGCTCTCCGGTTATTTTTCTTGTTACAGGCTCCCCAGGTTTGGCAACACTCCATTCTACTTTCTGCTCCTGAAATCATTGTGCAAAAAGTTTTTATGCTCTAGTAGTTATTGTCAAAAAATGTTTGCTTAAAAACAATCTTTCTAAACTTAGGCATATTACCCAGGTACTCTCATTTTCCTCTTTAGCACTCTGCAATTACACCTATTCTGTGAGATTCTCCTTATTTTGTAATACTTTAATCTTTGTCAAGCCCTGTAAATAATTCTCATTAGTCAGATCTCATGTTCTTTTATTTCTACCTTACTTTCAAACTCCACTTTCATTTTAGCCCACTCAGTATCTATAACTTAAGTAATTTATCTTCCACTATAACTCCTGGATAATTTCCACCACCCAATTCCTTAAAATCCTCTCTTTTTAACAGGTAGGTGGGGAAGCGCCAGTCTCTTATCTTTATTACCTTGTATTTTTATCTCAGCAATTATTGGTACATGACATGAAATAGTTTTTGGGTGTGTATCAAAGTTCAATTAAATTGACATGTTCCAGTGAAATAAAAGTTCTGTCAAATTTAGCCCAGTTATTGCACTTTGGGAAATGTGTACATTCTGACTCCTACTACTGAATATGTCTTTCATACCAAGTATTTTCATAAATATCTTCAGAAATCTGCCCACTTTTGTTATATTTTCCCTTCTAGGCTCACCAAATATATCCTCACTGCTGCAAATGAAATTCCAGTCTCCACCTATATGTAATATTCCCTGCTGAAAGCCAAATGTTTCTCCCATTTTTTTTTAAACTCCAAAATAGCAGTTTTAGGTGGATTATAAATACATGCCAATGCAATCCCCATCCACTTCCAGTAGTCCCACTGTACTACAAATCTGCCATTACTATATTTTCCATTATTCTATCACTTCTGGAGCTCCTCTTCCAATTACTATAAGTACTCATCTTCCTTTGTCCCTGATATTCTGCAGAAAATCCATCCTGAAATCCTTTAGCAAATTCACATGCTCAGTTCTTTCCAAATGTGTCTCTAAATGTGTCTCCTGCAAAATTGCTATTTACACTCTGCATTTCTTAAAAGAAAAAATATTTATTTATATTTTGTCTCTACCTGTGAGACCACTCACATTCAAAGATCATTTGGAAAGTGTTGCCATTGTGGTAAGAAGTCTTCATTCCCACCTATTATATATTGCAGCTTCTTTTTATTATCTGTTTCCAAGTTTTGTAATATAATGTTAGGCAGGTTCATCCTTTATATTTTTTCTTATCAACTTTGTAACCTATGTCACATTTTACAAGATTTTTTATAAAAAAACCCAAAGAAAAAAACAACCTGTTAACAATACAACACAGCTATGTACATCTTCAAATAATGAAGTTTAACTCTCCCAAAAGGAACATTTGTACCAAATAGACACCTGCTAACACAGGTCCTAATTAACCTGAAATTGAGGTTATCCATTTTAACATGTATGTTATTGCCTGTGCTTCCATTTACACTAATTAGTGTATTTTTTATTTTTAGCCCTGGATGTGAAAACTACTTGCATACTTTCAGAAATCATTATCTTTTAGCCTTGAAGGAACAAGTGTTGTCTTTTATTCCACAATTATCAGCTTGCCTCCATGAAAAAGAAAAAAGAAAAAAATGTAGTCCTCTGTTACAGCCTGAAAGACAAGCTGAAACATTTATTGCTACAGGAAAACTTTTCACTGTATTCAATTTTCATATGTCTACTTATTTCCACTGAATTTATTAGATTAAGCCATGAGTCTTAATCCAGACAGTCCCCTATGTAAAAGTAAGAGCAAAATATCAGCTCTACATATGTGATTTGTGTACATTTGCACCCCAACTCCTACATCAACAGCCCAAGCCTATTAACTTAAACATACTTTTGTCTAGCTTTTCCTCTCTTTCTGCACTGTAATGTCTAAATTTCTTAATACCAAAAAAGAAAGAAAGAAGAGGAAGACAAAGGCATCTGTTTAATTACTTTATCAAACAGAATGAAAAATACTTTATGCTAAAATATACAATTTATATTTAGAAAAGGTTCATAGAAATACTGTTAAAAAATAAATAGTTTTACAAAAGTTGCATTGTTCCTCCCCTTTTACCCATAGTCCTTCCAAACATTAATGCAATCAAGTGAGGCAAATGTTTTTCAATTCTTCACAAGTTTAACAAAGTCAACAAAAGTAGACTCTTCACTTATTTGTATACAGCTGTAGCTCACAAATGTGATTGATGCTTTGCAGTCCCACATTTATTCACCAGTTTCAGTGTTGCTGGTCTTACTTTTCATTTCCATCTCCCAACTCCAGATTCCAGTTCAATTCCATGGTACTCCTGACTCTTCTGATCAACTCGTGTTTTTCTCGGTCTCTCATGTGGAAAAGGTTTCACTGGCAAAGCCTCTCTCTGTGCTTTATTACTAGAAGAATAAGAAAGAGTCTCCTTCTGTTTGATGGCTCACTTTTTGTTGGACAAACTTTTGCATTTCTGCTTTACCCTGTTCTGCATCAAAAAATGACGTTTATCCTCCAGGAAAAATATTATGAAGACATCCGGATACACCAGCTTGAATCTCACACCTGCTGTATGACATTCCCAGATTACGGGAATAAATTTGTTTCTCTTCTGCCGTGCACAACCACTTTCCATAAATGCATTGTCTTCACCTTTTAATATCTTGCCTTTTTGCCACAGTTTTGTCAGGATCAAGTCTTTTTGCTGGCAGGCTTGGATCTTTAATAAAGGTCCTTGTGGCTTTCCCATGACAAGATTTGGAGCATGCGCACAGTGTGCCATTTCAATTAACAGTTTCTGTTGTGGAATGCCAGTCCATTTCTTGCCTTCATAAAATTAACAGTCTGCTCCTTCTAGTTTCTCTGGTATAGCAGAAAATTTATTTAATCTCTAATTCTAAAATTTTTTGAAACATCCCCTCTTGAGCAGTCTCCTACTCAGCTAGACTTTTCTTCATTTCGACTTCTGATTTTTGCAGTTTAATCATCTCATATGAGTATCTGTTTAAAGCTTCTTCCATTTTTTTCCAGCATTTTATTATTTGAGTTGATATATTCCTTCAGTGTTTCATTTATCAGCTCTGAGAACATTTATTTTTACTCTAGATTACTGGAAGCCATGTCTTTCACCATAGCTGGAGCTTGAACTGCTTTCTGCCGAACAGTTGGAGGGTTCTTCCCAGCCACTGTTTTCTCCTCATCTTTTCTATCTGAATTTCTTTCAGGCTTTCTTGGTCTCTTCCTTGCAAGCATCCAGGCATTGTACTTGCTAGCCAGTAACTGAATTTTACTCCAGCTGAAATCATCACTGGCTGTTTCTCAGTTTCAGTTTTCACAATGGGAGAGCTGAAGTTAAGCTGTTGATCAGTGTGCGGCCATCTTAATGGCATTACTAGCGGAGCTGCTTTAATAAAAGTTGATTCCAATTCCAAACTCTGAAGAAAGTAGGTGAAAAGCCAAGTGAATGTCATCTCGCTGTGGAGGATGAGGTTCAGCTCAAACCACCACAGGAGGAGGAAGCTTGCTCTTGTCCAGCAGTGGTGCCTGACCCTGAGCAGACAATGAAGAAGCCTCCTGAACTTAAATTTCTTACTCTTTCCTAGTGTATTATCCAACATTTCTTTTTATTCCTACCTAACTGCTTAGTTTTCTCCTTCAATAATGGCAGTAGATTAAACAGTCAGTAACATATATCCTGTTTTTAGCACACTAATGTTTTCTTACCACAGGAAGCCAAATGTTTACAATTGCTTGTTTTATGCACCCCCTAAGCAAAATAAGAATTTAAGATAAAATGTTTTAGGTAGAATCAAATGACCAAAGTAGCACTTGTTAGTAACTTTCGCTGGAGATGTGACCAAAAAGAAAATACTCACGTTTGAAGAAAGTTCAATTTTTTTTAAGGTACTTAAAATACATTCAGTAACAAGTCAGTGAAACAATACAACACAACATTCTGGTTTCCCACAGTGTGTTTTCCACTGATCTCAATAAATTTTTTTCCAGTAGCAGCTCTATGCTCTGTGAGGATCAGTGCAGGATGCCTGCTTTTGAAGTTGCTGATACAAGTAATATAAGGCTCCCACATACATACCACATTCTTCTCTCTCTTTAGATCACAGAGCCAGGGTGTCCCAGGGGTGTGTGCTTTTGTGGTAGGCAAAATTCAGTGCTGGAACAAAGGTTTTTGTAACCAACAGATAAAACTGAAATCTCTGCAAGGGATTAACGTATCTACACCAAATTTTTTAAACAGAAAAATACAAGAGGAAAGCTTTTCTGTTAGGGTAAGTATCTTACAAAAATGAACTATACTCCTCACTGAGTCTCTCTAACAGCAAGTGTTAAACAACAGTTACCTGCTTATCATAACGACAGATCTATATAAAGTATATCTGTTGCTGGTTAAAGTCAAGACTATATAACCAGAGGCATCAGGACTACCTAGCATTTGGAGATTTCTTCAGGTAGTTAGGTGCCTCCTCTATTCTTCATGATGCTGCTCAGCTCTTATCTCCCAGTTGTTTTTTTATATGCTTCTGTACCTTAAGGATACACACTGCAGGCAGTCCTTATATAAAAAAGAGAATAATCAAAAGACAGAATGCTGGTACTATGCAGCTGCTTAGAGGGAAAGGCAGGAGACTGACTACATGCCCCAGCCCTCATGTACCTTGCTGATGCTCTGTGATAACTGTGTTCATGCTGTCACCACTGAAAGCCCAATGCAAACATCCCATATACAGTCTGGCGTAAGGTACCATACATACAGTAGCTACCACGTACCACAAAAGTTCGAGTACAAACTCCTCAGTGCCACCATGAGCCACTAACATGTCTACAATATTCACTTCAGGCAGAAAGATTTTTGCAAACCACAGTATCCAAGATACACTTAAGGAAGGTAAACCACTGATTTGACAGTAATGACAATGATGCTCAAGAGGACTTAACAGTCTTGGTCATTGAAGAAGCATGACTGGACAGTTGCTGTGGAAATACCTATCAACTTCTGCTACACAGAAAACATTTATGCTTTGAAATGTACATGAAGCTCAAACTAAGGGAATAAGTACATTTTACAGCATTTAAGCTCCCTCTTGTATGACACAAGAGAGAACTTAATGTTACAGCTAAGCACAATAAGCAGGAGGAAGAGGCATAGCTAGGGTATAGTAAAGGGTGTTAGGGGACACAACTGGGATATACTGATTGGTAGTGTAGTAGCAGTATTTTTTCTGCATTGCCATTTCTGAATTTCAGCACTGCAATACTGAAGGACCTCACAGCCTCATGTGAGATGTAAACCGTAGCAAGCTACAGTTTTAAAAGTGGAAGCAGGATTTTTTTTGCCTTTTTTGGTTCCTCAACTTGGAGTTGAGAGGTGCAGAAAACAGGAGGTTAGGAGTGCCAGCCACATTAGAGCTTACTTTTTTTGGCTCCTCAGTTGAGGGGCACCAGATCTGGAAATGGCTCTGCATGGAGGGATATATTTGGATCTTAAAAACTGCTATACAACAAGTTGCATATTCAGAAAGGGAGGCGTAGTCTACGAAATATTAATTGTATAAAGAAATAGTGGATTTTAAAATTTGATACATCACTACTGAAGGGCTTGAATAATGAAAGTTACTGGATCTCTGATACAAACCTTATTAGTATTTCTTGTTTAAGTGGTGTCATTTTAAAATATAACTGAATTAAGTGGGTGAATACTATTAGTTACACTTGATTGCTCTTTCTACTTAAGCTACATGTGTTTGATGCACCTTTTTTTTTTTTTTAACTCTAGAAGGCATGAGCCAAGGACCTAAGTGGTGTTTATAGATTCAGAATTTCCTTGTTATTTACTTACTCTGTTTACTGGGTTAGCCGCACTAGACCAATATCTTCCTTTCAGGGGAGCCCACAAATGGTATTCAAACTAAGAGAAATGTCACCAAGGCACTGAGGAACTTCACTGAGTCATCATCCTGTGTCTGGTGCAGAGGTTGCTGGGAGCAAGAGGAGGAGCAATAAGGAGGCAGCAGAAGCATCTCAGTCAACAAGTGATAAGGAAATGTACAGTTTGGCTAAAAAGTGAATAAGGAAGCAATTCAGATGCCTGAAACTCAGTTGGTAAGTGAAATAATCCTGGAGGGAGTAAAGGATTTATTTTGAAACATGGTAGTCTGAGGATCAGTGAGAAGTGGTAGAGGTAACAGAGATTCAGCAGAGATGGCTGGACACACTTCTATGTGATTTTGTCTCATATTTTAGCTCTCTCTTAATCTCTCCTAAAACAGGTGACTTCTGGAGAAAAGATGGTGAATTGCACTTAATAATGACACTGATTATAGTACTGCACTACTTTTACTTCAGAAAGTATACATTAATTCATATTTTCTTATTTTGTCAATGTCTCAAGTTAACCGTACTTATATTTTAAGTGTCCCTGACTATTTCTGGATTTGTTTCCAATCGAGTGAGAGCTATGGGGCTGGATATACTTAAAATGATTGAGACTCTGAAAAAGGAGGAGACTGGAGAGGAGTTGATGGGTTTTGTGTGCGAAATGGCCGATTGACTTTTTCATAAACTCAGCAACATGAGGAAAATAACAGTGATGTTAAGCAACAGCATTAGGATGGCTTGTAGTTGGCAACTAGTGTTAAAACTTATGCTGAAGCAGACAGTTACTAGGAAAAGGAAGGAGTACATTTTCCTAGAGAGACTGCAGAGACCTGTGGTGAGTATATCCAGCAAACAAGGTATGACAATACCAATGGGATTTAAAGTGATGAAAGTAGGATCATTCATATATTTAGGTAGAAAACGTTTTTGACTTTTTTCTTGCAGATTGCATTTATTGCAACAATGTACTGATATACATGAAAGAAAAAAGGAATATCACTGGAATGACTGCAAAATTAACAAAACCAATTTATACAATTCAGGACAAGGTACTACAACAGGACGCTGAACTTTGCACATTTCCTATAGGAAAAGAGATTAAATGTGTTAAAAAGGCAAAAATGAAAGAAATGTTTGGAATTCAGTTGGGAGTGTAAAGTGATTTTTGAAAACTGTTGGGTGGAAAATAATGTATTTACCTGGTGTGTTCATTCCGAGATGCAAGGGTGTGTTACAATACCGGGAACAATCAAAGGCACTTTTTTGTGGATATAATTAATGAATGTAGTAAAGGGACATGATAGCAATGTCAGGAAAGAGGTCATATGATGCAAAACTGTAAAATGGAGTCTAACAGGCCACTTGTTTGATTACGACCCAAGTGATGATATTGTGGGACAAAAGATCAGAGAGGAAGAAAGAACAGAGGATGATGGTGTTGCAGTTAAGGAGGTGTCAGGCGATAGTACTACTGACCAAGAAGGTGAAGTGACAAAAAAGGGAATTGAAATAATTTTGTCAGTTAATGTAAACAGTTTAAAAAATGTTTCATAAAAGTGGTGCAAAAGCAGGATCAATATGCTACTATTTTAGTAGATATTTGACTTACATGACAGAATGAAAGAATGCATATACAGAGTTTGTGGGGGAGAAGGATACCGTTTGGAGTAAATGTTTGTTCTGGGATAGCACTGTTAAAAGTAAGAGATGCGGATGCAAGGATGCTAGATTTTATTGTGGTTGTACTAGGAAGAAGTATACTGTTAGAATTTTTGATAAAGGGGTGATGTATACAACACCAGGTGTGTATGTCCATACTGCAGTAAAGCAAAGGGAAGATATGAATGATTATTACAGCATGTTGTCAATGACTGAGGTAATTATGGAAAATCTTAACTGCGATATCACAGGAAGATGAAAATTCAGATGATGTCAGGAAAATTTATGCTTTATTAAAAAATATGGGGCAGTTGTGTACTATTCACAAAAGGAAGTAATCATATTTCAGAAACAGTATAAAACTGAAATCAATTTTTGTTTTTATTCGAAAAACTTAAAGGAGGCTAATGATGGTTACTGTTACAGGATTCTCTAATCATTTAGCCATTTTGGGTGGAAACAGGAAAGAATAAATATGTGATAAAAGAAGGGAAAGGGATGAAACAGATGACAAGAGATGTTATAAATAGTGAAAATGTTCACAGGGAGATAAAACAGTCATGGAAACATTACTTAACAATGACAGATTTTTTGAGACAGGGACTGACTATTGCTTACCCTTTAAGGAAAAATACAAAAAGGTATACTTGATGATGGAAGGAGAGGCAAGGAGAAACAGGCAGGTTAAAAACAGATGGATATTGAAATGTATGGATGAGTTGTTGAAAGAAGATGTTTTACATTTGAAAAAAGAAAGAACTGTACAAAAAATACGCAAAGCATTAAAAGGCAGATGTAGAGGCAAGGCAGCATTACCTTAGAGGAAGGAAGGAGTAGGTAAGCTCACTTTTCATCCAAGTGCATTAGGGATAAGCAAAGCCTTGTTAGAGTATTAATGAATAGAGCTGATTAGGAAAACATATGCAGAAAGAAATTATGTAAATAAGGGAAGACTATTTCCAGTCAGCATTTTCTTGTGAAAGAAAAGGGGTGGAGGAGAGCAGGTGGAAAGTCAAGCAATTTGTAGCAGTATTGAATGATTTGGAGAAGACCATTACTTTGCAAGAAATGGAGGAAGTGTTGAAAGTAATAAATGCTTGGATGGGACTGGGTATGAAATGTATAAAGATATGACAAAAGAATGGAAAAAAACGTGTGTGTGTGTGTGTGTGCACATTGAATAACAATGTAAAAAGATGTTCAAAATAGTGTGTGTGAGGGAAGAGTTAAAATTAAATATCTAAAAGCTGATAGGAAAAATATTAGAAATTGGAAATCAACTATGAACAACGCAGATTACAAATTATAAATGAAAGTGATGCAGAAGTGGTAAAGAATGCTTTACAGGAGAACATAGCTGAAGGACTGGATGGTATTAAAGACAAATACAGGATATGTTATGGTGAGTTAGAGAGGTGGCAGATAATACAATACCTGGACCAAGTGACGTAAAAAATTGTGGTGGGAGATGTAGTAAAATCTTTTGATAATGTGGAGCATGGACAGTTATGGGAAACGAGGGCACATGGTGTCAAGGGAAAGATTCTGTAAATGCTTCTGCTTATAGCAAAAGTTGGATTAAAGCAGAAGTAAATGATGAGTTAAGTCAGGGGACAGACAGTTTAAGAGAGGTATTAAGCACTGCTGTCAAACGAGTAGAGTGCTTTTTGTGATAACAAAAGTAATCTCTTTCCAAATGAATAACAGCCTTGGCGGAGTGAACCATTTTATTAAGGATGAAATAGAAATTCTGCTTTTGATTGACTATGCAGAAGATTTAGTTATTACAGATAAAACTAAGTTATGGATGAAAGCAATAATGAAATGGAAAGCAAGTTTATAGGATCTTGTAAAAGTCTGATTTTGACCAAGGAAAAGTAAAATATTAGGGGATGTGTTTAAAATAAAGGGTGTACAGTTGTGTCAGTTTCAGTTTTGCAGGGAAAAACATGCTTGATGGACAATGGAAGGACGTTCTTGAAATTAGGGATTTTATAGGGAAATTAGGGATTTTTTTTGGGGGGGGCATTTAGGTTGCCATTTGTTAAAACTCAAATTCAGTTACATTAAGGAAATTAGGCTATCAGGCTGGAGTTTAGGCTCCAAGTTAAAAAAGTAGAAAAAATGCTGCCATCATTATTTTTGTTTTTTTTTTGGGGGGGGGGCAAGATCCAGCGAAAAACCTTGTGGAATATGTGGATAAAAAAGGGGGTTGGGGTAGGGTAGTGGTGTCATGTATACGGCATCTTTAAATTTGTTCTTGTTATTAGACAAAATAATGAGCCACAGCATATTCTAGTCATGATTTTGTGTAGTAAATGAGATTTCTGGAAAAAAATGAGGCAACATAAAAGACAGTCTCATTTAAATAAAGAGCAATTAAATGGATGACAATGTAAGACTGTAATGTGAATATTAAATATAGGTGGTAAGACAAAAGAGGCAGAAAGGTTTAAAGTAACAATGGGTGTTTTTTTAAGCTGCCCAATGAGATAAGTAAGATGAAGATGTCAAAAAGCCTATACAAGAAAGGAAACACTGGTTGCAGGCATACCTTTCAACTGTCCCTGATTTTGGCTGAAAATTTTGTTCTGACCCTCTTAATTCCTTACTAAACTTGGTGATTTTGGGAGAAAAGTTGCTGGATTATACCTAATAAATAATGACAATAATTAGAGTACTAGACCACTTCTTCAAAAATGCATATTAGTTCACAATCTCTTATTCTGTCAGTGGGTCAAGTTAATAGTACTATTACTGTAAGAAGTGTCCCTGATTCTGGAGGCAAGGTGGTGAGAGCTACGGTTGGAGGGTGTTTAAGTAGTGCATTTTTTTTTTTGTGGAGTTTGGGTTTGGATACATTCCCAGTTAAATGACAGGGCTAAGAGGGTGTGGGAGTGGATATTTACTGAAAATATGTTCAATGTCTGCAAAGTAAATATGGACAGGACTCAAAGGACCTTATAAAAGGGTTAAGCAAAGAATGTATAAAGGATTTGGATATGATGGTTTTGAAACTGTATGGAAATCTGGAGGACATGAATGGACAAATTACTATTAAATACGTGGGTGCTTTTAAATGTTATTAATAAAATGGTTGTGGAAAAAGGAATGTCAGGTGAGTAAAATGTATATTAAACATTTTGTTCTTTAACATCAAAGAAAAATGAGAAGGAACATGAATTGTATACAGCTGTAAATGTACAAAGATATTTAAATGTGCAAATATGTAAACAAATTATATAATAACCCTAACCTTTTTTTAAAGAAATAACATGGGATCTTTTACATCAAGTCTGAGCTACAACCACCTCAGGGGTTTGGGACCTCAGTTTAATTTATCATCAGAAGAATGGCACACATACTAGGGAGTGCAGCATTTTTAAATTATTCCAAGTGCCTGCTACATGAACAGAACCCACAGTCTTCTGCTCTACAAGTAGTGTGTCACTTGTTGAGACTAAATTATCACATCTCTCAACTGTTCCTGATTTTGCCTCATATTTTTGGCCGGACTCATGTAAACTTTCTTGACTTTTTTTTTTTTTTTTAAATCATAGAGGAATACAGTCAGTCAATAATGTCAAGCATTAGTTTCACACTTCAGAAAATGCATATTGATGCAAAACTTGTTAATCTATTAACTAAGTTTCCAAGGAATTAGAGCAATACTGATAAATACTTCCTGATTTCGGGCCTTTGTTTGCCCCATTAAATCTAGCTTATCGAAAATTCTTAAAAGACATTGACAGCTATGGTCTAGGGAAACTGTAGTGAGGTGCAAATATGGGTAGATTTTGGTCCTCAGTAGCAGCTGATGGGTCATTACCACTGTGCACATGACGAACACCTTGTAGGCTGTGGTGAGACTGAAGGTAAAGCTTCTGAATTGGCAATGACTGGTTCTTACCCAGAAACCTAGACAAAGTACAGTTTTGTACCTACCATAAATGTAGATGTTCGAGTGCTAATACAGCTGCAGTAATCACAGATGGGTTTTCAGCCGTCAGGCGGTCCCTCGGTCGGCCGAATTCCAAAGTCTTGGTCCGGCATCGGTTGTCGTCGCTTACTCTTCTGACGTCAGTAAGGCCAGAGTATATAAGACACAGCCGACGCCATGTTCTTCAGTCTTTCTTGCCCCAGATGTCAGGTGCCCCCAAAAGGAAGGCAATACATAAATAAGGCTTATCTACATATGCAGGCAATGCAATGCAATGCAAAATCAGTGTAAGCAAGCAAATAAAACATAGCAGGATAACCCAGTCAGGTGGTATGAAGAGGTTGTTAGGCCCCATGCCTTTACCAAGTGGGGAAGGAGGGAGGGAAACCTGTACTGCAGCTGTATTAGCACTCGAACATCTACATTTATGGTAGGTACAAAACTGTACTATGTTCATCGTGCATACAGCTGCAGTAATCACAGATGGGTAGAGTCCCAAAGCTATGCATAGGGTGGTAGGTACTATGAGGAACTGGGTTGAGCCAGAATGCCCTGCAAAACAGCAGTGGCAAAGCCTGCTCTTGTTCTGGAATATAAGGGTAGGTGGTAGTGTTTTGTGAAGGTATGTACAGAACTCCAAGTGGCTGCCTCCAAAATATCCTTAGTAGGAACGCCTCTGAGGAAGGCTGTAGAGGTGGCTGTGGCCCTGGTGGAGTAAGATCTGATACCAGTAGGGACAGATTTCCCATGATAGGAATAACAAAACCGTATGCAGTGGCCAATCCACTTGGAAATGGTCTGCTTGGTAACTGGTTTCCCTTGAGCCCCTACGGCATAGGACACAAAAAGTTGTTCTGATTTCCTGAAGGACTTTGTTCTGTCCAAATAATAACGTAGCTGCCTATGGATGTCTAAAGTGTGAAGCAGCCTCTCCCCTTTGTTTTCAGGGTTAGGATAAAAGGTAGGTAGGTGTATGGCTTGATTTAAGGCTACCCTGGATAACACTTTTGGCATAAAAGATGGGTTGGTACGAAGGGAAACCCTGTCCTGATGGAAGATGAGGAAGGGCTGCACCGCCATGAGGGCCTGTAGTTCAGAAACCCTACGAGCTGAAGTGATGGCCAGAAGGAAAGCTGTTTTCCAGGACAAATGTTGCAGATCTGTTGAGGCAGCAGGTTCAAAGGGAGGCAATGTTAATTTTTCTAGTATGTAATTAAGGTCCCAGGCTGGTATTGGTTGCTTCCTTGGAGGTCTTATATTCTTAGCCCCTCTGAGGAACTGTCGTAAGAGTGGGTGAGAGAATAAAGGAGGATCCGTGTTGAATTCTGCAGAAATGGCTGAGGCATGTATTTTTATGGAAGAAAATGAAAGTCCACTGTTCAGCAGTTCAGCTAGGTACTGTAAAACCTGAGGCAAGTTCAGTTTTCTAGGGTCCTGGCCTCTTTTCTCATTCCAACAGCAAAACCGCTTCCATTTTGCAGAGTAAGCTTTTCTAGTAGATGGTCTTCTGGCCTCCAAAATGACATCCTGCACCTCCTTGGAGAGTAGGGACTGTTGTGGTGTCAAGGAATTTTCCATGCAGCGAGGTTGAGTGTTTTCAGCTGACTTTGAAGAGTTTTGTAGCTGTTCTGAGTCAGTAGGAGAGGCATTAGAGGCAGGGACCAGGGAGGAGTATGTGTTAGGCTCCTCAGGAGTGGATACCAGTGTTGCCTTGGCCAATCTGGAGCAATCAGTATCATCCTCGGTTTGTCTGTTCTTGCTTTTGCACCTTGGGCAGAAGGGGCAGAGGTGGGAATGCATAAACTGTCCATGCTGTCCAACTGAATGAAAGGGCGTCCACTTTCCAGGCCTTTGGATGAAAGGTCCTTGAACAAAATTTTTCAGTTGATGGTTCCTGTGGGAGGCAAAAAGATCTATGTCTGGCCTCCCCCACGCTTGGATTATCTCTGTAAACACCTGAGGATGTAACTTCCATTCATGTGGATGTGTCATATTTCTGCTTAGAGTGTCTGCCAGTGTGTTTTCCAGTCCTGGCAAGTACTGTGCTTGAAGTTCGATTTTTCTTTCTAGAGCCAAGTTCCAAAGAGTCATGGCTAGTCTGCACAAGGGGTATGAATGTGTTCCTCCTTGTTTGTTTATGTACCACATTACTGTGGTGTTGTCTGTTCTTATCAGTAATTGTCCTGGATGCAGGAAGTCCTTGAAAGCTGTAATTGCATTTATCACTGCTAGCATTTCTTTTTGATTGATGTGAAGGTGCTTTTCCTTTTGGGACCATCTGCCCTGAATGCACCTGTCCTTCATGTGCGCCCCCCAGGCGTAATCTGAGGCGTCTGTGGTTATGACTTGTTTTGCTTGAGGCTTGCAGAATGGAAGGCCTGTGTTTACTTGACATGCTTGGGCCCACCATAGAAATTCCTTTTGCAAACATGGAATTATTGGTATAATTGTTTCCAAACTGTGACTGTGTTGAGACCACAGATGTTTTAGGTACCATTGAAGTTTCCTCATATGCAGCTTTGCACATGGGATTAGAAGAATGCAAGATGCCATGAATCCCAGAGCCTGCAGGATTTTCCTTGCAGTAAGCCTGGTACTTTTGCTAGTGTTTTGAAGTACTGAGATAGTTGCCCTTGTTTTTCTGGCGTAAGATATGCCATCTGGGTGTTTGTGTCCAAGTTGGCACCCAGGAAGGTTATTTTCTGAGATGGTGTTAGTCTTGATTTCTCCTTGTTGATGGTATATCCCAGAGAAAGCAGTAACCGTGTCACATAAGCCAGATGTTCCAGTAGTATGCGTTTGCTGTCCGCTTGGATCAGGCAGTCGTCCAGATAAGGGTAAATTTGTATCCCTTAAAGTCTGCAGTAGGCAATCACTGATGCCAGGCACTTTGTGAATACTCTGGGCAAGCCAAAGGGCAATGCAGAGAATTGATAGTGGATTGAACCTGCAAGAAATCTGAGGTATCTTCTGCAGCTTTGTCTGATTGGGACATGCAGGTATGCCTCCTTGAGGTCTAATGTTACCAGCCAAAACTCCTTGCCCAGCATGGGAAGAAGTTGCTGTAATGTGAG
The DNA here is from genome assembly GCF_019279795.1 of Protopterus annectens. Classification (NCBI taxonomy): domain Eukaryota; kingdom Metazoa; phylum Chordata; order Ceratodontiformes; family Protopteridae; genus Protopterus; species Protopterus annectens. The sequence continues at coordinate 175,371,113 of NC_056743.1, read as the reverse complement.
CATCTTGAATTTTGGCACGAGTAGGAATGTGTTTAGGATGGATAAGTCCAAAATGGGTCTCCAGTCGGTTCCTTTTCTTGGTACCAGAAAAAGTCTTGAATAAAAACCTTGACCTTGTTGGAGTGTAGGTACCTTTTGTATAGCTCTCATGTTTAGGAGCTTTGAAATTTGCAGTTGTGCCTCTGCCCTTTGATTTTGTGGCAGGTTTGGCATGCCTCTCATTTTTGGAAGAGTGTGAAATTGAAATTTGTAGCCTCTGTTTATAATGTCCAGTATCCATTTGTCTGTTGTGACAATATGCCAATTGCTTGCAAATAATGCTAGTTTCCTCCCAAAGGTGCTGTCAGCTGAGACTTGCTTGGCATGGAAATGAGGGAGTCATTGGGTTTGCTTCCTGTATTGTTGTGCACTGTCTTCACCACCTCTTGGTGCTGGAGATTGCCACTGTCTGCCTCTATATGATCCTTGTGATTGCCCTCTGCCCCTTGTGCGTCTGTATCTGCCTCTTTGGGGCTTGTCAGTGGCTGGAAAGGACCAGTTTTTTGAAGGCCAATTTCTGCTAAAACGTGGTGGTTGGACCTGTAAGAAAGCCTTGACAGTTTGCATAGGTTTGGCTTTTTCTTCCATTTTCCGTAGTATGTCCTCAGCATTAGTACCAAATAATACATCCTTTTGTAAAGGAGCATCAAGAAGTTTAGCTTTCACATGATCAGGTAAATTTTGTTCCCTAAGCCAAGCATGCCTGCGAATGACTGATCCTGTGGCAGCCGCTCTACTGGAAGCCTCTAGGGCATCATAACCACATTGTAAGGTGTGTTTACCCACTTGCTCCGCACTATGCATCATATCCTGTAACTCTTTTAAATCTGGTTGTTCAGGTTGAGACATTTTGTTCCTTAATTGTGATAACAGGTACTGTTGATATTTGATCATATGAAACTGACAGTTTAAGGCCCTCATGGCTAGGGTGGCCGACGTATATACCTTTTTACCCCACCTTTCTAGAGATCTGGATTCCCTTTCTGCAGGGAGTGAATTCTTGGCAGTGGAGGCCTTTAATCCCTTGGGGCCTTGTGAAATGGTTTCAGGGTCAGCATTATGGCCTTTGTAGAGAAATTGGTGAGAGCTGGGTACTCTGTAATACCTATCAGGTTTTACTGGTGCAGGAAGCAGAGAATCAGGGTTAAGGCAAGCCTCCGAATAGACATCATCCAGTACATCCAAAACAGGGGGTATAGCCAGAGGTCTGTGCTAGGTAACCAAAGAAATTCCCTAAGTCTTTTCTTGGAATCTGAAAAGTCTTGGCCTTCCCAATGGAAGTGTTCCCTCAAAGTGTGCAAGGTTTCCCCAAAAGAAAAATCCTCAGGAGGGGATACAGAAGGAACGGACTGTTCTGCATCCGAATCCTCAAAAGGGGAGTAAGAGTGTTCCTCTGCATCAGAATGTTCTGATAAAATGGATCCCTGATCAGAAGAGGGAGATTCTTCCTCCACTCTGGGTCTCTTGTCAGGAGGGGCCTGAGAACCTCTGATAAGAGTAATTAAATCCTCAGCCATTTTAAGCATCTGTTTCTTAGGCATGGGTCCAGGAGATGGGCCCTGTGCAACAGGCCTCGTGGGATGCCTGGCTGCTTTGGATTTAGTAAAAGCCTTTATTGAAAAAGAAGATGAGGGCCTAAATACACCATGGGTGGAGGTGGACCTGTCCACATTAGTAGGCTCGACATTTGCAGGGGCTTCGGTTGTAGTCTGGGAAAGGACCGAGGACCCAGCGGTCTCGGGTACAGAGAACACCGCCAAAGGAGTGTCGTCGGTAGTCAGGGACTGCAAAGGCGTCTCGCTGAGAACCGGACCACGTGTAGCCTGTTTTGGCGTGGTGTCGGCGGGGACCGCGGGTCTCTTCTGATCAGGGATCCTTTTCCTTGCGTTTTTTGGACAAAACGGTAGTCGGAGTGTTCGACGACATCTTATAATCAAAAGCTTTACCAAAGTAGTGTTGGGCGAACTCCGCCCGACGCTTGATGGTGCGTTTATTGAAGGTAGCGCAAAAGCGACAGCCCGAGACGTCGTGGTCTGGGCCCAAACAAGGTATGCAACGGGAATGGAAATCCTTATGCGGTATTTGCTTCCCACAAGAAATACAATTATTAACTTTTTCTGACATCGGTCTGAGGCAAGAAAAGTTTCAACGGGTACTTAGCTTTAAAGAAGACTTCGGTTCCAATTTTTTCGTAATTCAGGAGCTGGCCGACCGGCACTTGCGAACTGCTTCTGCTTCGGGCACCGCGCGGCAAAAAAGACTGGAGAACATGGCGTCGGCTGTGTCTTATATACTCTGGCCTTACTGACGTCAGAAGAGTAAGCGACGACAACCGACGCCAGACCAAGACTTTGGAATTCGGCCGACAGAGGGACCGCCTGACGGCTGAAAACCCATCTGTGATTACTGCAGCTGTATGCACGATGAACATCAAATGGATTCCTTGGTTATTTTTTAAAAGTCCAAGAAACCTACATCCACATAGACAGCACATCTGAGCTCCTCTTGGTAGACACAAGATGACCAACTGTATCATGGACATTCTGAAGTTTTATTTAAGAACTGGTTTAGGCCACTGAGGTCCCGAATCAGCTTGACGGGGTCTATATTAGATCACCGAATGCTTAAAAAAGCGAACGGTGATTAATCGACCCTATGAAAGCGAAAGTTTACAATTTCGAACTGTCAGAACAGCGATTTTTTTTCTTAGGGAAAATAAATTGCTGTTCCAACAAATAAATAAAACACTTTAAACATTACATTAAGTGGGGGTCTCTGCCCCCCCCACTTAAATATAGCAATTCCGAGTCCGCACTACAGTGTCGAAAACGGCAAAGTAATGAAGCGGCCAAGTGCATTCTTTCCCAGAGAAAGAATTCACTTAAAAGCTGCTTCGATATTTTGCCGTTTCAGGCTTTTGAGTTCGACCAAGACGCATTTGAAAGAATGCATCTTCAGTCTTCTAATAGGGAACCGCTTGACATGCTTTGTCTCTTTTGGCATAAGAAACTATTTTGAGTAGTAGTATTAAAATCTTTGCTTTAGTGGGACTCCTTAGATGTCTACTTTCTATAACATGCTGGTCACCTCCAGCCCTGCTTGCTTCTTCAGACAGGAAGGAATATTAGATGGGGTCTTGGATTTTGGCGGACTGAGATGAAGGAGCTACTGTAACCTTCACAGTTCAACACATCTTTTCTTAAATTCTTCCTGTGTGTTTGGACTCTTCTCTTCCTGGCACATATTCTAAGTTTTTTTCCCCCTTACTGATTTAACACGATTAGGCATGATTTACATACTTACCTACAACCTATGTAGGTTCATAGGTAGGTACTAGGCTATCTGCCCGAAGGCATTTATAAGCCTAGCCAGAATTGTGTTGGCTTTCGCCACCCCCTTAGAATAGTTCCCTGTGCCTCTGTCCAGCAGAGCCACTGAAGTGATCCCCTGGGTAAACTTTCTATTTCCCATCCACTCGTCAAGGTTTCTCTTGAAGAGTGTTAGCGAGGAGCTCTGCCTAATGTAGATTGGAATCCTGTTCCAGAGCATGGGAAGTCTCTGGGACAGGAATCTATCCCTCCAGTACGTCCTATTTATAGTTATGGTGAGGTTTAGATCCCTAGAGCATGTGGCTCGAGGGATATGGTTTTCTTTAGGTGGAGCATGTCCATCAATTCTGGGTTGGACATGGCCTTGTATGTCAGGCATAGATCACCTCTGAGTAGGCGGTATGCAACTGAGTACAGCTGGAAGTTTCTTCAGTCGAACTGCATAGGGCATCTGTTTGAGGCCAGTGATCCTCTTGGTGAGGTACTTCTGTGGTCTTTTCCAGCTGTTGCAGGTGTCTTGTAAGGTACATACTAAACGGGGCGTTGTACTCTATGATTGGTCTGATGAGTGATGCGTAGAGGGGCACAATGACCTCTTTTGATCTGGATGCAAACCCTTTTGTGATTAGGTGGGCCACAGAGAAGGATTTTCTAACCACTTTGGAGAAGGATTTTCTAACCACTTTGGCAATGTTATTATCAAAGGAGAGATTACTATCTACTTGGGTCCCCAGATTCCTTATTATGTCTTCCGTATTTAGGGGACTGCCACCTACGTGGTAGTTTGTGTGTACTTTGTTTTTTCCAAAGGGGATGACTATGCACTTTTTGGCATTTAGCTTGAGGCCATGGTTTTGACACGAGGCATCTGTCTTAGTGAGACCTTTTTGGAGGATGTCTGTGTCAGCCGGAGAGTCAATTATAGCCCCTAGTTTGCAGTTGTCTGTGAATATGGTCAGCCACAGACCTCCTGTGCTTGCCTGTACCTCTGAGAAGTATATGCCGAATAGGAGGGGTCCTAGGATCGAGTCCTGGGCAATGCCACTTGTAACCAAGCCAGTTGGCAACCCATCTCATGATGTAGGGGATTATGTTCAGGCTGGTAAGCTTTTCAATAATACCAGAATGGGGAATGGTGTTGAAGGCCTTTGCGAGGTCTAGGTAGGCTGTGTGGACCACCTTTCCCTCGTCTATAGCCTTGGTAACTGTCTCAAAGAAGTCCACCAGGTTTAGGAGGCATGATCTGCCCTTAACAAAGCTGAACTGGGTAGGGTTCAGTGTTTGGAGGTTCCCAATGTCTCTGTTAATGAGATCCATGATGATGCACTCCATAGCCTTGCAGACCAAGCTGGTCAGGCTTATAGGGCGATAGTTCCCAGGGTCTGTTGTGGCTCCACCTTTGTGATTTGTTATACCTCTACTTGCTCTTAGATCACATCGAGAATGCACTGTTCCATTTTATACTTTCTGTACAATAAATTCCAGTGCTGTTTTTAAAAAGTACATTCCCCTGCCTGGATCCCTAAGCCAACAGTTGCTAAAGGCATCAGAAGCACTGCTAATTGTCTATGACCTCCTTTGCTGGGAAGCAAATACCTGTACTGCTGTGGTTACTGTTGCTGTGAAGGGGTCTTCATTTTTGGCCCTTTACTACTCCCCTTCATGATTCTGCTGTTGTCTGTACCTGAACCACATCTGAAATTGGCCCCTCTGCATTTTCGTAAAGAACTTTTGTGAGGGTGAAACCTGACACCTGCAAGTGTCAATTTTTTTCCCTGCTGGCCACCATAATCACTGAAGAGGAGAGGTCCTATACATATGGAATCCAAAACACCACATCAGTATCTTTGGCAGTGCCTGTAACCACAAAGTTCTGTCTGACGTTTCAGACATATTCAAGTGGAATGGACTCATTCAGTTGGAGGAAGTTCAACTTGAACCTTGTTCTTTTCCTTCTGTGGCCCATTTGACAACCACTCTGCCACAAAGAGCATTCTGCCAATGATTTCTCTCTGTAAATATGTCAGATGGGTGAGACAGACTTTTTCTGAAAACCATGGGAGCAGTAGATAAGACTAAGGTGAGATAGATCATTGTTCACAAGGATAAAGTGTAGGACATGAACCCTTCCTTACCAAAGGAGACACCATCCATGACTTCAAGGTTTGGAAAATGGCTGGTTCTGAGTAACAGGACACCTTTCTTCAGGGTTGCTAATGATACAGTGGTGTCTGGGTTGGGGTTTCTGAAAAGATTCACCAATCCCTACTCAAACAAAATAATCTAGCTGCCTTCAAGGACATGGAGGGATACAGTGTCTGGGTTGTCCAACACAGCCCTGGTGGCATCTATGAAAATGTCGACCAACAGTAAACCTATGTTTACTGCAGCTCTCTCTACAGTTTGGCAGCTGAGTCTGTGGATCAATCACTTTCTTCTAGAATTAGGAGATTTCTGCAAATTTTGGACTGTAGGGGAAGAGATGACCAAAGGAAAGCAAGGCTTTTTTCATCAAGGTTGGAGACAGGACTCCAACAATTTGTCTTTCATAGGGTCCTGCACAGCCACTTCAACAAATACTCTAACACCAATGAAAGAAGGTCTACAGGGTTTGCCAAGCCAATGCCAGAATGAAATGCACAACTGCAACATGGACAAACTTGGCAGTCTAGGGTCCAACAAACTGGTATGAAGCAAACTGTGTTGCTAGTGCCAGTGAAAGGGAAGCCAGAACAGCAAAGGCTGCAACAGATATTGTGGGAAAGGGGTTGGCAGCAGACACCAGAAATGTAGGAACTAAAAGTGATAGGAATAGGCCCCGAGAAAGCCATTAAATACTGCATCAGTGCCGAAGCTGGGTGACTGATGTTGTATAAAGGGTGGAGAGGTAGCCGTTCTATACTGATTTGTCACAAGACAAAAGGCAATTCAAACTGTTATATGATGTCTGTGGTAGGGATCAAGGTCAGGCAGCTTGATCAGCCCCAGCAACAAGATGCTCACCAATGAATACACAAGCAACTGGGCTTAAGAAACAGTTACGACGACAGTGCAAAACCATATTGGTATCTTTTTGTTGTGGTGACAGGAGAATGACTCATGATTCCAACCCTTAACTCCCACATAGCTATAGCCAGTCTTTTCTAATAGTTATACAGCCAAGCTGGGGCCTGCAGTGATGCTCCTTTCAACACATCCTGAGTCTGTCACACAGAAGATCAAATCAAATTAACAGTCTCTTTCTGGTTAATCAATGCCAACACTTCAACTTACTCATGTTGACATGCACTGATGCTGAACATTCCTAACTACAAGACTTTTGACTTGAATGATAAAGGTTCCAACATTAAATTCCTAATAGCAAGGGCCTACTCAACTGTTTTTTTTCAGCAGAGCTTTGAAGCACTTTAGAAAGTCCTTAATTAGACACAATGTGAAAGTGATAACACTAGCTCATTATTCAAGTCACAGTTAAGCTACTATGGTTTGGACAAGAGCTTGCTGTGCATGTGAGTCCAGCTCATCTCACTGACATTTCTGATTTATCTGATTAATGCCTCTGCAAACTAGACAAACAGAAATTTGGGTTTTGCTAAGCCAGACAATGCAATGTGAATACTTCGTTAGGAGCAGTGCTCATACAACAGAAGCAACTCAATCTGAGGTTTCATTGTTGTGTTTCAAGGATGAACAGGCTACACAACTTGCATGCTAATGGGAAGAAGCAAGAAAATAGGCAAAAAATAGCATAGCGCCAAAGGCAAGAAAAAGACACAGGATTACATGGAAGAATACTGCAGATTAAGAGCAACAATGAGGAAGCAAACGTTAAAAAAACTATTTTACCTCCAAAAACAATACATGGTAATGATAAACTGGACTCGAGACTATCTTAGCAGCTAGAGAAGACACCAAATTGCACACTTCAAATGCCTAGCAATGACACCTTGTGACCAACATTGACATTACTTTGGTTACAATACCAAGCAGAACCTGGGAAGTAGACAGTAATCCTGTATCACTTGAGTGCTAAACCTATCCTTCCACCCCTAGAATAAGTTTTAACCAGTACATTTTGGTGAATGTGTAGATGGGCTGTCCATGTGTCAGCTTCTAAAAACACTGCAGAAACATTTCTAAAGTAATCTGCTGTAAGCAGAGTGCATTGTATTAGTGGCCTATATTTTTCATAGTAAAAGGCAAGCTAATAGTTGATCTCTCCCCCTTAACTCAATATTTGCCTTTTAATCACATGCACATTGTCACGACTGTGGCACAGTAATTCTACAGTTTTTTAAAGTACATTAGCTAGCTTTTGCATTTTGTACAAAATCCTAAACAACCTTCACAACCTGCATGTTACCTTTAACCAGCTAACACTGTCATATTTTCTTCCTTGCAATTAATGCAGTTTTGGTTATGTTACATTTTACAACAGTACCACTGTAACTGTATAGATTTTGTTTTTCACACAGTCAACACTGACTTGTTAATTTGTAATTTACCACAGAAGGTACTCCTGGGCAGAGTCTAAAACTGGTCCAGGTAATCGCTGCTACATCCCAGTCAACAAATTCAAATAAATAAATAAAATAAAAAACACACAAATCCATACATTTGACTTCCACTGTTGAGGATCCCTCATCGTACAAAAAAGAGGAAAGAATCCAAAGCAAGGTAGCTAGTTACTGCAAATATAAAGAAGGAAAAAGAAAAGTGCTGTGGTAAGACTGATGAAGAAGCATTTTTACTTGATTTAATCACCAACTAACTTAGTAAATGAAATACCTGGGGGAATTCTTATCCATATTCCACATTACAGGGACAAAGACTACATGCAATGATACAGCTCAGAGTAGTCATTCAACTAACAGTGTCTCTGAGGATTCCTATGTGGGGAAACATGAAAACCACACCAGCTAATGGAATTTAGGATCAAATACAACCAAAATGCAATGCATAGACACTGACCACTTTCTCAGGAAGTACATCATAAGTTGAACAATAAAACACAAAGATTTAAGAAGCAAATTTCTATCAAAACAGACTAAAACAAGAAAAACAAAATGTACATTAGAATCAATGTCAGAACTGAAGCACATTTCCCATAAAACTTGTTTTTAAGCATACTAATAAAATGCAACCTGCAATCTACAAAAAATGCATTTCAATCATGCAAACATGCAATTCTAGCAGTGTGGCAAGTGCTGATTACCATTAATCCACCATGTACACCGCTGCCTCTAAGATTAGGTGCATACTCTGCTAGGTCAACTGAGCGAAGCCACTCCATTACACGATGATTAGTCCACTGGGTAACTTCAGCTGGTGTGATGTTATTCTGCAAAGAAAGAAGTTTATTTTGGCGTATAATTATGCCATTTTATCACAAATGGTTTTTAAATACATATCCAGTGCCCATACATTCTACACTTATGAAGCAATGATAACTTTAACAATGTAAGAGCGTGACCTTCTCAATTAGTTGTAAGTAGCTCTTTTACTTAAAAGGGAAAAAAAGTCTACTTTGTGGAAAAGCCCTCTACTCCAACAGCAGCAATGACAATAAAAATTGTAAGCCACGTAGACTGGCCTTAGGGTGATAGGGAAAGGAAAGTGAGACAAAAAGTACAGTTTTGTACCTACCATAAATGTAGATGTTCGAAGATCCACATTGCTGCAGTCCTTACACTTGGGTAGTCCGCTGTCCTCGGTCGGCCCGAATATCAAAGTATTAGGCTGACGTCGGTCAAGGCGCTTAAGACTGACATCAGGACGTCAGGGTACAAATGCGCATGACCGACGTCATATCCTCAGTCTTTTCTTGCCCCAGATGTCAGAAGACCCTAAAAAGAAAGGTCAAAACCAAAAGACAGCAAAAACCAACCAACCACCCTTGCACTAATTATATGTACAATATATACAATATACACAATATTTACAACACAACCCACACAACCGCCTCTAACTACAGAGGGGAAGGAGGGAGGGTAAATTGGACTGCAGCAATGTGGATCTTGAACATCTACATTTATGGTAGGTACAAAACTGTACTATGTTCTTCATCTCACATTGCTGCAGTCCTTACACTTGGGTAGAATCCCAAAGCAGAGGTAAGGGAGGATGGCAAAACTATAAAGCAGTAGGAGCTGCCAAAATGCCCTGTAAAATTGCAGTGGCAAAACCAGCCCTAGATTTAGAGTAAAGTGGAAGGTGATAATGCTTAGAGAAAGTATGCACTGAACTCCAAGTAGCTGCCTCCAAAATATCTTTAGTTGCCACCCCTTAAAAGCTGTAGAAGTGGCAGTAGCCCTAGTGGAATGAGGCCTAATCCCAGCTGGAATCTCCTTACCATGATGGGAATAACAGAAAGCAAAACAAAACCCAATCCACTTAGAAATAGTTTGTTTTGACACAGGCTTGCCCTGAGAACCCAAAGCAAATGAAACAAATAACTGCTGAGACTGCCTGAACCCTTTAGTTCTGCTCAAATAATATCGCAACTGCCTGTGTACATCCAAAGTGTGCAAAATCTTTTCCCCTTTATTTTGGGGGTTTGCATAAAAAGTAGGCAAATGAATAGTTTGGTTTAAAGCCACACTAGAAACCACTTTAGGCATAAAGGAAGGATTAGTGCAAAGATACCCTATCCTTATGGAAAATTAAGAAAGGCTCAACCGCCATAAGGGCCTGTAATTCAGAAACCCTTCTTGCAGAGGTAATGGCCAACAAAAAAGCAGTCTTCCATGATAAATATTTCAACTTGGCAGTAGCTGCAGGCTCAAAAGGTTGTAGAGTGAGTTTCTCCAACACAAAATTGAGATCCCAAGCAGGAGTAGGAGCTCTACGGGGGTCTTATATTCTTTGCCCTCTAAGGAATTGCTTAAACAAAGGATGAGAAAACAATGGTGGGTCACAGTCATAGTGAGCAGAAATTGCTGCAGCATGAACCTTAATAGAAGAGAAGGACAAACCTTTGTCCAGTAACTCAGTAAGATATTGAAGAGCCACACTTAAATTAGGCTCAGAAACATCAAATTCCTTTGCAGTACTCCAAAATAAAAATCTCTTCCATTTATCTGCGTACACTTTCCTTGTACTAGGCCTTCTGGCCTCCAAAATAACATTCAAAACTTGCTGTGGAAGCTGAGACCCTCCAGGGTTCAAAACAGAAAATGCCAGGCTGTTAGGTGAAGAGAGTGAAGTTTGACATTGAGTAAATGACTGTTCTCCTGAGACAGCAGGTGTGGAATCGAAGGCAAAGGCCATGGAGGCTCCCATACCAGACTTCTCAGTAATGGGTACCAGTGCTGTCGAGGCCAATCTGGAGCTATTAAAATCATCTTTGGCTTGTCCTGTCTGACCTTTAGGAGTACCTTTGGGAGGAGAGGCAGAGGTGGAAAGGCATACACATGAAGATTGCTCCAACTGAAAGAAAGAGCATCCACTTTCCAGGCTGTGGGATGAAACCTTTTTGTGCAAAACTTTGGCAGCTGGTAGTTTAGTGGAGAAGCGAACAGATCTATGTCTGGAGTTCCCCATGACACTGTCAATTTCTGAAATACATGAGGATCCAATTTCCACTCGTGGGGATCCATAATTTGTCTGCTCAACACATCTGCTAAGGAGTTCTGTGCTCCCGGCAGAAACCTTGCCTGAAGATTTAGCTGTAAACTGAGAGCAGTCTCCCACAAAATCATTGCTTGCCTGCATAGAGGATAAGAATGTGTTCCCCTTGCTTGTTGATGTACCACATGACAGTTGTGTTGTCTGTTAGAATCAACACCTGCCCTGGAAGAAGTAAATCCTTGAAAGCTATTAATGCAAATTGGACTGCTAACATCTCCTTCAAGTTGATATGTAGATGTTGTAGTCTGGCAGGCCACGTGTCTTGTATCCACTTTCCATTTAGATGAGCTCCCCAAGCTTTGTCTGAGGCATCTGTCGTTAGAATCTGACTCGCCTCTGGCCGGGTCACAGAGAGTCCCTTGTTTAGGTGACATTCCTGAGCCCACCACAAAAATTCCTTTTGAATGCAAGGTATTATCGGAATGACAGTGTCCATATCCTGGCAGTGCTGTGTCCATACATTTTTGAGATACCATTGTAGCTTCCTCATATGCAGTTTGGCATTGGGAAGCACCAGAATACAAGATGCCATGAACCCCAAGGCTTGAAGGACTGTCCTTGCAGTCAGCCTGGACTGATGAGACAATTGATGGAAGTAAAGGGAAAGATTCTTTTGTTTGTCCGGGGTCAAAAGGCCATCTGGGATGCTGTATTCAGTCTCACACCCAGAAAGCACATGTCCTGAGAGGGTACTAGACTGGACTTTATTTCGTTCACAGAATACCCCAGGCATCTTAGCACTGCTATCACATATTGCAAATGATGAAGAAGTTCGTCCCTTCCTTGAGCCAGAATCAGGCAATCGTCCAAATAAGGATAGATCTGTATTCCTTTTAGCCTGAAGAAAGCTATCACTGGAGCCAGAACTTTCGTGAACACTCTGGGCGCAGTAGATAAGCCAAAGGGCAATGCAGAGAACTGATAATGAGAAGTCCCAGCCCGAATACGCAGATACTTCCTGCAACTTAGCCTGATAGGAACATGAAGGTAAGCCTCCTTGAGATCCAGAGTCACCATCCAGTGATCTTTGCCCAGCAGAGGTAAAAGCTGTTGTAACGTCAACATTTTGAACTTGGGAATGTCCAGATAAGTGTTGAGGATAGATAAATCCAAAATTGGTCTCCACGTGTTCCCCTTCTTTGGTACTAGGAACAGGCGAGAATAAAATCCTAGGCCCACTTCTGGCAGAGGGACCGGCTGTATGGCCCCTATTTGAAGCAGCAGAGAAATTTGTTTGTGAGCCTCTATTCTTTGCTGAGGAGGAACGTCTGGCATGCCTTTGAAAGGAGGCAAGGTATGGAAATAAAACTTGAAACCTTGGTGTATGATATCCAATACCCATCTGTCTTGGGTAATTAAACTCCAATTTTCCTTGAAGAGTGCCAACCTTCCTCCCAAAGGTGCTGCCAGACGAGAAGGCTCTGGCAGCTGAAAAGGTAGGTCATTGGGCCTGTTTACGAAAGGACTGGCCCCTGCCCTCACCCGAAGACTGTGCAGGTGAACTCCCTGTTCTAGGCCTGAAAGAGCCCTGAGCTCTGCCCCTACCACGTCTAGATCTACCCCTAGACTGTGAATCATAAGAAGGCGTCCACCCCTTAGCAGGCCAATTCCTACTAAACTTGGAGGCTGAACTTGCAAAAAATCTTTAACAGTCTGCATAGACTTAGCCTTGTCTTCCATTTTCTTTAAGACTGCCTCCACAGGTGAACCAAACAACACATCAGACTGTAAAGGAGCATCTAAAATCCTTGTCTTAACATGGTCAGATAAATTCTGATCCCTCAGCCAGGCGTGCCTGCGAAGAACTGACCCAGTGGCAGCCACCCTAGACGAGGCCTGTACAGCATCAAAACCACATTGTAAAGAATGCTTACCCACCTATTCAGAAACATGTACCAAATCTTGTAATTCTTTACACTCAATACCTTCCGCCAGAGCATCTACCTTAGACTTCAATTGAGAAAGTAGATAGTTTTGATATTTCAACATGTGAAACTGGCAATTCAAAGCCCTCATAGCTAAGGTGGAAGTAGTATAGACTTTCTTTCCCCATCTATCCAAAGCCCTGGCCTCTTTATCTGGAGGAACCGGATTTTTTACAACAGAGGCCTTGACACCCTTAGGTCCCTGACTAACAGTTTCTGGGTCCGCCCTAGGACTCTTATAAAGATATTTATGAGCTTCAGGCACCCTGTAATACCTATCCGGTTTAACAGGAGCAGGAGGCAAAGAATCAGGATTAAGTGAAGCCTCTGCAAACACATCTTCCACAACATCCAGAACAGGAGGTATAGCCAAAGGCCTATGCTGGGGTAAAAGCAAAATTCCCTAAGCCTTTTCCTGGAATCAGAGAAGTCCTGACCTTCCCACTTAAAATGTTCCCTCATGGAATGAAGAGTCTCTGAAAAGAAAAATCCTCTGGAGGAGAAGCAGAAGGAGTAGAATCATCCACATCAGAATCAGAATAAGGAGAATACTCCTGCAAGTCTTCAGCCGAAGACTCTGAAACATCCAAGCCTGCTCAAAACCCCCAACTCTGGTTCCACCCTAGGCCTCTTATCAGGAGGGGCCAAAGAACCTCTAATCAAAGTAATTAAATCTTCTGCCATTTTAAGCATGTGCTTCTTGGGCACAGATCCTGATGAACTAGGAGTGACACCAACAGAAGCTAAACCTGGCCTGCCTCTGGGAGAAGCCTTGGAAACAGAAGGAGAGGGCCTAACCACCCTAGGAAGGGAGGGGAGTACAGTAACCTGAGAAGCCCCTTCAGCCTGACCTGCCTCCTGAGAGGCCACATCCTGCAATAACAAAGTCTCCCCCTGGGACTCCAGAGAAACCTCCGGCGGAACCACCGGTTCCACTGACACCTCTAAAGAACCGGCGTCCGGTACGGACGACTCTTCTTGCCTGGGTTTAGCTGCTTTGTCTTTGCGCTTCTTCGAAGAAGCGGGCGGAGCATCCGACGGCATATTATAATTGCACCGCTTCCCGAAGACCAACCTGGCACAATCTAACCTTCGCTTAATAGTGCGCTTATTGAACCTAGCACAAAAGCGACACCCAACAACGTCGTGCTCAGGCCCCAAACAAGGAATACACAAAGTATGATAATCTCTATGCGGTATCTGTTTCCCACAAGAAATACAGTTATTCACTTTTTCTGACATCCGGTAAACCACTGAGGCAAGAAAAACTAAAATATTCCCCAGCGGGTACTTAGCCAACTTTGACTCGGTCTGAAACTCCGAATTAGAAAAATTTCAGAACGCCGAACGGCACTTGCAACGCTGCTTCTGCATCGGACCATGCAGCAAAAAAGACTGAGGATATGACGTCGGTCATGCGCATTTGTACCCTGACGTCCTGATGTCAGTCTTAAGCGCCTTGACCGACGTCAGCCTAATACTTTGATATTCGGGCCGACCGAGGACAGCGGACTACCCAAGTGTAAGGACTGCAGCAATGTGAGATGAAGAACATCCATCCTGACTTATCAGGGAGGTATGGAAAGCAATAATGCAAACAGAATAACTGTAGATGTGATAAAGAGAGGAGGTAGCTCTGAGAAGGAAGCATGCAATGAAACTAAGTGAAGCTACGACAGTGACAGAGAAAAAGGCAAGAGCAAAAAGGTAGACTAGCAACACAAAGGCAAGATGTTAAATAAGTGGTGTAGTGGTAGAACTCTTAGCTGCCATGCAGGAGATTTGGGTTTGATTCCCAGTCAATGCTTGTAAAAAGCTGTTTTACACACACAAATGCTGTAGATATATCCAATCTACTGGCTGACAGAATCAGAAAAAACTTTTCCCCTCTGTCCCCCATTGGTAAATCAGGACATCCCCAGTACCTGCCCCCACCCCTTATGTCTAGGGAACAGGTCATCACTGCCCTCTCAAAGGCAAAAAATACAGCCTCCATGGAACCCAATAACATCCCAGGCTGCATCCTACATGAACTCAGGCATGAACTTGCAGCACCATTAGGCACCCGAGTCAACCAAAGCCTGAGTACCAGCTTTGTCCCAGCCGAGTGGAGGACAGCCACTGTCAACCCTTTACACACAGGTGGAGCATCCACCGATCCAGGAAATTATAGACCCAATCAGCCTAACTAGCCTAATCTGCAAGGCCATGGAACAGATTATCATGGACTTCATTAACAGGGACATTGGCAACCTCCAAACACTCGACCCTACACAGTTTGGTTTTCTCAAGGGGAGGTCATGTCTGTTAAATTTGGTCTATTTCTTTGGGACAGTCACCAAAGCCATGGACGAGGGGAAGACTGTGCACACCACCTACCTTGACCTGGCCAAAGCGTTCGACACTATTCCCCACTCAGGCATACTAGATAAACTCTCTCAACTAGGCAACAATCCATATGTTACCTGATGGGTAGCAAATTGGCTCACTAACAGAACCCACCTAATCAAAATAGGGGAAGCCACCTCAAGTAGTAGACCCATAACGAGTGGCGTACCCCAGGGATCGGTCTTGGGGCCACTGTTATTCAGGACATACTTCTCTGAGGTGCAGGGCAAAACCAGTGGGGTACGGCTGACCAAGTTTGCATATGACTGCAAGCTGGGCACAGTCATCAATTTCCCAAGTGATGTGGATGTCCTCCAAGAGGGTCTCACCCAAACAAATGATTGGTGCCAGAAACATGGCCTCAAGCTGAATGCCAAAAAATGCATCATCATCATCCCCTTTGGTCTCCACATATTATCAGATTAATAACAATGTCCTAAGTACACAATCAGTAGTGAGGAATTTGGGCACCCAAGGTTGATAGCAACCTAACTTCTGACTACCATGTTGCTTCCACTGTACGGAAAGCTTTCTACATGGCCCACCTCATAAATAAGGGCATCTCATCCAGGGACAAAGAGGTCATAACATCCCTGTATTCTTCCCTTATAAGGCCAATTATTGAGTACAACACCCTCTTTGGCATGTACCTCACAAAGCACATGTAGCAGCTGGACAGACCACAGAAGTTCCTCAACCAGGAGAACCCAGAGCCTCAAACATCTACTCTACACAGATGAGCTAAAAGCAGTGTCCCTCTACTCAGTTTCACAGAGACTCCTCAGGGGTGACTTCTGTTTGGCATATAAAGCAATCTCAGACCCTGCCTTGATGGAACTGCTGCATACCCGCAAGTCGAGCTTCACTCAAGCAACCCGTACATGCAACCTCAACCTTGTCTGTGATATCAACAGGACTTGGTGGGAGAGATGTCTCCCAGAGCCTCCCCAATCTGTGGAATAGACTCCCTCCCCACATCAAGCACAGTGCCTCATTATCTCTTTTTAAGCACAACCTGGATAATTGGATGGGAAACAGAAAATACACCCCTGGGATTCCACCCGTGTCCCTGCTGGACAGGGGCTTTGGGTGCTGACTTGTCTAAACATGGGCTAAACTCTTGGCTAGGCTTATAAGGGCCTCAGGGCCAATGGCCTAGTAACGTCCTATGATAAGAAATAGGTTTATAGGTACTTACTAGATTACTGACCTGTAAGGATCTTAAGAATCCTCGTTTCACATTCCTGTGGTAGTTTTGAGTTCTTTTACATTTTGTATATGAATAATCTAGAGGCATAATAGAGACATTTACTTACTGCCCCTATCTAAGAGGGACACAGGTGCTAAACCAGGGGTGAATTTGCAGTTTCCCCATCCTTTCATTCCAATTATGTTTGAAAAGACCAAGAGAAGTACTTTGCTTTGTAAGGAGTGGAAGACAGTTCCATACAAGAGGTATTCTTTGGAATAAATAGAACACGTTGGAGGGACAGGTATGTATGTTGTAAGAGACTGAATCCCTAGAGCAGGTATTCACACTATGATTGGACTTGCAAATGTGTAATAGGTCAGACAGAAGACAGCCTTACTGGGTCTCTATACGCGAGGCAGAAGTCGCCTTTTAATAGCCTGCATGATAAAGTGTACAGCAACAAGGCTTTGAGGAAGTATGCAGAGTTTTTGTGATTTAGACCTTTGAATTTTTTAAGTGAGAAAGCACTGTGGTCGCTCGGGATGTGACAAGTATTTGGACAGGTACATACCAAATGGGGCATTATATTCAGTGATCAGCCTAATGAGGGCAGAGTATAGTAGAATGACTGTTGTGCAATAAAAAGGACCTTCTTTCAATACTGGATATGGGGTGATCAAAGGACAGTTCACTGTCAATATTGGTTCCCAGATCTTTCTACCTGGGACCAACTTTCAGGGGTGTGTTGTCAAAGTTACAGTTATAAGGGAAGTCATGCTTGCTGAAGGATATGACTATACATTTCTTGGCAGTGAGCTTTAGGGGAAGGCCATCTTGGAGGCTATTGGTGCCCTCTGGGAAATTTATGATGGCACCATGTTTTACAACAGACTGCAACTTGGTCAGTCACAAACCATCAAATTTGCTTTGATCTCTAAGAAGTAAATGCCAAAGAGGAGTGGCCCAAGGCCTGAACCCTTATACAACCAGTGACCTTTTTTTTTTTGGAAGAGGTAGAGGTTCCCACTCAATTTCCTGGGTCTATTTGTAAGCATTTGCTACTCAATAACTTACATAGGGATTTACATTTGGCTGGAGAGTTTTATCTATGATACTGGAGTGTGGAATGGATTTGTGAGGTCTAGGTATGCAGTGTATACTGAGCTGCCATCATCCATTACTTCAGTAACATTTTCAAAGATGTCAATCAGATTAAGTAAGTAAGATCTGCCCTTAACAAATTTAAACTGGACTGGATCTAGCATTTGCAGGTTACCAATATCAATTACTAATTCCATAATGATCCTTTCCATGGTTTTACAGATGAGGCTGGTCAGGCTTATGGGTCTATAATTAACTGTGTCTGCTGACCCCCACCCTTTGTGCAAAGGGGATGACTGTTGCTATCATCCATTCAAATCCTGTTAGGAGGCTGATACTAATTAACCTCTGCAGAGAATCTTACAAGTCATGTTTCAGGCTATCCAGTAGGCAACACAGTCAGATATCCGGTCCCATAGAAATAAGTGCTCTGGGCTTTGGACATTGCATTGAGGTTCTTGGAAGACTGTGGGGCAGTAGATGCATGTATGTGATTGGGGGAAATCTAAACTAAAATTTATTTTTTAAGAATATGGATATACAGTTGCCTTTAGTGCCTTAATCTAATCAGGTAGGCCTGAATGTGTGGTGGGCATTAAAATCCTGCAATGATGTGTGCCCTCACTGGTCTTGAACCAAGTCTCTGTGATGATGCATACATCAGGGTTTTCCAAGGTAAGGAATGCTTGTAGGAAGTGGAATTTTTTTCTTTTTTTGTTAAGGATTCTAGCATTGAGCAACAATACTTTGGCATTATTTAGGTTCATAGGTTCGTACTAGGCTATCTGCCCTAGGGCATTTATAAGCCTAGCCAGAGTGTATGTGGCTTACACCACCCCTTAGGATGAGAATACTACGCCCTTTTAGGGTTTAGTTTACTATGCCTCTGTCTAGTAGTGACACAGAGATGACCCCCGGGGTAAACCTATGATCTCCCATCCACTTGTCGAGATTTCTCTTGAATAGAGTCAGTGAGGGGCTCTGCCTAACATGGACTGGGATTCTGTTCCAGAGTGTAGGGAGCCTCTGTGTTATGAATCTGTCCCTCCAGCACGTTCTATTTATTTCTGTGTTGGGGTTTAAGTCACTTGTTCTCATGGCTCTGATGGATTTGGATTTTCTGAGGTGGAGCATGTCCATTAATTCAGGATTGGACATGGCCTTGTACGTCAGGCACAGATCACCTCTGAGTAGGCGGTATGCGACTGAATAGAGCTGGAGTTTTTTCAGTCGGGCAGCATATGACATATGTTTAAGACCCTTTATCCTCTTGGTGAGGAACTTTTGGGGTCTTTCCAACTGCTGCAGGTGTCGGGTGAGATACATCCCAAACGGGGCATTGTACTCAATCATTGGCCTGATAAGAGAAGAGTACAGGAGCACAATGACCTCTCTTGATCTAGGTGTGAAACCCTTCATGATAAGGTGGGCAATATAGAAGGTCTTCCTAACCACTTTGGCAATGTGAGTGTCAAATGAGAGGTTACTGTCAACCTGGGTCCCTAGGTCCCTGATTACCTCTTCCGTACTTAATGGATTACCGCCTATGTGGTAATTTGTCGGTACCTTGTTTTTCCCAAAGGGTATGACTATACATTTTTTGGCGTTCAGCTTAAGGCCATGGCTCTGGCACCAATTATCCATTTCTATGAGGCCTCTCTGAAGGATGTTTGTGTCCGCTGGAGTATCAATTATGGCACCCAGTTTGCAGTCATCTGCGAACTTTGTCAGCCACAATCCTCCTATGTTTGCCTGTACCTCGGAAAAATAAATGCCGAACAAGAGGGGTCCCAGGACTGAGCCCTGTGGGACACCGCTTGTGACTGGCTTAGAGTCTGACATAGCTCCAGCAACTCTGACCCTGTGGGTTCTGTCCTTGAGCCAGTTTGCAACCCATCTTGTGACATATGGGTTTACATTTAAGCTGGTGAGTTTGTCTATGATGCCCGAGTGGGGTATTGTGTCAAAGGCTTTTGCAAGGTCAAGGTAGGCTGTGTGAACTGCCTTACCCTCATCAATGGCCTTAGTGACTGTTTCAAAAAAGTTGACCAAGTTCAAAAGGCAGGATCTGCCCTTGACAAATCCAAACTGGGTAGGATCCAATGTCTGTAGGTCCCCAATGTCTTTGTTTATGAGTTCCATAATGATCCTCTCCATAGCTTTGCAGACCAGGCTCGTCAAGCTTATGGGGCGGTAATTTCCAGGGTCCATAGAAGCACCGCCTTTGTGAAGAGCGACCACTGTTGCCGTACGCCACTCTTTGGGTACGTATCTTGTAGTAAGGCTAAGATTAAACAGCAGCCTTATGTGTGGGTTTAGTTCCTCTTGGAGTTCATGTAGCACACAGCCCGGGACACCATACATCCGGTCCCATTGATGCTGTGTTTTTAGCTTTAGAGAGGGCGGCTCTCACCTGGGCATCTGAGATGTTAGGGAGCCTACACTCTGCTGGGATAGTTATTTCTCCTTTTGGGGGGGAGGGGGAGGAGAAATTTGCACTGAACCTGTCTGCCAGAATGTTGGCAATGTCAGTGGGTTCAGTGTATTTTGTGTCATTTTGGACTAACTCTGAGCATATCTGGGAGTTTCCACCCAGGTTTCTAACATAGCTAAAGAAGGCCTTGTGATTGTCTTTTGTCTCTTTTGCGATTTTTCTCTCAAAGTTGGCCTTGGATGATTTTATGAGTGATCGTAGTTTTTTGCTAGTACTGATCAGAGATGCCTTCCCTTTTAGGGATTTTGCTCTGTCATGTAGCAGCTTCCTCCTCCTGTTGTAAAGTTTGTTTATGGCTGGGGTCCACCAGACCAGGCGCCTGCCTTTGGGGGAATGGGTCTTGGTTTTATTTGGGATTGCATGATCCATGCATTCTTGAAGGTGTCCATAGAAGGCATTTGCAAAGGATTCAGCAGTGTGGGTTGTGGTTTCCACTGGCCCAGGGGCCTTGAAAGATACCACTTCAGTCTTAAGAAGTGTGAAGTTTGCTTTTGAGAAGTTCTTCACTGTGGTCTTTTGTGCAGGGGGTGGGGGTGGGATGTGGATTTCCAGTGAGATTAATTTATGGTCTGATCTTACCAAGGAGGGATGTACTTCCGGTGTGGAGCATTTTGTCCCCATGTTTGTGATGATCAGGTCTAGTATATTGTCTCCTCTTGTGGGAATGGTGACTAGTTGTTCCACTGCATTTGAGTTTATGAATTCTAGGAACCTTTGGGCTAGGGTGTTGGGGCTTGAGTAATGTTCCCAGTCTATGTTTGGGTAGTTGAAGTCTCCCAAAATGATGGTATTTGGAGAGACATTCATACTCTCCAGTGTCTTCAGGAAGGCTGTGTGGGGTTCCTGAGTTTGAGAGGGTGGTCTGTAGCATGCTACAAACTGTAAGGCAGTTTTGCCTATGGTTAGTTGCACCTGGATAGTCTCCGATGCTTTGTGCGTTGCCACTAACCTGGAGGTGTGGGTATCTTTGATGAAAATGGATACTCCCCCTCCTTTTGTGGTTCGGTCTAAGTTTTGGGGCCGGAAAGCATGATATGAGGTAAAACCTGATAGTGCTGGGGTGCTCTCAGGAACCTTGAACCAGGTTTCAGTCACTGCACAGACATCAATGTTCTCCATACTGAGGAGGGCTTTGAGGGCGTGCATCTTGAGGTTTAGACTTCTGGCATTGAGCAGCATTACCCTTAGTTTTTTTCCACTTGTGTTTTCTAGGGAGGTAGGTTTGTCATTTGAGCTTTGCCTAAAAAAGGCACTATGGGGGTGGCAAGAGCCTTGGCCAATATCCGGAAGCCCAGGGGTGACAGGTGCAAGCCATCCCTTGCGAAGCAGCGTGGCTTGTCAAGCATGTCATCCCAAGCAGACAGACACTGGATCCCCTTAGAATGACACCAGTAATTAAGCCAATTGTTAAAACTGATCATTTTGTCTTTGTACTGTGGCATCATTCTTGGTGAGGGTAAGATGCTGCTCAGGGTCAGGGTCATACCGGCCTGGGCTACATAATCAGAGAGCTCCTCTATGTCTCTTTTCATGTAGTCCAGGGAGGTACGTCTCAGGTCGTTCACACCAGCATGTACAATGACTGAGTCATATTTGTACTTGCTGTGGAGTGATCTGAGTGCTTGTGTTACGTGGCGGATTCTAGCTCCCGACAGGCAGCTTACTGTGACCCTCTCCTTGTTCAGTCTTGTGAGTGGGACGTCAGTGTGCCTGACTATGGAGTCACCTATTACAAGTGTGTCTGGCATGTTGTTTGGCCTTAAGGGCTGTGACTGTTTAGCACACTGACTTTGTGAACTATGTGTTGCATGTGCTATGTCTTGAGGTGGTGGTTGCTTGGGTGTCTGCTTTGGAGGCCTCTGTTGTTTTGGTAGATTTTTAATCAGCGCCTCCGAGTATGTTTTTGTGTGTTTATGTGTTTGGTTTGCAGTTGTGATAGTTCTCTATGAGACTGGGTTTGTGGTGTGCGTGGTTACCTTCTCCTCCTGACTGGTCTTGCCAGTACTGAATTGAGAGAGCTCAGCCTCCAGTTTGGCTATATAGTTGCATCTCTCGCATATATTTGTATTTGTTGGGAGGAGGAGAGGGTTGTCTGTGTACATGAGGCAATTGTAACATTGCCTTAAGATTCCCAGATTCACCAGCTGAACAGGAGAGGACGCCAGCAACTGACCCTTCGACATGCTAGAAATAGTGAAAAAGATTGCTGTGTAACTGAGTCAGAAAGGACCTATAGGGAAATGGGTACTCAACAGAATTTAGGTGAATGAAGTACTTTCGTTTGTTTAAGAGTGCTTTACCTGTATAAAAAATGCTCAAGGAGCAAGTGCTGAGCTTTTCAGATAGAGTATAGGCTGTTTAGATTGCAAGTAGAACAGTTCTAAGGGAAAAATTGAAGAGCAGACTTGGCGGAGCCAGAAAAAGTTTAACCTTGTTTAACCGCGCACGACCGCGCAAAGCCGTGCAAACGCGGATTTTAAGCAGTGAACTACGAAAGAGCTAGGAATGGTCCCAAACAACCAATTACTAACAGCTTCTTGTGCTGAGGTCACTTCCCCCAAGGATAGGTAGGCTGCTCAAGGCTCCCCACTCCCACTGGTGAGCAAAGAAATTTCCTTCTATCCAAGTAAGGTAATGGACAACACAGGAACTACACCACAGCCCAGAATACAGCAATGCCTGTATACTGGTCTAAACTAGTCGAGAAAGGCGGGAAAACAAGGATTATTTTTTTTTTTGTTTTTTTGTTTTTTTGTAGAAATACACAGAAAATGCAGAGACAGTGATAAATTAGTTACACAGGCTAGCACACTTTAGTGGACAGCCTCCACAGTTCAATTAAACAAACAAACAAGCAAACCTTCGACTAAATTCGACTAAATGTAACTTTAAGTGCAGATTTTAAAATAAATGCAGTAATCAGTAAAAAAACAGTTCAGGCTAGTTCAAAGTAAGCAGCAGAAGCTATTTTCAGTGAAAAAAAAGCAAAGATACTTAAATCCAGAAGGTAGTCGCTTTTTCGAGTTCCTTGCTGCTAGGACCACTCTCTGTAAACCCACGTGGAGCTTTGTCTGAGCAGTATAGCCAGAAAAAACGCCCAGAGGCGGATTTTAAGCAGTGAACTACAAAAGAGCTAGGAATGGTCCCAAACAACCAATTACTAACAGCTTCTTGTGCTGAGGTCACTTCCCCCAAGGACAGGTAGGCTGCTCAAGGCTCCCCACTCCCACTGGTGAGCAAAGAAACTTCCTTCTATCCAAGTAAGGTAATGGACAACACAGGAACTACACCACAGCCCAGAATACAGCAATGCCTGTATACTGGTCTAAACTAGTCGAGAAAGGCGGGAAAACAAGGATTATTTTTTTGTTTTTTTGTAGAAATACACAGAAAATGCAGAGACAGTGATAACTTAGTTACACAGGCTAGCACACTTTAGTGGACAGCCTCCACAGTTCAATTAAACAAACAAACAAGCAAACTTTCGACTAAATTCGACTAAATGTAATTTTAAGTGCAGATTTTAAAATAAATGCAGTAATCAGTAAAAAAACAGTTCAGGCTAGTTCAAAGTAAGCAGCAGAAGCTATTTTCAGTGAAAAAAAGCAAAGATACTTAAATCCAGAAGGTAAATTCTGTATCATTGTACTAGAAGCTTTGGAAGACTGACATTGCCTAGAAGGGGCACTATGAGGGTGGACAAGTTTTTAGCCAATATACAAAGACCTCGGGAGGGATAAGTGTAGGACATCCCTAGCAAAGCAGTTACGAATGTACCACCTTTTCTCAAGTTTATATATACTGCTTACCTTAGAATGACACCAGAAGTTAAACAAAATGTTGAAATGCTCCTACTGTGGCATCATTCTTTGTTCTGGAAGAATGCTACTCAAGGCTAGGTGCATACCTGCCCTCAGATAAATATTCCAAGAGCCCCATCATCTCTCTTTTCATATATTCCAGGGAGGTACGTCTCAATTACACCCATGTGCACTGTGTTATACACTCGTGCTACACGTGCACTTGAGGTGCGAGTACTTGAGTGCATGCATGATGTCGCCAATCCTGACACTTGATACAGGCAATTCTCCTTTTACAGCCTGGTGAGAGGTGCATCAGTGTTTCACTACAGTCAATTATGACTAAGTAATTGGATGGTGTGGAGATTTGCCTTATGGGCATTTGAAATGAATCACTGTGACTCTTAGATTAGATGTTTGGTTCATGATAGGTGCTATCTATACAAGTTTGTTTATAAAGCTGCTGAAGGTACTTGTCTTTTAGGTTACATTTAGGAAGGCTTTTTGATTTAGGTAGGTTATGTAGGTCTGTGTGTTTGGTCTGAGCTGTGTGGGATTAGTTTTGTGTGGTACTACAACCTGCATGTTATTTGGTGTGGCTTCATGTGAGATTTTTGACTCCAAAAACATTATATAACTATTTCTCTCTCTCACACACACTGTTAGTTTTAGAAGTGGGTAACTGTCAGTAAACATGAGAACTGCTACACTATCTCAGAATGCCCATTTCAGTCAAGCTGGTTATCAAAATATATGAAAAGTGCAAGTTAATGCTTCCAGTTACTTAGTAATGTGGGTCGGGAGGTACTGCCTGCGTGTTTTGGAGCTGATTTGTACCTACAAGGTTTTGAGTAAATACTGTGGTCTCAACCCTGCTGCACACATCTAGGAACAAGTGATCCTTTGCTCCTTCCCTCAATAGAAGCTAAGAGTGGCACTAATCCCAAGATGCTTCTTAAGAAGTAGCATTAACCCAGATGTTGCTGGGTTCAGAACACTTGCTAAATTTTTCTCTAAACAGATACACCCTGGCTGGAACCTACAGTATCTGGGCACAGCAAAAAAAAAAAAAGATGTACAAGGGGGTCTCACCAAAACTGCAAACAGATCAATCAGTGAAGTCCCATACACTTTGCTCAATCACAGACCAGCTGCAAAGGATTCCTCTCTGCTCCTTTTCTAAACATGAGAAAAGCAGTAGCATTAATCCTAAACTGCCTCCTAAGAAACAGCACAAGCTTTCTTATGACTGGTAATCTCTAGGAAAGCAAGAAAATAATGTCCTCCTGCTCCTTCTCTACCCAGAGGAAAGACAGAAGCACTAATCCCACATTGATTCACAAGAATCAATTCTTGGGCTCACCAGTGATTGGTAGTCTAGTCTCAGATGTTACAGATTTTAAAAGTAAAATGGGAAAAAAAGGATTAATACTCTGAATATTACAGTGTGTGTAGTAAGTGACTGGGCTGACAAGAAACAGAGGCTAACACAAGCTTTAAGAAGACAGGGCTTTCCCAGTTTGATCTATTAGTGCCATAACTCTCCACCTGGAAACATCAAAAATCTGGTCAAGGCCCATGAAAAATAGGTACAAATATGTACACTGATTAACATCAAATTTGCATACATAATTATGTAACCATGCCCACTCCAGTGGAATTGTGGGATACCAACTTTCAAATGCAAACTGAAGAACAGACCACCAAAATATGGCACCAGAGTCCTCCTGCAGCCATTCCAATGCCCCATTACCTGGCTATTTCGCCTCATTTACCATAAACACTAATGTGTGCATACTACTTTACTTCTACAATGATGATATGGATTTTATTTTTACATTTTGTAGCACAACAATGCACAAACACTAGTAGACATCTGCTAAATAAAGCAATACTGTCTCGCAATGAAAATAGACTTGGCATTAAAACTACTCTGCCCTTGAAACTCTCATTCATTGAAACAACACTGAAATGCACACCACATCCAAAGAAAATGCATCTGGCCAGTGGTGGCTAAAGATTACCTTTGGGGTGTTTTCAAATCATTGGCCCCTTGCACACAAAACATACATACATGTGTTCTTTTCTTTGATACACCTTCCTGACTTTATTAAATTATATTCCTTGTACAGCATACTTGTTAGACAAAGCGCATTTTAAATTTATTGTTTGAGCATTTTTCCAGTAGGTGATGAAACAAAATGCATGAACCAATAATGACAAAACTGCCCAAATTCAGAACATTTCCATCATAAAAGTCTACTTCCACACTCTCACAATATATATCTATATCTCTATATAAAACAGAATGACAGTAGTGTAAGCCGTAGGCATCTTGCACAGCTTCTTGCACTTATTTTCAATTTCAGGTTTTTTTGGGTAAGGGCGGCAAACATTTTGGAAAGTCTTGAACCCAAGACCCTGTGCACTACAATCAGAAAAGCATACCACTATGCCAAATCAGCAGTTTCCTAAAATATAGGAAGACTGAAACCTAAATGGCTATCATTTAGTGAATTCAGTTCTCACTTGTCACCAAAGTTCTCAACCTCTTAGCACAAAAAACCTGGACAAAGCCAATAATGTGGGAATACAGAATTCACTTCTCACATTTGTCACCAAAGTTTTCCATTTAACACAAAACACCTGGACAAAGCCAATAATGGGGGATACATAATTTAGTTCTCACATGTCACCATAGCTCTCAACCTCTTAACACAAGAAAAATGGACAAAGTCAATAATGGGGGAATACAGAATTCAGTTCTCACTTGTCACCATAGCTCTTAACCTCAACACAAAAAACCTGGACAAAGCCAATAATGGGGGAATACAGAAATCAGTTCTCACTTCTCACCATGGCTCCCAATGTCTTAGCACAAAAAACCCGTACAAAGACAATAATGGGGGAATACAGCCCCAAAATAGGGACAAATGTATCTTATAAACTTAGAAAATTCCTAGAATAAAAGGTTTTGTGTTACCATTTATTTTCTGAAGAATATGAAGTCTGAAATTCAAATGCCTGTCATTATTTAGTGAATTTAATCCTTCAGTGATTGCCACAAAAATCCTAAAAACCACAGACTTTATGAGGAACAGATCAAATATGAGGCATAAATTCACAAGTAGGGGGCAGCTAGGGACTTTAAAGGTACAGGATTTGAGCCTGAGTACCTCTAGCCACCAGATCTATTAAATTGGGACACACACACACACACACACACACACACACACACACACACCCCTACTGATTTGCAATCAAATACAAATGTTATTCGACTACTTGCCTTCAGTACTTGGTCTGATCTAACAAAATGCAGTACTAGACTATTCATGATTGAAGTAAACATTTTCAGACTTGCTCGGGCTTCTGAAATATGTACAGGCTTCACTAGTGAGGCTGACTATCTCCATTTACAAAATGACATGCTAAATTAAATATTCCTTGTTTTTATGTCTGTTGGTATGTTCTCTGCTGTTATGGCCTGCTTAAAGGAATGCAGTGACAATCTTTCTGAACTGGTAACGTTTGTCCGTACTAGCTCTTAAAAGAGTCAAAAAGAAAAGAAAAATACTACCGTGATGCAATGATGCTGACAGTGTTCCTTTTCATAGGTTCATACTAGGCTATCTGCCCTAGGGCATTTATAAGCCTAGCCAGAATGTGTTTGGCTTTCGCCACCCATTTTAAATTTATTTTGCTATGCCCTTTTTCGAGGTTAGTATACTGTGCCTCTGTCTAACAGTGACACAGAAGTGATACCCGGGGTAAACCTACAATCTCCCATCCACTCATCAAGATTCCTCTTGAAGAGAGTCAATGAGGGACTCTGCCTAACCTGGACTGGGATTTTATTCCAGAGTGAAGGGAGCCTCTGGGTTATGAATCTGTCCCTCCAGCATGTCCTATTTATTTCAGTGCTGAGGTTCAAGTCTCTCGAGCGCGTAGCTCGATGGGATTTGGATTTTCTGAGGTGCAGTATGTCCATTAATTTCGGGTTGGACATGGCTTTATACGTCAGGCACCGATCGCCTCTGAACAGGCGGCATGAGAGCTGGAGTTTCTTTAACCGGGCAGCATATGGCATCTGTTTAAGCCCTTTGATCCTCTTGGTGAGGTACTTTTGGGGTCTTTCCAGTTGCTGCAGGTGTCTGGTAAGGTACATCCCAAAAGGGGCATTGTACTCAATTATGGGCCTGATGAGGGATGAGTAAAGAGGCACGATGACCTCCCCTGATCTAGATGTGAATCCCTTCATGATTAGGTGGGCTATATAAAATGTTTTTCTAACCACTTTGGCCACGTGGTTGTCAAATGAGAGATTGCTATCAACTTGGGTCCCCAGGTCCCTAATTACTTCTTCTGTACTTAATGGATTACCAACTATGTGGTAATTTCTGGGCACTTTGTTTTTGCCAAAGGGGATGACTATACACTTTTTGGCATTTAGCTTGAGGCCATGGCTCTGGCACCAGTTCTCTGTTTCTATGAGGCCCTTTTGGAGGATGCTTGTGTCGGCTGGAGAGTCGATTATGGTGCCCAGTTTGCAGTCATCTGCAAACTTGGTCAGCCATAGTCCTTCCGTGTTGGCCTGTACCTCCGAGAAATATATACCGAACAAGAGAGGTCCCAGGACTGAGCCTTGTGGGACACCACTTGTAACTGATTTGGAGTCTGACATGGCTCCAGCAATTCTAACCATGTGGGTTCTGTCCTTGAGCCAGTTTGCAATCCATCTAGTGACATAGGGGTTTATATTTAAGCTGGTGAGCTTATCTATAATGCCCGAGTGGGGTATTGTATCGAAGGCTTTTGCGAGGTCCAGGTAGGCTGTGTGGACCACCTTCCCCTCGTCAATGGCCTTGGTGACTGTTTCAAAGAAATCAACCAGGTTTAAGAGGCAGGATCTGCCCTTAACAAAGTCGAACTGGGTAGGATCCAGTGTCTGTAGGTCCCCAATATCTTTATTTATGAGGTCCATGATGATCCTTTTCATAGCTTTGCAGACCAAGCTAGTCAGGCTTATGGGGCGATAGTTTCCAGGATCCGTTGAGGCACCACCTTTATGGAGAGGAACCACTGTTGCTGTACGCCACTGTTTGGGCACATATCCTGTAGTAAGGCTGAGATTGAACAGTAGTTTTAGGTTTGGGTTTAGCTCTTCTTGGAGTTCATGTAGGATGTAGCCCGGGACACCGTCTGGTCCCATTGACGCTGTGTTTGTTGCTTTGGAGAGGGCAGCTCTTACCTGAGCATCTGAGATGTCAGGGGGGCAGCACTCTGCTGGGATAGATATTTGCCCTTTCGGTGGGGAGGGGGGGGGAGAAGTTTGCGCTGAACCTGTAAGCTAGGATGTTGGCAATGTCTGTGGGTTCAGTGTATTTTTTGTCATTTTGGACTAATTCTGAGCATATCTGGGAATTACCACCCAGGTTCCTAACATAACTAAAGAAAGCCTTGTGATTATCCTTAGTGTCCTGTGCAATTTTTCTCTCAAAGCTGGCCTTAGACAATTTTATGAGTACTCATAGTTTTTTGCTAATACTGATCAGTGATGCCTTCCTTTTTTGGGATTTTGCTCTATCATTTAGTAGCTTCCTCCTTCTATTGTATAGTTTGTTTATGGCTGGGGTCCACCAGACAGGACGTCTGCCTTTGGAGGATTGGGTCTTGGTTTTATTTGGGATCGCATGATCCATGCATTCCTGAAGGTGTTCATAGAATGTGTTTATAAAGGATTCTGCGGTCTGGGCCATATTTTCCACAGGCCCGGGGGCTTTGAAGGATTCCACCTCAGTTTTGAGGAGTGTGAAATTTGCTTTAGAGAAGTTTTTCACTGTGGTTTTCTGGGCAGGGGTGGGGTCGGGATGTGAATATCCAGTGAGATTAGTTTATGGTCTGATCTTACCAGTGAGGGATACACTTCTGGTCTGGAGCATAGAGTCCCCATGTTGGTGATGATCAGGTCCAGTATGTTTTCCCCTCTTGTGGGAGTGGTAACAAGTTGTTCCATAGCATTTGAGTTTATAAATTCTAGGAACCTTTGGGCTAGGGTGTTGGAGCTAGAGTAATGCTCCCAGTCTATGTTTGGGTAGCTGAAGTCGCCCAATATAATGGTGTTTGGAGAGACCTTCATATTTTCCAGTGTTCTCAGGAAGGCCGAGTGTGGTTCCTGGGTTTGGGAGGGTGGTCTGTAGCAGGCTATAAACTGGAAGGCAGTTTTACCCACTGTTGCACATGGATAGTCTCTGATGCTTCGTGCTTTGCCACCAACCTGGAGGTGTGGGTATCTTTGATGAATATCGATACTACCCCTCCTTTTGTGGTTCGGTCCAAGTTTTGGGGCCGAAAAGCATGGTATGAGGTATAACCTGGTAGTGCTGGGGTGCTCTCGGGAGCCCTGAACCAGGTTTCTGTTACTGCACAGATGTCGATGTTCTCCATGCTAAGGAGAGTTTCGAAAAGTGCATCTTGAGGTTTAGACTTCTGGCGTTGAGTAGCATTACTCTTAGTTTCTTATCCCTTGTGATACCTATGGAGGTGGGTTTGTCTTTTGAGCCTTACCTAAAAAAGGCACTATGGGGGTAGCAAGAGCCTTTGCCAATATCCGAAAGCCCAGGGATGACAGGTGCAAGTCGTCCCTAGCGAAGCATCGTGGCTTGTCGAGCATATCATCCCAAGCTGACAGGCATTGGATCCCCTTTGAATGACAC
Source organism: Protopterus annectens (assembly GCF_019279795.1). NCBI lineage: Eukaryota > Metazoa > Chordata > Ceratodontiformes > Protopteridae > Protopterus > Protopterus annectens. The sequence goes on along the minus strand of NC_056743.1, from coordinate 175,340,500 downwards.
CAGTACTTAAGCCAATTGTTGAAATTGATCATCTTGTCTTCATACTGTGGCATCATTCTTGGTGAGGGTAAGATGCTACTCAAGGTCAGGGTCATACCGGGCTGGGCTACATGCTCAGAGAGCTCCTTTATGTCTCTTTTCATGTAGTCCAGGGAGGTATGTCTCAGGTCATTCACACCAGCATGGACAATGACTGAGTCATATTTGTACTTGCCTTGGAGTGACCTGAGTGCTTGTGTTATGTGGCGGATCCTAGCGCCCGACAGGCTGCTCACCGTGACCCTCTCCTTGTTCAGCCTGGTGAGCGGGACGTCAGTGTGCCTGACGATAGAGTCACCTATTAAAAGTGTATCAGGTGTGTTGTTTAGTCTTAAGGGCTGTGACTGTTCGGCACACTGGCTTTGTGAGATATGTGTTGCACGTGTTTTGTTTTGGGGTAGCGGTTGCTTGGCTGTCTGCTTTGGAGGTCTCTGCTGCTTAGGCAGATCTTTATTTAGAGCCTCCGAGTTTGTTTTTGTGTGATTATGTGTTTGGTTTGCTGTCGTGGTAGGTTTATGTGAGACTGGAATTGTAGTGAGTGTGGTTTTCTTCTCCTCCTGACTGGTTATGTCAGTACTGAGTTGAGAGAGCTTAGCCTCCAGTTTGGCTATATGGTTGCATCTCTCACATGTGTTGGAATTTGTTGGGAAGAGGAGAGGGTTGTCTGTGTACATGAGGCAGTTGTAACATTGCCTCAAGATTCCCAGATTCACCAGCTGGACCGGAGAGGAGATTGACAACTGACCTTTGGACATGCTAGAATAATATTGGGAATTCCTTAATAATTGAAAACAAGGGCCAGTGGGGAGTGAGGGTGTAGTGCTTTTAATTTTTAGTGCTGACTTGTATAATTGCTTTAGTGAGCAAGTGCCAGGTAACTTAAGTGCAATGTGTTACAGGTAACTTAAATGCAAAAACGACAAACAGTACCTTTCTTTCAAGTGAAACAAGGAAATAAGTACAGTAAGCAATGCAGATATCACTAGTGATCCACAGAAGCGCTGAGAAGCCGCGTATTAGGTGGAATTAGCGTTCCAGGGAAATAACAAGCAAACAAACAAGCATATAAACAAAGCTAGATTCAGCAGGCCTGGATCTAGTCTGTTCTACAGCAAACAAGGTGTACCAATTTCAGTAAGATACAGTTCAAATATTCAGGCACTATAAACCTTTAACCAGAAATTCCCAGCTCAGAAGGGCAAAGTACAGCCTCTTCTCCCACAAGAGTGCAGACCACGAACCTTCTTAATTTAAAATAACTGGCCTGAAGCCCAAGTGCTTAAACCAGAACTAAAACACTTTAAGAATAACCGACACTGGGCTCTCAATCAGCAGTTCCCAACTTAAAAGGATGAAAGCTACCTGTCCTGCCACCACAGTGCATGCCGCAAACCTTCCTAATGTAAAACAACTGGTCTGAAGCCCAAGTGCTTAATCCAAAAGACTTAGAATGATAGCTACACTTTAATCAAGTTACTACCAAGCAGTAATAAATACAATTGAATACTTTAGAGAATGCCTGGATTAGTGCTAAAGTTACACAAACAAAGCTAGATCCAGCAGGCCCGAATCCAGTCTATGCCACAGCAAACAAGGCGCACCGACTTCAGTAAGAAGCAGTTCAGATATGCATGCACTATAAGCCTTTAACCAGAAATTCCCAGCTCAGGAGGGCAGAGTCCTGCCTCTCCTCCCACAAGAGTGCAGACCACGAACCCTCTTTATGTAAAATAACTGGCCTGAAAGCCCAAGTGCTTAAACCAGAATTAATACACTTTTAGAATAACAGACACTGAGCCCTCAATCAGCAGTTCCCAACCTAGAAGGATGTAAGCTACATGTTCTGCCACTACAGTGCAGACCACAAACCCTCTCAGTGCAAAATAACTGGTCCGAAGCCCAAGTGTTTAAACCAAAAGGCTTAGAATGAGTTACACCACGCAGTAATAAATACAATTGAGTACTTTTAAGATGATGCAAAAGTAAAATAAAGTAGGTAGAAACACAAGTACAGTAAAAGCAGATGAAATTTTTTTTTTTTTTCTGAACAAGTGCTGAGATCAAAGAAACAGATTTGAGTGCTGAAACTAGAAAACTGGCTGGTTATAATAAAAATAAACTAAGCTAGAAGGCTTCCCTCCAACACAGAAGGGCTTGGGGGCTCAGAAGCCTACAAATAGTCTATACCACTTAACAAGAAAGGCAGGAAACAAGCTTAATTTTTTTTTTTGTTTCCCAGATGCTCTCTTTGTACACAGTAGGAGTGCCTGAAATCAGAATATGATCTCACTGCACTCAGTTGAGTGAGCAAATGAGATGGGCCCAGAAGGAGTATCCAAACACAAATTTACAAGAGGGGCGGGCAGTTTGAAGGCCACTAAGATTAACACCAAAACAAAAACAGGGAGGGTGGGTGGGACTAACTGAAGAGCAGAGTCAAAACTTCCAGTTCAGTTAACATTCCTGCAACACAGTTAAAATCAATTTAAATACTGTATTCTTTGGGGAAAAAAGTGCAGATAAAGGTACTTAAATTCTCTTATACGTCCAGTTGAATACAGCAAGTTCTTAGCCGGCCAAAGCTGAGGTTTTTAAGCAGAAAATATTTTACACTGTACCACTTAAATAGGCAAGGACAGGAAATCAATACCCCCACACCTGTAATTACTAGCAAATAACAAAATTCAGCAAACACTGACTAACTTCCAGTTCAGTTAATATTCCTGCAACACAGTTAAAATCAATTTAAATACTGTATTTTTTGAAAAAAAAGTGCAGATAAAGGTACTTAAATTCTCTTATACGTCCAGTTGAATACAGCAAGTTCTTAGCCGCCAAAGCTGAGGTTTTTAAGCAGAAAATATTTCACACTGTACCACTTAAATAGGCAAGGACAGGAAATCAAATAATGTGGCTACCCCACACCTGTAATTACTAGCAAATAACAAAATTCAGCAAACACTGACTAACTTCCAGTTCAGTTAATATTCCTGCAACACAGTTAAAATCAATTTAAATACTGTATTTTTTGAAAAAAAGTGCAGATAAAGGTACTTAAATTCTCTTATACGTCCAGTTGAATACAGCAAGTTCTTAGCCGGCCAAAGCTGAGGTTTTTAAGCAGAAAATATTTCACACTGTACCACTTAAATAGGCAAGGACAGGAAATCAAAGAATGTGGCTACCCCCACACCTGTAATTACTAGCAAATAAAATTCAGCAAACACGGACTAACTTCCAGTTCAGTTAATATTCCTGCAACACAGTTAAAATCAATTTAAATACTGTATTTTTTGAAAAATAAAGTGCAGATAAAGGTACTTAAATTCTCTTATACATCCAGCTGAATACAGCAAGTTCTTAGCCGGCCAAAGCTGAGGTTTTTAAGCAGAAAATATTTCACACTGTACCACTTAAATAGGCAAGGACAGGAAATCAAAGAATGTGGCTACCCCCACACCTGTAATTACTAGCAAATAACAAAATTCAGCAAACACTGACTAACTTCCAGTTCAGTTAATATTCCTGCAACACAGTTAAAATCAATTTAAATACTGTATTTTTTTTGAAAAAAAGTGCAGATAAAGGTACTTAAATTCTGTTATACGTCCAGTTGAATACAGCAAGTTCTTAGCCGGCCAAAGCTATAGCCTATGTGACTGACTTAAACAGTTGTTTATGAATGACATAGTACATTATGATGTTTAATTCAGGGACTTGCATACAGGCCTGACTCATTCATGAGGGTTGTGCCTAAGTACCTGACTACCCCGTCCTGAGTAAGTCCAAGCAAAAGTCATACATGCTGGCGAGTGAATCTTTAAACCATAGTGATTATCTGATAAATAGTTAGTCGTAAATGTCAATTGATTTGTGCAAGATTCCAACTTGGCATTATCTTTACACATTTTTGAAACTAATGTGTTGGTATCCATATAATTAGCAATCCAAAATTTGTTCTATTTCCATAATGCCAAGTAAAGATGGTTATTATCAAAAATCCCTGAGCTTGTTACAGCAGAGACCACCAACATCACTGATACAGGCTTATTTAAAAAATAAATAAATAAATGGCTATCTCATGTTCTTCAGGTAAAAACACTCTCCAGGTAATTAAAAAGGTAGGATTGTGCAGCCAATTGATCATCTGGAACAACATGGCTGGTTGACTAATACAGAACAGATCTCTTGAGACAAAAATAGTGCCCATTATAAGAGATCTCTGCTTCATATAACACATAATGACTATGAAATTTCAGTTTTATCACCAAGAGGCCAGAAAATCGCTATTCATGCTCAAGCCTTGATCCTACCTCTATGAGGTTGTTATAACTGTATTATTGTCTGAGAAAAGCATGTCAAGATCAGTGGCCCAGGGTTCTGAAAGAGACCATGGAATCCAGGAATAAAGTGATCAGCAGTTAGGATTAAAACCTTTGAATTCCACAGCTTTAAATCTGTGGGCTGTAACTGTGATAAAATAACAGTACGAGTATCAGGTGGGGATCCAAGAAAGTAACTGATTCTCCCCCCAAGTCTGTGGTACCAAACATAAATGTAACACCAGCACCAACATATTTTCTAAGTAAGGGAGTACAGAGGTTGCTACCTGGATAGCAAGAAGAATGTGCCGCGGTTATAGGATCCTTATCACTTCAGATATAGGAATCACCCAGTATATGCAGGATCCCAATACAAAACTGATGCATCTGAATATGAATTTTGAAGGCCATGACACAGTCTAAGATCATTAGTGGAATGATTTCTGTACACTGCAGTGGTACTGTGATGTGTTTACCATGGCTCCACATGGTTACAAATACCACATTTCTATTCATCTCCCCTTTGACCATAAACCTTTCAGTTCAAGTTTTCCCTACCTTCATGTACTGTACATTTCTGACATCTTTATGATGTTTGCCACTTTGCTGCAAATAGTCTTCCTACTGTATAGCAGCAAAGAAGTGACACCTGTACAGGTCACAGATTTACAGCAATTAAGAAATACTATAATAGATACACTATATTTACACAATGTGACATAAAGTTGCTTTTATTTTCAATAAAGGTCTGTATTCATAATGCAGCATTCACCCATTTCAGGGTTTGTCAAGTGTAAGCAAAATTTGATGAAAACATTCTATACATCCATTGGCAGAGTAAGCATAATACCATTTGGCAAAAGTAATCACTATACAATATTTATCTTTGAATACCACCCCCCCCCCAAAAAAAAAAAACATTCCTTAAGCTAAATAAATTGCAAAATTATTGTTCTTAAAATGTATAGCAATAATTTGGAGCTTTTCTACCTGGGCCTTTGCTGAAAATGGATTTCTACCCAATCACACTTTCCTGGTAATCAAATGTCAATAAATAAATACTACCACAATGCCAGTAATGGAATACAGTAATTATAGCTTGCATTGTGCAAATGACTGCTACTATACCAAGGGGTTGTATACCTGGGCAAAAGTACAGCCCCTAACATTGAATCAAACAAGCACAGGCACATTCCATTTCGGACATCAACATGAATTCCTGCCATGGTATACATTGAAGTCCAGCACGTATGTTTTCAATAGACATGCTTTTTTTTCTTTTATTTTTCTTTCTTTTTTTTTTTTTTTGTGGACTGCAGTCCTAAATAACAGAATAAGTGTTTTGTACAGCAACATACTTCAAAGGATCAGCAGTGATCTTGTGGCAAACACATGCGAAGATGACCAGCATACCACATTTATCATTCATCAACTGGCTCAGTAAAAACAATCCAGCATGCATGTATGTTGTAAAATAGGATATAATTCCATATTATGTTGTTCACATACACACACACAACTTACTTCAATCCTTTCCGTTCGCTCTTCTCCAGCCAGAATTCTTTCCATGCCGGCGGACGAATGAATCCACTTCCCGAAAGAGAACGGCGCCATTAAAACAAATGCTCGGGTGTTTGCTCACATCCGGACGCTTCCCATGCACACAACCATTCAAAAAGCTGGCCGGAAATACTCGATCGTGAGCCCCTGAGCTCAATTCCGACAGGCTGGTAGCCCCAACGGAGCTGACGTCATTGCACATGTGATGACGTCAGCTCAAACCGCGAAAAAATAAAAAAAGCAGCAACAAAGTCAGAAATGAAGGGGCGCCACTCAGAAATCATGGCACCCCATTATTTGACCCCCAAAACTTGGTAAAAACCAAGTTATTTAGTATGGTTCGGAGGTATGATCAGTGCCCAGAAGAATGAACTGGAAGGAGCTTCTAAAGTCAAATTTACAGCAGAAAAGGAGCAGCTCAAAAGCCACCAAGTTTAAGATAAAAAAATGTAATATAAAGCAAACTGTAATACAACAAATGTAAAAATAAATAATGGAAGCATCCCAAGCCTTAAATCAAGATATCCAATCCAAAAAAACAGCAGAAGTCTCACAGCACTTTCAACTAAATAAGAATGTAGAAAATGTTCAACTGTCATCAAAAAAAACACAGCAGAGACGTAGAAGCAGTATAAATGCTTTCCTTTCAGTATATCGTAAAATGCCAATAAGAAATAATAACTAAGGCAGAACAATATTAGCAGCAGTCCAAGTTGTAAATATCACAAACTAGTAATCGAAGAAAAAAAGCGTAGTTTATTATAAAACAGGGTTAGAGCTTTCGCTGTAAAACTTCATCAGACCACAATTGCAAACATTGGACTAACATCTGAATACTAACTACCCAAGTAAAATTCTGTCTTTTTACATCAGTGAGATACAAACATATCACAAGTTGCTAAGCTACTGTATACAGAGGAAAAAACTTCATTTGCAAATAAATAAAAAACTTATGAAAACAAGAGAGACATGTAAAAATCACTTTTCCAGCCTTCTTTTCAGGCACAACACAAATTGCTAAGCTACTGCATGCACAGCAAGACATATATTAGAAAAGATGCAATGATACCAGCAGAAGAGTTGACCCTTACAAAACAGTGGCAGAAAGAAAAAGTATTTAAAATTGGAGACACCGCACAGAAGAGAGACAAGTTTATCTCAGCACTCAAGGAATGTCAAGCAGGTGCGAGATTCAAACTGCTGTATCCAGCAGTCTTCAGAACATTCTTCCTGCAGTCACTTTTTGAAGTGGAACAGGCTAAGGAGAAAATAGTTTGTCCAACAAAGAATGAGCTAGCAAGCTGAAGGGGACTCACCTCATTCTTCTCACAATAACAAAGCCCATAAACAAACTTAGCAAATGAAACCTCCTCAATTGTTCAAAAGAAAAATTCTTGAGACACAGAAAAAAAGCTAAAGCTGTAAGAATCAGGTGTACCTTGGACTTGAACCATAGACAGGTGTTGGGAGATGATTATTAGAAAGACCAACAACACTAAAATAAGTGAACAGACAGGAGAATATAAAGGATCAATCCCACTGGTTATAGGAACAGACATGTGAAATACTGCTTTTCAAGAAAACCTAGTGAAAAAGACTGGAACTTTGTTGACTTTAAGTCATTAATGTTTACAATGGTACTGAAGGAAATGTAGTAACTAAGTAAAAAGTTATTTGTAGACAAATGTTAATGATGTAGACTGCATGTTATGGTGTACGGCAGTTTTGCATAGCATGCAGTCAGGGATACTTTAAATGCGAGGATGTCGGTAGTACTTTTTTAGTTTTAAGATGATAAAGCAAACAAGCTAGGAATAATAGCTTTCTATCAGAATGGGTACGGTGTTCATATTATTATGGAATATAAACGGCCTTACAGGTATAAACAAAAAGCAAACAGTATTAAATTATATTAAGAAGTGCAGTACAAAAATAGCAATTTTGGATAGATACTTAGATAGAAATGAGCATGTGAAAGGATTTGAGAATGGATATTCAGCATAATATCAGAGATAAAGGAAAGAGGGGTATAATATACTGATTGCTATGGGTCTATGTTCACACATCGAAGAACACTTAACCGAATGACTATTCTGCGAACGTCACTTTTATCAAAGAGTGAAATCGTAAAAATAATCAAGAATGTCACTTTTATCAGAGTGTGAAATCGTAAAAATAATCAAAAGGTAAGAGTTGGCCAACAACAAGGAAGTTCCGCACTGTATAAGGTAAACTAAACAAAACCTTTTAAAATTTGCCCTTTTCCCCACTGTAGTGTGATCTCGGAGAGTCGGAGTTGGTATATATAGTTGGGTGGGTGTGGAGGTCGCAGCCCTCCAAATTCATGATTTACTTCCTTGTTGTTGGCCAACTATTACCTTTCAATGATTTTTTTTTTTACAATTATTTCATTCTTCGATGAAAGCAATGTTCGGGGATTACCGTTTGTGGAATAACCGTTCAATTAAGTTTTTCTTCGATGTGTAAACATAGATCCAATTGCTACAAGGGGCTCCAACAGTGATAGAAGAGGAAAAGACAGTAAGGGTAGATTTGCGGTTGTAAGGCATTTCTAGCAAGGGAGAAGGAATAAGCTGGCATGTATTTATATTCTACCACAAACTGCTGTTATGGAGCTTTAAAAATTTTGGCCGAAATAATCAGCTGTCAGTAGGGAACATTATTCATGGGTGGGGATAGGAACATTGTTTGCAAAAGTGAAGATGTGCCAGGGAACCTAAAATGGAAATACAGGAAAAAAGAGGGTAGCTGTCTGAAGAAATATGAGAGAATATGTAGTATGGAAGATAGAAATACAGTAGTAGGAAATCATACGGAATTTACAAATTACTCAACAAGGTGCAAGGTACAATAAAGGGGCAAGACTGAATAGAATTTATATTTTGCAGGAGTATGTGTATTTAAATGAAAGCTTTGACATGCATTCAATAACTAATGCACTAATCAAAACTACTATAAAGATGTAAGGTAATAAAGTAAAAATGAGACACTGGTGCTTTCCTACTTTAGCTGATAAAAAGGAAAGATTAAAGGAAAAGGTGGGGGAATGATTTGAGAGTTATTAAGGAAGGTAGACATTCTTTCAGAATGGATAGCTAGTGAGTGATGTAAAATGAAAATGAAGTAGAAATAAGAGAGAAAGAAATGGAAGAGAAGTAACTGGAATTATTTCTAGAGGCTGACAAAGGTTAAAGTACTAAACAATAATGGGGAATATGACAGAACAAGAAGACAAACATGGGCGGGTGCTAAAGGGAAAATAAGGGAGTGCCTGGATAACATGCATGAGTTTAGAAAGGTTGCGGTTAACCAACTATTTTTTGACAGCAATCCAACAGTACAACAATTTAGGCAACAAAAGAAGAAGGGTCTGTTGCAAAACTTAGGTAGCCTACTACAGGAAAACTAACTACAGATCCTGTAGAGGTAAGTAGAGCTATTAGAGGTATCTTGGCAACTCTATGACAATTTGTATAAATCAGATGAAAGGGGAAACCAAGGAAAGGCAGAAACCAGAAATGTTTATGGAATACTTAACCAAGCCAAGTTTAAAGGAAGATTATTCTCAAGAATGAATAGCTAAGAAGACAGGAAGGGATGGGAAAGATGGTGATCTATAACCCAGGAACAGATAGTATATCCCTGTGAAAGTCTGAACAGTAGGAGGAAGAAAGTAATAACAATCTGGAAGACTTGAACTTGTTATAAAAGAGGGACAATACCAGCACCTTTGAAGAAAGTTGTGGTGGTTGTATTACTTAAGAGGGTAAGTGACTCTTCAGATCAAGCTTCAAATACACCAATTTCAATTTAAAACCATGACTAAAAAGTGCTTATCCATTACTTATACTAGCTAACAGAATAGCAAAGGTGTTGCCAAAAATGATAGATATGCTTCAATTTGGTTTTGTGGCAGGAAGGCAAACATTTAACAACAGAACAATGATGACTGAGACTAAGAAAAGATTATTTGCTGGTGAGTCTTGACGCAGAGAAGCCATTCAATAAAGTCAGCTGGGATTTTCCAGGCAAGGCAATGGTAGCATCTGCATTCCCTGACAAAGAAACCTAGTACATTTGGAGGATATCTGAAGTAAAAGGCAAGAATTAAACTGCAAGGGTTCCCTCTCTGTCAAGTGGTGTTTGTGCAGAGAAATAAGGCAGGGGTGTCCTCTTCCCCCTTTGTTACAGACTTTAAGAAAATAATGAGACCACATATCTGACATAACAAATGTGGTAATCAAGAAATGTTAGCTTTATCCACAGATTATTTTGTGCTCAAAATCTAGAAAAAAACATTTCAGTGTTGTGGAACATTTTAAGACAGCTTCAAGTATTTTCAGGATCTAAAATAAAGGCTACAGCTGTAAACTACATACCCACACAAATTGGTTCAGCAGTATGTATATCTACAGGGGATATAAAATGAAGTGCGTAGGTTATACGGATTAAAAAATGATTATATTATGGAATCTAAGGACACATGGGAAGAAACTAAAAAGATAATATAAAAAAATGAGAAGTTAGAAGCTCTTGATTATGGATATGGGCAGTTAGATACAAGCAGTGAAAACGTCCAGAGTTTCTTTAGTTTTATATAACAGGACAGGCATATTTTTATTAACCAAAGGAGTCGTTGTGGACCATAATTAATAGAGTTGAAGGAATTTACTTGTGAAGGAGGAGGGCAATATTAAATGGGATAAAGTTGATTTTCTCCACAGAACAAGGTGGTTTAGGATTACCTGATATGAAAGGATGCTTAGAGCTACATAGCTAAGGCTCACCTACTTAACACAAGAATAAAGTTGCCTATTAAATCAGAAAGGCATGGTAACGAAACCTTTGTTTTTGTTACCTCCTTTAAGATTCACTTTTCTTTTGCTAAATTGGCTTTTTCTTTTTGCCAGAATCTCTTTTCATTTGCTAAACTAGCTTTTTCTTTTTACCAGAATACCTTACCACCTTGAGGAGTAATAAACTAACAAAATTTCTTTTTTGCCAAAATTCCTCGTCTCGGAGGAAAAAATGAAATAACAGCATCTTTATAGTTATCAGGCTCGAAACAAAAAGGCATGATAACTAGTGATATTGTCATTAACATCTGTTGAAAAAATGGCCAACTGTAAACTGTCTTGAACAATTGTACCAAAAAAAAAAAGCAAGATCTGCAGCACTGACACTCAAGAAAAGAAATAAGAAGTTATGTACTCACCATAATGTTCCGAGTAGATAAACTTCATTTGTCAGCAACCTGTGGGTATCGGATCAGACTTCGGATGTGAGCGGGCAGTTTTCAACAGCTTAGATCCGAGCTCCTAGCTCCTCCCTCTACCCATAAACCCCTGCCAACCCTGACTGACCTCAGATCAAGTTTGCCCCCAAGCAGCAACTGCTACAGATATACCAATTTCAAATGTCATCTCTGAAGACAGCAAAAGTGAATGATGGAAGGTCAGGGGGAAGGAGGGGGGGATGGTTGCTGACAAATGAAGTTTATCTACTCAGATGGAACGTTATGGTGAGTACATAACTTCTTAATCTGAAGGATTTAACTTCATTTGTGCAGCAACCTGTGGGACAGAGTCCCCAGCTACCTGAATCTTGGGCGGCCATCATGGAAGGATGTTCCGGAGCACTGCAGAGCCAAAGGATGCTCTCCCTCAGGAGATAATATCCAGCTTATAATGGTTGATAAAGGTATGAGATGAGGCTCAAGTGGCGGCTGAACAAATATCATCTAAAGGAACCCTGGATCTAAAAGCAGCAGAGGTAGACATAGATCGGGTAGAGTGGGCACGGACTCCCTGAGGCACGGGCCTACCAGAACTTTCATAAGCCAAAAGAATACATTGTGAGATCCATCGAGACAATGTAACTTTGGATACAAATTTTCCCCAATTCTTTTTTGGCAAAGGAGACGAACAACTGGTCGGATTGCCTATGACCAGATGTCTTATGAATATAGAATCGAAGCTGTCTATGCACATCCAACAAGTGTAATTTGTATTCTCCTTTGTTGTGATAGTTGGGAAAGAAGACTGGCAGATTAATGGACTGGTTGATATTAGATTCAGAAGCAACCTTAGGGAGAAAGGAGGGATTGGTCCTGAGGTGGACTCTATCCTTGTGGAAGGTTAGATACGGGGGTTTGACACAAAGGGCCTGAATTTCAGAAACTCTTCTGGCAGAAGTAATGGCGACGAGAAAGGCCATCTTCCAAGACAAATACTTGAGTTCCACTGAAGCTGCAGGCTCAAAGGGGGGAGCTATCAAAGCCTGAAGCACTAACGACAAATCCCACGGAGGTACCACTTCCTTCACTGGAGGTCTGAGCAGGAATGTGCCCTTCAGGAAGGTCTTGCACAGCTTAGAAGTGATCAAGGGATGCAGATCATGTCCGACATGGTAGTGAGAGATAGCTGCTAGTTGAACCTTGACAGTGGAACAGCTAGCTCCCTGGTGAAATAATCCTGATAAGAAGTCTAGCACCACAGGTAAAGGAGCTGTGAAGGGATCCAAGTTTTGACATTCTGCCCAGATAGAGAAACGTTTCCATTTGCTACTGTAAACCTTCCTAGTAGAAGGCTTATGGGCTGCAACTAGAATAGCTTTGACTAGGGAAGAGATGCCGGGAGTCCTGGCTAGGAGTGGAACTGGAGCAGCCAAGCTGTGAGCTTGAGGCTGTCCAGGTTCAGGGTCGGGAGACCCAGGGGGTGGGAGATCAGATCCGGGAGGGGATCTAGAATCCAAGGAGGATTCACCAGATGAGACCAAAGGTAAGGAAACCAGGTTTGACGAGGCCAGAATGGGGCAATGAGGATAATCCTGCTCTCCAAACGACTGGCTTTCTGTAGAAACTTTAGCATCAGGGGGAGAGGTGGATAAGCATAAAGCAGACCGGGAGGCCAAACATGCACCAGAGCGTCTCTCGGGGATTCCCCGACTTGGGGAATTAAAGCGAAATAGCTGTTGCATTTGGTGTTTGAGGGAGAGGTGAAGAGATCGCAACAGGGCTGCCCCCATTTGGCAAAAATCTGATCCGCTACCTGCGGATTGAGAGACCACTCGTAAGGGGAAAGGATGGTGCGACTGAGTTTGTCCGCCAGGATGTTGGAACATCCCGGAATGTGCATTGCAATGAGAAAACGGTTGGTGGAGATCGCCCATTCCCACACTCTCATAGCCTCTCGACAGGGTGGGTAAGACCTGGTTCCCCCTTGTTTGTTGATGTACCAGACAACCGACATGTTGTCCGTCTGGATCGCAATCGTCCCTACAGGAAGAAGGTCCTGAAGTGCTTGCAACGCTAACAGCACTGCCCTCATCTCTAGGACACTGATATGCAAAGAGGTCTCCGTATCGTTCCACGTGCCTTGGACAGTCCTGCCCGAAGAGTGCCCCCCCACCCGAGGCAGGAGGTGTCCGTGGTCACCGTGGCCAGGGGAGGGGCCATAGAGAAGGGGTGTCCCGTGTGGAGATCCGGAGATTGCAGTCACCACATGAGAGCCCTCTTGCAAGCCCTGCTGAGGGAAATGGGATGACTCAGGGGGTAGTGAAGAAAAGACCACTGGACTTGGAGGGTCCACTGTAAGACCCTCATGTTGAGACGTGCCACAGGTAACAAGTTGATTGCCGCTGCCATAGAACCTAGAGCCCTCAGGACCAACTCCGCCGGAGGAGATGAAGATAGAAGGATGGCCCGCACATGAAACCTCAGGGTTCGAAGTCTCTCTGGGGTTAAGAAGGCTACAAGATCGATTGTGTTTAACCTGGCCCTGATGAAATCTATGACTCGGGTCGAGGTGAGAGCAGATTTGTCTATATTTATTGTGATCCCTAGCCAGGGAGCAAGGCGAAGAAAATGATCCCTGGCTGTACAGAGTAGATGCCTTGTCGAGGCGGTCAGGAGACAGTCGTCCAGGTACGGAAAAACCTGTATTCCCTGGAGCCTCAGGTGGGCTGCTATCACTGCTAACACTTTGGTAAACACCCTGGGGACTGAGGTGAGACCAAAGGGGAGAGCCCTGAATTGGTAATGACTAGCCCCTAGCCGGAAGCGGAGAAACCTCCTGGATTGTCTGTCCATTTGAATATGGTAGTATGCATCCTTGAGGTCTATTGAGCACATCCAATCGTTCTCCCATAATAGGGGGAGAATAGATTGAAGAGTGACCATCTGGAACTTTTCTTTGGTTACTGAAAGGTTCAAAAGGGAGAGATCGAAGATTGGCCTTAAGTCCCCCGTCTTTTTTGGCACCAAAAAGAACCTGGAGTAAAAACCCGATCCGAGCTGGTCTGGGGGGACGTGTTGGATGGCTCTTTTTTCTAGGAGATGCCGGATTTCCGCAGCTGCGACCTCCCTCTGATCAGGTGGGACATCGGGGAGGTGTTTGGGGAAGTGAAGAGGGCAAGAGAAAAGGATCTTGTAACCTCTGGATATGATGCAAAGCACCCAGCGGTCTGTCATGATGGACTCCCAAGCTGCCAGGTGCCTCGAGAAACGCCCCCCGACTGCCTCCAAAGTGCAGCAGTCGGGCAGCCCTTCAGGGCTGTTGCGTGGGCCGATCAGAGAAAGGTTCTCTGGACCCAAAGTTCTTTGGGACCACTCTGCCTCTAGGGCGGTGTCCTCCCTTGTCCTCCTCTGCCGCGGAAGGACTGGGGGTCCGGAGCGGACTAGGATTGTTGTGACTTCCGGAACCACATCTTCTTCTGTCCCTTTTGGTTCTTGGAGAAGGACCTCTGGGGAGCAGAGAAGTGGACTTCGACGGCAGACAACGTCTTCCCGTCCTTTTCGCTCTGGACCAAGCTGTCACGAACGTTCTTCCCAAATAGGGCAGAACCATCAAAAGGGGCATTTGCTTAAGACGCCTTGAAGGGTTCCGCGAAATCACAATGCCGGAGCCAAGCCTGATGCCTCATGATGAGACCTGCTCCGCTGGCTCTAGCTGCTCCTTCCGTGGCATGGGATAGTAGCCGCATAGAGATATTGGAAATGGACCTAAGAGTGGCCATACGGGTGGAGTACAACTGTTTGTCCTCCGCCGACATGGACTCCGGGGGCGATGCAGCGTATTCTTTAATGAGATCCTGCTGCAGCCGAATAACGTGTGCCATGTAGTTCAGTGATCTCACTGAGAAGGACGCTGAACTAAACACCCGCTTCCCTAGGCGGTCCATCGCTCAGGATTCCTTGCCCAGGGGGGATGGATCGAGAGGCTCTCCTAAGCTAGTTCCCTCTTAGTGGCTGCCATCATCAACATGGCATCTACGGGGGGACCCTTGCTCCAGTGGGGCCTGTCGGCAGTGGGACTGAGGATCCTGTCAGGGCGTTTCGGGACTCGCTCCACAGTGTCCGGCTCCTTCCACGCCCTGGTGGTAATCAGGTCCACCAGGGGGTCGGCCGGAGGGGACACCCAAGAGGTAGAAGGGCCTGCTTCAAATGCCTCCAGGAACATGGCTTTGTCCGAGGTCGGCTTTGGGGCAGACCACCCCCCTCTGATCCTAAGCATTTCCATGATGTCCCCAAAGGGGACATCCTCGGGGGGTGACCTTGGGGAGCCTTCCCCCTCCTCCAAATCCGTGTCTTCGGTTAAGGACTCAGGGGAGTCCAAGTGCCTCCTCTTGCACTTCCGCTTCTGGGGGATCTCCTCAGGGGGGCTGTCCGAGGAGGCCTCACCAGCAACATCCTGTTCCAAGGGAACAACCTGGGACATTGAAGCAGGCTGTCCCTGGGGCCGGGTGATGGAAGTCAGACCCAACAGAGAAGGAGTGTGGGGTGGAGCTGTGGCAAGGACCGGGGGCCTGGAAGCAGTCGAACGCCGAGGGAGAGACGCTCTCTCTGGGATCCGAGAGCGGGCCCTCACTCGGATCAGACAGGCGGATCGGAGCCGGCGCCGAAGCAATCGGATCCGAAGACCCAGTATGCTCTGACCTGGACGGCGCCGAAGGCATACTGAAACCCTCGGATCCAAAGCTCAGCCCTCGGCTCCAAGAGCTTGGATCCGACAAAAACGGACCCAACAGGCTCGAGGGAAGAGTCGGTGCCGAAGTACCCAAGACTATCGGCGCCGACCCACCCCCAGTTCCAAGGCGGCCCAGCTCAGAAGGCTCCAAACCCGGGAAGCGGGATGGAGAAGGAGGTATCGGGGCAAAGAAAGGGGTCGAGCTCCCCCCCCGGAGGGGGGGGCAGGAGCACTCCCATCTGCAGTTGGGCCTGGAGGAATCTTCGCATCATCCGGTCCAAGTCTGCGTTGGAAAGGCTACGCGTAGATCTCGAAGAGGCCACCGAGGTGGGACGAGAGTGCTGCCTCGATGACCTCGAAGGAGATAGGGTCTCCTCCTCCTCAGGACCTGGTGAAAAACAAGGGGGCCGGATCCGAGAAGGAGGAGACCGGGAAGCCCTGGAGGGAGAAGACCGCTCAGCCGGGGGGGCCAAAGCGGAGGCCTCGGCCCTCCGCTTGTGGTGCTTCTCCCTCCTCTTTTCTTGCCTGGCCTCCCTCTCCTCCGGGCCTACAGCGGGAGGTTGAGTCCCGGCCGGGGGAAGAGAGGCAGGAGTGGCCGCCGCCGAGGCCGCGGAGGTAGCCACAGTAGGATCGGAGGCCGAAGCCGAATCTAGGGGCAGGAGACCCGCCAGGAGTCCTTGAGTGCCCTGGGGTTGAACGCCGCGCAGATGGTACACCCAGAGGAAAGGTGTCCAACCCCAAGGCACAGAACACACCGAGTGTGGCCATCAGCCGGTGAAAGCTTATTGCCACACTCAGTGCACTTCGAGAAATTAGGTTTTGGGGCTTCAGACATTTTAAACTAAAGAAACACACACGCTAGGCCCCAACACACACACACAGACCCTAACGAACCAGAGAGGGAGGGAAAAAAATATATATAAACTAAAGAAGATTTAAGCTAAGGGAAACAGGTATGGGCCTAACGCACAATACTCACACCAAAGTATAGAAAAAGTAAAAAAAACTTTTCTATTTTTTTTTCTCACAGAAACCACTACGACAGAGCTCAAGAATCCAGCTGCTGACAACAAGCGCGGCAAACTAGATCTGGGGTCAGTCAGGGTTGGCAGGGGTTTATGGGTAGAGGGAGGAGCTAGGAGCTCGGATCTAAGCTGTTGAAAACTGCCGGCTTGGATCTGAAGTTGGATCCGATACCCACAGGTTGCTGCACAAATGAAGTTAACTACTTCAGATCAAAGATTCTCCTTCAAAACTGGCTTTATACATTTCCCACACAACACTTAAGTTATCTCAAAAATAGTAAGTGGCTAGCATTAGTCCTTAAAGGGGAGGTGAATGGAGCTGAAAAAAGTGCTGGCTCGGGAAACAGAACAGGCTAAATCCAAATTATGTGATCTACTGTTATAGTAATCCTCCCAAAAGAAGTTCAGAAGGTAACAAAGGGGAAGTTCTATGAGGATAGTATTATTCTGCAGACATTACTGTGAGGGTTCAGTCATACTTTTCAACCCATCTACATGGGAGAGGTCATTCATTCATTCATTCGTCAACACATCTCAGGGAGACAGTCAAAGAAGATTCAGAACCACAACTCTGCTTTGTTGCAGTTGTTAAATGCTTGCAAGCACTCTGTGTGTGTGGAGAGTAGGGAATATGAGCAAACAAAACCTTGCCAGGTTGCACCCAGGGCTAGAGCCACACCCACCCATTCTCCCTACAGTTGTGATGCCAAATCAGTTAAGACCAAAAAATAATGGCTCCATTGTTCTTTGACCAAAATAAGGGCAGTCACAGTGTTTTATTTAGTCAAAGCTAGAAAGCAATTATGAACACTGATGCTTTACGACAGTGTCAAACTGCTAACATGTAAACTCCTCAACAACTGTAACAATACACAAAGTTGCAGATAGGCATTACTTATATAAACTACCTCAATCTAATGTAGCTTTCAAAACTGGGGTCGCCAGATAGATGGAAATGCCCCATGATTCAAAGTACAGTTTACTACAAAACGGTGTCTACAGGACTGCAATCAGTTTCTCTTAACATTTTAACAGAGTAGGTTACACACAAAAAGCATTTGTTAAGCTTTCACTTACAGTGCTTTGTAATTAAGCAGGTCACCATATTGGTCAGCCATAGGGCTCTTTGTTTCTACTTAAGTGGTTGCCTCCTTCCCCTGTAACTGCAGTAAATTGACTTACATTAGAGCTGTAATACTTACCTTATAGCTTTAGGACACCTTAGGAAACCTTGTAAACTGCAATAGCCCTTCACGCCGGGCTCTCTTCGCTCCCCTCCCTGCCCCCAATTCCCTCCTGCCCCCAGTACCTCTAAATTTATAGTACTATAGCCACTCCCCCACTTTCTAGATCCTATCTGCTTTCATCTGGGATAATTCCACCCACCCCTGTTCTACTACCTACATTTAATAGCACCTATTAGCTTTCATCTGGCATTCTCCCATCCCCCCTTCCAGTACCTTTACCTCACCCACTCTATCTTCTGGTGTTGCATCACCAGGTAAAACAGTTCCTTCACTCACTAGCTGAATCACATATAATGATATACTCCTCTTTACTACCCCTCTTGTTCACACCCCTCTTGTTCACACCATACCTCCTTACCTTGTATGAAAACCAGTTTCTTACGGGATTTCAGGTCCCAAAAGGCCATACTATCACCCCAGCTGTAAATCCTTCCACCTTCAACCATACTTACAGTACCAGATCCTATCCAACATCTTGTTCAGTCTATCAACATCTCAACCCCAGGCACATTAGCTCTAGATCCAAACACTACCACAAACTAATAAACAAATTCCTGAGTTCATCACCAAGTATAGACTCAACCTAATACTTGGTAGTGATATTCACCCCAACCCTGGCCCACTCACTTCAGATACACATACCCCCTCTACTTGTAATCTAAGCTACAAACCTACAATTAATAGGCCAACTAACTCTCTCCTAGTCTGTCATCTCAATATTAGAAGCATTAATAACAAGGTACATGAATTGCATGCACTTCTGGATGTCCACTTCCCTGAGATTCTCTGTTTATCTGAAACCTGGTTAAAACCTAACACTAAAGACAATGAAGTGTTACCACCTGGGTACAACATACAGAGGCTGGATCGTGCTTTGAGGAAGGGGGGTGGGGTAGCTGTACTCTATAAATCTGAGTTGAATGTCACCATAGATGTAATACAACCTCCTCAGATTAATAACTCTGAGATTCTTGCCACCAAATTGCAACTTAATAAAAATAAATGCATTAATATCATCTGTATGTACATTCCCCCAGGTAACAATATATCTACATTTGAAGATATCCTGCACTGGTTATGTCACTACCCCCAAGAAACCCTACTACTTGGAGACTTTAACATAGACTGGGGCACCTGTTCCTTAGAATCCCCAACCACCCATATTAACCTGCATGCATTTACACAAATCATATCCACCCCTACCAGGATAGGTAAACCCAACCAAAAAGAAAGTATACTTGACTGGGTACTCATAAACAGTCACCCCCAACTGTACACATCTGGTACCCTCCTTAATGGCCTAAGCGATCACCTTCTCACATATGTAATTAAGCACAAAACCATTAATTCCCAACAACCCTTACTCAGAAAGGTTAGAAACAATAAAAGCTTTGACCCTGCCAAATTCCAACAAGAACTAAACTTATGTAATTGGTCTATTCTAAAACACCTCCCCTTAGAGGAAGCAGTAGCATACTTTAACAAATTCCTTGAGATCCTTGATTTGCATGCACCTGTTCGTTCAAAGAGAACCAAGGCAAAAACTGCACCATGGCTTTCTATAGAATCTAAACTCAAAATTACCCTTAGAAACAAAGCATGGGCTTTATGGCGTTCTTCTAAAGACCCTCAAGATCACATTAAATACAGGCAATCCAGGAACGAAACCAAAAAATCAACTTTACAAGACAAAAAACAATACTACTGTAATTTACAGACAGTAAATCAAAATAACCCTCAGAAGTTTTGGGCAGGTTTAAATAATCTACTACATCCTGGACAAACGTCAACCCCAATCCCTGCTGCTACTATTGATAAAACCCCTGAAGATGTTTCTAATAGTTTTAACCAATTCTTTACTGAGACAATTCAAGCCCTAGCTAGCCAACTACCTCCTAGCTCCCCTGGTCCTGAAAGTAGCACCCCTAGAAACCTACTTGCATTCAGCTTCCAACCAGTCGCCACTTCACTTATCGGTACCTTGATCAAAAAATTAAAACCCACTACACTTTCTGCTGATCAACTCCCTGACAGGTGCCTACAAAAATCAGCTGATGCTATTGCTTACCCCATCTCAATACTAATCAATCGAACCATAGTAGAAGCTAAAATTCCCACCATCTGGAAAATATCCTATGTAATCCCACTTCACAAAGGAGGCAGCTCTACTGAATTCTCCAATTATAGGCCAATAGCTATACTCTCTCCACTTGCAAAGATTATGGAAAAATGTATTCATAGACAACTCATGCACCACCTAATCCAAAATCGCCTTATGGCAGACACTCAGCATGGCTTCCGTCCTCATCACAGCACTACTTCAGCCCTCCTAGCCTTTACTAACACCATAAACCATAATCGCAACAATAATTATATATCCTCAGCCCTCTTTTTGGATCTTTCCAAGGCATTCGATATGGTTGATCACCAACTTTTAATCCACACCCTGCAAACATTCTGTCTAGATACTGGAGCCCTCCAATGGTTTCAATCCTACCTGAATGGTCGACAGCAGGCTGTCCTCTGGCAGAACAAACTCTCTAACCTTCTACCTAACACCCTCGGAGTACCACAAGGCTCTATACTAGGGCCCTTGCTGTTCTCCATCTTCATTAACGACCTTTATACTGTCATCCCAAAAGTCAGCTGTATCCAATATGCTGATGACTCTACTCTGATTTGCTCAGCCACATCTCCAGTAGAGTTATGGTCAGCTACCCAGACCACCTTTAATACAATAGAAAACTGGCTTTCTGAACATCGTCTGATCCTAAATCCCAAAAAAACTAAAATGCTCTTATTTTCACCAACACGTAGGTTTACCGCTTTCACCTTTACCATAAAATCAAATGATGGCACAATAATCTCCCCTGACCCATCTACAAAACTATTAGGTGTCATCATAGACAATAATCTCAAATTTGACCTACATGTTAACCAAACTATCAAAACCATAAAAAACTAGGGTCACTTTACAGAATAAAAGCCTTCCTAACCCCTCCAGCTAAAATTGCCATAGCTCGCTCTCACCTTCTTTCAACCCTTCTGTATACATCCCTTCTACTCTCGAATTTGAACAAGACTGTCCTTAAACTCTCAATTTGCTACAACCACATTGCCAGGTTTGCCACTGGGCTGCCTTTTAGGACACATCATTGCATCAATCTAAATCAGTTTGGTTGGCTTGAACTACCTAGCCTAATCCAGTATAACCAACTGATTATGGCCTATAAAATCCTCTATAATCCGGACAATACTCCTGCACTTAAAAATATTATCACCCCCTATAACAATCCCAGACCGCTTCGATCCTCTAACAAACTACTAATTCAGACTAGCAAAATTAATAACAAAGCCGGTGATTCTCTCTTTGCAAACTCTAAGTAGATCCTGGAACTCTCTTCCAGCTGATATTTACCTTACGTTCCACCTTAGGTCAATTTAAAACTAGACTCAAACAACATTTGCCACTTAACTGGCTATGTCAATGTATCAAGCCTGGCTAACTCGAATGTGTAAAAATCTGTTAACCAGTTTACTGTGTAATTTAATTTAATCCTGACTTGTGCTCAGGACTAACTGTAACCTGTGGAACTTGTTTAACTTGCTTACTTATGTAATCTCTGTAAATAGTCTGTTTGTAATATGTAATGCTGGTATTATGTAATGCTGTATCTGCTTACCCTTGGAGCTTTTCTCCCCGGGCCTCCGCTGAAAATGGACATGCATCCAGTCGGACTATCCCGGTCAACAAATGTAAAATAAAATAAAAATAAATACATTTGATAAATAACTGAGGTCAGTGCATCAAGACAGCCTGACATGTTAGGCACAAGACGTGGAACATATCCTTCCAATCAAGGGCAATAAATTATAATCTAGCAAATGAAAGCACCTCAAAAACAAAGAAAACCCCCTAGCAACAATAGCTATCCTCTGAGCTTATCACAGAAAAGGAAAGTGACTTCAAAGACACCAGTTTAGCTGCACAGAAATGATCAATTCACATTTTTCTAAGGAACTGCACTGTGGATGGACAGATAGGCTAGATTACATAGTTTGGTCAACTTCTTGAATGAAATTGGCCAGTTGATTCAATGTAGCAAAATTATCTCCAGAATGAAATGCACTTTGTTCAAGAGATCTCCAGTTAACAGAATATACAGCACTGAAAATGTTTGTGTGCCTTCCAAGCCCACAGAGCTTGGGATCATTCCATGTCTCCACAAATAAATGCAAGAGCTGTACAAATAAATAAAAATCAGCATTAAAAATGTATTTTGGAATTTTAAAAGGCATCACACAGGTAACAACAAAATGTGGTTAAGTGCTTCTATTTTTATTGTATAAGACTTCTTCTGAACAAAACCACCATTACTGAATGTACCATTAAAATATTATGTAATTATACATTACCAATTAACCAATCATAAGTCAGCTGTCATTCATTTGCAATAATATTCTAAGATTCATTCAGTCCAGTGGGTATGTTGGCATTTAATTTCATCTGCCAACATAATTTCTTCTTTTTGATCAAGCTGTTAAAGTTTCCCCCATGTATATTTTGTGGAGAGTGTCTAGTGCAAAAAAAAATTAAAATGTGCACCAACTAATGTGCGTGCACTATTTTTTTTTTTAATTGCAGTAATGTGTCTTTCATTCAATCAGATATCCTTCTCTGGAGTTTTCCAACATAAAAAGCACTATATGAGATGCATGCTCCAATGAACACTACCCTCTGAATTCTAAGTAAATTTTACATTAGGTGCATAATTCCTTTCCATACTTTCCATTAAAATATACCAACTAGGACTGATTTTTAAATATGGTTCTGCAGGATTCTGCTTTCCTTACTTGCTTCACTTTGTTTTTTAAATGTTCTTTTTGCACCCTGTTGTATTCATTAAATCTGAATTTCTTTCTACCAATACTCTTTTTTAATCCATTTGCATCCATACTATACCTAACAAAACAAACAATACTGTAATATTTTTCACATCTTGAAATTGCTTTAGCCGTGTACTGCAACAGAGAACAGGCCACTTTTGTGCTCTGAAAGTGTTTACATTTGAAAAATAACACAAAAAAAATCTGATGTACATCTTGAAAAATACCATCCAAAAATCTAACGCATATTTTAAAAATAATTTCTATTAACTCACTTTCAGATTTATCACGGTCATTAGTTAACTCGGACGTCCCTATTATAACTCCTTTAATATAATTTGGGTAAGTCCTACTTCCATGCTAATGCATATTCACAAAGTTTGGCTTTCTAGAAATACTAGATTGCATTTTATAGCAGCATTTACCGAAAGTTGTATAGCTAAGAAGTTGGATCTAGAAACTATCCAATTAATGTATAAAAATCAGACATTTTGTTTACATAATGCATTAAAATTCTCTATTTCCTTTCCATATAATATACGATCAATAAAACATTTAAATAAAGATTCTCTAGAAGAATAAGGCAGGGGGGTGGCTGGGTGAGAAAGTGAAGAAGAATGAAGATGGACAACACAAATGCCAAGTTATGGTAAGACATAATTTTCTAATATGATGTTGTCCTCTTCATTCTTCCTCACGTTTGGGTCAGAGTCCCCAGCTATGCAATTCCTGGGTGGCCCTCACGGAAGGATATGCCGGAGTACCATCGCACCAAAGGAAACCCGGCTTCTAGATACAATATTCAATTTAAAGTGCACAACAAAGGTGTGATTGTTTGACCAGGTGGCTGCTACACAAATATCATCAATGGAAATCCTGGATGAAAAAGCAGAAGCAGCCACAGATCTAATGGAATGTGCTCTTGGAGGTCGAGGTAATTCTAAACCTCACTGAGAATAAATGAAAGTGATACAGTCAGTGATCCACTTTGCCAGTGTGATTTTTGACACTGCTCAACCTAATTTGTTAACAGAAAAAGCTACAAACAACTGGTCTGACTTCTTGTGCTCCTTTGTTCTATGCAAATAAAATCACAGTATTCTATGAAGATCAAAGAAATGTAGAATGTACTCTCCCTTTCTGGAAAAACTGGGAAAATACTGATAACTGAATAGAGTGGGTAATATTGCTTTCCATGGCTACTTTAGGCATAAAGGAGGGATTGGTACATAGTGAAACCCTATCTTTATGAAAAAAATTATGTATTAAGATTTGGAAGATAATGCCTGTAGTTCAGAAATTCTTTTCACTGAAGTAATGGCTACTAAAAAGATTGTCTTCCATGACAAAAACTCCATGTCACAACTGGCTGCTGGCTCGAAAGGTCTTTTGAGTCAAACTCTGCAGCACAACAGTGAAGTCCCAAGGTGGGGAAAAGTCTTTAGTGGGAGGTCTCAGCAAGAAGATGCCTTTCATAAATGCTTTGTATAATCTAAAAGTAGACAAGAAGCAAGACTGACTAATCATATGAAAATTAGAAATTGCAGCTATTTGAAGCTTAATGGTAGGGAAACTTGCCCCTGCCTTAAACACGGTACTGAGAAAAAGCAAAATATCTGAGACAGTTGCTGAGAAGGAATCAACATTTTTACTTGCAGCCCAAATAATGAACCTTTTCCATTTACTGTTGTAGACTTTCTTGATTTAAATCTTTTGAGAGGCTAAGATGATGTTACGGACCGGGAAAGCAAGTCTAGACTGTGTCATGGTTGGAAGCGGAGAAAAGAAACCATGTGATCAGCTTGAAGACAAGAAGATCAGAGTGCTGCAATCCTGTCAGTTGACAGAGGAGGTCCTGTCTTGGCTCCAGTATCCACAGAGGATATTACAGATGAGACAAGAGGAAGGGTAACCATATCTGTCTAGGCCAAGAGGGGGCAATGAGGATGACTGAGCTCTTCACCCTGCTTGCCTCCTGAAGAAACTTCGGGATCAGTGGAAGAGGGGGACACACGTAAAGGAGAGTTGGGGGCCAATTGTGCACCACAGCGCCCCTTGGGTACTTCCCGGAGGGGGGAATTAGAGTGAAGAACTAGCTGCACTTGTTGAGGGGAGAGGCAAAAAGGTTGCAGCAAGGCTGACCCCAGCAGCTGAAGATCATGTTCACTACTGACTGATTGAGGAACCACTCATGCAGAATCAGGACAGAGCTGCTGAGTGTCTGCCAGCTCATTTCTCCCCAGAATGTGAGTTGCAAACAGAAAGCGCACCAAAGACATCACCCATTCCCACACCTTCATGGTCTCTCTGTACAAAGGGTATGAACGGGTTTCCCCTTGTTTGTTGATGTACCAGACTACAGGCCTGCTGGAGGTGTGAACTGCAATGGACCCCAGAGGGAGAGCATCCTGAAAGGCTTGCAATGTTAGAACTGCTCTCATCTCGAGGACACTGACAAGCATCCTGCTCTCCAGAGGGGACCATGTGCCTTGGACTATCTTTCTCTTGTAATGCCCCCCAACCCAAATGGGAACCATTCGTGGTCACTGTGGCTACTGGAGGGGGAACAGAGAAGGGTCCGCCTAAAAAGAGGTCATCTGACTGAATCCACCAATGAATATGATGTTTGCAGACTGGTGTCAGTCTGATGGGAACAGAGAGAGGTTGATAGAGTATAGAACACTGTACTGCTAGTGTCCACAGAAGGATTCACATAAAGAACCTTACTAGAGGACCTAGCAAGATTGCTGCTGACATCAACCCACGAGTTTATGAGACTAGACATGCAGGAGGGGACAGGTGAGAAAATAGTTTGTGGACTTGATTCCTCAATGTCGTAATGTGGTGAAGGGGAGAGAAGCTATTTGATCCCTCATGTTTAACAGTGTTCCTATGAATTAATTCTAGGTTCTGCACAGGAGTTGGACTGGACTTGACTAAATATATGGTGATACCCAGGGACTGTGAGATTTGAATCAGATAATCACTGGCTTGGAGAAGTTGATGCCTAGTGGGGGTGTTGAGGAGCCAATCATCTAAGTATGGAAACACCTGGAATCCTTGGGGTCTCAACGTGAGCTGCTATGACTGCCATGCATTTGTTGGACACCGGGGGGGGGGGTTGTGGTAAGCCCACAGGACAGTGCTCTGAACTGAAAAAGTGATTGGCCCTCAGCCAAAAGCACAGGTATCTCTCCTACAGCGCCTGCCAATTTTGATATGACAGTACGCATTCTTGAGATTTACTGAGCACATCCAATCATCTGTGTGCAATAGGGGTAGAATGGACTGAACCATAACCATTTGGAACCTCAACTTCTTTACATAAAAATTCAAACTGCTCAGATCCAGTTTGGGTCTTAGGTTCCCTGTCTTTTTCGGCACCAAAAAGAAGGAGGAGTAAATTCTGACTCCTCTTTGTTTGGTCAGGACCTCTTGAATGACTTTTTTTTTGCAGCAATTTTTGAATTTCTTGGGGTGTCTGCTGCTGTTAGGAGGAGGAGGGAAAAACAGAATGTAGTAGCCTCTGGATATTACATTTAGCACCCATATATTGTCTGTCAAGTGTGTCCAGACTTCTGGGTGCAAAGAAATTAAGACTCCCGGCTGCCTCCAGAGATGCACAGTCAAGCAGCGCTTCATGAGCGCTGAGAGGGCTTGTCAGGGAAAAGGTCTCTGAAGCCCTGGTTCTGTGGACCCCCTCTGCTTCTAGGGTGACGTTGATCATTAAAACCTCCTCCTCTGCCTCTAGAGGAAGGCTCCCTGTGTGGGTCCTGGAAAGGTGCTTGGGATTTATGGAACCACATTTTCTTGTATCCATGTTGGTTCCTTGAAAAGGACTTCTGAGGCATAGATTATTTGATTCCCATGGCAGAAAGGGTCTTCCCGTCCTTTTCACTGCGGGTTATTGTATCTCTAACAAAAGACCCAAACAGTGATAGGCCATCAAAAAGGGCATTAATAAAAGACGCCTTAAAGGGTTCCGCAAAATCAGTCTCATCCAAGCATGTCTCCTTACGGATAGCTCTAAACTAGCAGCCTGTGAGGTATTTTCTACTGCATGAGAGATCAGATTCATCGAGGAGTTACCAATGGATGACAGAATGGCCAGCTTGGATGAAAGTTTCTTAGGTTTTTCCACAGGCATGAACTCAAACTGGCTGACAGCCTTGATCAGCCCTCTCTGAAGCCAGGTAAAATGAGCTAGATAATTTAATGACCGCAGTGCAAATGTGGCTGAGGTGTAATTGCACTTTCCGAACCTGTCCAACGCTCTAGACTCCTTATTAGGCTGATGGACATTGGCACTCTCCTCTGCCAGTTCTTTCTTAGTGGCCACCGCCAACACACTGGCATCAACTACAGGACCCTTACTCCAGTGTTTCCTGTCAGACAGTGGGACCAAAACCTATCGGGGCATTTAGGAATGGACTCGATGGTATATGGTTCCTTCCATGCCCAGTGGGAAACCAAATCGATGAGCTCAGCTGCCCGGGGCACTCACGACATAGATGGACCTGCCCTGAAGGCCTCCAAGAACACTCACTCCTCAGAAAGAAGTTGTACAGACCACTCACCGTTCTGTTTCAGGATCTGTAAAATGTCTCTGAATGAGAAGTCATCAGGTGGGGATTGAGGGGAACCTTCTCCCTCATCAAAGTCAGTGTCTTCAGTTAATGACTCCATTGGAGAGTCAATATACCTCCTTTTGCACTTCTTCCAGGGGACTTCCTTTGCGGAGTACATAGGGGTAGTGTCAGAAAAAGGGAATCCTTTCTGGGCAGAAAGATCCTGGAGACTGCTCAGGGCAGGCTGGCTCGGGACAGAAGGAGTAGGCTCAAGATCACGACCTAAAGGGGATACAAGGGTAGGCTGCAATTTGTGAGAAGACAGTTCTCCACTACAGCAGAATACCCTTTCCACTACTTGGAAAACTGACGGAACCAGAGAAGTCCTCTCTCCCTCCCTTGGAGCTGAGGCAATGAAGGGAAAATGGCCAGGACTCACCCTGGATTCATAGCCTCCACAGGAAATCGGACCTGAGCTGTCAAGGGCTGAAACACCCACGGGAAGGGAAAGATCTGATAAAAACAAAGCCGACCCCATTCCCATGGATCCAGTAGCGATGTCTCATCTCCGAGATCCACTCTAATCTGAAGGGATAGGAGAAGAGCTGATCAGGGGCATCATTGGAGTCAAGGAAGGGGGTTTTCCCGGCAATGAAGCCAACACTCTTGGGAGTCCAGAAACGTGCAACTCTGAAGCAGAGATTTGGATCACAGGAGTAGTTCTGATGGCACGGGCCTGATAGCTCACTGATCCAATAGGGGATGGAGCTGATGCTATCCCCATCTGGATCTGGGCCTTGAGTACCTTGGACCAGTTTCTAGAGAATCTGGAAGGAGCTGACGAGGGAGGTCTGGAATACTTCAACTTAGAAGAAATGGCAGGTGAAGGAGATTTTCCTTTATGGCTTGGGACTTGCTCCAAGCTCTTGGATCCAGAGCCCTAAAATCTGATGGCAGAGCTGAAGAAGAAGGTGATGACACTGCAGTTACCTCTGTTGGATCAGACGAGGCCTGTGTATCCAATAAGGTAATAGTTCTCTTCTGATCCGTGGAGGTTGGATCTGAAATTGTTTACGACTTAGACTTCCGAACCAAGGGATTTCTCAAGGAAGCAGACGGAGATCTCTTCTTAGCCTCCTTAGAAGAACAGGAAGAAGTTATGGAGGGAGTCTGAGCCTCAGAAGTCTATGAAGGAAGAAGATCCCTTAAAATAAGTTTGTTGTGTCTGTCCACAAGAGCATGCACATTAAAAGATGCACAAACTTCAAAGGAAGCCTTAAGGTGATCAGCACCTAAACAGTAGACGCACTCCTTGTGGGCATCATGGTTCGGGATCTTGTGCCCACCAGTGCATCGCTTGAAACCTGGAGAGGGTCAGACATAACTCCTGTCAGAGAAAAACAAGGTTTAAGAACTGGTCCTAAAGCCCACCAAAACACACATACACAAACAGTTTAGCACTGCACTCACTAAATACCTAAACTCCACTACAAAAAAAAAATATTTTTTTTTAATACAAAAGATTTAAGATTATTGTCAAAACTATAACAACGCTAATAAAACAAGTAATAAAGATACTATAAGACAACTACCTGTCTAAATAACACTATGAAAGGAAGAGAGCGAAAAAGGGAATAAAGGAAGCGAAGGTTAAGGGAGGAGAAAAAGCAAGAATATCAACTGCAGAAGAGGTTGAGAAAAGGTTTTTACTTATCTAGTCAAAAGAACTGCTCGAGATCACACACCCACATCTAATCTCTGAAGCAGCAAACGAGATCTGAGGTTATGGAGAGGAGCTTGAGAGTCAGATCGAAGTTTGGAAAATGTGGCCAAGCCAGATCCAAGGTTCAGATCAGAGACCCAAATCATGAGAAAGAATGAAGAGGACAACATCAGATGTTACTGTTAAATACCTATACTCCTTCCTATGGACTCAATTAAATTAGCATAGGAGAGTGCTATACGCCACTCCATGTTTCATACAGGGTCAGACCGACATGGCATACACAAGCAAAGTAGAACTTATATTCACGTTTTAAAAGACCACAATAAGACAATTCTGGGTTGCTGCAGTAGGCACTGAAAGGACCAGTGGAAGGTAGGAACACACTCACCTGCATGTATGAAATTCTTGTGTACCTGCATGCCACAAATTCAATATCAGAGGACTGTAACTGAAAAAAATTCACTGTGATCCTCACTGGGCAGTGAACTGTTCTATTGACTGTTTCCACCATCAAGTCAAAGGTTGTCAAACAAAGTTGTAGCACTAAGCCTAGGCCTACACAATGGATTGCAGATGTTATGTTCCAGATCCTGTAACATTAACAGGAATTCTTAAGCTAGAGAAGTTGACTCATTGTCAAGCTACATTTTGAAGTCGACCAGAAAAAAAACAACTTGGGGACACCAACACCAAGATAATGCAAAAGTCCATTTATTTGTTAAAAAAAGTTATCACAGCAGTGGACAGCATATTTACTTATTATTTGTTGACATTCGATTACCAGGAAAATCCTACTGGGTATAAGCCTATTTTCAACAGAGGCCCAGGGAAAAATGCTCCAAATTATTACAAAACATTTAAGTAAAATAATCATACAATCTTCAAAAATAAAACAAAAACATCTGCAGTTTAAATAATTGCAAGAAATTAGACATAACAAAAACATTGGTTAAGAATCGATACAAGGTATATAAAAAAACAGTCATTTAATATTTCAAGGCATTTTAGACAGTTAGTAGAGAAATTAAACGTAAGTTAGTCTAAAGCAAATAGGAATTGCAATATGAAGCGAGGGAAAAATATGCTTACGGTATATTTAGGTAGAAAGTCGGAGTAGAAAATTAGACAGCACTAAGGAGGTAAGTGAAGCAGGGAGAGTAAGGAGGTATAAGGAAAGGAACTTGTTCACATTTAGGGATATAGGTTACCCTGGTTTTGAATAAGAACATTGCCAGATTTTAGCTAGGAAGTCTTTCAGAGTGGTTTTGAAAATGGTAGGGTGGGTATAGATCTAACGGATACAGGTAAGGAGTTCCAGGCCTTAGCAACCTTGTACGGGTATAGACAATGCCCAGCAGTTTTGCTAGGATCCTAGACAGGAGAGTTTGGTCACTAGAACACAATGACTGACTGGGAACATAGTTGTGTAAAATGTTTTTTAGTGCTAGGCAGAAGGATGCTGGAAAATTCTGTACATGGTAAGAAGTTGTGTATATGTTAGTTGATGTGGCAGTTCGAATCAATTTAGGCTTTTCAGTACTATATAGTGGTTGGTTCTGAAAGGAGTATGTACTGCCAATTTAACAACTGTTAACAGCATTGATCAATTTCAATTTTTGTGAAGCCTGGAGGTTAGTATGGATGGGAGGACCGTAAAAAAGAGTGGGAGAAGATTGGTGGTGGCAAGTGTAGTTTTAGTTGCGTTGGTCAATTTATAACTGAGAGCCAGAACAAAGCAATTAACAAAGAGATGCAAGTAAAACAGGTTGTGTCATTTCCTGAGAAAAAATACCTGCCACATGCAGTACAATCTACTGGTCAAGCAAAAGAGGACATTGGTCAACTTAGTAAGTGGTCCTACTATTTCACAGACTCTTTCAATCACAGAGGAGGCATGTATTTAACTGATTAAAGTTAATATGCAGCAAGGCTTTTCATGATGAATATGCTTATGTGAAACTATGACAAAAGTCTCAGCAAATTTGTAGGTGTAGGGGCTAACGACAGAGGAGGCATGTATGTATTGCTCCTATACAAGCACTCCGTCTCGAGTATGTGCTCCTGCTCTGAACCTTGGTGAGATGTAGAGGTGATCAAAAACAGAATGTTACCCAGGCCAGATGCTGACTGCCCTAGGAGCATTGAATTATACAGAAACTAGGGTAGTGTAACTGCCAAATAAGAACCAACATTTTTGTCCGGACAGATTCCAAAATGAAGGTATCATTGCTGACTTGGCTGGTAGACAGCTTCCCTTCACTCCAAGTTCTTAAAGACTGAATTTACTGATGTCACTGCTGTAACAATCTAGTTGAGTAAAGATACTGAATTTCCCTGAGACGCTTAGCAAATATACTAGTTATTATACAATACCTGACCTTTTCCCAGACAAAATAGTAAAGATATTCTCCTTTATTTCATTCTAGTGAATACTAATGTTTAAAACTGTCTTGGGTCTAGTACTTGTAAAACTGTCTCCTCCATGGCATTCAGTCTCCTGTCCAATTTCACTTTCTCCACCTCACCTACTTTCTACCAGATTGTGTTTTGTAGAAGCCATAGGACATGAGGTTGTTGTAGTTCTTCCCCTTTTTTGAACTAGTGCAGCATGTCCTATCACAAGCCCATAGCATGTCTCTCCACCTTCCAACTTTGACATTTTAATCTGCTGAAGTTCTATTTTTGAATATGGAATCCCTAGGGAACTGAACTGCCCTCAACTCTCTAGCCACAGCCAAAGAGTCAAGTATGTTTTCAGAAAAAAAATAAACACTGTACATCCTGCCTCCACTGTGAATCTACTCTGTGCTGTTTTTTTTATTCTAGAATACTAACTGCACTTGACTTTTGTGGGAGAACCTCAAATTTGCCACATGGCTGTCATGTATGCTGGCAACTCGGCACGTAAAAATCTACTGCCAATCATTAGCAGACCGGAGTTCCGCTGTGGCGACCCCTAACCGGGAAAAGCAGAAAGACACAGCAGCAGCTGTCATGTATGCATGTATAGGGTCTGAAATGCGTAATTACAGACATTCAATATGACTAAGATCTTCATCAAAAGGCTGGTGGGGCTCTTGTAGAAAGTCATGGTGTTACAAAATGCATTAATACTGCTGACTGCACTGTGTAAAATATATGTTGGGCATTTGAGTGAGTCATAGCAGCAGAGGTCCAAACATTTTATGTCAGCTCTCTGATTCTGTATTATAATACAGTGTTACTGTTAAAGAAGTCTTACTGCCATGTCTGTTTGCTATACTTTGCAATGTGTACGTCTACCTTTATTTGGAAACCTACTTAACTCCAGAATCCTTTTAATGTATACAACAGCTACATTCTGACGGACACTGTGTAGGATTCTCTGCTTACTACTAATGAATACTGTCATGAGTGCTTTAAAAAGAAAACAAAGTAGATAACAGAGTTTATAAGAAATTATGCAAGCTAAGTAAAAACTCCATTGCCATGCCTTGTAAGATAACCAGACTATGAGCAGAAAAATTTACATCTGCCTTAACCGATTTTGATAACTCAAGGCAAAAACTCAGTGGTCTGTGACAGTTTTAGGCACTGTGAACACAGGATTTAAAGCAAAAAAATCCTACATCTAACCCAGCTTAAACCTAACTGCTCATGGGCCCCCAACTCTCTGAATAAATGTTGTTTTAGGTGTCACCTTTTCTGGGTAAACAAGATTTTTCTTTTTCACCTCACAAATGGTTGGGTCCAACATTGCTACTTACTTCCTTTTGGTCTAAATCAAAATTTAAGTCTTTCTTTAACCCCTTTTGCAGTTCTTATGAAATACCCGAACAGTAAATTTTATAAAGAAAAATGTTTAATGTTACACTGGTTTTACTTTCCCCAAGCAAAAAACTTTACACAAGGAAGACATTCAACCGTACAGTTTTGTGAATTGTCAGTGCTAAGTAACTGCTCCAGGAGAAATCAACTATATTAAGGCCATATCTCAGCTCTTCCAAGTGTCATTAAATAGCAACTTAATCATAATGAGACTCGGTTCATCCACTCTTTGATCTTTGGTCACTGCTGAAGTGTACTTGTAACCACTCATGGTTCTCTAGAGATCACTGTGGAGGCTTTTCATGATCATAACTAATAACCTGTTATATCCTACAGTTAAATTCTATCCACTCTTAGCACTCATATTCCTATATCAAACTGATAAGTATGACTAATCTCCCTGTCTCTTCATTGTGCGTAACATAGTATTTCCTGTTTTTTCCCCAACATAGACAACTCACCTTCCTCTTTCTATACTTTATTTGAATACATACATTTGCATGGGGTCATGTCGTTTGAATGCTCTCTTCACTGAATCACACATGGCAGAAAAGTGTAGAAGTGTACAGACAGGAAGTGATGGTGTCATTTCCGATGACAGATGTTATTACAGAAGTGAGTCTAGAAGTAGTTGTGTAGATTGGTAATGGCCACCCTTGTCATAGTACCAAATCTGTAGATCTTTGTGCTCCAACACAGTCCACTGTATGGAGTATTCTTTCTTTTCACCACAGCTGTGCAACTGTACAGTTAGTATATACAAGTAAAAGGGACTTGACCCTGTGCAAAAACAATTATGTACATCTGCTTTGTAGAATGTTTTCTATCAATTGTGAATCACTCAAATGAGTTTTTAGTTAACTGTGTTCCGTAACCTGTGATTTAGGCAAGTGACATATACTCACTTGCACAAATATATTTTGTTCCATAGCTGATAAAAGTTAATTTGCAACCGTCTTTGAACAGTTTACTTACCACAGTTTTTCATTTTCTCAAGCTGATTACAACTGCAGCAAACCCTTTTCTTTTTCTCAAAACTGATTAAAGCTACACTGATGCTCATTTCAGAACATTTGTGCATCTAAACTTTCTGTATCACTGTCAATTTAAACAGGACACAAAGATGTACTAAAAAGAAATGCACCCCTGCAGCTGCTAACTGAATACAAGTGATCCACTACTGTAGTGCAGTGTAAACTATCTCCTTGTACAGACTGTGCATATATTATAAACACTGCATAACAAGGATTACATTACAACCAGCACAATACCTCTCAACTGTAACAAATTCCTTGGTATTTACCAGTTTTGAGGGCAAAATAACAGGGTACCATGAATTCCCGAGTGGCTCCTTCAAATCCCAATTTTTTTTTTTTAAAGTTATAACACATCCCAGGGGCATGTGTGCGTGATGATATAAGGCAGACTGCCAGCCTGCTGAAGACTCAGCTCACCTTGGACTGTGTTTACTTTATCACCTGGCTGACCTACTTGATTTGGAAATTTGGAATAGCAGAGGCAGCACAGCAGGCAGCAGCAAGCGGAGGAGCTGTTTACACAGTTTAACTTAAGTAATTTCTAACTTCTGCCAAGCCTAAGACCTAGTGCAGCAGAGTCTGGTCTGCTCAGTGTCCGCAAGCACTCCCAGGATGAGAAAACTTACTTTCCCCGGTGGCTCAATCTCCAGCTAAAGGTAAGTAAAAAAGAAAAAAAACCCCACATAAATTACATATGCATGCCATCCATGCCCTACTGCCATGAATCAATTAATTAACAGGCTGCAGGTAACAATGTTTGTGATGTAGTTTTTTAAAATATTGTCTGTCGCTAACAAATTGTCCAGCATTGTCTATACCCGTACAAGGTTGCTAAGGCCTGGAACTCCTTACCTGTATCCGTTAGATCTATACCCACCCTACCATTTTCAAAACCACTCTGAAAGACTTCCTAGCTAAAATCTGGCAATGTTCTTATTCAAAACCAGGGTAACCTATATCCCTAAATGTGAACAAGTTCCTTTCCTTATACCTCCTTACTCTCCCTGCTTCACTTACCTCCTTAGTTATGTTCCAGAAGAGTTTTGATCAGATAATGTAGCTAGATTTACGGTTAAGCACGCTGTACTGCACACTAGATTCACTTGTTCCATCAGACAGTTCATTGCAGTTGCAATTTGTCAGCCTATTTTTTTAGTCTATGTGAAATGCACAATCTATGTTAACTTTTTAGTAACTAACAGCACATATCTGTTTATGTATTACGACGGTTAGTATTACTGTAACCATTATTTACTTATTTATGCTTATTTATGTTTTGTTCTCAAACTGTTTATGAGAGCTAGCCTGCAGCAGCAGAACTTGAGATATTCCGGCAACTTTTTAAGGACTGTAGTCAGTAAATAATGATAGACATTTAAGTTTATTTCATGTCATTCAGAATGCAAATGCTAAACAACTTCTGTTACTCCAGCAACTTTCAAAGTTAGTAAAACAATACTTCGAATCTATAAGCAAACTGAGAAATGCAGCAAAGCAGAGTAAAATCCACACAATATTAGCGTAATAAAACCTTTAGTCCACTCTTTCGTAAACAAACTTCTTCAGAATAAAATACATATGCCCAACCCCACAGTTAAAAAGAGTACTGATGTACCTCTACACCAATAAACACATCTTACCAATTAAATAATTAATCAATAAAATTCAGGAAGTCATTTCCTTATATAGACTCTACGATCTTTCAGAAAACATTTGATGTTAACAGCATCATTTATACCAGTTTTTTCTGAATTTAACCTGATTTGCCATAAGGCCTCTTTCTGTTAAAGATTTGTTTTAAAATTGCCACCCCTAAAGTCATGGGTTCCTTGCTCAAACACAGAAAACAAAAATGCTTTGTATTCAGGGCAAACAATAGTATGTTTGTAGAAAGCATTTGTTTTACCTTGCTTTCTCATGTTATAATACTGTTCTTTTATTCTAACACATAAAGCTCTTGTAGTCATACCAATATAAAATGCACTACAATGTGCACACATACCAATGTAAACAACTCCTTTACTCTTACAAATAAAGTGCCCGGGGACCTTTAGGGTATAAGGCAGATGTTCTAAACTAACAAAAGGACCCTCAGAGATGTACCTGCAAATGTTACAGTTCCCACACTTAGGCATACCCCCCCATCTTTTCTTAGGTTCATAGGTATGTACTAGGCTATTGGCCCTAGGGCCTATATAAGCCTAGCCAAACGGTACTCTGGCTTTTGCCACCCAAGAAAATTATTTTCCTGTGCCCCTGTCAAGCAGAGCCACAAAAGTGATCCCGGGGTGAATTTCCTATCTCCAATCATCAAGATTTATCTTGAAGAGTGCTAATGAGGAGCTTTGTTTGATATAGATAGGTAGTTTGTTCCAGAGTATAGGATGTCTCTGGAACAGAAATCTATCCCTCCAGCATGTCCTGTTTATTGTGGTGACAAGGTTTAGGTTCCTAGAGCATGTAGCTCGGAGGGATTGGGATTTCTTTACGTGAAGCATGTCCAACAGCTCTGGGTTTGACATAGCTTTGTATGTTAGGCAGAGATCGCCTCTGAGTAGGCGATATGTGACGGAGTAAAGCTGGAGTTTTTTGAGACGGTCTGTGTAGGGCATCTGTTTGAGGCCAGTAATCCTCTTTGTGAGGTATTTCTGTGGCCTTTCCAGTTGTTGTAGATGTCTTGTGAGGTACATACCAAAAGGAGCATTGTACTCTATAATGGGTCTAATGACTGATGAGTAGAGGGGAACAATGACCTCTTTTTTCCTGGATGAGAAACCTTTTGTGATAAGGTGTGCCACGTCGAAGGATTTCCTGACTACTGTGGCGATGTGATTATCAAAGGAGAGACTGCTGTCCACCTGTGTCCCAAGGTCTCTTATCACACTTCCGGTGTTAAGTAGACTACCGCCTATGTGGTAGTTCATGGGTACAGAGTTTTTACCAAAAGGGATGACAATGCACTTTTTGGCATTGAGCTTGAGGCCATGGCTTTGACACCAGGGATCTGTCTCAGTGAGGCCCTTGTGTAGGATGTCCACATGGTTAGGGGCTTTGATTATGGCTCCTAGTTTGCAGTCATCTGCGAACTTTGTTAACCAAAGACCTTCTGTGTTAGCCTGTACTTCAGAGAAGTA
Source organism: Protopterus annectens (assembly GCF_019279795.1). NCBI lineage: Eukaryota > Metazoa > Chordata > Ceratodontiformes > Protopteridae > Protopterus > Protopterus annectens. The sequence goes on along the minus strand of NC_056743.1, from coordinate 175,303,162 downwards.
GATACCAAACAGGAGGGGACCTAGGACTGAACCCTGTGGTACTCTACTTGTCACTGGTCTGAGGTTGGACTTAGAGTCTGTTACTTTCACAGTGTGGGTTCTGTCAGTGAGCCAGTTGGCAACCCATCTTATGACATAGGGATTTATATCGAGTTTAGTGCGTTTGTCTATAACTCCAGAGTGGGGGGTGGTGCCGAAAGCCTTGGTGAGATCTAGATAGGCTGTGTGAACCACCTTACCCTCATCTACGGCTTTGGTGACCGCTTCAAAGAAGTCTATCAGGTTTAAGAGATATGATCTGCCTTTTACAAACCCGAACTGGGTAGGGTCCAGAGTTTGGAGATTACCAATGTCATTGTTTATAAGTTCATGACACGCTCCATAGCCTTGCAGACCAAACTCGTCAGGCTAATGGGGCAGTAGTTCCTGGGATCTGTGGTGGCTCCCGCTTTGTGGAGTGGGATAACCGTTGCTGTGCGCCATTCAGTGGGCACAAAGCCTGAGGTGAGGCTACAATTGAACATGGTACTTAGGTGGGGTGCCAGTTCGTTCTGTAGTTCATGTAGAACACAGCCTGGGATGTTGTCAGGTCCCATGGATGCTGTGTTCTTGGCTTTGAAGAGTGTGTTTTTTACCTGTGCAGCCGTGATTACAGGAACTTTGAATTCTTCTGGCATACAGATGGGCCCTTTAGGAGATGAGAGAGGGGTAAAGTTAGCATTGAACCTATCTGCCAGGATGTTGGCAATATTCGTTGGATCTGTATATTTAGTGCCATTGTGATGCAACTCAGAGCAGATCTTAGTGTTGCCATTGAGATTCTTGACATAGCTATAGAATGCTTTGTGGTTGTCTTTAGAATCAGTGGCGGTTTGTTTGCGTAACTAGCTTTGGAGGATTTTATGAGGGATCTCAGCTTCTTACTGAGGCTGACCACGGGGTTCCTCCAATAATGGGATTTTACTCTTTTTGGCAACAGTTTCTGTCTTCTGTTGTAGAGTTGTTTATAGCAGGGGACCACCAGATTGGCTTCCTTTTTTTGGAGGATAGCATCTTGGTTCTGTTAGGGACTGCACGTGCACTCGTGTAAGTGCTTATAAAGTGCAACTGTATAGGATTCAGCAGTCATACCTCTATTGTCCGTCAGCATGGGTGTCGTGAAGTTTGCCACTTTTGTCTTAAGAAGTGTGAAGTTGGCTTTGGAGAAATTTTTTACTGTGGTTTCCTTAATGGGGGGGGGGGTGGGAGTGGGATGTGGATGTCTAGGGTGATTTGCTTGTGGTAGGATCGGACCAACGAGGAATTGACCTCTGGTGTGGAACACCAATCGCCCATGTTGGGACATTGCTGCCCCTGGTGGGGGTGTGGATAATTTGATCCAAGGCATTGGAATTTATGTATTCCAGAAAACGTTGAGCACAAGAGTTGGTACATGAGTAGTTTTCCCAGTTAATGGTGGGGTAGTTGAAATCACCCATTATTAGGGTGGTATTCGGTTGTACCCTAATATTTTCCAGTGTATCAAGAAATGAGGAGTGGGAATCCTGGGGCATAGTGGGGGATCTGTAGCAAGCTACAATTTGCATTTGTGTGTAATATTAGAACTATGTACAGACTTGTTTCTCTCTCTAAGATGTTTTTTAAATTATTTTGATTTTTGTATACAAACTTCGGCTGAGATCCTCACAATGGGTTGTAGATCTGCACACCAGATTCACTTGTTCCATCAGACAGTTCATAGCAGTTGCAGTTTATCAGCCTACTTTTAGCAAATGCTAAACAATTTCTGTTACTCCAGCAACTTTCAAAGTTAGTAAAACAATGCTTTGAATCTGTCTTTAACCCTTCTCCCCTATTTACATCCCTAACTCCTGCACTAAGAGAGTTTGAGAGGTATGTTTCAGGACATACAACACCTAACTCATGTACGGCGCAGCTCCTTCCTCATTAGACACACATTGATATTCAATAAGCTTTAGTAAGACAGAGTAATTGGGGGGGGGGGTTATGGTATACAAAAATAAAATATTGTCCCACTCACCAAGTTTTACAAGGGGCAGACTAAAAATATGAGGCAAAAAATCAGGAAATTTTAAGAAAATTCTGTGCAGACACGTATGGTATGCAGCACCTGGACGCCCTCAACCCAAAGAAGTGGCAGGTGGCTGAATCTAGTGTCAGCAAATTCATTTGCAGACTATGTTTTCACTACAGCAGTTTGTTAACTAGAGATTTCCTCTGGGGCAGTGGTGTCAGGTCAACTCCATGTGGAAACTTGCAGGGTATGGACTTTTCCTGCTTGATAATTATTTACGTGGTACTCCGGTGTTAACTTGTCTTGTGTTCCTCTTGTTATTATATGCAATTTATTTATTTACTGAGCTGTGTGACAAGGTGCAGAGTTGTATTTTGGAAATGAATAATTTATTTCAATGCCGTAATTATCTTTCAGGATGTAGCCGAGACCCATGACAGAGCATGTTTTAGGAGGATAGTAGTTTTAAATTAAGTATTACAGTTGTGTTAAGGATTTTGCCCTGCAGTTAAAACAGTGCACACAATATTATAGTTCACAACTGACTGGAGAAAGGGTCTTTTAACTGAGGGATAGCAGCAGTTATTCAGTTAGGTAAGGCTTAAAAACAGAGCTCGCAGTGTGTCAAAAACAAACTCTACAACAGGAGGAGGAAACTGATGCGGAATAAGGTGAAGTCCCAAGACTGGAAAAACTCCCTTATCAGTCTCAACAAAAAGTTGAGATCACTCATCAAATCCTCTAAAGCTAGCTATGAAAACAGAATTGCAGCAGATAGTAAAGACAACCACAAGGCCTTCTACAGTTATGTAAAGAACCTCCACGGCAATACACTGATTTGCTCTGAGCTACTGCACAATGGTACCTCCTATATCGAGCCAACAGATATTGCCAATATACTGGCCGACAGATTCAGTGACAACTTTACCCCCCACTCCCCCAAAGGACCAATCACAATACCAGTAGACTGCCAGGCACCCAGTATTACAAGTTAAATAGAACTGTCCAAGGCCAGGAATACAGCTTCTATGGGACCTGACAATATCCCTGGCTGTGTTCTACATGAACTACAGAGTGAACTGGCACCTCACCTGTGTGTCCTATTCAATCACAGCCTCACCTCAGGCTTTGTCCCTACCGAATGGCACACTGCTATAGTCATCCCTCTCCACAAAGGAGGAGCGACTACAGACCCTGGGAACTATTGGTCCATTAGTCTGACAAGTCTGATATGCAACGCTATGGAACGCATCATGGACCTAATAAACAAGGATATAGGGAATCTCCAAACTCTGAATCCCACACAATTTTTTTTTTGTGAAGGGTAGATCATGCCTGCTCAACTTGGTCAACGTCTTTGAGTCAGTTACCAGAGCTGTGGATGAAGGCAAGGTGATTCATACAGCCTACCTTGATCTGGCCAAGGCCTTTGATATCATTCCCCACTCAGGAATCATAGAAAAACTCACTAAGCTAGGCATCAACCCCTATATCAATAGGTGGGTTGCAAACTGGCTCACAGACAGAACCCACAGTGTGAAAGTAGCTGACTCCAAGTCAGACTGCTGACAAGTCACGAGTGGAGTCTCACAGGGATTGGTCCTGGGCCCTCTCCTGTTTGGCATCTACTTCTCAGAAGTTCAGTCCAACACAAAGTGACTCTGGCTGACAAAGTTTGCAGACGATTGCAAGCTGGGAGCCATTATTTACTCCCTAAGTGATGTTGACATCCTACAGAAAGGCCTCACTGAGACCAACGACTGGTGTCAGAACCATGGCCTTAAGCCCAATGCCAAAAAATATGTCATCCCCTTTGGGAAAAGCCCATTTCCCCATGAACTACCACATCCATGGTAGTCCACTGAACACAGAAGGCGTTATAAGAGATCTGGGAACACAGGTTGACAGCAACCTCTCTTTTGACCACCACACTGCCAATGTGGTCAGAAAGTCCTTCTGTGTGGCACATCTCATTACTAAGGGTTTTGCATCTAGGAAGAAAGAGGTAATTTTCTCCCTCTACTCTTCCCTCATTAGGCCAATCATCGAATACAATGCCCCATTTGGCATGTACCTCACTAGACACTTGCAACAACTGGAGAGGCCGCAAAAGTACCTCAACAAAGAGGATCCTAGGCCTTACACACTTGTCCTATATGAACAGACTCAAAAAACTCCCAACTATTCTCTGTCTCATATCGCCTACTTAGAGGCGATCTCTGCTTGAATTATAAAACCATATCTAACCCAGCTCTGTTAGAAATGCGGCATCTAAAGGAATCCTCCAGAGACATCAACCTCATTACCACAATCAACAGAACATGCTGGAAGGACAGGTTCATAACTCAGAGACTGCCCATGCTATGGAACAGACTTCCCATAGGTTCATAGATTAGTACTAAGCTAACTGCTCTTGCAAGCCATTTTAAGCCTAGCCAACTATCCCTTGGGAGACTCAAACCCTGCACATTGTGTTTGTAAGGCAAACACCTTAACCATTACGCCACCCTCTTCACCCCCCCCCCCGTCAAACAGAGCACCTCACTGGCCCTCTTCAAGAGAAATCTTGATGAGTGGATGGGAAATAGAAAATTCACCCCAGGGATTACTCTAGTGGCTCTACTCAACAGAGGCACTGGAAACGAACGTCGGGAGGCAGGATGCCAGGGTAATCCTATGTGTTAGGCTTGTAATGGCTCCAGGGCCATAAGCCTAGTACACACCTATCAACCATAGCTGGTCTGTTTGCATCACATTTGTGCGTGCATTGTTGCATAGATGTCCTATTCTTCCTGGATGCCGGTGCAATTGTAAATCCAGCATTTAAGGGAATTTGCTGCTAATGAGTTGTGTGGGTTTACAGCATTTTGCTGTTTCACCAAGTAAGGGAATTTGCTGCTTCTTATTGCTGCCAACAAGGTAGGGGGTTGTGGGAATTTACTGCTTCTTATTGCTGCCAACAAGGTGGGAGGGATCTTATTGTTGCCACCGAGGTAGGGGTGTGTGGGAATTTGCTGCTTCTTATTGCTGCCAACGAGATAAGGTGTGTGTGGGTGTAAAATGCACCAGTTAGGTATACCTGGTGGTTAGCGTTACTCAGGCTCAAACCCTGTACCTTAGATACAAGAAACAAGAGCCTGAATTCTCTACTCATAACACCACTTGTGATTCAAGAAGTTGAGTCCATAGCTCTCAACTGTCCAGATTTTCACAGAATGTCTGGAATGTTTGGCTCATACTTTTGCTCTGTTCATATTAAAATCTATGGTTTTCTGGCAAATCAGTGAGAACTGAATTCACGAAATAATGATAGCCTTTTAAGTTTGTCTTCCTATCTTTCAGACAAAGCATGGTAACACAAAACATTTTATTTTAGCAACTTTCTAAGATTAAACAAGCAACGTTTAAAACATGTCCCTGGTTTTGTGTCTTTGTCCCTCCCCCCAATAAATGTTGGCTTTTTCCAGATTTCTTGTGCTGCACAGTTGAGAGATATAGTTGACTGTTAAGTGGAATTTACAAGCAGCTGAGAGCTTCAGAGCAAGAGAAGTTTAGTGCTGCTTATGCCAAGTCTGTTTGCATTGTTAGTAGCACAACAGGTAGTATACTTGCTTTTGATGTAGAAGGCTGAGGGTTCTACTCCCACAGTATGTAGATGGATTGCTTATGCTGCATTGTTGTATTTTAAAGGGAGTGGATGCTGCATTCCTGAGAATGTTCTCCTTTGGAGGAGATATCTAGTAACTATAAACCTGTTATCAGTTTGCTGTCCATTCCCTATTGCAATATTACTAGCTTTTTTTATGCAACATAGGCAATTTTTCTTTAAGGCAACAGCCACTTTATGTATAGATTAAAACAAGCAACCTCTTTAGTTACAGATCTCTGGAATGTGGAACAATTTAGATGACTTTTACTTCTGCAGAGATTGCGCATATTTACTGATACTGGGGGATTGTAATGATAGAAGTTTGAGTAGTAGACTTTTATGATAGAAATGTTCTAAATTTTGCAGTTTTGTCATTACTGGTTCATGCATTTTGCTTCACTGCTTACTAGAAAACGTTCAAAACAATAAATTTAAAACACACTAACAAGTGTGCTGTATAATACAATAAATATAATTTAATACAATCAGAAAGGTGAATCAATGAACACATGTATATTTGCATGGTCCTAAATATGTGTGCAAGGGGCCTATGATTTGAAAACAGCCCAAAGGTAAACTTTATCCACCACTGACCAGATGCATTTTCTTTGAATGTGGGTCTCAATGCTGTTTCAATGGATGTGAGTTTCAAGGGCAGAGAAGTTTTAATGCTAAGTCTGTTTTCATTGTGAGATTGTATTGCTTTGTTTAGCAGATGTCTATCAGTGTTTGTGCTACAAAATCTAAAAACTTTTAAATGAAATCCAAATAATCATCATAGAAGCAAAGCATAAAAGCAGTATGAGCATTACATTGTTTATAGTAAATGGGGAGAAATAGCCAAGTAATGGGACACTGCAATGGCTGTGGGAGGCTGTGTATGCGGGGCATATTTGACCATGATTTTGTGAGGGGGAAGGGTCGGCAAACTCAAAAACAGCCTCAGACAGCACAAACTCTAGCTATACCACTGGAGTGTTCTCTGTTTACATTTTTGGATCACTGAAAGTCTGTATCATTTGACCTTCTTTACAGAATCAGTTGTCTGACATTGATGCAAGAGAACTTCAGTCTTCAACACAAGATCAAGCAGCACCTGCTAGTGGGAGAGATTTCCACTCATGTGCATTTCTTGCCTTACAAATACACTGCGTTTACATGTCAAGCAGTGCAACAACTTTTTTTTGTTCTGAACAAGAAACATTTTTATTAAATTATCACATATGATATAGAAGTCCCAAAAGGAAAATGCTTAGTTAACAGACAATTGCTGTGTTTAATCAACAATCATCATATTTAATAAACAGTCATCTTTGTTCATCTGGGTTAGTGGGATTTCTTTTCTTTTCTTGAAGTGAAGTACCTGTCCTTATGGAATAACAAGCTTAAGTTAAAGTCCTTAAGTGATGCAGGAACTATTCTGGTAGTTTCCTTTCCCATGGCATGAAGAGGACATACGCAGCTGCTTTGTAAAGCCAGGCTATGCTTAAATTTGTATCATATCGTCAAATAATGTAGAGAGAGGGTTCAGTGAAGAATCACAGCAAGCTTTCTCTTCTGAGTTTATACGAGTCAGACTCATATTTTACTTACTCATTTTTATAGAGTCCAAGTATTGATAATAAATAAAACACTACTGTTCTGTTTATATTTGTGTTTAATATTTCATCTGTTCTTCAGTTCCCACAATTCCACTGGAGTGGGTGGGGTTACATAATTATGTTAATCAGTATACAGATTTCCAGATTTTTTATGATTCCAAGTTGAGAGGCATGACCAGCACCAGCCTGTGGTTTACTTGCAACCATCCATTTCTATGCTTCTGGAAATGCTGTACTGCAAATATCTTTTTACACAAATAAGTCTAAAATGCTGACTCAGCTGGAAGGTCATTCACTTTACCTCCTTCACTTCAAAGATTTTAATTACTGATGACTTTGCTGTAACAACTGCTAGGTGTGAAAATGTATTAAACTTCCTATGAGAGGCATAACTAATGTAGTAGTTCTTATGCAGTCCTTGGATCTTATTAGCCTCCCCCCAAAAAAGAAAAAAACAAACAAAAAAAAAAACAAGCTGCTACTATTCTTTCCTAAAACAATCAGGATAAAGCTACCTATACAATCGACTTCAGAATCATGAAAATAGAAGTCTTCCATACAACAAATTTACTAGGAGCTGCCATACATCACAAACTGAAATTCAACTTGCACATACAAAAGACGATCAGAAAGACCCACCAAAACTCGGGAACTTTATGCAGGCAAATAATTCTTCACTAACAGTAGCAAAAATACTACAGCTACTACCATCAATCCTACATGGCCTACATGGTTCTCTAATTTTAAATCTATTAACTACCTTCAAATCCAAACTGGAACAATGCTACAAATATGGTAGCAAATTTCAAAGTCATTTAATTTTTTTTTTTTCTTTCAGCACACCACTTCCTCGTTCAGAAACAATTTAACTGGTTGGAACCATCTATACTCAGTTACTTCCTACCTATAACAGTTTACAACCACAAAAATGCCCAACTCTCTCAGAAATCCTGCAGAACTGCTCACTGTTTAGACCACTATGGTCAAAGGACAAATTCTAACTATTTGCAATTCTCAATTTAGATTTAGCTGAAGATGCCCCATACTCTAATTACATAGCTACACTATGACCCCCCCCTCCCTTCACAAAGGCTATCAAGTAACTTAAATTTAAAAACTGAAAAAGAAATATCTAGCCGGCTGTTGGGTTTTCTCCTACATAACTCTCAAGCGACTCTTTACTGTATAAATACCAAACACAGATTCTCACTGTAAAATACAGTATTATACCCTAATAACTATATTTCACCATAAGTGTATGAAGCTAAATGTAAATACTGTAAACATCCCTCCTTTTCACATCTCCACATCAGGATCTATTATTCTAAATTTCATAGATTCATAGGTAGTTAAAAGGCACACAGTCAGACAAATTCCTCAATTGCCCCAAATCACTGGTTAAGGGACTTGCTCAAGATAAAAAATTATGGCTATGGGACTCAAACCCTGGACCACAGGAAGCAGCCAGTTAGCAGTGCATAGCCTTAATCCTATACATACGGGCAAACCCCCACACCACACTCATAACTTTATCGGTCATGTCTCCACATCTCTTCCTAAGCCTGGTTAACATTATTTATTTATTTTATTTTACATTTGTTGACCAGGAATGTCTGACTGAGCCGAAGCCCTTTTTCAGCACAGACCCGGGGAGAAAAGCTCCAGTAAATAGATATAACATTTTGACATTATTAACAGGTATTATACAGGTGGAATAAGGCAATCAGCTAGCAGGCTACAAGAGAATTTTTGAGAATATACGGATTACATTTTGTCATAAATACAAGTATTATATATAGAAAAACGTAAAGAAAAAAAACAGGTAGATAATAGTCAAAGCACTTTTTTTGAAAGTAGTAGTTAGAATAGAAGAGCAACATAGGAGTAGAATGTTAAAATTTACAATTAAAACAATCAGGATGGAATAAAAGTTTCAGAGAGAGGGGAAAAAGCTATTGACTAGTGGAGAGAAGTAGAGGGTTTTCAAGGTGGGTTTGAGCACTGGCAGATCCATTTCCTGTTGAAATATTCTTTTAGAGTTAAATTGTTTGGGATGTGTGAGTGTTCGAATTTCAAAGGGAAGTTTGTTCCATTTGATAGAGGTGTGATAGCTGTATAGGCTACATCCTGCTTTAGATTTTGGTTTATAGATTTTTAAGAGGTCTTGAGAGGAGCTTCGAAGGCTTCTTGTAAGAGTATAGTGAGAGATAATGGTGTGTAAGGCTGGACAGAAAGATGGTTGATAGAGAACTGCATGTACGGTTTGGAGCTGGGAGAGAAGGAGTAGGTGGGGCAACTCAAGCCAGTTTAAATATCTTAGAGAGAGACAGTGGTGAGATCTATAGGATAGCTGAGTTGCAAATCTCGCTACTTTATGGTATGTGGCCTCAAGTCTAGTGAGGAGAGAGGAGTTTAGGTTAGTAAGGATTTGTGAACAATATGTTAGGCAGGGAAGAAGGTAGGCATGAGTAAGGGCTATTATAGCCTGGGTGAGAAATTTTTATTTCTATAAAGTAGGCCAAATTTAAGGTGAGTATTCCTTATACAGTTGTTTATGTGGAGGTCGAATTTTAGTTTATCATCGATTGTGAGACCAAGGAGTTTTGAGCTAGATTCAACTACAATAGGAGTGTTATTGAGTGACTGGATAGTAAAAGAGGATATTATATGGTTGGATGTTTTGGGAAGGAAAAGTAGGAGCTTTGTTTTCTTAGGGTTGAGGATGAGTTTGTTGTTTGAGAGCCATGTTTCAACTGAATTAAAGGATGTTTGGGTAGCTGATAAGAGTTCAGAGGGAGAGTTAGCTATTGTAATGACTGCAGAGTCATCAGCATATTGGATAATAGAGGAAAGTGGGCAGGAGGTACAGAGCAGGTTTGTGAAGATGTTGAAAAGCAGTGGCCCTAGAATGGATCCTTGTGGGACTCCCATTTGCATTGGAAGGGGAGTAGATAAAGCAGTGTCCCATTTTACTGATTGAAATATTTTAGGTAGCTTTCAAACCAAGCCACTGTTATCAGGAGAGAAGTTAAGGTTAGACAGTTTGTTTAATAGTACAGAGTGAGAGACAGTATCAAAGGCCTTTGAGAGATCGAGGAAGAGACCAGAGATAAATTTATGGTCATCTCTGGCCAGTGGGATAGTATTGACAAAGGATAGAAGTGCAGTATATGTGCTATCCCCTTTGGTCAGAAACCATGTTGTGTTGGTGTAAGTAGGTTTTCCTGAGAGAGATGATCCATGTAAGTAGGTTTTCCTGAGAGAGATGATCCATGACTTGAGTATATATGCACTTTTCAAAAACTTTTGACAGAGGGGAGAGGATGGCAATAGGTCTAAAGTTGGAGATTTCAGTGGAGTTACCAACTTTGTGGATAGGCAGGGTATAGAAATGTTTCCAGATGGATGGTACTTTGGATTCAGAGATTGAGCGGTTTATGATGATAGAGATGGGAAGTGCAAGTGAGTGGGCAGCTGTCTGAAGAAAGTATGATGGGATGTTATCAGCAGACACTGAGCATGGTTTTAGTTTGGAGAGTAGGGTTCGAATGTAAGTTGTAGAGATGGGCTTCAGGGAGAAGATTTTGGGAGGGGTAGTTGTTGAGGAGGAAGCTTGGTTTAAGGGGTTAGTTGTAATGGAGCTATTGGAGTTAAAGAGTTTGGATATTGATTCGACAAAGTAAGAATTAAAGGTGTTAGCAGTTTCTTCTGGTGTCTTTTCTGGAGTAGGGTTTGGTGAGGTAGGGTTTCCAGGATGAAGTATTTGATTGATAGCATTCCAGAATTTTTGGGAGTTAGATTTTAGAGTAGAAGGGGGTGGAATAGAATTCTTTTTTGTCTTTATTGATAAGCCTTTTGGCCAGGTTTCTTTGTTCTTTACAACTTTGTAGGTCATTTGGGTCTTTAGTTTGAAGCCATTTTTTCCAGGACTTATCTCTAGATGTCATGAGAGTTCTTGTGTTTTTTGTTAGCCAAGGAGATATGGTTGCTTTTGTCCTAATTTTATGAAGTGGGGCTAATGAGTTTAGGACAGCTAGAAAAGTAGAGTTGAAAGCAATGACAGCTTCATCTAGGGGGAGCTGGGTGAGGAAGTCCCAGCATACTCTAGATATGAGAGTGTTAAATGTTTTGGGGTTGAAGCTGGAGAGAATTATATCTAGTAATATATCTGTGTGGTTTAGAGAGGTGGGTTGAGTATATTAGCACCTTTATGGGTGAGTGGTCACTCAGAGTATTGGGAAGGGTTTCTGGATTATGATATTTAGAAAGAGCTGAGACAAGTATCCAAACAATGAGGGTATTTGTGGCATGGTGTTGTTAAAATGTGTTGGCTTAGTAATGGGCTGGGTAAATCCATATAAATTTATATTATATGGGGAACCTGGGTTATTTAGGGTTAGCCAATTAATATTTGCATCACCAAGGAGGATTGTTTCATTTGGGATGTTTAAGGAGAGAGAGGAGAGAATGTTTTCCAGTAATGGAATATTGTCCCCTGGAGGGGTGTAGGCAGCTACTATAGTAATTGTGACATAATTGTTTAGTTTTAGGTTAACTGACAATTTTTCTGCTAGGGAAAAAGATGGGATAGAATGGTTAATGTGAGAAATAGTAAGATTACTGGAATAGACTACGGCAACTCCCCCGCCCTTTTTGTTGTTACAGTCAAGGTGAATAATGTTATAGCCAGGGGGGAGAATATCATTATCTAGGTTGTGGGGTTTAAGCCAGGTTTCTGTTACTGCGATGACATCAGGGGTATGATTTGCTATCCATGCATGAAACAGACTAACTTTGTTGAGGATGCTTCAGGTATTAATAAAACAGAAGGAGATTTGTTTTTGAGGTGCAGTTTGGTGGGCTGGGGTGAGAGGGTTGTTTGGGATAGAGTAACATGTCTGACAACCTCTATGCTTTCATGTAATTTCAACTCACTGATACTCAACTGCAAAATGGTACAGGATTTTTCTTATATGCTTATAATTTTGCTCATACTCTTACTTCATTTTTTAAACATCTTTATTAAACATTACATTTTCTAAAATGTGACCTGTATATATATATATATATATATATATATATATATATATATATATATATATATATATATATAGTAACACGAAGGAAAAACATAAAATTTATATTTTCATGTGGTATACATTTTTTTAGTTTTCATTCAGTCCATTATTACATAAATTGTTAAATTCCTGCCTTTCCTTAACATTATTCTGCATATATTGTTCCCACAAATTCTATTTAATTCTCCTTAATTTGCTCCTTCCCTTTCCTAAAGATCACACCTCCAGTTCTTTTATCTCCTTTAATTTCCTTAGTTACAACCCCTTGCTCCATCAACATTTTAAAAATTCTCTACAGAGTACTTTATCAGAAATCTGCCAGCTTCTTACATTACCAAAAATGCTCTCAGTTACCTCTCGCCTTCCCATCACACCTCTGGCATTTGTTTTCTACTGGAGGAAAAATTCTCTGAAGTGTGCTTGTGGTATAAAAATACCTATGCAAATACTTCTAAGCAAAAATTCTAAACCTTCTGGACTTTGCTGTATACTTGGGGGCTGTACAGATGTCGTCCAATTATTCCTTTGCATGTTGCCTTTCCATTTTCTCTTTCCAAACTTCCTCAGATTTTTTTTTCAGTTATGTAATATTTTATATGATCTACTAATTATCCCTTTAACAGCAGCTTCTGTTCTAGACTAAAAACACTATCACAGCTGTTTTTTTCATTTTCCCATCCCCTGACACTTTCTCTTTGCCTAAACCCTTTGTTCTTGTATTCACAGAGCACGAAAGTTATGCACTTACCACAACAATAGATCGGTGTGGTCTTTTTTTTTGTTTGGTTCAACATGTTGGTTGTTGGATCCAGCTGGATCTGGTCTCAGCACCTTATAACAAAGACTGGGATTGAAAGCTCTGACTCCTTCCCTACCAACAACTGCCATCGCCTGCATGAATTACCTCAGATCGAGATTTGCTGACTGACCAAATGATGTCAAGCTATGTAGAAAACGGACAAGGAGGAAAATACAACACACATTATATGGTGTAAGAGTTACAAAGGGACCAGAAAGGGTCCAAAGAAGACCTGGACAATCCCTAGAAGTAAACAATAACCATTTGTTAGGGGGAATAACAGAGAAGAGTCAAACCAGATGAAAAGACAACTACTGTTATGTTAAGTACATAACTTTCATACCCAGTGTTGTCTTTTTTCGTCTGATTCAACATGTGGTACAGATTCCCAAGCTACCTAACTGGGAGACCAGGGTGGCCTCAAGGAAGGGTATCTTTCAGTATGGCAAAGCTAAAAGATGTGCGAATTCTGGACTGAGCATCTAACCTGTAGTGAAATACAAAGGTATTAGTTGAAGACCAAGTTACTACATTGCATGTGTCACTGCTAGATACTCATTTTGCAAATACCATTGAAGTCACCATTGCTCTGGTAGAGTGTGCCTTAGGCTTCAATTGTAAAGACATACCTCATGAATCACAGATAAATGAAATTCAGTCTGCTAACCATTTTGAGAATGCTATCTTGGATATAAATTGGCCCAGCTTTTTCTTAGAGAAGGATAAAAACTGTTGGAATGACTTCATAAAATTCTTAGTATGATGAAGCTAGAAAGAATAGTTGTGTAAAATCTTACCATAACCATAGATGTCCTTCTCTTCCATGTTGCAGTATTCTTGTTGTGGGATTTTCCGCCTCAGGCGACCTGCACGTTGGCTCCTATACAAAAGCTTCAGCTTGGCTGTTGCAGCTGAGTGGGACGTCACATGTAGGGCCATAAACCAGGGGCCTTAAATGTGACGTCTGCACACACAGACCTCTGAACTTTTCAGCCACAGACTGACACATTTTGCATATGTAACAAACCAACCAGAAAAAAAGTTTTCTATGAAAAATTTCATATCTAAAGATGCTGCTGGTTCAAATGTTTTTTGGATTAGGGACTGGAGTAAGATGATAACATCCAAGAAAGGGACTGGATCACGTTCCTCTAAGGCAGGCTTTTGTCACTTTGAGGGAAGCAACAGAAGCATTGTTGAGCCCTATGTGAAAGTTTGAAATGGTTGCTAATTGCACTTTAATTGTAGAGTAATTTGACCCAGCCATGAATAGTTCAGAAAGCAATTTCAAAATTTCTGGTGGAGGAGCTGAAAAAGGGTCCAGTCCCATAGAAAAGGCCCAAATGGAAGAACACTTCCATCTGCTCCTGTAAGTCTTTTTGGTTGAATTTCTTTGAGAGGAAGATATGATATGGACTACTAGGGAAGAAAACCTGGCATCTCTGGCACTTGTGAGAACTGGAGAAACCCTGCTGTTAGCTTTAAGGTCTGGAGGTTCAGTAGATGTAACCTGGATGGGTGAGTGAGATCTGGAAATGGATCCAGAACCCATGGTAGGTGAACTAGGTGAGGCCAACAAAAGGGGAAAGTACAGTTGTGTACACTTACCATAAATGTAGATGTTCAAGTGTATTCACTGTTGCAGTTTTAACAATTGGGTTATCCGGCTCCAGGTAGCCCTCAAGTCGGCCCGAATACCAGAGTCTTCGGTATATGATGTAGTCTGCCATCGACTGTAAACCTGACGTTAGAACGTCAGGTATAAAGGGAGGCAGCCAACGCCATTTCTTCAGTTTTTCTTGCCTTAACTGTCAGCAGCCCCCAAAAGAAGGCTAGACCAGGAAGGAAACATCCTGGAAACATACCATCCAAAAAATTTAAGGCCTAGTCTGTGCCTCAGGAAAAAAGGGGGACTGGAGGGTGGGAAACCAGGACTGCAACAGTGAATATATTCAAACATCTACATTTATGGTAAGTGTGCACAACTGTACTATGTTCTTCATGTTTCACTGTTGCAGTCCTAACAATTGGGTTGATTCCTAAAGCCCAGGAAAAAACAAAGGGAGGAGGAATAACCATAGATTAAGGGTTGGTAAGGAGGCCCTGCCAAACAGCAGTACCAAAACCAGCCCTGGATTTAGAAAACAAAGGTAGATTGTAATGCTCTGTGAAAGTATGGACAGAAGACCAAGTAGCTGCTTCTAGAATATCCTTAGTAGGCACACCTCTCAAAAAAGCTGTAGAGGTAGAGGCTGCTTTAGTAGAATGGGTCCTAATAGTCTAAGAAGGAACCTTTCTATGCTGTAGGTAACAAAAAGGAATACAATGAGCAATCCATTTAGAAATGGTTTGCTTAGAAATAGCTTTACCTTGAGACTCGGGAGCAAAACTGATCAACAACTGATCAGACTTCCGAAAGGGTTTAGCCCTGTCTAAATAAAATCTCAGCTGTCTATGAACATCAAGAGAGTGCAGAATCCTCTCCCCCTTATTCTGGGGATTATTGAAGAAGGTAGGCAGGTGAACAGCCTGGTTAAGAGTCACACTAGAAACCACCTTGGGCATAAAGGAGGGATTAGTTCTCAGAGAAACCCGATCTGTATGAAAAATAATGAAAGGTTCCACTGCCATTAAGGCTTGCATCTCAGAAACCCTTCTGGCTGAATTAATAGCCAAGAGAAAAGCAGTCTTCCAGGAGAAAAACTTTAAATCTGCAGAGGCAGCTGGTTCAAAAGAAGGCAGGGTAAGTTTCTCCAAGACAAAATTAAGATCCCAAGCAGTAGGAGCTCTTCTGGGAGATCTAAGACTGCAAGCTCCCCTGAGGAACTGCTTCATCAGGGAGTGAGAAAAAAATGGGTTGCTCAAAAGAACAATGAGCAGAAATTGCAGAAGCATGAATCTTGATTGAAGAAAAAAAGTCCACCATTAAGCAAACCTGCTATATAATCAAAAATAAGGGAAAGAGAGGTAGGAGAAGAGTCTTCCCCTTTAGCCTGCATCCATGAGAAAAATCGTTTCCATTTATCTGCATAAGACTTCCTGGTGCTAGGCCTCCTGGCCTCATAAGGAACTTCCACCACCTGTTCAGAAATGTTTAAATTATTAGCCAGGCTGTTAAATGCCGAGTTTGTAAATGAGGATGAAGAACCCCCCCCCCCACCTCCTGAACCCAAAAGATCTGGTATCAGGGGAAGATGCCAAGGCTGAGTCTGGGAAAGGCTGCGAAGAAGTGGATACCAATGCTGCCTGGGCCAGTCTGGTGCTATGAGAATAGCCTTTGTTTTTTCGTCCCTTATCTTTAGCAGCACTCTGGGAAGAAGAGGCAGAGGAGGAAAGGCATAAATCAAGAGTGGTGTCCATTGGAAGGACAAAGCATCCACTCTCCAAGCTTTGTTGTGATACTCCCTGGTGCAGAAGGTTGGAAGGAGATGATTGGCTGGAGAGGAGAAAAGATCCACTTGTGGAGTGCCCCAATGCTGAATGATGCGATGGAAGATGATCTTGTTGAGTTGCCACTCGTGAGGATCCAGAACTTGTCTGCTCAATTGGTCTGCCAAGGAGTTTAGCCTCCCTGGAAGAAACTGGGATATTAGATGTATGCCCATGGAAGCTGCTATGGACCATAGTCTCATGCTTTGTCTGCACAGGGGGTAAGAGTGAGTTCCCCCCCTGCTTGTTGATGTACCACATGACTGAGGTATTGTCTGTTCTGATCAAGAGAGTCACAGGGTAGAGTAGGTCCTTGAAAGCCAGCAATGCCTGCTGCACTGCCAACAATTCCTTTAAGTTTATGTGCAGATGAAGCTGTTGAGTGTTCCAAGTCCCCTGTATGCACCTGCCCTCCAGATGTGCTCCCCATGCATAATCTGAGGCGTCTGTGGTGAGAGTCTGTCTGGCAGGAGGTGGGTGAAAAGGCAGCCCCTTGTTCTGGGAACAGGCTGTCATCCACCAGAGAAACTCCAGTTGTAGACAGGGAATCAGAGGAAGAATCAAGTCTAAGTCCTGCATGTGCTGACACCAAAGGTTCTTGAGGTACCACTGAAATTTTCTCATACGCAACTTTGCATATGGGATCATCAGAAAACATGAAGCCATGAACCCCAGAGCTTGCAGGAATTACCTTGCAGAGAGCTGGGTCATGCTTGCCAAGTTCTTGAAGTAAGTTGCAAGATCTTTTTGTTTCTCTTGAGGGAGGAATACCATCTGGGCGGCTGTATTCAGACTTGCTCCCAGGAAAACAATCTCCCTTGTAGGAATCAATTTTGACTTCTTTTCGTTGAGGGTGTAATCCAAAGAGATGAGAATGTTTTTCACAAAGTCCAAATGCTTTTTTAGTTTTTCTGGGGAATTTTCTTGAATGAGACAGTCCAGGCATGAATAAAGTTGAATGTTTCTCTGCCTGCAAAAAGCAATGACTAGTGCCAGGCATTTCGTGAAAACTCTGGGAGCAGTAGACAAGCCAAAGGGCAGTGCAGAGAATTGGAAGTGTTGCTTTCCAGCCCTGAAACGAAGGAACTGCCTGCAACTTTCCCTTACTGAGATGTGCAGATAAGCCTCTGAGATCCAAGGTTACCAGCCATGAATCCTTGCCCAGCACTGGCAGTAACTGTTGAAGAGTGAGCATCTTGAATTTGGGACTCACCAGAAAAGTGTTTAGAAAAGAAAAATCCAGAATAGGGCACCAGGTTCCCCCTTTTTTGGGCACCAGAAAAAGCCTTGAATAAAAACCTAGGCCTGCTTGATTTGCAGGAACTGGCTCTATAGCTTCCAGAGTCAGCAGAGAAGAAATTTGGTTTCCTACCTCTGCCCTGTGAGTTTTGGGTATGTCTGGGTACCCTTGTAGAACAGAGAAGGTGTGAAAGTAAAACTTTTAACACAGGTTTACTATACTGAGCACCCATTTGTTGCCTGTGATGGTAGACCATACCTCTGCGAACCTGGCTAACCTTGCCAAAGAGGAAACCCTGGGTCTGCAGAGATAGGCACAAGAAGGCCGGAGTCATTGAGAATGCTTGCTCCGGGAAGCCAGCTTAGAACTCCCCATTTTGGAAGAAGGATGCCACTGTTTAGCCTTTAGAGGGGCAGAAGCCTGCCCTCTGGAAGATCGGAAACCCCTAGGCCTAGAACAACCTTGCTTGCTGGGATCAGGAAAAGACTAATTCTTGGAAGGGTAATGCCTACTAAACCGAGGAGGCTGAACCTGAAGGAAATCCTTAACAGCTTGCATAGATTTAGCTTTATCCTCCAACTTCTTCAGTACCTCTTCAACCTTTTTACCAAAAAGGGTGTCTTTGTGCAAAGGCACATCCAGCAATTTAGATTTGACAGGTTCAGAAAGAGGCTGCTACCCAAGTCAAACATGCCTTCTAATAACAGAACCAGTGGCTGCTGCTCTGCAGGAAGCCTCCAAGGTGTCAAAACCACAATGTAGGGAATGCTTAGTGACAAGTGGCCGAATTTAGTAAATCCTGTAAGTCTTTGTTCTCAGACAGGGCGGGAACATCCCCAAGTTTAGCCTTAACAGCCTCCAAAGTATGTTGCTGGTACTTAAGCATGTGAAAAAGACAATTCACAGATCTAATGGCAAGAGTTGCAGAGGTGTAGACTTTTTTACATCACCTGTCCAAGGCCCTAGATTCCTTATCCAAAGGTAAAGGGTTTTTAGCAATAGTAGCGTTAATAACCTTGGGGTCTTGAGAAATAATCTCAGGATCAGCAGTAAGATTTTTGAAAAGGAATTGATGAGATATAGGAACCCTATAATACCCCATCAGGCTTTCTAGGGGCAGGAGGAACAGAATTAGGAGCTAAAGAAATTTCCATGAAAGGCCATGGAACGTATCACCACTGAACACAAACAAAGACATTGGTAACCTCCAAACTCTGGATCCCACCCAGCTGGGGTTTGTGAAAGGCAGATCATGCTTCCTGAACCTGACCAACTTCTTTGAGGCAGTCACCAAAGCTGTGGATGAGGGTAAGGTGGTTCACACAGCCTATCTTGACCTCGCCAAGGCTTTCGACACCATCCCCCATTCTGGAATTATAGCTAAACTCACTAAACTAGGTATAAATCCCTACTTCACAAGATGGGTTGCCAAATGGCTCACTGACAGAACCCACACTGTAAAAGTTGCAGACTCCAAATCTGACCTCAAGGCAGTGACAAGTGGAGTGCCACAGGGTTCCGTCCTGGAACCTCTCCTGTTTGGTATCTACTTCTCTGAAGTACAGGCTAACACAGAAGGCCTCTGGCTGATGAAGTTCGCAGATGACTGCAAACTAGGAGCCATAGTCAAGTCCCCAAATGATGTGGACATCCTACAGAAGGGCCTCACTGAGACAGATGCCTGGTGTCAGAGCCAAGGCCTCAAGCTCAATGCCAAAAGTGCAGTGTCATCCCCTTTGGTAAAAACTCTGTGCCCATGAACTACCACATAGGCAGCAATCTACTTAACACTGAATGCGTGATAAGAGACCTTTGGACCCAGGTGGACAGTAGTCTCCCCTTTGATAGTCACATCACCACAGTAGTCAGAAGTCCTTCTACGTGGCACACCTCATCATAAAAGGGTTCTCATCCAGGAAAAAAGAGGTCACTGTTCCCCTCTACTCGTCATTCATTAGACCCATTATAGAGTACAACGCCCCTTTTGGAATGTACCTCACAAGACATCTGCAGCAGCTGGAAAGGCCACAGAAGTACCTCACAAAGAGGATTACTGGTCTCAAACAAATGCCCTACACTGACCGCCTCAAAAAACTCCAGCTTTACTCCGTAGCATATCACCTACTCCGAGGTGATCTCTGCCTAACATATAAAGCTATGTCAAACCCAGAGCGGTTAGACATGCTACACCTAAAGAAATCCCAATCCCTCCAAGCTACACGCTCTAGGGACCTAAACCTTGTCACCACAATAAACAGGACAGGCTGGAGGGATAGATTCCTGTCCCAGAGACTTCCTATACTCTGGAACAAGCTACCCATCTATGTCAAGCAAAGTTCTTCAATAGCACTCTTCAAGAAAAATCTTTATGAGTGGGTGGGAAATAGGAAATACACCCCGGGGATCACTTCTGTCTCTCTGCTGGACAGTGGCACAGGAAAATAACTTTCTTGGGTGGCATAAGCTATGGTAACTTGCTGGCTAGGCTTACGTAGGCCCTTGGGCCGATAGCCTAGTACCTACCTATGAACCTATGAACATCATCCACAACTTCCAAAACTGGAGGTATAGCCAGAGGCTTATGCTGTAGCACATCCAAAAATTCTCCGATTCTTTTCTTAGACTGAGAAAAATCCTGATTTTCCCATTTAAAATGCTCCCCAAGAGTATTAAAAGTATCCCCAAATGAAATATCCTCTGGAGGGGAGGCAGAAGGGATAGAGACTTCAGCATCAGAATCCTCAAAGCCAGAAAAAAGTTGAAAGTTTCCTTCTTCATCAGCAGAGGAACTGGAAACCTCAGAGTCTGAGACAGACAAAACATCAGGACACAATTCCCTAGCCCTCTTGTAAAAGGGGGGTGAGAGCCCTTAATAAGGGAAAGAAGATCACTAGCCATCTTTACCAACTGGGACTGAGGCAAAGGAGGGGGGAGGGGAGGCCTATGCCTACTTATGCATAGATTTGCGGCTGGAGGGTTTGCTGGTAAACCAGAGGGACTTGGGAGGCCTAGCAACTGAAAAAGTCTGAGTTAAGGTAGTCTGTCTGGCTCTGGGCTCATGTCGAAGAGAAGAGGCGTCAGAAGCCGTTGCCTGCATTGCGGCTCCGGACCCATCTGAGGTGGCAACAGGCAGAGGCTTTGAAGACTAAATAGCCTGCGGCATGGAGGACTCCGAAAAAGTCTTGGCAGAGGCCTGCAGCCGAAAATCTGCAGAGTACAGGGGCCACGAAAGTGCCTCACCGACTACCGTTGGGCTGACAATCAATTTCATCGGTGCATTGTCAGCAGATTTTACCCTAGGCCTGTCGCGGTCTTTGTCCTTACGTTTCCTAGGTACATCTGAAGTCAGGAGACCAGAAGACGCCATACTGGCGAATTTAGGCCAGACTCCAAAATGCTTATACAAAATTTTAGCTCTATGGCATAAGGTACGCGGAATGAAGAAAGCACAGAGATCACAATTAGGGACGTCGTGCTCAAAGCCCAAACAAGTTATAGAATAGGAATGAAAATCATGGTGCAGAATCTGTTTTACACAGACAAGACAGTTATTAACTTTATCTGACATTCGTTAAAGCAGAAAAAAAGAGGGTCCCCAACAAGGTACTTATCTGAGGGCGTCTTCAACTTAGTAGTCGGAATGCAGTAAGAAGGTAAACGGTCGACCGGCGCTAGTGCGAATTGCATCTGCTTCGGGCTCTGCGGCAAGAAAGACTGGGTAAATGGCGTCGGCTGTCTCCCTTTATACCTGACGTACCGATGTCAGGTTTACAGCCGACGGCAGCCGACATCATATACTGAGGACTCTGGTATTCAGGCAGACTGAGGGCTACCGGGAGCCGGACAACTCAATTGTTAGGACTGCAACAGTGAAACACGAAGAACATCCACACCTGCCATGGGCAGAAGGGAGCAATGAGGATTACCCTGGTCTTGCATTCCATATCTTTCTGAATAAACTTGGTGATAAGGGGAGTTGTGGATAGGCATAAAGGAGACCTGGGGAGTCAAGCATGGACTACAGCAACTCTTGGGGACTGTCCCTGTGGAGGGATGAGGGCAAAGTAACTTCTGCACTTGTTTAGGTACGAAGCAAAAAAGATCACAGTAAGGTTGGCCCCAGTGGTTGAAAATCTCTGTTGCCACCATTTTGTTGAGACCACTCGTGAGGCAATAGTACAGCTCTGCTGAGTTTGCTCACTATGATTTTGCATGTCCAAGGTATGTGCATTGCTACTAGAAAGTAGTATGAAAATTTTGCCCACTGCCAAAATCTCATGGCTTCTCAGCAAAGAGGGTATGATAGGGTTCCACACTGTTTGTTGATGCACCAAATCACTAACATATTGTCTGAGTGTATGGCAATCACATCCTTGGGCTGACTGAACTGAAATGCCTGCAACACAAGGAGAACTACTCTAAACTCCAAGACACTGATGTGAAATTTGGCCTCTATTAAAGACCATGTTCCCTGGAATGTCTTCCCTTCGAAATGCAGCACCCCACCTGAGAAAGTAAGTGTTCATGGTCACTGTGATTTTGAGTGTCACAGAAAGTATGTGTCTGCCCCAAGTTAGTCAGTCGGATTAAATCCACCACAGAACGTAGTCTCTGCAGACCTAGGTTAGGCATACTTTGTGGAGGAGGGAATGTAGTTTTTATGACCAGTGTACAGGTACTATCCACTGTAGAACTCTCATGTGATATCTAACTAAAGGAACCTTCCATGTAGAGAAAGTCATTAGACCTAGAAGGTGCAAGACAAGTTGAACCTGGGGTCTGGGATGTTTTTTTTCACCTATACAAACATGAATCTGACTGATCTGACTCATGCAAAGGGTAGTTCTACTAGCTCATGTACAGTGTCTATGTGGCAGCCTATAAATTCTATGGACTAAGTAGCACATACCTTGCTCTTGTTGTTATTTATAGAAATGCCCAAGTGACTTGTCAGTTGTAACAGGAATGACTGATGTCTCAGAAGTAGATCCCTGGAGGTAGTAGTTAGAAGCCAATCATCTACATACAGAAATACTTAGATCCCCTTTCGCCACAGATAGACTGCCACAGCCGCCATTTTCTTGGTAAACACCCACAAGGCTGTGGCGAGATCAAATGGCAGCACTCTGAACTGATCATGATTGGCTCCCAGATGATGGAAGAATCTCCTGGATTGCTTATAGATCTTGATATGATAGTAGGCATCCTACAGATCAATAGAGCACGTCCAACAATCCTTCTTCCTCAGCAGAGGTAGAATGGACTGCACTGTGACCATCCGGAGCTTCATCTGCTTTGCAAATTGATTCAGATTGCCGAGATCCAATACTGGTCTGAGGTCCCCTGTCTTTCAGAACTAAAAAGAATCTTGAAAAGACTCTGAACTTTAGTTGGTTTTCGGGGATCAGTTGGAAGACTTTTGCCCAGCAACTCTGAAACTTCTGTTGCTGCAGAGTCCAACTGACGGGGTGGAGTATTGGAAATCTTTTGTTTTATTAATGGGGATTCTAAAAAGGGTACTGTACAGCCTCTGGTAATGATCTTAACACCCAAAAATTGCAAGTTATACTTTGCCAGGCTAGTGTGTGTAAGGAGAAGCATCCCCTGACTGCCTGTAGCGTGTAGCAGTTGGGCAAGAGTTCAGGGACACTGACAAGGTTTTTCTGTGAAAGGTCCATGGAAACCTTGGTTTTGTGGACCGCCTCTGCCCCATGGGTGAAGTCCCATGGAACTTCCTCCACCTTTGGCAGGTCTACCTGCAGGATAGTCATTGTGAAAATATTGAGATGTTTTAAACCAAATTTTCACCACTCTCTCGGATTCCTGGAGGAGGATATCTGAGGGGGTGAAAAATGGATTCCAGTGGCAAAGAAGGTCTTACCATCTTGCTCACTCCTGGTAAGCGTATCCTTGACTTTTGGTCCAAATAAGATGGTACTACAGTAGGGAGCATTTATGAAGGATGTCTTAAAGCTTTCCACAAAGTTGCAGAGCCACATCCAGGCATGATGTCACATAATACCTTTGCTGGCTGCTCAGGCTGCACCATCTGCTGCACTAGATAGTCTCATGGCAGCATTTGAGGATAAATGTAGGATAGCCAAAGTACAGTTGTGTACACTTACCATAAATTTAGATGTTCGAGTGTATTCACTGTTGCAGTCATTACATTTGGGTAATCTGCTGGCAGGTTGCCCTCAGTCGGCCTGAATTCCAAAGTCTTGGGTCTTGTGTCAGTTGCTGTCTCCTCTTCCATGACGTCAGATCGTCACAGGTATAAAACATGCAGACGACACCATTTTCTTTAGTTTTTCTTGCCCCCGATGTCAGGTGCCCCACATAGGTTGTAGGAGATAGAGAAGGAAAGATAAACTGTAGAATGACAGAGGGATGGCGGGAGGGTAACCTGGACTGCAACAGTGAATACACTCTAACATCTACATTTATGGTAAGTGTACACAACTGTACTATGTTTTTCGTGTTTCACTGTTGCAGTCATTACATTTGGGTAGAATCCCAAAGCTATGGTTGGGAGGCTGGAGCTAAATAGCATTAGGTGCAGCTATAAGGCCCTGCAGCACTGCAGTGGCAAAGCCTGCCCTGGACTTAGAGTAGAGAGGCAAATGGTAATGCTTTGTAAAAGTGTGAACAGAACTCCAAGTAGCAGCCTCTAGAATGTCTTTGGTTGGTACTCCTCTGAGAAAGGCTGCTGAAGTAAGCTGCAGCTCTGGTGGAATGAGACCTAATGCCCTTGGGCACAGGTTTACCATGGTGTAAGTAGCAGAAATGGATGCAGTGGCTTATCCACTTTGAAATAGCCTTTCCTTCTGATCCTGCAGCATACGACACTAGTAATTGCTCAGTTTTTCTTAGAGCTTTAATCCTGCTCAAGTAGAATCTTAGCTGTCTGTGTATGTCCAAGGAATGCAGAATTCTCTCCCCTTTGTTCTGTGGATTTGGATAAAAAGTTGACAGATGAATTGTTTGGTTAAGAGCCACACTGGAAACCACCTTAGGCATAAAAGTAGGATTTGTCCTCAGCGCCACCCTGTCTGGGTAAAACATGATAAAAGGCTCTACAGCCATGAGGGCTTGTAGCTCTGAAACTCTTCTTGCTGAAGTAATTGTTAGTAGCACAGCTGTCTTCCATGATAAGAACTTCATATCAGTTGTAGCAGCTGGTTCAAATGGAGGTAGGGTGAGCTTTTCCAACACATAATTGAGGTCCCATGCAGGTAATGGTGATCTTCATGGCCTTAAATTTTTGGCTCCTCTAAGATGCTGCTTTAGTAAAGGATGAGAAAAGATTGGTGGCTTTGTATTGTAATGAGCCGAAAAGGCAGAGGCATGGATCTTGATTGATGAGAAAGATGGGCCTTTGTCAAGCATCTCAGTTAAGTATTGTAATATCTGAGGAATATGTGGTTCTGCTGTATCAGTTCCTTGTGCTTGATTCCAAGCACAGAATCTCTTCCATTTGTTAGCATAAGATTTTCTAGTACTAGGCCTTCTGGCTTCCAAAATGACATCCATCACAGCTTTACTAAGAGGTGTCATTTGTATGATTACATGATTAGCCATGATGCCAGGTTCAGGGTCTGTAGTTGATTGTGCAGGATCTGATTGTTTTGCTGGGACAGTAGTTGTGGTCTTTGAGGCAAGGTCCAAGCTGGGTACTGAGACAAGTTCCTTAGGATTGGGGGCCAGTCCAGGGCAATTAATATCATCTTTGGCATTTCTTGTCTGACTTTTAGGACCACCTTGGGTAAAAGAGGCAGAGGAGGAAAGGAGTAAACTGATAAGTTTTTCCAACTGAAGGATAGGGCGTCCACTTTCCATGCTTGTCTGTGATAAGTCCTTGCGCAGAATATTTTCAATTGATAATTTTGAGGAGAGGCAAATAGATCTATGTCTGGGCTCCCCCATTTCTCTGTTATCATACTGAAGACTTGTGGATTTAGTTTCCACTTGTGAGGATCCATAAGGTTTCTGCTTAAATCGTCTGCCAGAGTGTTTTGTTTTCCTGGCAGGAATTGAGCTTGAAGATGTATTTGGTAGGTCAAAGCTGTGTCCCACAGTGCCATGGCTAATCTGCAAAGGGGGTATGAGTGTGTGCCCCCTTGCTTGTTTATATACCACATGACTGTGGTGTTGTCCGTCTTTATCAGTAGTTGTCCTGGACGAATTAAGTCCTTGAAGGCTGTTAGGGCATTTTGAACAGCTAGCATCTCTTTCTGGTTGATACGTAGATGCATTTGTTTTGGTGCCCATATGTCCTGAATGCATCTTCCTGCCATGTGGGCCCCCCAGGCATAATCTGATGCGTCTGTTGTTAAGGTTTGGCTGGGAGGGGGTAGAGTGAAGGGCCGTCCCATGTTTTGGTGACAGGCCTTTGCCCACCATAGAAACTCCTGTTGCAGGTAGGGAATGAGAGGAATCATTGTTTCCAGACTGTGTGAATGTTGACTCCATAAACTTTTTAGATACCATTGAAGTTTCCTCATATGCAGTCTTGCATATGGAATTATTATGATGCAGGACGCCATGAAGCCCAGAGCCTGCAGAATTGGTCTTGCAGAAGACTGGGTTTTTGTTGCCATCAGTTTGAAGTAAGTAGTCAGTTGCCTTTGTTTGGCCGGCATGAGGTAAGCCATCTGGGCAGTTGCATTCAAGCTTGCACCCAGGAATGTTATCTTTTGAGAGGGTACCAGTTGTGATTTATTTTCGTTTAATGTGTACCCTAGGCATGTTAGAAGCCTTTTCACAAATGCCAGATGTTGTAGAAGAGTGTCCTTGTTCTCTGCTTGAATGAGACAGTCGTCCAGGTAAGGATATATTTGTATACTTCTTTGTCTGCAAAATGCAATTACTGGTGCCAGGCACTTTGTAAAGACCCTGGGCGCAGTTGATAAGCCAAAGGGCAGTGCAGAGAATTGGTAATGCATTAAGCCAGCCTTGAATCTGAGGTATCTTCTGCATGACTGTCTTATTGGTACATACAGGTATGCCTCTTTTAGGTCTAAAGTCACCAGCCAAGCATTCTTGCCCAGCATGGGCAGAAGCTGCTGCAAAGTGAGCATTTTGAATTTTGGAATGTCCAGGTATGTGTTCAAAATCGATAAATCCAGTATTGGCCGCCAGGCCTTGTCATTTCTGGGTACCAAGAAAAGTCTTGAGTAATAACCTTGTCCTTTTTCTTGCTCTGGTACTGTTTGAATGGCCCCTATATCCATGAGGGACGTAACCTGTTTCTGTGCCTCTGCCCATTGATTTTTTGGCAGATCCGGCCAACCATTTGTCATTGGCAGAGTGTGGAAATGGAATCTATATCCCTGTGATATGATGTTTAGTACCCACTTGTCCTGGGTTATTAACTGCCAATTTTGAGCAAAAAGTGCTAATTGTCCCCCTATGGGTGCTGCCAAAAGATAAGTGCTTGGTGTAGGCAGAGGGAAGTCATTGGGATAGTTTTCTGTATGTTTACGCAATATCTCCTCCAGATTTGGAGGTGGATGCACCCCCATTGCTTTGACCTGTAAGAATCTTGCGCCTGGTATCTAGAACCTTTGGGCGTCTGGATTTCCCCCCTTGAGCTCTGTCTGACACAGGAATGGACCAATTTTTAGTAAGCTAGTGTCTACTGAATCTGGGTGGCTGCACTTGTAAGAAGTCTTTTTAACAGTTTGCATAGACTTAGCTTTGTCTTCCATTTTCTTGAAAACCTCTTCTGCCTTAATACCAAACAGAGAATCATGATGTAAAGGTGCATCTAGAAATTTATCTTTAACATGGTCAGGAAAATTTTGTTCCTTTAACTAAGCATGCCTCCTAATCACAGATCCAGTAACTGCGGCCCTGCAGGAGGCCTCTAAAGAATCAAAACCACATTGCAAAGTATGCTTTCCAACTTGTTCGGCTGCATGCAATAATTCCTGCAATTCTTTATTTTCTGCACATTCTGAAATCAACATCATTTTCTGTTTCAGCAATCCCATAACATGTTGTTGGTACTTAAGCATATGAAACTGACAGTTTAAGGCCCTGATTGCCAAGGTTGCAGATGTATAAACCTTTTTCCCCATCTGTCCAGTGCCCTTGAATCCCTATCAGAGGGGGTAGGGGGTTTTTTTTTGCTGTTGAGGCCTTAACTCCCTTTGGACCCTGTGAAACAGTTTCAGGATCAGCACTAGGGTTTCTAAATAAAAATTTATGTGAGTCAGGGACCCTGTAATATCTGTCAGGCTTACTGGGAGTCAAAGGTGAGGAGTCAGGGGGTCAAGCTTGACTCCGAAAACACATCATCCACATGTCTAAAACAGGGGGAATGGCTAAAGGCTTGTGCTGAAGGAGAAGAAGGAAATCCCTGAAACTCTTTTCTGATTCTGAGAAGTCTTGACTCTCCCAGTGGAAATGCTCCCTCAAAGTATGCAAGGTTTCTCCAAATTAATAACCCTCAGGAGGAGATGCAGATGGAATAGACTTCTCAGCATCAGAATCCTCAAAGGGAGGTATAGATAATTCCTGATCAGAACAAATAGAAACATGATCTGAAGATTCATAATTAGTGCCTTGCCTAGGCCTCTTATCTGGAGGGGGATGGGTACCCCTGATCAAGGTAATAAGGTCTTCGGCCATTTTGATCATCTGTTTTTTAGGCATGGAGGCCTGTGCACATGGCTCGTGCATCAGTTTTTTAGTTTTAGAAGTTGCTTTTGTCTTTGGTTTTGCAGCTGTCGTCGGTTTGATGTACAAATGTTGAGGTCTGAATACACCCTCAGAAGCTTTTGTCTTTGGTTTTGCAGCTGTCGTCGGTTTGATGGACAAATGTTGAGGTCTGAATACACCCTCAGAAGCCGGTGCCTGCTCAGTGGCTCTGGACCCATCCGAGGGAGATACATCTGTCGGTATAATACCTTAAGTATCTTGCGGCATGCCGGACTACACATGGGTGTCGGTAGAGGCCTGCGACTCGAAGGTAGCAGGTATCAGGGGCTGCGAAGGAGCCTCACTGAGTACCAGCGAACTGGCGACTGGCTTAGGAGAAGCTTCATCAGCGATTTTGGATATCGACTGCCTTTCTCTGTCCTTTTCTTTGCGTTTTTTATGTACTCCGGTAGTCGGATTGCTATCCGACGACATTTCTGGGTAGTTAAATCTGTTTCCAAAATACTTTGATGCAAAAATATACAGACTCTTAATAGTGCGTTGGTTAAATCTATCACAAAACCGACAGCCAGGCACATTGTGATCAGGGCCTAGGCAACGAATACAGTATAAATGGAAATTCTTATGAAGTATTTGCTTCCCACAAGTAATACAATTATTAACTTTTTCTGACATCGGTAAAAAGCAAGAAAAAAGTTTCCTCAACGGGGTACTTAGTTTTAGTGAAGACTTCGGTTCTGAAACTCAAACTGGAATATTTCAGTAGTCGGCCGACCGGCACTTGCGAAATGCTTCTGCTTCGGGCACTGCGCGGCAAGAAAGACTAAAGAAAATAGCGTCAGCTGCATGTTTTATACCCCTGATGACCTGACGTCATGGAAGAGGAGACAGCAACAGACGCAGAACCCAAGACTTTGGAATACAGGCCGACTGAGGGCAACCTGCTAGCAGATTACCCAAATGTAATGACTGCAACAGTGAAACACGAAGAACATCTGGTTATCCACAGATTTTTGGATATCCAATATTAAGTTATCCGCCAGGGAATTTGAAAGCTCCTTGATCAAATCCCTCTGAAACTGTGTCAGGTTCGCCATGTAATTCAGTGCATGAAGAAAGAAAGTAGCTGAAGCATAAGGCCATTTATCCAGTCTGTCCAATGTCCTCAACACCTTGCAGGGAGAAGAGAGAAACTTTCCTCGGGCAGTTCATTTTTTGTGGCTGCTTCTCTGCTATGACATTTACAGGAGGACGCTTAGCTCAATGTTTTCTTTCCTTGGTGACAACTAGAGCTTTATCTGGTTTCTTTGGGATGGGATTTGCCACATCCGGTTCCTTCCAGGCTTTTTAGGCAATGAGTTTGACAAAGGTGTTGAGAGAAGGGAACATCCAGGATTCTGAAGGGCCGGACCCAAAAGCTTCAAGAAACACTGACTCATCAGGAGTTTTGATGGACTCCAAACCTCTATTTCATCAATTCGAGGATGTCTACAAAGGAGACATTTTGGGGGGGGGGGGCTTGGGGAGCCTTATCCAAATCTGTCTTTAGTGGCATACACAGCAGAGGATTCAATATGCTTCCTCTTGCAAGTCCTCTTCTGGGGGATGTGCCTTGGGACTTCTGAGATAGACACACCGGAATCAGACATGGGGCTTGAATGCAGAGTGGTCTCGAAGCTTACAGGGTCTGTCTTGTTTGTATCTACCAAAATGAAAGGATGTAGCAATAGTCTTCAGAGGGAGTCTGGATGGAACTGAACTTGGGCACTTACCAGTCGTCTTGGTCCGGCCAAGACCTTTTCCATGGTCTCAAAAGCTGACACAGCCAATGGAACAGAGGAAGAGCCACCTAAAATGGTAGAATCAGTAGCCCTCTAAACTCCAAGGGCTGATGGCTCTGAAAAGAGCCTCAGAACTGAGTTGTGCAGGGCTGAAGCCCAGAGTGATAGGGACAGCTCCTAAAATCTCACGGTCAACTCCACCATGGTACTCTGACCCAGACATTCTAGCTCCAGGAGCCCACTTGACCAGAGTGCATATCACTGTCAAAGTGAGCGAGGGAAGATGTGGAAGCCAAACTCTCCAGGGCTACTGTCTCTGAATCTGGTACCATGGGTAGGTTGGATCCAACATACACCGGCTCCAAAAATGGAAACAGTGTGGGAAGCAGTACAGTCCAGATAGAAGGGGCTGATCCCAGCCCTTTCCTTGGGGATGGAGCCAGAACGACTCTCAGCTGAATCGGAGTCCTCAAAAACTTCATAATTTGGTTGATGTTGAATTTGGTGAAACTTCTAGTGGATCAACTAGATCTCAAGAACGAGGCTAATGAAGCAGACCTTCAAGGGATCTTCTGTAAGATACATGAGTGAAGACCAGGATTCATAGGCCCCAGAGAAAATGACATTGTTTGGGGAGGGAGTCTGAATCCTACAGACTGTAGGATCAGACTGCCTAGAAACTTTAGGCACCAGACGCTGTGGGGTCCAGAGACCTTTTCTCAGACTTGTCTGGGATGTCTTCAGGTCTCTCTTCTTTAGACTTTTCTTTTGATTTGTCTGTCCTTTTCTCTCTCTCTTTCTCCTTTGAACTTTCCCTTTCCTTGTCTCATTATCTGTTGGAGGAAAGGGAAGTAGAGAATGCCCTTGGGTCTGAAGACATTTTGGACCCTGTCTGTTGGGGAAGACACCTTTTTAAAACAAGCTTCTCTTTTCTCCCTTGGAAGGCTCTGGTACCAAATGCAGCACAAATTGAGCAGGAATCCTGCACATGGGAAGGCCCGAAAAAGTAGACACACTGCATGTGGAACTTGAGGTGGGATTTTATCCCCAAAGGAGAACCACTTCTTGAAGCATGCACAGTTTTCCAATATCAAAATATGAAAAACGTAGTACATAAATTCAAACAAGAGATCTAAAGCTATTAAAGTATCTAACTATCCAAACACTAGTCCTAAGAACACGCACACAGCTGAAACTTGAAAACCACAGTAATCTAATATTTATTAGTACTAATTGGTTTCTGACACCCTTGGGGCACTAGGTAATTTGGTTTTGACACTCTTATTTTAAGGCTCTGATCTGAGCCATGCATAACTTCTCAAAACTACCACTTACATAGCAGCCCTTGAGGAATAATCTGCACCATCATACACACATTCCACTGTGGGAACACCTATTCTGTCACAGCTGACAGTTACTTACGAACTTTTCAATTCCATCTGAAACCATTCTGTTAGGTTGACAAAGTCTTCTTGAATTTTCTCAAACAAAACAAAACTAACTTTGATATGAAACTATCTGGATTAAATAATTCTATGCCCCGACTGTAGAGGTGTACGTAGCTAATACTGTGCTCGGTACTGTACCAAGATGTAGTGCCCCCCACAAGCTCTTATTATTTTTAACTGCAGCAAACTACTTGCTACTCTTGTAACAAACAGTTTGCTACCATTTCTACCACACAAACAGCACTACAGTACTCTGCTTTTTTTTTTCTTTTTTTACAGTACTCTGCTTTGACTGAAAACTCAATAAGTGCAATACTGGCATGTGTCTGTATATACAGAACAGAGATCAGGATAGGCAACTGTGCCCTCTAACAATTTGCACCCAGAGAGGCTGCCCCCTACACCCCACCGTCTATTCCACTGTCCAACTATTAAGGAAGATTCATAAGTAGCTACTTTGACCATCATGTGCTCCACTATTTCAAGCTGGCGACAAGTCAATCAAGGTTATTTTATGCACAATGGATTTGCGAGTGTCAGCCATGTTAGGAAACTAAATGGAGATACAGTTCTACACTTGCATCAGTATTCAAATATCAATGCTCTCTCTAAGCTTGGAACTGGCAGAGATGCATTTTTTTTAACACTTTTATGGGCTTATTTGATAAAACACTTTTGTTGACTAACTACATTTATCATTTGACTTTTTGTACATGTAGATACACATGGCAGGGCTGAGAACTCAGGATGTCACTAGTCTAACATTAAAAGTGACACTGGCTTCAGAAGGTTGGCACAACACCAATAGGAACCACTGCAAGGGAGGCTGCTGACTTGTCACTGATGTCAACAGCTGACCTGGCATGATTTTCAGCACTGAAAAACTGAGGGGCTGGGCAAGCATACATTGGTGTTGAAGCCAATGACAATACGAGGCCAGAACTCAGCCCCCATCAATGGAGCTGACAATATCAGTTCTAATAACACGGACATCAACATGATTCATGTCCAGTAAACGACTAGCTGGAAGTGCCACCACCATCAGTGGTGTAAAATCTGACATCACAGAATTTGGTACCAACACTCATTCTGACCCTGGGATAAATTCCAAGAGGGTATTTAAAAAAAAAAAAAAAAAAAAGTGAAATCATAACGTCAAAAACTTTAATGGCAAAGCTTTCGGATAAAATCCTTCATCAGTACAACAAGTTAATCTAAGAACACATTTAAATACAATAATGAATCAATCCCATATCACACGGCCAAACTTAAAAAAGCAATAATTATTATTTCAAACATCTGCTTATATTTTAAAATAGGTTTTAAAGAGACCATTCGATTTGTACCAGGGGCATGGTCAGCATTCAAACGCAATATCCATTCATATTCTTTTGTCTCCAATTTATTATTAAAATCTCCACCTCTACCACGTATTTCAGACGTAGGGGGGTTGCGACAAATGCTTTGGCTCAACATATAAATGAAAATAACACTCGTTTTTACGTTTAGGGTTTTAGATTCAGTTTTTAGAGACCTACAAGGTGGAGATTTTGACGTTGTGATTTCACATTTTTTTTTTTTTTTAATACTTTAGAAGTTTGCAAGTGTTTTTACTTTATCATGTTCTGTAACTGTTTTCTGATAAATTCCAAGAGGGTCAAAGCCAATATCCTACGGAATGTCAACAGAACTCTCAGGCAGGACCAGTGCCAACCTATCAGTCTATGTCAGGCAAAGCAGAAGTGGTGGAAACTATACTTGAAGTTTTATGGGAAAAGAAGGTATCCCTTTCCAAACTGGAAACAAAGTATTAACTTTTAGTCTGAAACGAGGGCACTGAATGAACTGTCTCAGCTACAGTACCCACAACTTTAACAATGACATTTTTGTACAAGTTCTTATACCACTTTTGTACAGCTACAACAATTGGAGAGGTCTACATAGCAGGTTTAGGCTTTAGATATGTATGACTTGGCCTCTTTTAGGGTGGGACTGCAAACCCAATGCAGTGGATTGCTGTTTACAGGAAATGGAAGGAAGGGGGATAGATACCGCTGTAGTATCTATAGCAGAGATGACCTGCTTAAATAAACAAAGTTTTAAGTGACCTTTTCTTTAAGAGTACATCTTAAAAATTCCCTGCTGGTGGACTACTTCAGTATATTCTGTTGTTCCCCCAAAATGATAGATAGAAGTGGTGTTTTTATCTTGGGGAAGAATTGTTCTTGCACAGGCATACTTGTAGAATGACTGATCTGTCATCTCATTAATAAAAGGGGCCAAAATCCCAGCCCAGTGACCCCGGCAACTCATGTTTGGCTAGCTGTATACATACGGGAGGGGATGGACAAGGAAGAATGGATTTAAGCAGACGATATCAACTATCCCATCTTGGGAAGAAGTAGAAGGTCAGGCCTGCCACATTTATAACGTTGGGGAATCACATGTGGAAGATGCTAGATAGGGCACTTCCTGTTACAGCAAAGTGTACCAATGAGTCAGAATAGGGATAGTCATGAAGAAGCATTTGTGCTTTTCCCCAGCCAAGCAGATACTGTACAGTCTGCAAGCTGCCTGCTGAGAAGAGGTTTGGGGGGGGGGTTTAAGGAGTGTGTCATGTGACCAGCATCTGCTCAATAACGACCAACTCTCACATTCAAGGAGAATGAATAGGATAATAAGGCTCCCCGGACAGGAAAAAATGAGATGTACAGCTCTTACACAGTCCAAGCAATGGAACAATGGAAGGAAGGAATGAGTACATACGGCACAGGAAGGGGAGATCAATGGAAATTTCTATTGTGGGGATAAAAAATAATGAAAAGAGCCAAGGTCCAAAAGGAAGGAGAAAACAGTAAAAATTAAACTAAGAAAAAAAATGAAGCTGAGAATTTTTTTTTTTTTTTTTACAACAGAACAGCTCTACAACTCTAGTGCCAAGGTAAGAGTGAGCCTATGCCCAAGAAGGGATAAAAAAAAATACATATATATATATATATTCAGAGGGAAAGTAAGTCAAAAGTACATGCAGGAGGATAGAGAAATAGAAATATGGGTATTGCAGACTAGCACAGCCCACAGAAGATTTATTCACAGGTTTCTCTCACTTTTGTCAAAAAACAGCCTGAGGTCATCTTCCTTGACTGATAAGAACATGATGATATGGGGAGGCTAAGGAATGTTAAAGTTAAAATGTAAGGCTAGAATGCCTGCATTTGCAATATCCCCACTCCAGTAACAAAAAGTTTAAAAAATATAATATACATATTTGACTCCGTGGGAGTTGCTGGGAGAAAGGCAAGACATAGGCAGGGGATGACTATGAGCTTCTTTGCAGAACTGACAAGCAGACTAGTATCAAGTTGAGCTATAATTCAGCAATGACAACAGAGGTTATTAGTATCACTGAAGACATTATGGACTCATGTTTAAACAAAAAAACAAACAAAAAAAAACCAAAATCCAAAATATTGCAACAAAAGTCAAGAAACTAACTAAAATAAATACTGAATGCAAAGTATAAAAAAGTACAGTTGTGGAAAAATCTTACCATAAAGTAGATGTTGTCCTCTTCACTGCTGCAGTATTCTCAACTTTAGGAATCTCCTGCAAAGGACAGCCCATTATCTGCCAAGTATATCAAAGACTTTAGATCTTGTATGCACTATATGTCACAAGTATGCTTCCCACATAGGATGCAAGACATAATGGTGACATACAGATGGCATAACCCAGAACTGAACTGTCAGAGTAGAGAATAGCCTCCATAGAACAAAAAAGGTATGCACATCCAGAAGGAGAATATGCAGAAGACAAAGGAGGGACCCTCAGCCTGGAGGCCAACCAAACCAAAGACTAAAAAGAAAAAAGGGAGCCTGAGGGAGGGACTGAATACAGTAACAATGAAGACAAGGACATCTACTATTATAATAAGATTTTACACAACTGTACCAGGAAGAGACCTCCACACCATGAAGTAACCTTGACAGATGATGGACAGAACCCAAGAATATAAGGTGATGAGTTTCCAGTTTGGAAGACAGAGTGACAGCCAAAGGGACAAGGGAGCCTGGCTGAGGGGTTGGAGGGGGCAAAATGTCAAAGAGAAGCAGGCTTGTCTGAAAGAGAAGGCTTCCGAGCCATAACAGCCT
This sequence comes from Protopterus annectens, assembly GCF_019279795.1. NCBI lineage: Eukaryota > Metazoa > Chordata > Ceratodontiformes > Protopteridae > Protopterus > Protopterus annectens. The sequence goes on along the minus strand of NC_056743.1, from coordinate 175,267,286 downwards.
GGGAAGATTTTGCAAGAGGGGCTCACTTATTACCCTTCTTGCCTTTAGTGGCCTGCCGAGGCTGCCTGAGAACAAATCTAGACCTAGTAGGATAGTTCTTCTGGAAGCAGGGATACGGGAGACAAAATATTTTTAAGGGCCTGCAAAGCTTTACTTTTTTTCTTGAAGGGACTTAAAACAAAGCAGCAGTCCCAAACAGATTCTTATTACCCAAAGGAGCATTCAGCAACTTAGCCTTAATATCTCAGGTAAAGAATGCACACGAAGCAGAGTAATGCCTGATGACAGACCCAAAGGCAGCAGCTCTGGAAGAGGCATCAGCAGCATCATAGCTGCACTTGATAGAGTGTAGAGCCACCTGAGATGTAGAACCCAACATAGATAAAGCAGAAGACTTCCCTTCATAATCAGGGAGGTCAGAAATAACTTGACAAGCCTGGACAATCAAGGCCTGAGCATATCTGGTCATGTGGGTCTGGTAACTGATGGCCCTAATGGCCAAAGTAAAAGCTGTACAGACCTTATTTCCAGCCCCCTTCCATTGCTCTACTATCCTTATCCGAAGGCAGAAACTTGGAAGAGGGCAAAGGCTTGTCAGAGGAGACAGACACCACAGCAGGTTCAGCAGAAGGAAAATTAAGTAGAAAATGACAATCCTCAGGAACATATAGAACCTGTCAGGTTTCTTTGGAGCAGGGCACTGAGAATCAGGAATCTTAGAGGCAGCTCTAAAGGAGTCTAACAAAGCAGCCAACTCAGGGGGTACTGCAGAAGCTTTAGTAGTGTCAATCAGACACCTGAGAAGAATTCCACTTAAAGTATTCCATCATTCTGACCAGTCTCTCCAAAATACAACTCCTTAGGAGACTCTGGAATAATGGACTCTCTTCATCACAGCCATTAGCCAAAGGAGAAGGCATTTGGGTTTGGGTTCTCAAGGCCATTTGGAAGGAGTTTAAGTCCAAGGGGGGTTAGACACAGAAATCCCTTGGGGAGGTTTCTGGAACATTCAGGCATTAAACAAGCCCCGAGTAAACTCCTGTCATTCCCTTTGAGGGTTATTTGGACATACAGAAGAATGTTTAGTCTTCTCTTTTTCTTGGCAGAGACATCAGCCCTAACAATGGAGGTTCTGAACCCTGATGGGATTAATAGGAGTGCCTGCAACCTCATCCCTGACCAGAATCTGTGGAATCCCTCTAGTGCCCTCTGAGATAAAAGTGGCTCCCCCTACACATCTGGAGCAGATGCCTGCAAACTCACAAATGCCTTACAAATATTACAGGAGTTATAGTCATGGGAAGGACCCACACTGACATTTTCACTTCCTGGAGGATATGAACTCCAGGTAAAAAAATAAGACCACCAGCAAAAAGAAAGAAAAAAAAAGACCTTAAATGAGCACTTAATCTGATGGCTAGCTAATTCGGCACAGCAAAGGGTGTTCAGGCCGATGAGTGATGATCACATTCAGAATGGTGGCAAACTTAATCCGTACGTCACCTTTATGCCCTACGGCATGTGAAGTACACCACATATAAAATCTAAAAGCTTTGGTATACTGGTCAGATGTTGAGCTGTCCTTGGCAGGAGATCCCTAAGGTTGAGCATACTGCAACAGTGATATAGAAGGACATCTCATGACGATAAATAGCAAAACAACAACAAGAAATAACAATCAAAGCAAAACTGTGAGAAGTTTTGCCCCCTCCCACACCCTCAGGACTGCCTTATACTATTAACCCTAAAGCTGCACAACAGTGTGGAAAAGAGCAAATACATTGAAGGGGTTAACTCATTAATATGCAACACTATACAGTGAAATTCAATGAATCACTCACTTCCTAAAATATCCTTTACCCTATTTTGGAACACTACTAAGGAGGAATCAATCCAAAACTATTAAACACAAAACAAAGCATAAATATGACAATACAGCTGCAGGTAGATATCTCAACTCTCTACTATTAAGCAATCACTCTCAGTCCTCATTTAATACTGTGCTAACATTTAAGACTACCTAAAGTTCAGCCCCTACCTTTAACTAAAATTCCTGTGGCTCATCATTATTTTCCAATCATACTTTACAACTTGCATTCTCTTTTTCTTATGCTTCCAAGTGCCATATGGTCTCTGGGTACCAAAGAATTTTTACTACCCGGCTTGCTCTCTAACAAGTCGCAACAGAGTCCTACAGTGATCCCTTGTGGACAGTCACCAAATTTTCAAGGCAAAAGGGGAAACAAAAGCAAATGATTAGGTCTTTCTTCTGTATCGCATGCGTGCACTCACACCTGCAGACAATTCAGATTCCAGAATACACCTAATGTACGTCTTTAGGATGTGGAAGGCAACCACAGCACCCAAAGAAAACCCATATGGACACATGGAGGACATGCAGTCTGCACAGAAGACACCTAAGCTAAGAACTGAACCAAATAACCTCTTGCTGTGAGGCAGCAATGCCACCCACTGCATCACATTATCTACTTACTCTAAAATGTGGAAATTTTCATACAAACGTACTTCAATTTACAGTTTCAGTCTTCAAAGCTTCAGTTCTCTGGGAACCTGTTATACATATGACACAATCTCTACTTTATGACTGGTACTTGAAAAACAGCTTCAGTTTTATGAACGTTTTACTTAAGCCAAACTACAGACACTGATCATCTCACACTGTGGAGACACAAATAGCTATCTGAAGCACTTTAGACTCAATGCCTTTTAGAACACCAGTCAGTCATTACCAGTTTAAAATCAATATACAAATTTACTGCCATGTTAAAGATGACTACTCATCCACAGTTACCTCCTGGTCTTCCTAGTCTTCCTAAATGCACTCTACATTTTTAGGGTGACATTCTCGGATACCAGCTTTTAAAGCAGTAGGTTAGATGATTGCTACGCTTTAAATGCATAGCTTAATAAGCATAAATCCAAGACATTACAGTCACTAATGTCACCAATGGTTTAGAAAGACCCTTCATGCCAATGGACAATCGTGCAGATAGCAAGCTACCAGAACTATGGGGTGATAATCTGTTGGTAACATTGTAGTCTTAGATGTGGATCTTGATGGGACTCTGTCAAGAGCATTAATGAACACACATCATCTTGTGTTAGTGCACAAGGCAGAGGCTACAAGAAGAGAAACTGCTGAGACTGTAATAGGTCAATCTACTAAAGTGATTTACAGAAACTGGACCTGATTGGCTGCTGCACTTCAGGAGCTCCAGGTACCTGATCGCAGACATTTTCTTCCCCTTTTAAACTGCCTCTCAGCTGAGAAGGTGCTGGATGGACACAGAAACAGGATTTTGTTAGTTCCTGCATTTCAGGAGCACCAACTAGCAAACTGTGGACCTTTTTTTTTTTTTTTTTTTTTTGCTGTTCCATTGAAGAGATGGGGCAGGCAGGAGGGAGAGGGCATATATCTGTCTACCTATTACTAGCACAAGGTGTGGACCTGAATCCAGCAACGCCTCTGCCAGTGACTAATGTTGAGGAAAAGTAGTCAAATTTTTAATTTTGTTCAAATCAGTTTTTGCTTATGCGTTACAAAAAAAAAAAAGACAACGCAGTCAATCTCAATCCACATTTTATACCTAGGATAAGTAAATAAATTTCTCACCACTGTACAAGTCAACCATCTGAGGGAATTAATGAAATGGGCAATGTACGTTCACATTTTTAAAGGTTCATTCATTCCAGTCCGTTTCCATTTATATTACAAAACTAGCTTTCCAAATGTGCAGAGTTGCTTAAATTAAACAACATCTTTATTTCCACGAATTTGTATTGCCCTTTTCTCCCAGATGACCTCAGAATATTTACTGACTGGGGAGTATAAGGGCAAAATTATTTGAAGGTGCAAGAGAAGCAGCCTTACTACAAAAAAAAAATTATATCTCAGCTATAATTTTACCTCCACAGCATGATACATGAATGGCAAAATTCCACTAACTGGGACATTATAGACTCTCAAAAATAAGTATTTGATGTACACCTACTGACATGGGGAAAAAACTCATCCATGTAACAGCTTTGTCCCAAGTACTCCCTAATTAAGCATTTCTGCATGTCTTCATGGCTCTCCCCGTTTATGAAAGTTCAACTTGCAGATGTACAGATCACTACTGCAGGTATCAGATAATGGTACATAATCTACTGGCATCACATGAATAATTGGGTCCATCCCATGCATGGCTTAAATTACTTCAAGACCTATGTGGCAAAACATGCATGACTAATGCAGCACAAAAAACTCTCACACACATATTCTTTTACTGAATGCAATGTCACCCATGGAGACACAAAAAATACTATTACACTAGCGATCAACTGTTTTCTGTCCATTAAAGTTATCATAAAATACTTAAAGTATGCAGTTTTACAATAATCTCATATGTGTACCTCATCAGATGGCCTTCTTCGTAAACAGTTTGGCTCAAAGTTGTTAATCCGTAGAACCTGAATTGCTCTTTTAATACTAAGATGATGTAGTACGCTGACAACTTTAAGAGACAGCAAGTCATCCTGTTACAAAAATATAAAAAAAGTAAATTAGTACGTACTAATACAAAAATGTAATTTAAAATCCACCACCACTGGCACAGAATAGTAACAGTGGAAAAAAGATTAGTATTTTCTTCACACACACAAAAAAAAAATGTCCATACACAGTATCACAGAAATATCCCACTGCAAATTTGGACATTTTCTCTCAAACAAAATTTCTAAAATATATAACTATGTTGTAGTTTTTAAATGTTTTATGTTACTTACCCTTAGTAATCTCCTCTCATGCAAACATTGAACTTAGCCTAAAGAATGGCAAAAGTTAACAACTGTATATTTAATTTTATACTTGTTTAACAGGAATGTCTGACTGGGTAAAACCCACCCTTTTTCAGCAGAGGCCCATGGAAGTAAAGCTCCAATAAGTTATTCAAGCACAAAGTTTCAGAAAAACAGTATTACAAATCTATAAGAAACTGCTTACAATAGTACAAAATTTGATAATAAAGAATAACTGTAGAGATTACATATATATATATATATGTATATCTATATATATGTATATCTATATATATATATATATATATGTATATCTATATATATATATATATATATATATATATATATATATATATATATATATATATATATATATATATATATATACACACACACACACACACACACACACACACACACACACACACACACACACACACACACACTACAGTTAACACTGGAGAGGGAGAGGAGAAACTTTGGTGAACTGGTACTTCAGCGCATGACAGAATTCTAGCAGGAATTCACTTACCTAGGTAGTAAGACACATACAGTGAGAAATTACATAGGTTCTACACCGTGGGAAGTAGGAGGCTTACTGTGCTTGGTTAGGCAGTTGCGTGACACTTTATAACATGACTGCATTCCAGGAGGAATTTAATTTCTGAGGCAATGATGTTTTCTGTGTTGACTTACTAAGGCTTTTATTCTGTAAAAGGAATATGGCTCACAGATAGCTGAATGATCTAGAGTGGTGACCCAAAATATAAGGTTGTAGTTAGTGTAAGCAATGGGAGTAGCAGATTATGAATAATTGAAAGAAATGATAACTACTACGAATATTAGGGTCTATATTACGTTATCGAATACTAATGTATTCGAAAATGTAACAGTCGACCCATAAATGTCGAAGTTGTAAAACTTCGAACATTTACAAAAAATACAAAACCTCACCCAAGCAAACCATTTAAATACTATAAGCAGGGGATCAAGCCTCCCTGCACCCTCACACCCCCGCTACTTAAATATATCAACTCCAAGATCGCCATACAGTGCAGACGATGGAAAACTTCCATTTCTGCACTGTACGGAGATCTCCATTGAAATGTTCGACGTTTTACAACTTCAACATTTACGAGTCGACTATTACATTTTCAAATACATTAGTATTCGATAACGTAATACAGACCCAAATATTACATAGTCTGCAGAATCTACACCTAAAAAATAAAATCTTTTGGAAGTTATGAAATAGAGAAAATAACTATACTGTTAAATAAATGGACTAAAATAGACACCAAAGATACAATGCATTATGTGTAAAGTAAAATCCCAGTAAAATATTTGCTTTTAAGTCTAGTGACTTCCCACATTTTATGTCCCAAAATTTCAACACATTTTGTGACCTCGCAGTTTACAGAATGATCTATTCAAATACCTCAGTGTACCTCTGGATCTCACTGAAAAAGGCCTTATTACAGTAAAATACAACAAAAAGATATTGTGGCATATTCTTTGCTACCCATTTTAATTCCTTTGATTTCTGATTGCCTGGCTTAGGGGTTTTAAGCATAATGCAAACAAAACAGAATGCAGAGGACAACCTTGTCTAGTACCACTTGTTATATACACGCTTCAAAAAATTCTTACTTGGTCTCTGGGTGTGTTATGACTTGAAAATATTTATTTTTTAATTTATTGGAAATTAGTTGGGGCAAAAGTTGTGTTATAAGCATGAGAAGTCTGTCTGAGTTGCCTGACCTGGACATTAAATGGAAGACAATATAGACAGCAACAGTTATAGCGTTCACTATCTGCATTCCAACAGTTCAAAACTGTGTGTGGGGAGGGCAGTGGCTGTGGAAGGGGTAAATTCACTGTGTGTCACATCTGGTGATGATCCACCCAACAGATTTGCTTCATCACCAAGCCACAGTCTGTCACACTAAAAGCTGAAACACCAGGTTTGGGGTGCATCTTACATGATGGGTTACAGAATTTAGTGAAGCCAAACATTTTCATAATACCAAATGACTTCTGCAACACACCAGCAGACTCACCAGTGTCGACGTCAGCCAGAATCAATCAATTTGGAGACCCAAACAGAAATCCAGTAAGAAAGTCCAAAAACTCTTAGAAAAGCATTCTCACTCTGCTGGGAGGATGGAAGATAAGGAAGAAGCCACAGCTTAACTTTTACATCCAAGGTACAAAAGAGAGTTGCTGCTCTCGCTCTGAACCTTGGCAAGATACAGGCAATATTGAAAAAAGATCACCAATACACCCTCGGCACGTCTATCCTTAAGCAGTGAATTACTGAAAAAATACAGTTGTATATGTTCTACTTATGTGTAACAGTAGATGTTCAAATTCCTCACTGTCTCAGTAGCATGGACAATACTGAAAAAAAGATCACCATTAAACCCTCAGCATGTCTAGCCTTAAGCAGTGAATTACTGAGAAAATACAGTTGTATACGTTCTACTTATGCATAACAGTAGATGTTCAAATTCCTCACTGTCTCAGTGGCATGGGTTATCTTTCCAAGGTAACCTAATACTGGCCAGCTTTCAAAAGCTCCGACCCCCCCCCCTTCTTTTCCTGTAACAGCTGACTGGCTGTGCATACCCTGTGTTCAAGCTTTTTCCCACCCACAGAGGAGTACAGAAAAGTACATAAAGCCAGAATCATATAGCAAGAGTAAATCTGAAGCCAGTTCCAATACCATAAAACAAATCCAACAACAACTGAATCAAAAAGGCTGAAACTCACATCAAACTATGCACAACCTAGGCAGGATGGCAGGTGGTGAGAAATTTGAACATCTACTGTTACAGGTAAGTAGGACTTGTGCAACTGTACTATATTCATCATTCCCACTGCTTCAGTGGCATTTTGGGTAGATTCCCACAACCTCCCCTAAATGGGAAGTGGAAGGAGGAAGGATAAAGATCCAAGAGCCCCTAGAGAACGGTTCTAGCAAAGCCTGCTCTGGTCCTTGAAAAAGGATCCAGCTTGTAGTGCTTTGTAAAGGTATGAGCAGAGAACTACACTGCTCCTCTAGAAGGCTTTCAGACTCCTCCTCTTTCCAATGTGCCTTTGAAGAGGATAATGCCCTACTAGTGTGAACGTCAACCTTGCCTAAAAGAGATTTACCATGATGGGACTAATAGAAAATAACAGCAGAGGACAACCATCATGCAATAGTTTGCAGTTTGACATTTCTTAATCCCTGTATATAAAGAAAAATTAAAGTTTTACACTTACCATAAAGTTACATCTGTTTTGTTGTATTCCATCCATTCCTCTACATATGGGGTTTTGGATCTGATGTTGGATCAATCTTTGGCTGCTTCAAAGCTTAGGATCTGGGGATTAGGCTCCTCCCCCCTAATCATTACTCCCATGTATCACAGGAGCTACCTCAGATCGAGTTTGCCCCTCCTAAAGGTCTGATTACGATCCAAACCAATGATGGAGAGAAAAATTCAAGGGGAAATGGTGGCTAAACACCAAGACCCAAGGAAAAGTCAGTTAGACCTGTCTCAGGTAACATTTGCTATTGAGATGTTATTTGGTAACACTAACAGGATGGAGGGAGGGTAGTGGATGAATGGATGGAACATGAGAATTCATATACAATGTTATGGTAAATGCACACCATTCATATTGAATGTTGTCTCTCCATCCATTCCTCTACATATGGAGCAGAGTGCTCAGCTACTTGAACATTTGGGTGGCCTCATGGAAGGATATCCCTGTCCAGTTTATAATGACAAATGAATCCGTGCACTTTTGACTAGGTAGCTGCAGCACAAACATTGATAGGGACACTGGAGAAAAAGGCTGCGGATGAAACCACTGATATAGTTTAATAAGCTTTGGGTTTTGAAGCTAAAGACATTTTTTTTTAACAAGAAACATCTTTACTAAATTATCACATGACATAAGCAGTCATACAGTAATATAAACTAAAACAAACCATACTGACAATTTTAGTTGCAAACACTATACATCACTTACAAACTATCCAGTGGACTATAAAAGTGGGACAAAGGCTCACAAACTGGGACAATTTTTAAATACTGCTCTTACAAACTTAGAAAGTTGATAGAATAGGTTTTGCATTAGCATGAATTTTCTGAAGGATATGAAGTCTAAACTCTAAAATGTCTGTCATTATTTTATGATTTACCACTAATTTGCCAGAAGACCACAATTTTATGAAAGATGGACTGAAAATATGAGGCCAAAATCGGGACATTCTGCAAAAATCTGTACAGTTCAGAGGAATGTAGGGAAGGCGGTATCTAGCCTGCAGGCCAAATAAATTCTTGGCCTCTTCCCATTCTATTACCTTTCCCTCTCAATTATTTGCTCCCAATACCTTGGTAAGTTTGCCAATTTTCTCCAATAAATTCCAGCCCCCTTCTTGCCTATTGTCTGCAATCCTAATTGTAGTAATCCTCACTGGCAGAATCTCCTTTCTCCATTCTCATGCTGGCTTAGTTCTTAAAAAACTTTCTGCTACTTTATGAATATAATACTCTGTACTATTATTGTCATTCTCCTTAAGGATCTGTATACAAAATCCCAGTCTCTCATTTTTTTCTTGAGTTTCCCCCTATTTCATCATCCCTTTCTACTTTTAATTATAAGTGTCTACTTGTGCTATGTATCGGAGACTTAACTGCATAGCTCTGAAATACCCCTTCAAATCAGGTAATCTCAAACCGCATTGTTCTATTGGAAGATTCAGCTCATCACATTTGACCCTTGCCATATTCCCCTCCCAGATAAAATCCTTCAGCTCTTTTTTAACTGCTATCCACAACTTCTCCTCTGTTTGATAAAAATATGCCTGATCTGTGTATAAAACTAAAGGGACTATAAACATTTTAATTGCTGTTATCTTGCTATCCATACAACAGAGCTTCCAATTTATCAATTTTGTATCATCATTTGTTAATTCTCTTTCCCACATATCCTTAGCGGCCACACCACAATCCTTTTTAATTCACACTCCCAAGTACTTCATTTTATCATATCCTCATAGATATCCATATTGTTGAACCAACTCGTGTGCATACATAATTTTCAGCTATTGCCTTTGTTTTAGCTTAATTGACTTTGTATCCAGAAAAGATCTGATACTGCCTCAAAGCATTCCACAAGACTGAAATGCCCTTTTTTGGTTTTATCAGGTATAAAATATCAGCAAATAGAGCCAGCTTTTCTTGACTACCATTTATCAATTATATATTTGAATTTTTGAGTACTTCATTTTCTTGGTCAATGGTTCTAAATGTAATGCAAATAACAAAAGGGAAAGAGAATATCTCTGCCTGGTTCCTCTGCTCAAGCAGAAATTATCAGAGAGGAACACACCCACTTTCATTTTCACTTCTGATCCCTCATATATCCTCTTAATCAACTTAATAATTTTATCAGGGAATGCAAATGCTTCCAGTGCCCTGCTCATAAACTTCCAGCTTACTCTGTCAAATGCTTTCGCTGCATCAAGATCCACCAAGAAGTGGTATTTTCTTACATTCTGCTTCCCTCAGGATCAGTGTTCTGATAATGTTGTCAAATATTTGCCTCCCCTCCACAAAACCACACTGATCCATATCTATCAATTCTGGCATCATCTTTGCCATTCTTTTAGCCATTATAGACAAACACTTTATAATCTTGGTTTAGGATGGAAATGGGCCTGTACGAAGCTGCATCTGATGGGTCTATATCCTTTTAGGTACCCAACACCGCTTCCTTCCAAGATGTTGGTGTTTCTCCTCCTCTTAAAATACTGTTAAACAAAACCTTCCAGATCCTTATAAATTTTTGCCTCCTAGCTTCCAAACGTCCACAGGAATATCACCTATTTATGGGGATTTTCCTGTATATTGGTTATAAATCACCATTTTTATCTCATCTCCTCCAATCTTAACTGTTAGTAATTGAGCCTTATCTACTAATCTTGACATATTTAATTCTTCCATAAACATTTCCATGTGTACCTTTTCTTGATGTCCATATTTATCTACCTCATACAGAGTTTAATAACATTTACAAAATATTTCTGGTACCTCTAAAGGATCTGTTATCTTCCTTGTTATAGGCCCTTTCTTTCTAGTTTCTATCGCCTGAGTCATTGTGCTAAAAGTTTCTGTGCTCTGGAGTTATCAAAATACAGCTGTTTAACAGCAATCTTTCTAAACTCATGCTTATTATTGGGGTAATCCCTTATTTTCTGTTTAGCATTCTGCAGTTGCTCCTCTTCTTGTTCTGTGAGATTCCCCCTATTCAGCAATACTGTAACATTTGTCAGTCCCTCCAAATAATTCATGTTACCTCAACCATATCACTCTTTCTTTTATTTCCACCCTATTTTAAACTCCACTTTAATTTTATCCCACTCCGTAGCTATATTTTCAGAAGAAATTTCTATCTTCGCTAGGGACTCTCGAATTCCCATTACACATTCCTTAAACTCCTCTCTTTTTAACAGGTAGGTGGGAAAGCTACAGCGTCTCATTTTTATTTCAATACCTACATTATTATTTTAACTATTGGATCTGAAATAGTTATTGGATGGATATCAAAACTTTCAATTAAATGCACATGTTCCTGTGAATATAAAGTCTGTCTAGCCTATTCCAGTTTTTGTATCTTGGGGAATAATGTGTATTAAATTCAGTCCGAATTCCTACTACTGAATTCGCATCTTCCATGCTAAGTTTTTTCATACATTTCTTCAAATATATGCCCTCCTTTGTTATATTTTCCCTTCTGCCCCCCCCCCCACACATTCATTGCTCCAGATCAAATTCAAGCCCCCACCTACGAGTAATATTCCCTATTGAAAATGATTACTTATGCCAGAATTAAACTCCATTATAGCAGTTTTAGTAGGAATATAAATGCATGCCAGTGTAATCCTCCTCCTCCCAAGCCAGTAACCCCTTAGTACAAACAAGTCGACCATCATTACTTCTTTTATCCACTTCTATCACTACTGGATCTTCCCTTGAAATTAATATAAGTACCCCTTTTCTTTTCCTTTTCCTATGTATTCCGCTGAATAACTGGTCCAAAAACCCTTCCTCATCAAATTCACATGTTCATTTCTTTCCAAATGTGTCTCCTGTAGCATAGTTATTTGCATATAGTTCACTACTCTTAAATGTGTGTGTGTGTGTGTGTGTGTGTGTGTGTGTGTGTGTGAGTGTGAGTGAGAGAGAGAGAGAGAGAGACCATTAACATTTAAAGATAGCTTTTTTGTTAATTATCTAGTTCCAGCCTTTGTGTTACATGCACACACTGTTTGGGAGGTTGATCTTTTATACACTTACTTGTCACATCAATTTGAGCCTATGTCACATCTTGAAAGCCCTCAAAAAATACACCCCCAATACACCCTTAAAACCTTTCAGCTTAATACTAAATAAAACTATGTACATCTTCAAATACTGAAGTTTTACCCTCATAGGATCATAAGAGATTACTAGGTTATCAATCCAGAGGTCATTTCAAGCCTAGCCATTTCATCTCAATGTAATACCACAGATACTCTAGTCAATACCCCAGACTGTATTTAGTAATGAATGCCCATATCCATAAGGATTATGGACACAATCCCCAGTAAGAATGTATGGTACCCTATCCAGTCAATCAGGTTCCTTCTGAACAGCGTCATAGAGGTACTCAGCTTCACATGAATTGGCAGCCTATTCCAAAGATGTGGCAGTTGTCAGGAGACAAATCTGTCCCTCCAGCATGTTGTATTAACGTCACAAGCCATATTTAGGTCCCTGGAACAGGTAGCTCTACTCCGATCTGATTTACTCCGATCTGATTTACAGATCTGCAGCAAATTCATTGGGTTTGGGTCAGGGATTGCACTGTAAGCCAGGCATAAGTCTCCCCTACGAAACCTACACAATCCTGAGTATAGTGACAGGGACATTAGATGGTCTGTGTAAGGCATGTGCTCGAGTCCCTTGATCTTCTTAGATAGAAACGTCTGAAGTCTCTCCAATTGCTGCAGGAGCTCTGTATGGTACATGCCGAAAGGGACATTATACTCAATTATTGGCCTGATTAGTGATGAGTATAGAGGGGTTATAACCTCCATTGCTCTAGAGATGATGCCTTTGCAATCAAGTGTGCCACGTAGAAAGCCTTCCTTACTACAGTAGACACATGGTGGTCAAAGTTAAGGTCGCAGTCAACTTATCATCCCAGATCTCTTATCACTTCATAGGTACACAGGATATTGTTAATGTGATAGTGTGAAGAGACATTGTTTTTACCAAAGGGTAGGGTCATGCATTTCTTTTCATTCAGTTTGAGATTGTGATCAAGACACCAGTCATTGGTCTGCGTTAAGACCCTCCTGAAGTTTACTGACATAATTTGGGGATTCAGTAATTGCACTCAGTTTGCAGTTGTCCACCACAGCCCCTTAGTTTTGGCCTGAACTTCTGAGAAGTATATACCAAATAGTAGGGGGCCAGTACTGATCTTTTTGGCACCCCACTGGTGACAGGTTGATGTGGAGTCACCCACTTTGATAGTGTGACTGGCTTGTGAGCTAGATGACAACCTTACAACAAAGGGATTTAAATTCAGTTTAAGTTTATTGGTAATGCCTGAGTTTGGGATTGTGTCAAACGCCTTTGCCAAGTTAAGGTATGCTATGTGCACAGATTTGCCCTCGTCAATGGCCCTGGTCACATTTCTGAAGAAATCCACCAAGTTTAATAGTCAGGATCTGCCCTTCACGAAGCAGAATTAGGTCGGATCCAGGGTTTGGAGGTTGCTTATGTCTTTATTTATGAGGTCCATGATGACATGTTCAACGGCTTTACAAATTAGACTGGTCAGAGTTATGGGTCTACAATTCCCTGGGTCTGTTGCCAAGCCACCTTTGTAGAGGGGGATAACTGTTGCGGTTCTCCATTCAGCAGGAACAAAGCCAGTGGTTAGGCTGTGACTGAATAGGGTACTTAATGGTGATGCTAGTTCATGTTTTAGCTCGTTTGGAAGACAGCTTGAGATGCCTTTTAGCCCCCATAGAGACGAGGCTTTAATGACTTGCTCTTCAGATATGTAGGGTGTGGAGTAGGGGAAGGTGGAGGCAAGGTTTGTGCTAAGTTTGGAGGGGATAAGGCAGTGAAATTTTCACCAAATCTGTCTGCTAGCAGGTCAGCTATCTCTGCGGGATCAGTGTGTGTGTGAGATACTGTTAGTCACTAGTTTGGCACATGCTTGGGTCCTACCTTTTAAGCTACACACGCAACTCCAAAAGGCCTTATGATTATCTTTGGCTGTGCCTGTTAAGTTTTTCTCAAAGTTACCCTTAGAGGATTTCACATGCTGTCTTATTTGCCTGTTGAGGCTGAGGAGGGTGTTTTTCCATTTGGCCTTGACTTAGTTTTCAGAGCAACTTTTTACGTTTGTTGTAAAGTTTGTTGATGCGGGATGTCCATCAGGGTGGCTTTTTTTTTTTTTAAACGTGGTGCTCTGGCTTTGATTCTCTCACAAACAGCCAAGTCTATACACTTATACAAGTGATTGTACAATGGCTTAGTGTAAGCTTTGGTGTAGTTATCACTTCCAGCAATGACAGTGGGGCTTGGAATTAATTTATACCTTCTGCTAGGAGGGTATAGTTTGCTCTGGTGAAGTTTTTTAGTCTGACTTCACCCTTTGTGAGTTCTGGTGTTAGTGCCAGTTTGAAGGTGACTGATTTGTGATCAGATTTTACTAATGAGTGTCCCACAGCTGCAGTGGTGCATCTATCTGTCATGTAGTGAGGATCAGATCTAGTATGTTTGTTCCTCTATTTGAACAATTTGCTCCAGGGCATTTGGGTTAAAGTCAAAGAACTTTTGCACTAGTGAGTTAGGGCTAGAGTAGGTTTCCCAATTGAAGGTGGGATAATTAAATTCCCCCATGACCAGAGCACTTAGCAAAATTTGGATATACTCCAGTTTGGTCAAGTAGGCCTCATGCGCATCATGATCCACGGAGAGGGATCTATAACTGGTTATGACTTGAATGGGAGTCTTACCCACAGTAATCTAAACATGGAGCAACTCCACGGAGTTGTTCAGTCTAACAAGTCAGGAGGTGAATATGTCTCTAATATAGAAAGAAACACCGCCTTCTTTGGTTCTCTCACATTAGTTTTGTGGTTTGAAGGTGTGGAAGGCATTGTAGCCTTGCAAGGGTGTAGAAGGCCCCCTTTCCAATTAAAGATGGCTTGGAAAATGTGCTCAGAATAGAACCGCTACTACAAACAGACCCAGATGCAACAAACCTGTATCTGGAATATGATACAGCTACTGGCTATACTACTTTAGGTGGGAAACACTAAAAAAAAATTTTAAACAGAAAAACAGCAAGGAGACACTAAAGAATGCTTTAAACAGCAAATAAATCAGTTATTTAGAGCACTGCCTGGTAGTGAAACAGAACAGAACAGATGCTTTGCAAACAGTGAAAAACAGCAACAATTACTTTGCAAACAGTGAAAAAGTAAAAAAGCAAAAAAAAAAAAGAAGAAGCTTTGCAACAGTGAAAATGGCAACAAAATAAGATTTAACAGGCACAGTGAAGCAGATAAATGCAGTACAGAGTGCAGTTTAGTTTACAGTATTTAAGTATGGTACTAAATAAGCAGAACACAATGGAAAGTGCACTAAATAGTATAATAAAGCAAAAAAACAGGCAACTTATGTTTTTTGGGAAGCTCAGAAGCCTCCAGTCATCTGGTACCTCAGCTCGGAGTTGTGGCTGGTAGCCGACCTTGGTGCAGCTTGATTCAAGCAAGCATAAACCATCTCAAGCACAGGGCTTAAATACCAGAGGCTAAAAACTAAACAAAGAAAAAATATTTAAAAACTCAAAAGAACCAATGAGGTTGCTTACTCCAAGCCCTAGACCCATTACTCTTCACCAGACAGGTTCCAATCAGCATACTTCTCTCAAAACAGGGCAGAAGGGCACCTTCCAATTAAATATGGCTTGGAAATCATGCTCAGAATACAACAGCCACTACAAACAGGCCCAGATGCAGCAAACCTGTATATGGACTCTGCTACAGCTACTAGCTACACTAATTTAGCTCTAAAAATGTTTTAAACAGCAGAAAACTAGCAAGGAGACACTAAGCTCTCTTTAAACAGCAATAAAATCAGTTATTTAAAACACTGCTTAGCAGGAAAACATAACAGATGCTTTGCAACAGTGAAAATGATCAGGGACAGTAAGGCAGAACAACTGTCCCAAACTGACAGCTGCACTCACACACTTGGGTTAACCTAAAAGGAAGATTATCCATACTGATATGATGAACTTTCCCACTATCTCCGTTACCAGCTTGGTGAATATGGGCTTCCTGAGGCAATTTAGAAACTGCCTTATGTTTAATGACAACCAGTTAATTCTCAAACAAACTGATATGGTATGTGAGAGATGTATTTACATGATGTCACTGGAGGCAAAGCTCTCACATAAAAATACTATCAATGTCAATAATGTTGTCAGTAGTACACACTCTACAAACATCACACGCAGTTCAAAGAAACAGACCCACATACCCTAGTCAGCCTCAAATGCACTACTTCAAAACAACACCCACATCTCATGGAGCCTCTACTACTAAGCCCATAATGCAAGCCACCACACAATCCAACATTCTGGTCACTAGAGACTCCACTGAGAGACACAATGATGCCCTTCTCACCAAACTGAGTAAGGAGAAAGTCATGGTCATTGTTTACATGGGGATAGGATATGCCACATTATGCACACACTCAGGTCACTGGACCACAAGTACCAGTTTGACTTAGTCACAGTCCATGTGGGTATAAATGACCTGAGATATAAATCCCTAGACTATATAGAGAGAGACATCATGGAGCTCATGGAATGTGTGTCCCAGGCTGGTATGAGCCTAGTATTGAGCAGCATTTTACATTTTCCAAGGATGATGCCACAAAATGAACAAAAGATGACCGACTTTAATAATTGGCTGAGTTTCTGGTGTCATTCTAAGGGGGTGTAGTATTTGTCAGCATGGAAGGAGATGGTCAACGGACCATGCTGTTTTGCCAGGGATAATCTGCACCTCTCCCCTTTAGACTTTTGAATATTAGCTAAAACAATGTCGTCCCCAATAGTGCCTTTTTTAGGCAATGCCAAACTGAAAGTATTTCCGACATAGCAAAACAAACTGATGAAAATCTAAATTTCTTGCTGCTCAGTGCTAAGAGTCTTAACAAAAAACTCTGCTCTCTAGAAGCTCTCTTCACCCTAGAGATTACTCGTGTCTGTGTGGTCACTGAGACATGGTTGGAACACAGAGACAATGCAAGGTTATACTGCCTTCCACACATTTAGATCAGCTACTACACAGATGGGGACTAAAGTTGAAAGCACCTCGATTTACATCAAAAATAAATATACCTCAAAGCTGGTCAAATAGGACAACGCACTTGAGCTTCTCCATGTTCAAATCACTACAGGCAAAATCCAATACCACTTCCATGCAGGCATTAGGTCCCCCTCTATGACTTAGAAAACTCATACCATGTATTTAAACTTATTGGAAACACTCGCCATCCAACCCAATATCACATTCATGGCAGACTTTAACTACCCCACTATTAACTGGGAATCCTATACGACACCAAACATAGTCACAGAGACTCCTGTATTTTGTAAACACAAACTCCCTGGACAAGACTGTCAATACATCAACCAAAGGTGTAACCATACTGAATCTTGTCCTCACTAATATGCGAGAGTGCTGGATATCCCTACTGCAATGTCTCACCTGGTAATGTCAGATCACAAAATGGTCGTCTTTGAAGTAAAAATAAAACTTGAAGTCCCCCAGCTAACATTGAAATATTTGGGGAATACTCTAAGGCTAACTTCCTGCTATTAAGTGTTAACCTGTCAAATTATAAGCCCCCATAAACCCCAACAACCCTGCTGCCTATGCAGAACTGTTCACATAAACCCTATACAAGTATGGTAAATAGCTGCACAGAGGCAGCTGCACCTGCCCAACATAAGTACAGAACCAACTCAAATAACAAGCTACCCTGGTGGAATCACAAAATCCATAGGCTGTATTAACAGAAGGAAGAAACTCATGTCAAACATTCAGAGGTGCAACACCCATCATGATAAAAGCACTCTCATTAAACTAAACTCAGAGAACAAATAAAGCTTACCAAAGCCAAATTTGAGGTTAATTTGGCCTCCCAGACAAAGGACAACCACAAGGCAATCTTTAGCTATGTTCACAACTTCAAACACAACACACAATTGTGTGCAGAGCTCATTGTAACTGGAACCACCTATACTGGGCCAGAAGATACAGAAAATCTAATGGCCGACAAATTCAGCTCCAGCTTCCACCTTTCCCCCTCAACCTTCCCTCAGGAAACACCAAATAGTACTCCCCCTGTCATCATTAAGGAACAGGCCCTTAATGTTCTCTCTAAGGCCAAGAACACTGCATCAATGGGTCCATACAATATCCAAGGATGCATTCTAAACATCATAAAACATGACCTGTTAGGTTCTCTGGAATTACTATTTAACTACAGCCTCCAAAACAGGGTTCGTGCCTCATGAATGAAGAACAGTCATCCCTCTGGCACAAAGGTGGGCAGTCTACTGATCCTGGAAATTACAGACCCATAGGACTCCCTCATTCAAAGACATGGAAAGAATTACCATGGAAATTATCAAAAATGATACAGTAAACCTTCAGACACTGGAACCAGTCCAATTTGGATTTGTCAAGGGCAGGTCATGCCTACTCAACCTGGTGGACTTCTTTGAGAATGTCACCAAAACAAATGGATGAGAGCAACATGGTTCACACTGCCTTCCTTGACCTAACCAAGGGATCTGACACAATACCCCAGTCGGGCATTGTTGACAATCTCAAGTGCTTAAGTACAAACCCTTATGCCACCCACTGGATAGCCAGCTGGCTCACACATAAGACCCAGGAAGTTAGAGTTGGGGAGTCCACTTCTACAAACAGGCCAGTCACAAGTGGAGTCCCTCCGGGATCGGTCCTGGGACTGCTCCTTTTTGGCATTTACTTCTCTGAAGTCAAGGTCAATGTCAATGGCCTCTGGCTAAATCTGCAGATGACTGCAAATCAGGAGTCGTTACTCAATCCCATACAGATACAAATGTTCTTCAGGAAGGGCTGATGTAGACAAACAACTAGCGTCAGAGACATGGACTAAAACTAAATGTCAAGTAATGCATAATATGCTTCTGGAAGTCATTCACCCCAGTAACTATCACACTGACAACACACCCCTTAAGAGTTGACACAGTAGTTGGGGACTTAGGGACACACAGAGAGTAATCTAGCCTTTGACCATCACGTGTCTACTGTAGTGAGGAAGTCATTCTATGTTGCACAACTTATAAACAAAGGTATGGCATCTAAGTCTAAGAAAGTCATTGTTCCACTGTATTTGGCATTCATCAGACCCATCGTGGAGTACAATGCCCTCTTTGGTATATAACTAACCGTGAATATCCAATTGAAATGTCCACAGAGGTTCCTCACTAAAAAGAATACAGGTCATTAAGTAACACATCCTATGCAGACTGCCTCAAGGCCCTATATGTCTGTACTCTGTCTCCTACAGGATGTTGAGGGGAGGCCTATGCCTGGCATAAAGGACACTGCCAGACTCTACTCTGATGGACCTCTTGCACAGCTGTAAAACGAACACCAAAATGACCCATTCTAAAGACAAACTTTGCCTATGATATGAATAGGACATGCTGGGCAGACAGGTATGTATCCAAGTGAAAATTATTCTCTGGAACAGACTCCCCATCCATGTGAAGTAGAGTTCCTCCCTAACCTAATTCAACTACAACATGGACAACTGGAAGGGGAACAGGAAATTAATCCATGGCTTGGCACCTATGTCTCTAATGGACACAGGCAGACTGTAAATGTTTCATCTCCCAAGCTCCTGCTTACACTTATCAAGGGTACCAGAACTTGTCAGATATTTGGGATGCATGGCTAGGCTTGATCGTTAGCCTAGTAAATGCCTATGGTTCAGCCTGTGCATCTACTAAGTGCTGTCTGGTGTTGTGTGATCTTTATTGCACTCCAAGATTGGGAAAACACTTAAATGCTTTAAGAAATCGTGATCTCCTTGCCATTGAAAGAACGTAGTATTCTGTCTGTACTGCTCTTTATCAGACTGTCTTCATGGAGACATGACAACCAGATATAGAGTTGCTTCTACACGCATTTACTTATTTGTTACAGGAAAAGTTTTACTGTATTCAATGATCTTTTTATTTGCTTTTTTTTAAAACTTACTAGATCAAATCAAGAGCCTTAATCCAGTCATTCTCCTATGCAAGAATGAGAAAAAGCGTATCAATTTTTTCTTCTATAATGCTCTTTTGACCAGGCTTTGCCCCTTTTTTTTACACTGAACTGAACAATAAGAAAGAGAAAAAGAAAAAAAAAACAGGGTCACGTTTACTTGAGTATTCCCATTTCACTCGAAACTAGAGAAAAATTTACTTTATAGCAAGCAGATTATATGATGCATTATAATAATAAGGCTGTTAAGAACAAAATTTCATTTTACTTACAGTTAACTCACTCTATCCTCTTCCCCTCGCCTAAGTGTTCTTCCAAACAGTAATGATATCAAGTAGGGCATATGCTTTAGAGTCCCTACAAGTTAAACAAAGTTAAAAAGGTCCAATATTTTCAGGTTTTCTAGTTCTGTCATGTTTCACAAATATAACAAATGCTTTGTAATCCCACATTTGTCACTTTCTGAATTGCTGGGTTTATTCCTGTTTATCTCCATCTCCCAAATCCAGTCTCTGCTTCATTTCCAACATAATCTCGGTTCTTCTAGTCAACTCTTTTTTTTTTTTTTTTTGTCTCTCAAGCATTTTCCTTTGAAACACTGAAAATATTTTACTGACACAGTCTCTCTGTGGTCTTTATTACCAGAAGAAAAATAAGTAGAATCTCCTTCTGTTTCACAGCTCACTTTTTGTTGGACAAACTTTTGTATTTCCACCTCTACATGTTCTGCATCAAAAAATTATTTTATCCCTTCAGGATAGAATATTCTGAAGACAGCTAGGTACAGCAATTTGAATCTCATGCCCGCTTCTTGACATTCACTGATTACAGGAAAAAATGCACTCCTTTTCTGCCTGATGTACAGTGAGTAATCATGTTCCATAAACACAGTCTCCCACCACGGGTACTTTCTCCTTCTGCCACAGTTTTATCAGAAGCATCCATCTCCTCCTGACAGGATTGCATCTTTACTATTAAAGGTCTAGGTTGCTTTCTAATGGCCAGGTTTGGAGCACACACACTATGTGCCCTTTCAATTAACAACAACTGCTGTGCAGTACTAGTCCAGTTACTTATTTGTTCATTCATAAAATTAACAGACTCTGTTCCTTCCAGTTCTCTGGTGCGGCAGAAAATATCAGGCTTTTCCTACATGCTCCAATTCTGTTATTTTTTGAAACATCTCTTCTTGAGCAGTCTCATATTCAGCCACCCTTTTCTTCATTTCAAATTGATTTTGGCAGTTTTATCACCTTATCTGAATGTCTGTTTAAAACTTCTTTTATTTTTTCCAGCTTTTTGTTATTTCAGTTGATATACTTCATCAGTGTTTCATTTATTTTAAACAGCTTCAAGTACATTTGACTTATTTTTTTCCTCTAGGTTACTGGAAGTCATGTGTTGCACCAAAGCTGGAGTTTGCACTTTTTGCTGAACAGCTGCAGAATTCTTCCCAATCATTGTTTTTCTCCTCATGTTTTGTGATTGACTTTCTTTCAGGTTCTCCAAATGTCGTTTTGCTGAAATCCAGGTAGTGCACTTACTAGCCAGTTACTGAAATTCTCCCAAAATACGAGTTTATTGGCTCTCTCCTCAGAGTTTCTGTTTTCAAACTGGGAGGGCTGAAATTAAGCTGTTATTCAATGCGCAACCATCTTGGAAGTCCAGACATTTTTGTTGGTATACAAAAGAAATATACAGTGTCAGCCATCTAAGCAGGGTATCTTCGATATTGCTGGTTCCAAACTAATCTTTGCAAAGGAAATGAACAGTTATTCAGATTTTCTAATAGAGGCAGTTCAGTGCATATAAAAACACAATTGACAATGAACGTTCAAGCAAATGCAAAGTGTATTCACCCTTGGAGAAATTCAGAAAGAATACTGGCAAATTTATGGCCTGATTGATGGATGATTCTGAATGCGACCTTTGGGATAAAGGTAGAATGAGTCCTCAAACAGACTCGGAGTTTATGAAAAAACAAACTGGGTTTTGAGGAAAGGGCTTGCAACTCAGAAATCTTTCTTGCACAGGTTATGGCCACCAAAAATAAGGTTTTCCATGACAGATACTTCAAAAAGTACAGTTTTGTACCTACCATAAATGTAGATGTTTGAGTGTTCACACTGCTGCAGTCATCACACTTGGGTTATCCTGCCATCAGGCGGTCCCCGCAGTCGGCCAGAGTTTCAAAGTCTTGGTCCGGCGTCGGGTGCTGTCGCTTCTTCCCTGATGTCAGTGTGCCAGGGGTATATAAGATGCATCCAACTCCATTTTCTTCAGTCTTTCTTGCCGCGCGGTGCCCGAAGCAGAAGCAGTTCGCAAGTGCCGGTCGGCAGACTCCTGAGATTTTTGAAGTCGAATTTCAGATCCAAAGTCTTCAATAAAGCCAAGTACCCCGTTGGGGAAACTTTTTTTTTGCCTCAGACCGATGTCAGAAAAAGTTAATAATTGTATTTCTTGTGGGAAGCAAATACCTCATAAGGACTTCCACTCTTACTGTATTCCATGCCTAGGCCCTGATCAAGACGTCACTAGTTGTCGGTTTTGTGCTAGATTTAACAAACGCACTATAAAAAGATGTTTTGATTTTGCTTTGCACTACTTTGGCCAAAGGTTCGACGACCTCAATACCGAAAAAACGCAAAGACAAGGATAAAGACAGGCATCCGAGGTCCACAACTGATGACGAAACCTCTTCTAGGCCAGTCGCCGGTTCTCAGTGAGGTGCTTTCGCAGCCCCTGACATCTGCTTCCGACTCCCACGTGGAGACAACTAGGCCTCTGGAAACTCAAGGTATTGAGCCTATGGAAACTAATCCCTCAGATGGGTCTGGAGCTGCTGAGCAGGCATCGGCTTCTGGGGGTGTTTTCAGACCTTCAAAACTTACCATTAAAACAACAGCCAAGACAAAGGTACCATTAAAGACAAAGAAACAAGTACAGCATTCTCCTGGACAGTCCTCCATGCCTAAGAAACAGATGCTTAAAATGGCCGAAGACCTCATTACTTTAAGCAGGGGTTCCCATCCCCCTCCTGAGAAAAGGCCTAGGCAGGATACAGACTATGATTCCTCCGATCAGGTTTCCATTTCCTCTGATTCCTCTTCAGACCAGGGATACTCTCTACCCCCCTATGAGGACTCTGATGCTGAGGAATCTATCCCTTCAGCCTCTCCTCCTGAGGATTATTCTTTTGGGGAAACTTTGCATACCATGAGGGAGCATTTCCATTGGGAAAGTCAGGATTATTCAGAATCCAAGAAAAGGCTCAGGGATTTCCTTTTATTGCCCCAGCACAGGCCGCTGGCTATTCCGCCTGTGCTAGACATTGTGCATGATGTGTTCTCTGAATCTAGCTTATCTCCTTATTCTTTGCCCCTTGCTCCAGCCAAGCCAGACAGGTATTATAGAGTCCCTGACTCTCACAAGTTTCTTTACAAAAACCCTTCTGCGGATCCAGAAACTATTTCCCAGGGTCCAAAAGGGGTTAAGGTTTCCATTTCAAAAAATCCAGTACCCTCTGATAGAGATTCCAGAGCTTTGGTTAGATGGGGGAAGAAAGTAATACACTTCTGCAACTTTAGCAGTAAGAGATTTAAATTGGCAGTTTCACATGCTTAAGTACCAACAATATTTAATGGCTCAGTTAAAACAGAAAATGCTTGCAAGCTCAGAAGCTCATGATTGTAAAGAAGTGCAGGATTTATTGCATGCAATTGAACAGGTGGGAAAACATACTCTGCAATGTGGTCTTGATTCTTTAGAGGCCTCTTGTAGAGCCGCAGTTACAGGTTCAGTGATTCGAAGACATGCTTGGTTAAAAGAACAGAGTTTACCTGATCATGTTAAGGCAAATTTATTGGATGCTCCTTTACAGCATACCAGCTTGTTTGGTGTTAAGGCAGAAGAGGTGTTAAAGAAAATGGAGGACAAAGCTAAATCTATGCAAACACTCAAGGATTTCTTACAGGTACAGCCACCTCGGTTTAGCAGAAATTGGCCAACAAAGAATTGGTCCTTTCCAGTATCAGACAGGCCACAGAGAGGCAGATACAGACACCCAAGAGGCAGATCTCAACCCCAAGGCTCAAACCAGACAACGACAGTGGGGCACCTCAACCCCAAAAGGAGGTGAGGACAAGTCTCAACCTTACAGGAAACGGTCACAATGACTTTCCCCTTTGTACGCCAAGCACATCCCTTTTGAAAGCCCCCTTAGGGGGAAAACTAGCACTTTTTTCTAAAAACTGGCAAACAATCACCCAAGACAAATGGGTTCTGAATATTGTGTCTCAAGGTTACAGGTTCCACTTTCATACTTTACCAAGGCTAAAAGGAATGCCAGACCTGCCACAAAATCAATGGGCAGAGGCACAAAAACAAATTTCAGCCCTCATGCACATGACAGCTATTTAAAAAGTACCACAACAAGAACAAGAACAAGGACTATACTCAAGACTCTTTCTGGCCCCCAGAAAGGACAAGGCCTGGAGGCCCATACTAGACCTTTCAATTCTGAATACTTACCTGGATATTCCAAAATTCAAAATGTTGACATTACAGCAGCTTCTACCCATGCTGGGCAAGAACGCTTGGCTTGTTACTCTGGACTTCAAAGAGGCATACCTGCATGTCCCTATCAGACAAAATTGCAGAAGATACCTCAGATTCAAAGCTGGTACAATGCACTACCAATTCTCTGCACTGGAGCTTGGATCCAGCTTGTCACCAGAGCTGAAATGTCAAATGCACAGGCTCCCAGAGGAATGAATGGATGTAAAGATCTCAGATCCAATCCTAACCTCCAGGAGTCAACACAGAGATTACTGCTCTGGGAGTCAGATCATCTTCAGAGAACAGACTGGAGTTGATGACACATGAAGCCTTGGCTCCGATAAAGATCTTCCTTGTGAAAATGTAAGATCCAAGGGCTCTGATCTGGGTAGTCAGATTGGGGAAGCAGCAATGACTGGGGTGTCAACGGGATAATCCTCTAGTAGCACCCCCAACTGGATCTGGGATGGTAGGAAGTGTCGCATCACTCTGTCCAACCCACTTCTATGAGAGACCTAGAAGATCTAACTTCAAAGATGCTGAAGAAGGGCATCTAGAATGATGCAACCATTCCTGGAAGATGGGAGATTTAAGTCTAGGAGACACCGGTTAAGGAAAAAACTGAGTCGCCATCACTGGGTCTATCAGTACTGGATCTAAGAAAGGTGCTGGATCAGAGGGTTTAGTCACTTTCAGAGCTGGATTTGGAGAAGGTTCCCTCAATGTCTTTTGCTTTTATTTTTCTTTTGGCTAAGATAGTGGAGAAAGAGTGGAAGGGGAAGAAGCCACTGCTCTCAATGAGGAGGAAGGAAAAGTTGTCTTGGCACCCAATGTAGGTGGAATTATACCCCCAAAAATGAGTTTATTTCTGCTCTCCATCAAAGCCCTTTGTCCAAAGGCCTTGCAAATAGTACACAAGACATCAAGGTATGCCAGACCCAGACAATATACACATTTGTTGTGCACATCTAAGTTAGGCAGCTTGTGTGCACAAGCCTCACATTTTTTTTAAAACCTGAATGTTTCTTAAACAGGTACTTTTCACTCGTAAAGGAAAACATTCTACAATAACAACAAAGTAACACTATCAAATATTTCACTGTTTACTAATACTAAGAACTATCTAGATAAAATGGACCACTACTCAAAACACCCAGGCAAAAAAATTATTCGGAAATTATTAGAGAAATAACTCAAAATATATACACTACTATGTAAATAACACACTTTTTTTTTTTAAAGGGGGGGAGGAAATATTTTTTTAAAGGGGAAGGAATATGAGCCATAAGCCACGAAATACATATATAACTATGTATAAGAAAAAGAACAGTCTTATTTGAAACTTCAGATGCCAATACTAGACAAGATCCTGAAATACCACAGAACCTGTCAGCTGCTGAGGAGTGGCAAATAAGATGTGAGGTAGCTCCTGTGATACAGGGGAATTATGGGTGGGGGGAGGAGCCTCATCACTGGATCCTAGGCAGCAGCTGAAGATGGATCTGACGTCGGATCAGAGACCTCATATGTACAGGAATGAATGGAAGGACATCAGAGCAGCTGTTCAGCATTCCTAAAGGGTTTTGTTCAGGCAAGGTAGTACCTGAGCTGCCTGTAGGCATCCAAGGCATGTAGAATCTTTCTTCCATCGTTTTTTGGATTAGGATAGAAATCTGGGAGATTAATAGCTTGATTCCAGGTAAATTCAGAAACAATCTTGGGCATGAATGACGGATTAGTGTGTAAAACAACCCTGTCCTTGAGAAAAATCATACAGGGTTTACCTACCATGAGAGCTTGCAGCTCAGAGACTCGCCCTGCAGATGACAGAGCAATAAGGAAAACAGTCTTCCAAGTAATTAACTGCAAATCAGTCTGAAAGGCAGGTTCAAAAAGAGGTAAGGTTAATTTTTCAAGAACAAAGTTAAGAATCTAGGGAGGATGAGTTTGCTATGCGGGGGGGGGGGGGGGGCGGCTCTCATGTACAACACTCCCTTCATAAACTGACCACAGAAAGAAACAAAAGAGGGAGATCTACAGACAGTCGAGCCAAGATGCCCCAAGATGCACTTTGATAATATCTTCTCTAAGTAGCTCACACAAATATTTCAAAACCAGAAGGGTCGAAACCCTTTTGAGACCTCTGTTATTAGCTAGGTACCATCTAGAAAAACTCTACCACTTGTAAATGTAAGAATTTATTGTTGCAGGATTACTTGCTTCCTTAAATACCTGCTGCACATCCTCATGGAACAAGTGTCTAAAAGATATCAAAGTAGAATCATCCAGGCTGTTAGTTGCAATTGCATCATTCACTCCTGATGCTGTGTGAGCAGATCCAGTCTATGATGAAGTTTGTGGTAGCTGCCCTTGGCCACTTCTATTAAATGGAGAACCAATTTTGCCTGGGCCAAAAGTG
The DNA here is from genome assembly GCF_019279795.1 of Protopterus annectens. NCBI lineage: Eukaryota > Metazoa > Chordata > Ceratodontiformes > Protopteridae > Protopterus > Protopterus annectens. Next base: position 175,240,104 of record NC_056743.1, on the reverse strand, counting down.
GGGTGCCACACGATCTTTGATAATTCTTTTTGAATCATCTTTTTGAAGTACCTTGAGAATCATTGGAAAGGGAAGAAATGCATACAGGAGCATTCCCAACCATGAGAATGATAGTGTTGGTCTTCAAGCATGGTTGCATGGCTGTATTAAACAGATTTTTTTCAGATGTCTGTTCTGAAGCGAAGCAAACAAATGTATTTGAAGTGTTTTCCACATATGAATAAAGTCCTAGAAGACCTCTGCATAGAGCTTCTACAGAATGTATGATGCCTGAAGAGTCAGACAATGTTGTACAGCCAGCTCCCAGGCCATCATTACCAAACAGCAAAGACAGTATAACCTTGTAGTCCCTTGCCTTCTTCAGGTACAAATCACAGTAGTGTTGTCTAACTACTAGAAGAGGACCCAGAATCCATATGTGATGGTGAACGTTTACAGCATGAATCACTATCGACATCTCTTTTATGTTTATGTGTTCTGGTGTGTCTTGAGGACCCCAAAAGCACTGTACTTGAACTCCCATGGACACGGCTTCCTATGCAGAATCTGAAGAGTCCATCTGGAAAGACCAGACTGGGGTCTGAAGACAGAAAGGAAATCTTGGATTCAGAGACAGTTGAGCCCTCTAACACTGCAGCTCCCGTTTCACAAATCCCAGTACCAGTACTTGAAAATCTAAGGGATGAAGTTGCTGGGTCCAACAATTCTTCAAGTACCACTGAAGTTTTCTCATGTGTAGTTTGTGTAGTGGTATCATGAGGATCACTGATGTCATGAGGCCTAGAATTTTGAAAAACACTCTTGCTGTGGCCACATCTAGAAGACAGAAATCCAAAAACATGTCCTGAGAAGTCAGATCTTTGTCTTCTGGCAGGAAGGTCATCCTTTTTAGTGTCTAACACCCCAGGCCTTTTGAAGGTTCCCTTTGAAGTCCAGGTGTGAAAGGGGCGATGCACCCCTGTCTAAGGACTCCAATCACCTGGATACAGAATCTGCACAAATCAGCAAGGTGTCTGAAAAAGGAAAAATGTGGATGCCTATGGTTCTGCAATAAGCAGACACTTTGTAAGCACTCAAGTAATGCACAAAACCGATAATTTAAGAGAGCGCAATCTCAAACACTTCCTGAAATTAGGAGCAGCAGGAATATAAGCATGCCAGAAAATTAGAGTCATGAAACAGTGGTTGAGAAGCAACACTAAGTCCGACTAAGGTTAGCATTTTGAACTTCAGAATTTTTACAAAGGAGTTTAGAAAGGACAAATCTAGGATGGGTCTCCAGGAGTGCTCATTTTTTTGGTGCTAGAGAGATTTTGGAGTAAAATCTTTTGCCTTTATTGCGGGCACAAATTCTATGATTCCTGCTTCTACTAACTGATGGAGCACTAGGGAAACAGCTCTCTCTGATTTGGTGAATGTAGAGGAATTACCCTGAAAAAGGGAAAATTTTCTATCCACTGGCAAGTGTACCTTCTCCAAATTACTGTCAGAATCCATATGTCTGAGACTACTTGTGGCCAGGCTGCAAGCTTGAGTGAGCTCCTGGGGAAGAAAAAAAAGAAGGAAGGGCAGTAGTGGGGGTAGAGGTGCTCCATGATTCGGCATAGTCATTCTGCAGGGGGTTGATTCTTTTTTGGAAAGGAAAACCTCCTGAATGTTTTCACAGAATTACCCTCTTGCTACTTGCTTTGGGATGCCTGACTTTGGCTGAGACTGTTCTTTATTCTGTCCCTATAAAGAAGACTCCTTGCTTGGGGAGAACTTGGGTACATGAAGCATTCAAGATACCCATGCATTAATTGCCTCCATCATCCCACTGTCCGAGAATCTGTGTAACACAGGGCCCAAATACCAGTTCAGAATGTAAAGGTGCATTCAAAATTTCAGCTTTTAAATCAGAGAAGTTCTAATTATGTAACCAAGCATGCTTTCGTAATACAACAGATGAAAAGTACAGTTGTGTACCCTTACCATAAATGTAGATGTTCGAGTGTATTCACTGTTGCAGTCATTACATTTGGGTAATCTGCTGGCAAGTTGCCATCAGTCGGCCTGAATTCCAAAGTCTTGGGTCCTGCATCGGCTGTGGTCTCCTCTTCCATGACGTCAGGTCGTTAGGGGTATAAAACATGCAGCCGACGCCATTTTCTTTAGTTTTTCTTGCCCCCGATGTCAGATGCCCCCAAAAAGGTAGCAAAAAAAAAAAATATATATATATATATATATATATATATATATATATATATATACACACACATGCATCAATATAAACTTTACCTTCATCTATAAGCAAATACACCACATAGGTTGTAGAAGATAGAGAATGAAAGATAAACTCCAGAATGACAGGGGGATGGCGGGAGGGTAACCTGGACTGCAATACTGAATACACTCTAACATCTACATTTATGGCAAGTGTACACAACTGTACTATGTTCTTCGTGTTTCACTGTTGCAGTCATTAAATTTGGGTAGAATCCCAAAGCTATGGTTGGGTGGCTGGAGCTAAACAGCATTAGGTGCGGCTATAAGGCCCTGCAGAACTGCAGTGGCAAAGCCTGCCCTGGACTTAGAGTGGAGAGGCAAATGATAATGCTTTGTAAAGGTGTGAACAGAACTCAAGTAGCAGCCTCTAGAATGTCTTTGGTTGGTACTCCTCTGAGAAAGGCTGCTGAAGTAGCTGCAGCTCTGGTGGAATGAGACCTAATGCCCTTGGGCACAGGTTTACCATGGTGTAAGTAGCAGAAACGGATGCAGTGGCTTATCCACTTTGAAATTGTCTGCTTTGAAATAGCCTTTCCCTCTGATCCTGCAGCATATGTCACTAGTAATTGCTCAGTTTTCCTTAGAGCTTTAGTCCTGCTCAAGTAGAATCTTAGCTGTCTGTGTATGTCCAAGGAATGCAGAATTCTCTCCCCCTTGTTTTGCGGATTTGGATAAAAGGTTGGCAGATGAATTGTTTGGTTAGAGCCACACTGGAAACCACCTTAGGCATAAATGTAAGGTTTGTTCTCAGAGACACCCTGTCTGGGTAAAATATGATAAAAGGCTCTACAGCCATGAGGGCCTGTAGCTCTGAAACTCTTCTTGCTGAAGTAATTGCTAGTAGCAGAGCTGTATTCCACGATAATAACTTTATATTAGCGGTAGCAGCTGGTTGAAATGGAGGCAGGGTGAGCTTTTCCAATACATAATTGAAGTCAAATGCAGGTAATGGTGATCTTCTAGGAGCCCTTACATTTTTGGCTCCTCTAAGATACTGCTTTAGTAATGGATGAGAAAAGATTGGTGGCTCTGTATTGTAATGAGCCAAAAATGGCAGAAGCATGGATTTTAATTGATGAGAAAGATAGGCCTTTGTCAAGCATCTCAGTTAAGTATTGTAATATCTGAGGAATATTTGGTTCTGCTCAATTCCAAGCACAGAATCTCTTCCATTTGTCAGCATAAGATTTTCTAGTACTAGGCCCTTCTGGCTTCCAAAATAACATCCATCACAGCTTTACTGAGAGGTGTTGTTTGTATAACTACATGATCAACCATGCTGCCAGGTTCAGTGTCTGTAGATGATTGTGCAGGATCTGACTGTTTTGCTGTGACGGTAGTTGAGGTCTTTGAGGTAAGGTCCAAGCTGGGTATTGAGACAAGTTCCTTAGGACTGGGTACCAATACTGGCAGGGCCAGTCCGGGGCAATTAGTATCATCTTTGGTTTCTCTTGTCTGACTTTTAGGAGGACCTTGGGGAGAAGAGGCAGAGGAGGAAAGGCGTAACCTGATAGGTTTTTCCAACTGAAGGATAGGGCATCCACTTTCCATGCTTGTCTGTGATAAGTCTTTGTGCAGAATCTTTTCAATTGATAATTTTGGGGAGAGGCAAATAGATCTATGTCTGGGCTTCCCCATTTCTCCGTTATCATGCTGAAGACTTGTGGATTTAGCTTCCACTCGTGAGGATCCATAAGGTTTCTACTTAAATCATCTGCCAGAGTATTTTGCTTTCCTGGCAGGAATTGAGCTTGAAGATTTATTTGGTAGGTCAAAGCTGTGTCCCACAGTGCCATGACTAATCTGCATAGGGGGTATGAGTGTGTGCCCTCTTGCTTGTTTATATACCGCATGACCGTGGTGTTGTCTGTCTTTATCAGTAGTTGACCTGGATGAAGTAGGTCCTTGAAGGCTGTTAGGACATTTTGAACAGCTAGCATCTCTTTCTGGTTGATATGTAGATGCATTTGTTTTGGGGTCCATATGCCCTGAATGCATCTTCCTGCCATGGGGGCCCCCCAGTCATAATCTGATGCATCTGTTGTTAAGGTTTGGCTGGCAGGAGGTAGAGAGAAGGCTCGTCCCATGTTCTGGTGACATGTCTTTGCTCACCATAGAAACTCCTGTTGTAGGCAGGGAATGAGAGGAATCATTGCTTCCAGACTGTGAGAATGTTGACTCCATAAACTTTTTAGGTACCACTGAAGTTTCCTCATATGCAGTCTCAAGTTCTTGTGAGAAGTCTTATATATGGAATCAGTAGGATGCAGGATGCCATGAAGGCCAGAGTCTGCAGAATTTGTCTTGCAGATAACTGGGGTTTGGTTGCCATCAGTTTGAAGTAAGTAGTCAGTTGCCTTTGCTTGTCTGGCGTGAGATAAGCCATCTGGGCAGTTGTATTCAAGCTTGCACCCAGGAATGTTATCTTTTGAGAGGGTACCAGTTGTGATTTCTTTTCGTTTAGTGTGTACCCTAGGCATGTTAGAAGCCTTTTCACAAACGCCAGGTGTCGAAGAAGAATGTCCTTGTTCTCTGTTGAATGAGACAGTCGTCCAAGTAAGGATATATTTGTATACTTCTTTTTCTGCAAAATGCAATTACTGGTGCCAGGCACTTTGTAAAGACCCTGGGCGCAGTAGATAAGCCAAAGGGCAATGCAGAGAATTGGTAATGCATTAAGCCAGCCTTGAATCCGAGGTATCTTCTGCGCGACTGTCTTATTGGGACATGCAGGTATGCCTCTTTTAGGTCTAATGTCACCAGCCAAGCATTCATGCCCAGCATGGGCAGAAGCTGCTGCAAAGTCAGCATTTTGAATATTGGAATGTCCTGGAATGTGTTCAAAATCGATAAATCCAGTACTGGCCGCCAAGCCTCGTCTTTTCTGGTTACCAAGAACAGTCGAGTAAAAACCTTGTCCCTTTTCCTGTTCTGGTACTGGCTGAATGGCCCCCATATCCATGAGGGACGTAACCTGTTTCTGTGCCTCTGCCCATTGATTTTTTGGCAGATCTGGTCAACCGTTTGCCATTGTCAGAGTGTGGAAATGGAATCTGTATCCCTGTGATACTATGTTTAGTACCCACTTGTCTTGGGTTATTAACTGCCAATTTTGAGCAAAAAGTGCTAATTTTCCCCCTATGGGCGCTGCCAAAAGATAAGTGCTTGGAGTAGGCAGAGGGAAGTCATTGGGATTGTTTTCTGTAGGTTTGCGCTTTATCTCCTCCAGATTTGGAGGTAGAAGCTCCCCATTGCTTTGACCTGTATGAATCTTGCGCCTGGTATCTGAAACCCTTAGGGCATCTGGATTTGCCCCTTTGAGTTCTGTCCGACACAGGAAAGGACCAATTTTTTGTAGGCCAGTGTCTACTGAATCTTGGCGGCTGCATTTGTAAGAAGTCTTTAACAGTTTGCATAGACTTAGCTTTGTCTTCCATTTTCTTTAAAACCTCTGCCTTAATACCAAATAGAGAATCATGCTGTAAAGGTGCATCTAGCAATTTAGCTTTAACATGATCAGGCAAATTTTGTTCCTTTAGCCAGACATTCCTCCTAATCACAGATGCAGTAACTGTGGCCCTGCAGGAGGTTTCTAAGGAGTCAAAACCACATTGCAAAGTATGCTTTCCAACATGTTCAGCTGCATGCAATAATTCCTGCAATTCTTCATTTTCTGCACATTCAGAAATCAAAATAATTTCATGTTTCAGCAATCCCAGAACATATTGTTGGTACTTAAGCATATGAAATTGACAGTTTAAGGCCCTGATTGCCAAGGTTGCAGATGTATAAACCTTTTTTCCCCATCTGTCCAATGCCCTTGAATCTCTGTCAGGGGGGTAGGATTTTTTGCTGTTGAGGCCTTAACTCCCTTTGGACCCTGTGAAATAGTTTCAGGATCAGCAGTAGGGTTTCTAAATAAAAATATATGTGAGTCACGGACCCTGTAATATCTGTCAGACTTACTGGGAGCCGGAGGTAAGGAGTCAGGGGTCAAGCTTGACACCGAAAACACATCATCCACAATGTCTAAAACAGGGGGAATGGCTAAAGGCCTGTGCTGAAGGAGAAGAAGGAAATCCCTGAGCCTCTTTTTTGATTCTGAGAAGTCTTGACTCTCCCAGTGAAAATGCTCTCTCAAAGTATGCAAAGTTTCTCCAAATGAATAATCCTCAGGAGGAGATGCAGATGGTATGGACTCCTCTGCATCAGAATCCTCATAGGGAGGTATACATAATTCCTGATCAGAAGATGAATCAGAAGAAATAGAAACCTGATCTGAAGATTCATAATCAGTGTCTTGCCTAGGCCTCTTATCTGGAGGGGGATGGGTACCCCTGATCAAGGTAATAAGGTCTTCAGCCATTTTGATCATCTGTTTTTTAGGCATAGAGGCCTGTAAACATGGCTCATGCGTCATTTTATTAGTTTTAGAAGTTTCTTTTGTCTTTGGTTTTGCAGCTGTCATCGATTTGATATACAAATGTTGAGGTCTGAATACACCCTCAGAAGCCAGTGCCTGCTCAGCGGCTCCGGACCCATCCGAGGGAGATACATCGGTCGGTCCAATACCTTGAGTATCTTGCGGCATCCCGGACTCCACATGGGTGTCGGTAAAGGCCTGCGACTCGAAGGTAGTGGGTATCAGGGCCTGCGAAAGCACCTCAGTGAGTACCAGTGAACCGGCGACTGGCGTAGGAGAAGCTCTGTCATCGGTTTTGGATCTTGACTGCCTTTCTCTGTCCTTTTCTTTGCGTTTTTTTATGTACTCCGGTAGTCGGATTGCTATCCAACGACATTTCTGGGTAGTTAAATCTGTTTCCAAAATACTTTGAGGCAAAAATATACCAACGCTTAATAGTGTGTTGGTTAAATCTAGCACAAAACCGACAGCCAGGCACGTTGTGATCAGGGCCTAGGCAAAGAATACAGTATAAATGGAAATCCTTATGAGGTATTTGCTTCCCACAAGTAATACAATTATTAACTTTTTCTGACATCGCTAAGGTGCAAGAAAAAAGCTTTCCCCAACGGGGTACTTAGCTTTAGTGAAGACTTTGTTTCTGAAACTCAAACTCAAATATTTCAATAGTCGGCCGACCGGCACTTGCAAAATGCTTCTGCTTTGGGCACCGCGCGGCAAGAAAGACTAAAGAAAATGGCGTCGGCTGCATGTTTTATGCCCCTGATGACCCGACGTCATGGAAGGAGACACAGCAACCAACGCAGGACCCAAGACTTTGGAATTCAGGCCAACTGAGGGCAACCTGCCAGCAGATTACCCAAATGTAATGACTGCAACAATGAAACACGAAGAACATCAGCACTTCTTGAGACAGTACCTGCACATTCATGCACACCTCTCAAAGCATGTTTTGAAACCTGAATCAAACTGTATATGTAAATAATCTTGTGTAACTAGAGCTTTCCTCCCTGAGCCTTCACTGAAAATGGGTACTTTTGACTCAGGTGGACTTTTGCGGTAAAATGTCAATAAATAAATACATTAGAAACAACTGCAGTCATATAAGACTTTTGCACTATAATTAAGGATTCATCAAATTTATCTGAACTACACACACTGTAAAATACATTTCCACATATAGCCTTGATAATTTAACATTCTAAAGGCTAGATTACTAGAAATAGACAACCATTTGTCCTGGAGATCTATGACCATTTTTCCATTTCATCAGGTGGTGCTGGATTAGCTGAAGCCAGGGACTTTCGATGTGAGAAGGCAGATGGGTCAGCAGTCAAATAAGAAAGAGAGACCTGTCACATCTGAGAAGACACTACATTTTTAGGGACTTCTGAAATGGAAACATCTCTTATTTCTCTATCTACACATGTGCAGACTGACTGTGGTACTGCGGTACAGTGGCACTGGTGTTGCCTGCTTTGCTTCTCCCACACCCCATTACCCAAACGGTCTTGCTCCATAACTCTTAAATACCTCAGTATCCCCAATCACATAACTCCCCTTCCCAGTCCCCTTTAACACAATACTAAGAAGACAAAAACCTCTCCCTTAACTCACACAAGCCAAAGATTGCAACACTAAATCTACAGGCTCAACCTACTCACCCCCTCAAAACAGCACATATTCTAATCTGACATCACTCAACAAAATACCATGCTACCACTATTGAAAATATATCACCTCTGTCTCGCTCTTCTCCTAACAGCCCTGACAAATATTCCTCTCACACAAGAAACCATTGAAAACTCACTCCACTTAATTAAACCCACGAGTTACTCTCATCTTTGCCAACATGGGTTGAGATAGCACTGACTATTGCGTTACTAACATCCATTGCAGAATCCTCATGGGATATCTTGCTAAAGAGACTAAAATTACTGCCACCAACATTGATCTCAGGGCTTGCAGAATTAATCATCCTGAAATTCTGGTACTACAAATTATTTAAATGACCTGACTCCTTATTGTTTGTACTTTCGAAAGAGGACGAGATGCTACCGTAGATACTGTGTTGAACATTGCTCCTATGAATTCCAATGTCTGGGTTGGTTGTAAATCTGACTTTTTGTAATTGATGGTTGTTATTCCTAGATTTGTACAAGTCTGCAACACTTGGTCTCGTGCTTGTACCAGCTGATGTCTGGTCGGGGCAGTAATCAGCTAGTTGTCTAACTATGGAAACACCTGTAATCCCTATAGTGTGTCAAGTGACTTTCTACCACTGCCATACACTTGGTGAACACCCTGAGGGCTGTGGTGAGGCCAAAGGACAGTGCTCTGAACTGGTAATGACTAGCTCCCAGCTGGAAGTGCAAGTACCTTCTGGATCATCTGTTCATTTTTATGTGATAGTACAAATCCTAAAGGTCTACTGAGCACATCCAGTTGTCCTTGCTCAGAAAGGCCAGAATGTACTTAACAGTGACCATTTGGAACGTGGTGCATCAAAGAGATCTGTTCAACACACTGACATTTAAAACTGGTCTCCAGTCTCCTGTCTTCTTTGGCACTAAATAAAATCTTGAGTAAGTTCTGGATTCTATTTGGTTTGGAAGGACCTCTTGGATGACTTTTTCTAGCAGCTTTTGAATTTCTAGTGCTACTGCTTCCTTCTGATTAGGTGGAACACTGGGGATTTTTTTTGGTTAACGGAGGTGGCAGGGAAAAGGGAATAATATAACCTCTGGAAATAATTTTCTGCACCCAGGTATCCTTTATGTTTAACCAGGCCTCCTGGTGCAGAAATAAGCTACCTCCAAATGCCTCCCGAGGAAGGCAATTGGGTCTCCCCCTTCAGGAACACTGGAAGGGCCCCCTCTGCCTCTGGGAGAACTACCTCCACTTGTCCTGGAAAGGACCCGGAGACTTCCTGAACCACATCTTTTCACCTCCATATTGATTCCTGGAAAAGGTCCTTGAAAAATGCACTCCCATTGCAGACAGGGTCTTTCTGTCTTTCTTACATCTGATGAGTGTGTCTTTTACAGTTGGCCAAACAATGAAGATTAGTCAAAAGGGCACTGACGAAGCATGACTTGAAAGGGGCTTCAAAATCACACAGGCGCATCCAGGCATGCCTTCTGATGGGAATACCTGAACCCGCAGCCCTTGAGGTGCCTT